>NC_053019.2:6437500-7102500 GCF_016746245.2 Drosophila santomea | reverse complement strand
GGTTTATGAGAGATTTTTTAAGCCCTACACGCCAATGACATTTTTCGACTTGGTCGTAAACTCCGGGTTTATGAGAGATTTTTTAAGCCCTACACGCCAATGACATCGTACTACGTTTCTTTGACTTTTGGAGAGTGTGGTTCCATGAAAAAGATGTGCATGCTACGGATGTGGCTCATTTGTTAGCGGAAATAAACTGTTGTCCATGTGAAATTAACAACCTCGTCATCTGTACTTCCAATTTAATATTTAGTATTTATATAATTTAGAGAAAAGTACCTTTTATTGCCATGTCCCATGTACCAGAACTAAACAAATGCAGAGCAGAAAATGTACTCAAATCAACTATGTATATTCCTTTAAGATTTAAGTCTGCCAATTGCAGAAGGATGTACCATTTGTCTCTAGGCATAGAGTTACCTTTCTACCTAGGGCTTGATTTAACAACTTTAAAGCCGGCATTCAGCAACCACAAAATCCTACTGCATCGGAGGATGTCTTTCTTGGTCTCTGTATTGTGCTTTGTGTGTTTTATGATGCAAAATTACACAAAGCCAAATAAGAACAAAGAATGCGAGAAGCGGGCAACAAAGAAAAGCAAAGCAAAATAAAACAAAGCCAAACAAAACAGCCCGACAGCAGCCAACTAAAACTGCATCTCAACTTTGTAGACACACCGGAGGCTGCTGCAGTTGCTGCTGCAAATGTTGCTGCTGTTCCTCTTCCTGTTGCTGCTGCGTCTGCTGCTGCTGCTGCTGCTGCTGTTGCTGTAATTGCTGCAGAGACATGCCATAAAACGGCAAAAGAAATTGCTAGCAAGCAATTAAAAGCGCAGCAAGGCAAATAAATGGCCACGCCCAACGATCGACGCCCACTTTTCCGTAATGGACTTAAGCTAAACGGAGTCGTCGCTTCGGTTTTTTATGTAGTTACCAACTTGACGTACTAGCTGACTAATTAGTCATAAAATTACACGACCCAGGACGAGCGGGCCGCACAAAAGCCGGGCAAATACAGAAGGCGAGCTCAGTTCCTGCCCCCCAAGTGTCCTGGCAACCAAGGCAAAGTGCACTGGCGCTGACGGAAATGCGTGCCCACTCCACACACACACATGCGAGCACACTCGCATCCAATCACACACATACACCTGCGGAACAATAAATAGCTAAATTATAAGCGGGATCTTAAAAAAGTCTAGGTTTATTGTGGTTCTAAGTAAGTTTTATTTCTTATGAAAAAGTTAAACTAAAATGTAGTGTTTTCTTATTTTAATTTCATTTAATAATTAATTAAAAAGGAATTGCTAATCCCTTGAACTGCTCTGTACATGGGAATCGGAGGGAACTAGGTCCTACGGCTTGGGGCGTTAGGTCTGCCACTAATTGCTGATTTCCCGTGCCGCTGGCAGTGGAAACGGACTCGAAAACTAGCGATGGACACGTGAACGGAATGGCGAGCGGAGCTCGATTGCGATGGAACATAGAAATGGGGTCCTTTCTCTCACACAAACCGGCGCAGGGAAACCAAAGCGAGGCCGCACATTTGCCACATCACTTATTAGCTTTATTGCTTTTAACAATTTCAACTTCCACTTCCTGCAACGGCAGGGATCTAAAACGTGTGCTGATTAGTGCCACACAGCACCACCACACACATACTCACACACACGTATCCTTGTCTGCTAGAGGCAGCGCCATAAATTCCTGAGCTGCAGGCAAAACTGCAGCCAAAGTCAAAGGCAACCTACACACACGAGCCAGTTGAAGCCACTGAGCCACAGAGCCACTGAAAGTAACTTCGAGTTAGTTTGGAAAAAGATATAATGCATAGTGTAGATATTCATTTGAGTGCCAAAGATACATACATTTATTTGAAATTACTGGCCTATTTCGTGTACAATTTTTCTCGGTGCTGGAGCTGGGACTCGTGGAGGCAGACACATGCAACATTTAACATTGCAGACAATTTATAAGGACATTCATGGCACACGGCGGTGGCGATGGCAATGGCGATGGCGATGCGAGGAGGCCAGGCCCATAACTTGGCACTCGGCACAATGCGAACAGTTCGTCCTGCCCTCATCCGGCCGAAGCATGTGTCCTGTTTTAGTTTTCTCCTTTCCTTCGACTCCATCCCATCCCCCAAACCCACACACCCACACACCACCTCGCTTTCCCCGCTCGCATTGTATTTGAAATTCAACATTTAAGCCACTTATGGCCCAACTTGAACTGGCATTTCAAAGGCTGCATCGCAGCAGCTAAAGCAAAAGCAGCAGGACAATGCCGCCGGGAGAGATTTATGGCTGGCTAAAAGCGTGAGAGGATCTGGTGGCAATGATAAATGCCGCCACGAAATCGTTTAAAATAAGGCAATAATATTTAGCATCTAATAAATGGATTAGGACAGGAACAGTGCACAGCCAATAACTCTAGTCCGCATATTGTAACAGTGAGCAAATTAGAATAAATAAATCAATCGAGAACGGAAACAAAATGCAGTTGTGAAAAGTATTGAAAAGAAGTTTGTTTAACAGCGACCACTTATATCCAGATCGACCCGATGCAACAAAATACCAGCTTGGTGGAAAAGTTCCCGGGGCCCAAGCGATACCAGCCAGCCAATTCATTCTGATATCCCCTCGTTCGAACCGAAACTAGCTCAATCTGTCAAACCGCCGGCACTTAAGTCCGCCTGCCTGGGAACTTTTACGGCTGCAGCTGTATCTACACATTGTGGGTTAATGCATCGAACATCGAAGACAGGGCTGTCATTTGAGCCCCGGCATCAACAGTAAACGAGTCCCAGCATCGACAAGCCATTCGATTCCGACCAAGTCACCGGGGGGACCTTAAAAAGAGGGCAGGCTGGCAGGAGGACATGCAAATTAGATTCGGGCGAGGTAGCAACGGGGCCAATCCCGTGTCCGGCCAAGCGACAAGGATAAGTAAGCCACCGCCCGATGCACTTCAGGACTCGCCAGCCACGGAGAGGTCATTGTCTGGACACAAAAATCCTACTGCACAATCTGCGGAAAATTAGATTCCACTCCCCCAACTACCACCATGATGCATATGTGCATGGAAATTGCCGGCAGGACGTGCACCAAAAGCCTCTGTTCTGGGGCTTGGCAACTGTATTTATGACACGTGACCAAATGAAATTATTTGCGCCAGGCCATCTTAAATCGCCATTCTGGCATGTCGGCCGGATATTCGGGTGTATTTTTGTTCCAGCCGCCTCGACACGAAAAAGGTGGACAGCTCGCACAGAGAGCGGCCAAGGATTAAGTAAAATAAGTAAAGTCCTTACATATCCAAATTCATTCCTACGATTCCTACGGCACAGTCAACAGCGGAATGCGCCTGCCTCTGACAGCTCAGTTCAGCCTCGGCTCGCCAGAGTCTAGATAATGAAGTCGGTTGACAGCAAGGATATCATATTCGTATACAGGAATTTTCTTGGGCGACGCATTTATCCAGAGTGAAAGAAAAAATTAGACATGTCTATATTCAATTAATTGCAAGTCAGTAAGTTTGGTGGCGCGTAAAATACGTAAAAATTTACTTCAGAAATTTCTGAAGCTCGAAGTTTACTTTTCTTTCATTGAGTCTAGTCACTCTACATTTCTGTTCCATCTGTTATCCACGTGCGATCAAAATTGTCCCACTGTGCATCGTCTATATCCTGCAGCGCTTCTGTGTGACGTGAAACAAAAGCGAGAAACTTTCGCAGGCAGTGCAGCAGTAATAAACTCTGCCCATCCCACCAAAAATCGCCGTGGAAGCCGGTCTACGTCATCAAGTTTGAATTCTTTAAGAGCAAAAAGTAAATCAAACGAGTTCACATGCCGCTGACAGATAGCATTGAATGCACTGCAAGGACCCAGCTGACAAGTAAATGTAAAAATAAAATGAAATAAAACGGATGGGGAAGGGAAGCCCCCGAAACGAAGACAATTCAATGCGTGACTTGACTGAGCAACTGATGGATGTACTTGAAGTCGTCAACTTCATTTTAATCAGCGCCTGACAGCGAGCAACTATTAAGGCGAAATGTAATAGTGTCCCCGTTCTCCCACCAGCTCCCGCCACTTCCCTACCACTACCACCTACCACAGCCACTACCTTCGGTACCTACCAAAATAGGGCCAGGAATTTGATAAGCCCCGGGTGATAAGACAGACGCCGGCAGACGTTCAGCATGGGTTCAGTTCAAAATGGCGTCACAAAATACATTTTGAAACGAGCAGCGAAGACGTGAGTTGATTAGCAATAACCCGCCGGCTCCATCTCGATTTGTGTATGTGTGTGTGTGGGTGTCCTTAGAGCCATTTTGTTTCATAGCGGAGACAAGTTTAATGGGCACCTCTTAAAAGGCTTCCAGGATCCGAATATGGCCTGCCACATTAGTGCCTCAAGTCTGGAGGATACTAAAAAATATTGTACATCAAGATGTATGGCTAGCACGTGGCTGCCATATGTCAGAGTCGCCTTTATTAATATTTTATGTGCTGTTTATAAAACAACAGAATCCAAGTGTTTTTACTGACGAGCTTTCAATGGGCGTTCTATACGCGTATTGACGTAATGGCTCAACCAGTTTTTCCCCTTCACGCGCTTTTTTTCATTCATTGAAATGCGTTTTTGCAATTGACAACTATAGTTGACTGTGCTTCCATATAGTCTTATTACAAAAGCTTATATTGTTAGCTGCATTAATTTGCCACAGGCTGTCATTGCGGCACTTTGAACGTTTTTATGTCTTTTCCGTTTGCAATATTTGCATTTATTCCCATCGCTTAACTGTCGCTGCTTACGCCTATTTGGCTCTTGATGGAATAATAAAAGCCATTAAACTGTAAAAATAATTTTTTTTTACCTCTTGAGCACTACAAATTCTTGAAATTTAATCACCACAAAATGCAGCCCAGATAACAGCAACTGAAAAACATTAAAAAGGGAAGCTATCAACTCAAAGATGGAAAAATATTTATTTTATTTATTTCCCGTTATTTATCAATTACTCACATTAAATTGCCTTGAAATCCTTTAAGGCGTAGAGTTTTTAACTAAAATCGCTGGTTCAGCATTGTAAATAGATTTAATATTTGGTTCAAACCACAGTTTTTTGGACAATGCAATTATATGGCCGCAACTGAAACAAATTCCAGCCAATAAACTAAAAATGACAAACCCAAAATCCAGACATTGACAAAGCTCACCAAGAAATTGGCCGAAGCCGTAAGAGCAGAGAAATATGACAAGCCAACAGACACACAATCGAAAGACAAGGAAATTAAAAACATAAATAAAAGGAACCCTCACGCGCATGGGTTAAGGCCCAGTTGACCCATTCTCATGCAACAACAAGTGAGAATTATGAGCCAAGCTTTCGGATCTGTGGCCAAGGAGTTGTGTATTGTAATGCATTTGCTCAGCTGCCCCCAAACAAAAAATACCGAATTAAATGCTCACAAACAAGGCGGGAAAATGCACCAGAAATTCAACACTTTTTCACTTTTTCAATTGGGTTGGGGATATTTTTCCTGCTGCTGGCGTTTTGACCATTAAAAAGCATACAAAACTAAAAAGGATTTTCTCACCAAAGCGCGAAATAAATCGAAAAAGTCGCTAGAGGATGTAAAATTTTCTTATGGATATCCATGATCATTTCAATGTAATTAATGTTATTTTTAATTAAACCCATAATTATAACACTAAATAATTTTTAAATTGAAAGTTAATTGTTGCTGTTGCGCTGCTTTAAACAGCTGTTGAGAAAACGAGTTAAGTCAAAAACCTTAAAAACATATCATTGTTTTTACGAAGTAGCCAGACTCTTAGGCAGCACTGGTTTTGGACTACTCTGTCGACTAGGTTCCGGGTGAGTGTACGGGTAGGAGAACTGGTCCGGGCTCGGGTTGGGGTCTCCTATTCCGATTCCGACTCCGGTCGCCGTTGTCGCTTAACATAGATAAATTGCGTTAGAAAAAGAGGCGGCGGTGTCCTGGGTCCATTCGTATAATTCACTTTTGTCAGACTCATAAAAATTGTTGAGTGACATTTGTTTGTGTTTCCCGTTTGCTGTTCTTGTAGCTGTTTGTTGCTCTGTTTTCACTGATTTTGTGTCAGTGCAGCCATCTTTTTCTTTTCCACTGGACTTCCCACACACAGATACTTACCCACACAACCCGCGTTCACCTACCAGCCAACAACACAGTCTCAAAAAAAGCACACATTGTATTTTGCTTTTTGGCTTTTAGCATTTTTCCTGCCTTTTTCCAGAGCTCTCGTGTTTCTGTCTCCACATAAAAGAAAATTAGTGAGTTTTGTTGCAAAAATATAAAACATTTCCCCCCGCTGTGCCCACCCTTTGGGCCATCCTTTTTGGCATTCTTTTTGAGTTTTTTGTCTTTGCTTTTGACATTTCTGCTGTAGGTACATAATGACAAAGGTTTCCGTTTTCAAATGGTCTCACACAAAGCGATGAAAAAGCTTAAAACGGTTTTTGTTTCGCATTGTTTTGTGTTTGATTTGAATAAAAATGCCTGCAATTGAATAGTTTGGGCCTTTGATGCAACTGGAGTCCTTGTTCAGAGGAATCTCGTGTGTCCCGTGCAATTGACGCCTTTCGTCCGGTTTGGCAGTCAACTGACTGAAATTAAAATGAATTTTCTGGGACACTTCCAGCTGTGATTAGACTTTCGGAACGGATACCAGAAAAATGCTACCCAAATAAATAAGTTCTGATTTTCAAGCTGGCTTATATTGGATTATGCATATTGAACGAAGGCAACAAAAAACGGAACTATATATATTTTGTTGGTTTATGTTAAAAGATATTTTATTTTGGATAAATAAATAAATAATAAATAAAAAGTACAGTAAAGATGTAAATGTTTCATTCGCCACTGAAAAGTAAAGAAGGATCTGGGATTGCGTTACTCAGGAAGTTCCTCTTGTCCGTTCCACTGATTTCAGTTTGCCTTTCATATGTGAGTATTTTTTGAGTCAACACGCCAAGTTCGTTCGCTGGCATATTGAACTTTGCACCGCCCGCAGCCAGTGGCCATTGCTCCTCTAACGAACCACAAAACGTCCACAGGTCCTTCACAAATCACGGCCAACACGTGCCATCCAGTTCGGAGTCCTGGGTCTAGAGTAGAAAGTCCAAAGAGTCCAAAGTCCGATGGTCCAGCGTCCTGGGCACCTTCGCTTATTAACAATCCTCGGAGATATTCCCCATCGCCGGCGCTGGCTTTTCCTTTCCCATTCACATTTCCCCGGCATCCGTGTTTGCCATTTCCCGTTGCCGTTACCATTTTTACATTAATGAAGTGCTCGTGTGGGCAAGTTGTTACATTTTCCCTCGGTCTGGCGTTGATTACATGAGAAATTCATGTTCAAATTCAAATTTAAAACTTTGCCAACCGACGGTGAAAACTTTCTTCAACCAGGTAACCGATAAAAAAGGAGCTGAGAAATAGACGGCAGTCCAAGTTTTTTTTAACGAAAATTTTCAGCTCGACTTATGTTGAAGTCGTGCCATTGCACTTTCCCAGGGTTTTCCTTGATTTGTTGACGGTGCTGGTAGTCGTGGCTGTGGGTGGTAGTTGGTGTGGTTATGGGGGTATGTATATCGGATATATTTCTGTCTGACCACCGTTTTGTCGCTGGCCACTGCAAAGGAAAAATTTCGAATTTTGCTCGTACATTTTCCAATGTGCTGCATTCAAATATTATCAATTTCTGTAGCTAACGATTTTTCTTGCCATAGCTAACTGATTGAATTGTTAGAACGTTTTACGTGTGCGGCATTTGAAATGCCACGCAACTATGCCACGCCCCCGCCCCCGCAGCCACACCCCTCGACCTTCAACCAACGCCTGCCATTCAGACTGAACTTTGGCGGCGGGAAAATCAATTTTCGTCGTAATAAATTGTCGAAATTCTGGTATAAATAGCAAACGTTTGCCCAGCATTTTCGCAACACGCTTTTCCTCTCTTATCGCTTAATTTGGCAGCTTTTTGCTCTTGGCGGTCAGAAAAAATTATGACAAAAAAGGAATTACTTGTAATAAGTGCAAAAAATCTAATGAGAAATAACATTTTATTTGATGCCCCAGTATCCATAATTTAAGGCACATAAATCGCTTTAGCGTGCAAGTCATTCCTTCTCATTTAACGTTAGTTAGTAATGTCTAGCATCGATTACAAATGTATATAAAACTTAAATTACGTCTTGCTTGTTAGTGAATAAATATAATTTAGCTCAAGGCCAATGATTGTTTTGTTTAGCTATTAAACAATGTTTTTGAATTAGTTTTCTTACGTCATTATTTTAATTTCCCCGTGATTTTTACTAAAGAAGTATAAGCTAAATCAATATCTTACATATTTCATTAGAATAATGAGGATCCCCAATTACTCTCCGACTAATGAGTATTTGTTACCCTCGGCAGACTGCTTTTCACATTTTCTAAATTCTGCAAAATGAACAGCAGTTTTGTTATATTGCGGAGCTGTATTATATTCATCGACATCGCTCATACGCCATGGAGACCAACGACGTCGATTGGCTGTCTGTATGGCTGCTCTCAGGCTTCTCTGCTAATTGTTCCAAAATGACAATGCAAATTTGTACAAATTCTCTACACACTACCACACACCGACACCGACACCGACACCGACACGTAAAACGTTTTGCAAAATAACCGAAAAATTTGTGTTAAATAAGCGAATAAAAGCAATGAAAGTTTTGCCACTTGCCTGCGTCCGGTTCGCTCATTCGTGCTGCGTGTCCATCCGTCTGTCGTCGGTCACTTCCTGTTTTATTTTGCCAACTCATCACCATCGTGGCCAGAATGGTTAGCATTAAGTTTAAAGATGGCCTGAACAGGAGGCAAGTTTTTGCGTTTTCAGCACTTAATTCCGGTTTTCATTCGCATGCAGCACTTTCGCTTTCGATTCCAATCCAAGCGCCTGATTTCTCGTCAGTTACGCTGATTGCCACACGTAAAAGGGGCATTAGCATTTCTGATTCAATTTCAAGCATCATGTTTGCCCCCAATCCATTTTCAATATCATATGCCCGGGAATCCATTATAGTTGACAGCCTTGCTAAGACAAATTCATACAATGTCAACATCAAGAGTTGTTTCTCAATTTTTCGACATTGTTTCGAGACCTCGAGGCGGAAAAGAATTTGTTTAACAAGCACTTATTTAGATTACATTTGTTGATTTCCACTCATGGAGCACTTAATGCGAACACGATTTCAGTATTCCGTAGCTCGGATTCCATATCGCCCAGCTCGCTTTCAGCTTTGGGTTTTCCGATACATACCACACCACACCACCCTGTCCATGTTTGCCACTCAACTATGATTGATAATTCTGATGATTCATGCGTGTAATTCAGCTAGGGGTTTTCTCCTTTCTTTTCTCTTTTTTCTTGCGGGTCAGAGACATTATGTTGTGACATTTATCAGCAACTCATGTGGGTCATGATATTTTTTATTGCCTTTTGTGGTTTTGCAGGACCGCCTTGCAGGAAATAAACTTTAAACTTTTATTTCGTGCATTTTATTTAAACATTTTCAATAACTCACTTCTAGGATAATTACTGTAATTATGTTTCACTTTTAGTAAGGCTTAAGCGATGGTCTCTAGAATGAAATTTGACAAACTTATTAATGATAGGAACTCTCTATCCCTAATAGTTTTAAACTGCGACAATTTACGTCCATTTCTAGTACGCATAAAGTTTATTCTAAGTTTCCAGCGATTTGGGTCGCTATTTTAAGTAAACAACCACAGCCCATTAAAGCACTGCTAATTAAAATTCAGCACGTTCCCACTGGCGCATAGTTGAGTCAAGTTTAGTTGAGAGTCATAAGCCAAGCCATAAAGCAGCCAAACGAACGACCGCACAGAAGCCATCAAAAATATTGTAACACTTTTTGCCTATTAATTGCGATCCCTGCCACCATTCCCCTTACAGCCTCCACGTCCCACATTTCCACCTTTTCCCGCCAGCTCGCCAGCACCAGTCAATTTCCCAGCCAGGACCCACAGCGCTCATCCTAATGAAATTTTGCAACATTGTCGGTGGGAATTGTCGGTGGTGTGGCCAGTGGCCCTGGAATTGGGTTCCGTTCGGCTCCGGCTTAAATAATGAAACGAAAACTATAAACTCATTTGAGTATTGGGAATCAGAATGGCTACGTGATTCGCAGCTGGAAAGTTTATAAAACTCCCAGATGCTAAAAGGTAATGCCAGAACGTCTCAAAACATGAATCCTTCTGCAATTCATCGGAAAGCTGTTATATATGTTCCCTAAAGTTCGGGTGGGACTCCTTCCTATAAGCAAATACCATGCGTACCTAATTAGCTAACCCTCGATTATCAATTTTAGTGGTACACTCTTGGTTCAAATAATTCGTTTCTATTGTAGAAAAATGGACTTTCGCTCTTTTTCACTGCACAGACTAAGGCTACGGACTTTCGACTGTCATTCGCCCCAATTTGGATGTTTTTCAGCCCCGATCCCGACCTCAATATCAGCCTGAAGCCCCTATTGCCAGCATGTTGCTATGACAGCGGAAATAAATTGCCAGTGCGCTCTACCCAGAATAAACCGAAACCATGTAGGCAAACGGAACCCCAACAGATACAAAGTGAAGTTCAAAAACTTCATATACCGCTGCGCATCGAATCAGAGCAAACTCGCGACATCCAACCATTTGCTTGTTTTTTACTGACAGACGGACAAGCAGGTGGAAACAATCACCATCTGGACAAAGCAAAAGGTTGAAACATATTTATGGTAATTAAAATTGATTTGAAAAGTTTAGATTGACTCCGTGGTCGCACACTCTCTTCAAAATGTACAATGTTTTAGAGTCGGAATTCCGACTTTGATTCTTTCGCAGTCTCCGGGCGGTCGTATGGGGTATTTGGGCAACAGATCATTCTGGCAACCCATTCACACAATTCTTCACACAATAATAGCGCCGAAACTTGTAAAATATATATTTCTTCGCTTGATATGGAAAGTATATTTACTGGGATAACAATAAAATATACACTCGAGGATCTCATAAGATACCTTTAAAACTTATAAACCACACGGCCTTTCCCGTTATTATGATTAATTTGCATTAATCAGCTTGGTAAAGACAACTAAAGTAGTAGGCCGTTTAGGATGTTTTCCAATTTTATAAAGGCATTTTTGATGCTATTACCTGGACCGCAAATGTGCTTACCAACTGCCTGCATGTGTGACAAAACTTTCTAATTAAAGTTGCTGCAGCCCCGCACAGAAAAGTTGACAAGTTCTCACGTGTGTGTTTGTATTTGCAAAGGCGAGGACAAAGTTTTCGGTGTCGGCTTTTAGGCGCAATGCGTAATATATTTTACTTTTGCTCGTGCTGTTGTTTTAGCCTCGCTGCGGTTCCTAATATGCAGGGAATTTAAGCTGATTTTAATTAGCTATCCGGGCAATTAGACAAGCACCAGTAGCTTGGCAAAAACTGGCATGTAAAATGTGTGTAAATGTACAGAAGGTTTTCAATGAATACCATATCGATCTATGATCATTAGTGACAAAAAGTGTTTCCTAAATCCTAATTCTTCGATCATTTACAATTTATATTATAGTACTCTATAAATACATATACATGCGCGTAAGAACTTATCTTGTTACACTTTACTTGATTATAACCAGTTAGATCGATATTAAATTGTTATTAGAAAAGAAGATCTGCACAATATTAAACGATTACAATCTACTCTAATTCACTAAACGTATTTCAGAGACATTTCGCATTTACAAGTTTCAAGTACACAAGTCGAAATTTTCTCTCTGAGCCCATTTAGGTTCAGGCCAAGTCAGACCTTAAAAGAGTTACTGGAGGGGCCGAACTTAAATCGAATAAAAATACAACTTGCGAACTGGGCGAGCAATGGTAAATGAAAATAGAAGACAACGACTTCCTGCTGGTTTGCTCTCCAGTTTGCCATATTTTTAAGTTTCCCATTCAAATTGAATTAAATAATATGCACTCGACTCGCAAACAGAACTTTCCCCGAAAACTTAACTTTCGCTGAGCTCAACGGGAGGTGAAAAGTGGGGGATGAAAACGGAAAAAGGGTTAGCAAAACAAGGCAAAGAATCCAAGGAGGTTGGCTGCAACTTTCATAATTCATTTCTGCCTGAGTGTAACAATTTTTGCACTTTATGACTTTCGAGTGCGCGCTGTGCGAGTGCCTTGAGTTTGACTTGGGGCCCGCAAATCATGCAACTGCACCAGCAACTACAGCTACTGCAACGGCAACAGCAACATCAACTCTCAGCGGGAACTCCAACTTGCAAACATTCTGGGTGCATCCTGCTCTTCTGGGGGAAAAGTAACCTTCTCGCCTCATTTTTGTGCTAATTACAGGGGCAGGACGCGACTGCAGACGGTGCATTCCACTTGGCAACAGCTGAAAACAAACTTGCGGCCAAGAACAACAAACAGGCAACCAGAAAACGACCATAACCGTAGAGGGCAGCAAAAAAAAAAAAAAAAAAAAACAGAGAAATCTATAGTCCAGTTTATCGACTATAAGATATCTGCTACTTAGCTAGTGGGATTACGAGATAGAAATATGAAAATTAGTTTAAAATGGCTATAAGAAACAAACGACCAAACGGACATCATCAGATCGGCTGAACTAGTGATCCTTATCAGGAAAAATATATATATGGTAGAAAACTCTTCATTCTACATTTTCATACTTTTCAACCAATGTTGTTGTGTTGTGTTCTATATATAGTATATATAAGATATATAATATATAGTATATGTGTAGTATATATAATATAATATATAGTACTACCTAAAAACCAGAATAACATTTTTTATTTATTTTATTATTATTACAAAGGTAAAAAAGTAATATGAAATATCAGGAGGTGTTCCGTATAATGTATATACTCTTCAAATACTGGGTATAAATGCAAGAAGAAACGCGAAAACGAAAAGGCAAACAAAATACCAACAACAGGCAAAAAGGCAAGGCCAAAAGCCTGTCCAGGAAGTTGTAAACGGCAAAACGGCATTGGGCCACGAGTCCAGTTCTGCTCACGTTCCCGATGAAATTCCAACTCAAGCCGGTGCCGAAAGTCAAAAAGGGCTTTAAGGCAAAACAAAGCTAACAGCAAGTTTGTGGGCAAGAGCAAACAGATTGGCAGGCTAAACGACCTCGGGCCAGGCTGAAAGTGCTAGTACATGTTCTACCAAAAACAGGTAGGAAGTCCGGCTAAAATGCTCGCCACTTGCTTACGTAGAAGTGCCGTTAAAAACAAAACAACGAGTATAAAGATTTAGGTTGGCAAGATAAAAGCTTGCACTAAAACCAAAAATTGGTAACGCTTGCATCGTTTTAAAGAATTAAAACATATACAATATTTTTCTTACGTATGTACATCTTGAACACATAATAGCTTTGTAGCTTGAGGAAATTTTAGCCTTCACATGCGTTTATTAGTATTTCAGTTTTTATATTCTTAAGCAGTTCATGAATTTTGTAGTTCCTCATAAGACTTGTTTTCACTATAAGTAAACTTGAACTTGTCGCCAAGAAAGTGCCTACAGTTTTGAGCTCCAGAAACTGTAGACAGTGTAAATTGCCCTAACTCAAAACATATGCAAAGGCACACAGAACCCCAACGGTTCATTAATTATGCGAGCCGCAAATTTAACGCTTGAATTGATTTGCGGCACCTTCATTTGACTCGTTTAAGAGGAACTTACATCATTTTAGTACGATTGGGGGGTAATATGTTTCATGCGATATTCAAACCAATTTTGCGGTGCATGTATTGACACATGCGTTATTTCGATTTAAAGGAATACCTTTGCAAGATTGGAGCTCGATTGCGATGGAATATCTTCCGTCCATAAACATTGTTTATGTCACGCATTGACACTCGGCGTCCTTCTCAACGGAGGAACAGAATTTTTCGATTTATATGCATATACAAAAACAATTGAATGCGCGTGGGTGCCCAAAGGACTCCGATCCTGCAGACGGAGTTCGGCACTCGGCCCTCGAATTTCCCTTATCGCAGGCCCACCCCCACGCAAATATAAATAAATACATACAAATAAATATCAGAAAGGATATGGAAGCCCAGAAATGGAGTGGGTCATGGAACACAATCGAGAAAAATAACAATGCCGCATAAAAAAGGAAACACGCCAATCGGCTGGCTAAGTGAAAACACTTGAACAATTCAGCCGGGCCCAGTTGGGGCCGAATAAATAATTCGCTTTTGCTGAATTTAAGGCAAGTGAATTCTCAATAAAATGGCGGTTCAGTAATTAATGTAAACGGTACAGTGCTGGTAAAAATACCTTACGGATATTTTACTTAAAATTAAGAATTTATGAATTTTACTTAGAGTTTAACAATTCATGCAGCCAAGGTTTTACAATTGTTTTAACAGAAAGGTTTGACTTGGTTTATATGTTAATGACTTTAAAACCATCAAGAGCATAGTTTAAGCATTATAACTATGTCTTGAAAAATTATACAATATATTTATTAGTAAATGTGTCATTTTAAAGTTAATCGTTCTGGTATGCATAACAAATCATAATACAATTAATAAATCAAGACATATTTATTATAATAATAAATATGTTTGTCTTCACCGAACCCAAATGCAAATCAAAAGTAAGTCTTCACAGCTCTTAAATCTAGTTAACCAACTTGAAACCTGATTAGCGAATCAGTTAAGGTAAAACTATTAAACTTCATATCCGAAAAATCTGATTAATTACGACTTTAATTCCCGGTGATTCAAAAAACGTTAGGCGAAAAGCACTACACTGTTTGATGAAACGATAAACATCTTTTAAAAATGAATCAACTTAGGCCAAATACCTCAGGCAGCACAAAGTTTAAACTATTTGCTAACTCTTATCAGAAATACCACACGAATCTTAACACTGGACTGCTGGGCAATTAATCTCGTGGAACCAACCAAAGTAAACCAAACCGAACAAAACCAAAACCAAGAAATCCGGTTGCCTCTAATGCGGCTCATAATTTATGAGCCTTCGCACGCACACAAAAAGTCTTGGCGTTAGGAATCAACGCTCACATAATTTGCATAAATTGGAGATGTATTAACCGAAATTGAGGTAATAAAGCCAACAGCCGACGGAGGGCCCTATCAAATGCTGGGCTTTGATGACGGAGATGCTGATCTGCTATCGGGGCACTTGTAATTGGCACTAATTTGCTTTCACTCCATTAAAGAATCCCCCCACGATTTAAATGCAAATGAGGGCGCCCCACTGGGTAGCAAAATAACAGGTTGCCTCTGCGACTACTATTGAAATCAATTAAGAAGAATGGAAATAAAATCAATCTCCAAGCACGGGCATACACCCCCTTGTATGAGGAAGTGACGCAAGCCTCCTTCGTCTTTTATCACAATTTATGCAAACTGCTGACAAAAATGCTAATAATTACATTCGCTCTCGTCGCCAAAATCAAGCTAAGAACTCTCAGATGTGTGACGACCAGACAGAAAACATGAGATACGATATCATGAATCTACAAAATGCGACCGTGAACCCGAAAGAGTTCACAGTTTGATCAGCTGTTTCGGCATCTTATGCTGCTGCATTCTACCGAACTCAATATTGAAAAAACGTCGAAGAAACCACTTAATTGGCCAAGAGCAAGCTTCGCTCTCGCGCTCGTCTGCCATCCCAGAAAAAAATAAAAATAAATTAAAACCCCCGGTTTTAATCCGGTTGTTAAACTTTACACTGCGCAACATGATCGTGTAACTCTTGGGCCGATTCAATTTCAAAATGGATCGGTTTCAGCGACTATAAAAATGCTGCGCATGCTCAGCGGCGCTTTTAGTTCGTTCAAAAATTTCAAAGTGCTCGGTACGGGACACAAGTTTTCCGCCTTAAATAAACACATAGGATTCCTAGCAACTATGTCACTGAAATACGTAAGTGGACGGGACGGACGACTCGTGTGCATAACTGTGAACTTAAAATTGTCCAAAATATTGTTGCTGTTGAAATGGTGTTAAAAGCTGGTCTTTCCTGAAATAGACTCTTGAAAATTTAACAAATTGTTCTAATTAGCCATCTGCGTAAGCGTCATTAGCGAAATTCCAGTTTAATGCATAAATTACATTTTGAAATTGATCCTGAACTAATATTAACATAACTAAAAAATTTTGTACAAGAACAAATTTAATTTTGTATTTTATAATTTATTAAGTTTATGATAATAAAGAGAGTGGATTATTTTTTAGTCACAGCAACTAAAGAAATGGCTTAATTGTCCGAGGTGTGAACCTGCAAGTCATAACTGCAAGTCGACGTACACCTTACTTCTATTCAAACCAAATATTTGACTAGTTTTCAAACTCAATTAGTATCTTTATCAGCGCTATGTTAATCAGAACTTGAGAGAGAGGGTATAATGACCTTTCCCACAAGGGAAAGAAACCTTTGATTTATAATCCAAATGCGAATAGAACTGACTATAAACTAATCCAGTTTTGGCATGTGCCTAACAATGCAAGGCTTTTGCAGATTCGAAGGTCAAGACAAATCAGGTTGGAATAATTTTGTAGCTCCCACACTTGTAGAGATAAAGTAACAAAATGTTTGAAATTGGAACACGTTGGAATGGTTGTGACCATATCAAACAATAGGGCCATAACTTTTGAGATGTATGCACCCAAATTGGTAAACAGATACATCTTTTCGGCTAGGCAGTCTCCTTACGAAAACTTTCGCTTTAACTTATTTAAATTTTTATTTAACTTTAATTTATTTACGATTGATATACACCTATTAGCACGTCCTTTTCTTAACTAACGTATAAAATATATACAATTTTAAAATAAAGTTATCCATATATTTTATTTATTACTTAGTGCAATGCTTTTGAAAACTAACTTTAGCAGTTAAAAAATGACTAAATTAAATTATAACAACCTGTACTGTTGTATTGCAGTTACTCATTGCTTCTGCCGTGTTGATCGGCTTGGTTGGAGCTGATGTGTCTCAAGTAAAGGCGGGTAAAGTGGATCTGCCATTCAATGACTTGCTACCACCCCTAATTGATGAACCAAGCACCACGACGACGACAACAACGGAGAAGCCAACCACTACCCTGGCCACAAAGCCAACCAAGAAAGCGTACTACCAGAAGCCAGCCCAGCTGGCCAAGGAGGATAAGTTGAAGACCAGTGCCCTCAAGCAAGATGTTCCGCAGCTCCCTTTAGATCTACTGCCACCTTTCGAAGACGAGGTCAAGCCGGCGGAGGACAAGTTGCAGCCAGTGGTGAATACTACGCCGAAACCCGTGGTTAAGATCTCTCAGCCGGCTGTGCTCAAGGTCACTCCTCCGGCTGTGCTCAAGGTCACTCCCCCGGCTGTGCTCAAGGTCACTACTCCGGCTGCTCCCAAGGTCACCCCGCCGCCTACTCCACGTCCACAATACTCGGTTCAGCCTGCCGCAGCATCACGTCCACAATACTCCGTTTATCCTGCTCCTCAAGCGGTTAACCCTCAGCCCACCCGTGCTCCTGGTTTCGGGAGCGGGTTCCAGTCCCGATTCTCCAACTACTTTCTCACCAGTACCCCTCGACCCAGACGCGGCCCCCTGCCCACTATCACCCCTTTCCCGCGCTTTGTCAGGGCTTAGGAATCCATTTAATTAAATTAGATAAGCACCATTCAAAGGCCGACTCAAATATAAAATAAATAAGATACGACACACACAGATATAATGAGTGGAAACTAGCGGTATTATTTAAAAGCGACTGTTGAAGCATGAAATCTCAACAAATTAATCGAAGATTTCAAATGTTGACGGATTAAATAATTTATGAATGCACAAAAGTTACCATATTGGATCATAAAGACAACGCCATCTGTTGCCACTTTGTCATGACAGGTTACCTGTTTTAAGTAACCAACTTTGTAAAGGAAAAAGTGGGAGAAGCTAAAACTATTACCTAAAATAATAGTTTCCAATTATATAAATTCATGCAAATGTTTTAGAGACTAATTGATAAATTTTTACCTTTCTCAGAGCTTCATCCACAAGTTTTTAATTTTAATACATGTATTTAAAATAAACTGTTAATGAAATATGAAAAAGTAAACCTTAGTTCTCATAAAACTAATATAAGACTTAAAAAAGGCATATTTCTATTAAATTAAATTCTCGGTATTATGATGATAAGATTTTTCTTTTTTAAGCTAGTTAACTTTGAATGAAATTTAAAGAATAAAGTTTGACAGTGAAAACTTCTGAAACACCCAAAACAAGCGCATTCTGTGTCTACCGCAAAAGCGGAATTCAGATTCATTAACAGCATTTAATTAATGGCTTGGCGCCGCCGAAACTGAAGCTGACACTGAAAGCCGCTGTCAGCTGCCAAATAGCTGCAAACGGCTGAGCCCCCGGCTAATATGCTATACACATGCATATTACGGCACCCATACACAAGTCCAAACCCATAACCAGGCTTAAACCGAACTCGGCTTCAAATTTCAAGCGTGAACTCGAACCCATCGCTTGACATTCGCTCAACCTGCTAAATGCTAATTACTTGGCGTCGATGGTGTCGCCGACATTCGGGCTGTCAGAAATTTGTGGCACTTACATGGCCATTCGAGTGCGGTCCAGAGCACGGAGAGAATAAATATTACAATAGCTTCTCAATTTAGACTTCCCTTAAATATGTTCAGGATTACTGTTCAGTATTACTATCAATACGACCAAAATGGCATAGGACATTTTCTTTGGTTCGCAGAAAGACCTTTTTCCGTAATATATTTAATACGTTTTCATTACTAAGTGATGTATATTAGCAGTACGGCGATATCATTTTCGCAAGTTGATTCTAAGCATCCAATGCAGGTGGCGTGAGTCGGTTTCTCGAAGTGCTGTTCAGTGGAAATGTGTACATTGCTGTGCTGATCTAATCAAATCATTGCCATACCGATTAGCCATATTAATGGCTCCCGTTTGTCACTGGAATTGTTGTTACGGCCGTTGTCCATTTGGCCGCGTTAATTACACAGCTGATTGACATTATGCGTTGCCATTGAATGATTGTTTTATTGGCGGCAAGACCGGTGGCGATCTGCATGCAACAGCTTATTTGAATGACTGTCGGCTATCTGCCCTCAGACAAAAATGAAGCAACATTGCCAATGATTAATGGAATGAAAATAAATTTAATAAGCTCTTAAAATGATTCTGGTAAATGGTATGCATATTTTGGAAAGAAATCCCTCGTGATGAATATTCCTGCTCTGTTTACCCAATTTCCATATTAAATGATTTTCGATAAGCAAATCTGGCCCACACATTTTTAAAGTGAAATCAAAGGCACAGCTTGCAGTATATGAAATGCACTTTAAACGATTTGCGGAATGACACACAATCAAGATGTAACTAAAAATGTTTTTACCCTGAAACATGTTTTCAATTTGAACCAAATGCATACAACAATGTCTAACGCAAAGCAAATCATAAATTGTTTTATTATCTACACGTGATTTAGTTTCAGATATGCTGTATTTGTATAATGCAAAACTAATCAATAACCAGTTCCAACTGAGAATAGGCTTTATAAACACATCAACAACAAAACTGTTCTCCTTAGTTTAAAATAAAAATGATAAAACGCTTTTCGATTGCCCTGGAAACTTTGTAAGCCGATTCGCTCGATACTGGCTATGTCATATTTGCTGTAACCCAAGCTAATTCCAAAGCCCCCAATGTGGGGCCGGTACAAAATCATAGAGCTTTAATGCGTCGCAACTAATTACCCAACCCGCAGCTCTTCCCGCGGGAAATGCCACGAGCTGCCAGGCGCAGCAACAATTTAAATGGCACTACATAGTTGATGTCGCAAGGCGACCCGAATGGCTACGTTTCTTGTGTTTCAGGCCATCCTATTGAATGCCCAATGGGCGTCAGTTTCGGTGCCGATAATCGGCCTAAACTATTGGAAATTATAGGATATTTCAAAATATAAATGCTATGTATTTTAGTGTTAGCCAGTAACGACATAAATGTTGTAATAAGATAATTTAACGCACAAAATTAGCTGCTGAAATTTGAATGTAATAAAAGCTAACACTCTCGGAAATTATCTCTCTAGAAGCAGATCTCAGCGACCGATTTTAATTCTACTTACATACGTCGACAAAGGGTATTGGCACGAATCGCTCCTATTAAAAAAGTTTTCTCTGCAATGCGTGGAAAGCCATTAGATGGCCATAGCATTGGAGGGGGCTTTTCACTCTTTCACACCCTCTGGTGTGCGGATCCAGCAGCAGCATTAAAAATCGTTTTTACAAATGGTGCCATAAGCTCAGGCAAACTTTTAATGTGCACACACACCCACACACACACACACATACACACGAAGACGCGCTCATAGTTGGTATCGCACGAGGGAGAAAGATTTATGTGGCCAATGCGGCGTATGAGCGTTGTGAAATGATTTTCAACTTTAACACGGAGACTGAACTGGACCCAAAAATTCAGATATATTAAAAGTGTCTAGACTGCGCCACATTAGGCAGCACAATAAACAATACACACAATAAAAATAATGAATATAATGAAAGAACGGTTGCACGGGCACTAAATGAAAATGTTGTCCGACCTCTTTTATGGTCAATAAGATCGGAATGATATGGCAACAAATATATATTCCACTCGATGCCAAAAGCTAGTCCAGGAGCTCGTTTTCAACAATCGTTTTTAACGCCACTTTAATTAAATTTTCCCACTTGCTGCGCAGTATGTTAATTTCATTTCCCCACCAAAAGACGATTTTCACTTTCCGCAGCTGTCGTCCGAATGAATTAATGACCTTAAGTGGATGGTCGAAGGGACAATAGCTTTCCGCCGCAATACTGATGTAAATGTTTTCGCGAATTTCAAATTAATAGTAAATATTAAAGTTCCTCGAATCCTTCCACCTTAAATGCAATTTTCCGCCAACTTTTCTCATTTGCCCAGTGCATACAATAATAATTTTAATATGACCATGCAGCCGCCGCATGCGAAGGGAAGGATACGGCGAATGATGGGGCTATCATCCTGCCAGCCACCCACATATATCCCTTTAATTATGCTATGCCAACAGAGGGACGGGAAAGGGGAGGACTTCATCTCGAATTTACATAAGAGTGGCGAATGACGAGTGGCGAGTGGAAACAACTGACCGTTTGTAGTATTGATTGCCGACTTGGCAACGTTGCTGGCCATTAGCGGACATGGTAGCCAGTGCTGCGAAACTGTCTACTTTTAGGTTGGAACTGTGCTTTTCTTGTATTTTGCAGGATTCTTTCACTTGATTCCAAAAAAAAAAAAACAAAATAAAAGATTTAAGGGAATTTTAACTATCGATAGTATCATGTTAAAATTTAGTTAAGCATTAACCTAATTAATTATTAATCATGTATCTATCATGTTTAATTGATTCTTACAAAGCTTGATACAAATTCATTAAATAATTCAAGTTACTCACTTTTTGTTGAACGATTTACCCCGTTGTTGAAATAGATTTATCCCAACACTAACAGTCCTACACGAAGCCATAGATGCTTCATCCAACCGTTAATGTCTCGCTTCAGCTACAATAACGGAAATGAGTTTTAATGCGAAAATAATTGCATGTCATTGACGTTGACAACAGCAACAGGACGTAAGCAAACACACAATGCGAGAATATTGATATAATATCATTAAATTCCATTTCATATTTGCTCTCTGATGAATGACAGACAATTCAAGTTGCTACTCGTAGATGCTCCGTCCTCAACCTCTCCATCTCCAACCGCTGCTAAATTGAATCGAAGTGAATGCAAAACCTTGACTCACATCCTGCCGATGAGCGGAGGCTCGGAATTTTGTTTGATTCATAATTTTCTGGCCTTAATTGAAAAGTGAAATTTGCATTTCCCTTCAAATGATTTTTTTTCAAGGTTTCGAATTTGGTTTATTGCTTTTGAAAGATGGCTTTGAGTTTTTCGTTTGTAGACTAAGCATGTAGATCGAGCTATGAAACATATAAATAAAGTTACCTTTCATTAATAAGTTTATAAAAATATTTTGAAATATACAGTTTAACTTTTTTGCTAATTATTTATATTGTCAAACATCCATCACATCGTAGTGTCTTTACAAATTCTCTTCTTTATATCCTGTAAGGATAAAAACAAATCATATTTTATTCTTTGTCAACTTTTTGTCAAGATAAAACCAGATCTGAATAATGAATACCGAATATCCGTCAATCATGAACTTTAAACTGAGTTTTTAATGCCACTGTAGACAAACAAATTGCGGCGAATGACAAAATAGATTATCTTTCCAAAAACGTGAAAATGAAAATGGCAGAAAACATCACGAGCACGTTTTTTGCAGATGGAAGGAGTTGAGTCTGGACCCTAAGATAGAGAGACAAACGAACAAGCAAACACAGCAATTGACCTAAGGGTGGAACTTGGGAACAGGAATATTTGACATTAAAATAAATAATTCATTTATTCGACGACAAACAGTGTAAATTCCCAGTCTGGATTCTGCCGGGACCTCATAGAAATTATTAATAATTTATTTTAGTACATTTCAAGGATTTCGCACGCCGGCCACACGTTTTGGCAATTTCCGGGTAACAAAACCGGAAAAATACTTCAAAACGTAATAAATTTCCAAAGAAGCTGGGGCCGAGTTTTGGCCGTCCTGTCTGACTGTTTGAGTCAAGGGTCGACATCTGGGGCGGAATGGGGTCAAATGTGAGTGCTTGACAAACTGTTGCCGGGACCAAATCAATGACAAAAAATTACACACGAATGCCTTGGGGCGTTCCTGAAGTGATTTGCAAACGCAACAGTCGCACACTTTCCCTTCGAGGGACGGGAAATTAATTTCTTTACGAAGTTTGCGCCTGGTTAAGTTCTGGGGGAAATGGCAATTTATTTAATGCCATGACCTTAACTTCTGATTTCAGTTCGGTTTTCATTTAATTTTCACTTAAAGCTCGGAAACTTTTCGCCAAAAGCCAATTAAATTAAAATGTTTCAGTAATGAAACTTTGTTTGTAACCTAACAATACGGCACAAGTACTCTTGGTGCTCACAAATGTTAAGTTATCATGCTAAAAAGTTACAAATGACCTATATTAATTATTGGAAATATTTTAGCATGTTATAAGCTAAGAAATATATTAAAGAAGTACTTGAATACATTTTATTAATTTACCTTTCCTGCAGTTCCTTACTTCAAAGACATCTTAGGCACAAAACCGAAGAAAAATAAAAAGTATTTAACCAAATCAACAAAGCTACTTCCTGAGCACCTTGAACACTCAGCGAAACCAGACCGAATAAAATCCTGCGTAGCATTTTGTATAAATTATTTTATATAGATATACAGACTACAAAACACAAAAACGAAAAGAATAACTACCTCGGAGCAGTCCTAAATCAAAACACCAAAGCTTTTCAATGCCACGTGCTTGGAGGTCAAAAACTGAGCTGAAGTCTATGGGGAGAGAAGGACCTCAGGTCCTTGATTCTCAGCCCAAAAAAGTGGGAAGGGACGCGTGCGGCGAACAAGCTTAACTGAAAAAGACCATTAACAAAGTAAACAGCTGCAGAAGAGCCTCCAGTCTGCGGAGTTTGAAGAGGGGTTCCAAAATTCTGTCGAGTCAGCCATATATTGTTCGGCGAGTAGAGTAGAAATTAAAGAATTCTCTTTGTTTTGACACCTCATTCTGGAAAAGCCTCTGGGCCGCGCTGATAAAATCGGTTGCTTAGCATTGTGTGTTTATATTAGCATAATTTTAGGCAGTTTTAAAACAGCAGCTACAAAATTACCACCCTCATGACACTAAAGCTGGCCAGATGCCACTCCATCTGAAATTATTTCTGAGACGGTTTATTTTTTGGTCACTAAAGTATCTGTACTTTAGCGCCAAGTCTAAAACAGTTGGAAGCACTACTTATCGCATCTTGACAAGTAATTGCTAATGACGACCTACATTTGAGTTTTCTGGGGTGAATTTGGCCTAGATTTGATTCCAGAAGATAAACATAACTTTGATAACCGCAGTCAGAACGAATCCTTAAAATCAGTAGGCATTATTAAAGATTCACTCACAAGAAAAAATGGGAATATTTTTAAAATCTTAATTCCACAAATAGAATGTAAATTAGACAAAAGACACGGTGTTTCCGTCTCTTGGGCTAGTATATATCACATCTAGAAACATAAAAAAATGAAAAATCATTTCTTTCTTGATTTAAAACTGTGCAGATATTCTTGTATTCTAATTGTACATCTTTTACCTTATTCGGGATCTATCAGAAATCTAAAGTTCCAAAACCTGAAAGTATAGTATGAGTATACGTACTTATACTAAGCTATTCCGTGCTGAGTACAAATGAAACCAGGCCATCGATGGCTCAATGCCGCCACAAGACATCCGTCAATGGCGGTGGCGACCGAACGCTCCGCAAAACCCAAAACGGCACATATCGGTTATTGAAATTGTCTCGCAGGTGTCATTAACGTTGGCAGCACTTTACGGCCAGCAGTTTTGGCTTGGACCATGGCAATAGTAATGGCTGTATTGAGCAGGAGCAGGAGCAGGAGCAGCAGCAGGTGCTTCCATTTGTGGTCGTGCATAAACGATATGGAGGCCGCAGGCTCCTCCTGCCCAACCCTCCGGATCGAACCCTTCTCTGACTCGTCCCCCGGTGCCTGTGTCCACTGTTTGGCGTTGTCATTAATTTCGATTTATGGTCATTAAGCTGAGGCATCGACATCGGAGCGGCGTCGGCTCCTTTCTATTTAATGTGGAAAATATTTAATGAGTCGCAATAATTTATGCACCTTTTTTGCAGGCAGTGATTGGAGAAAAGTAAATTATCCCGCCTGTCGATTTGCGTTTATGGTATTAATTAATGCCTACCAGGGTTATGTCCTGTCATATCTGTGCCACATCAGCTTTAAATTCACACTTAAATTTCACACTTTTTGCGTGCTCCCGAAAACTTTTGTTTCTTCTCTCGCCCCGAGGAGGGAAAAAGGAAAATTATGAAAGAGTCGCAGCATATTTTCTTGCATACTTTTTGCACAAATAACAAACCATAAATAATGTCATACGCTCGCCCAAATGCCAGCCAATGTTGGCCTCGCCCCCCAAAGCATCCCATCTATATATTTCTTGCTGTTCGCCTTCGGTTTGCTTTTAGGCCAAAGTTTTTGAACTACTTGCACGTCGCTTTTTGTGCGACGCTTTTGGGATTTTTTTTGTAATATTTGTTCTTGTTTTTTCGCAGCCGTCCGCTTCTTTTTGGCAACCCTGCTGTTTTGTGTCTTGGCCATTTCTGAGCCGCCTTGGCCGGGCATCTTCATCTGCTTAAGGCTGCCACGCCTCCTATCGCCATTCTATCCAGCCTCCCGCTGCCTGCCGCTACTTTATGTGTCCGCCGTCGCGAGACTAAAACTTCAATAGGGCAAAATGATAAATGGCGCTGCTGGAAATTTTTTTCGGGCTTGGTACGCGCGTAATGTGCGAAAATAAAAATGATCAAATAATTTGGCTCTTGAGCGAGGAAAACGAAACACAAGACATTTGAGTAAAGCGACTGTAGGAGAAGAAATTTAACACGTTATGTGTGTTATATTAAATCTATCACAGTATAATGGCTGGAAAGTGTTAGCTACATCAACAGCTTTAACAAAGAAATTAATAATTAAAGCAACTCATAACATTATAAAAATACCACTAATTGAAGCTCGTGAGAAGAAACTACATCGTTAGAAGCACAATGAAGTGAATTTTAATTAACGCGAAGACATGTATGCAAGTATGTACATACGTACACGTGTATATGCATATGTACCCGTTGAGATATTGCAATGCAATCATTCAAATGAGAAACTATTTTAGAAACTCTTTTCAATGCCCTAATTACATTTTTTTATCCCATGAGAACCAAAACAAAACGTTTGAAAGCTTCGACTGCTTGCCAGGCTTTGGGTTGGTTCTCGTTCTGTACTCGAACTGCAACAGCTCCAAAATTTCGCCGAACCTGCACCTCCACCTCCACCTCCACATCCGACATGTGAAAAGCCAAATGCGTACGTTTTCCCTCTGTGTTTACACAATTCAACCGCAAAATCCTTTTGTTTGCCAAATATGCTCAGCGCTCTGCGCTCAGCGCTCCTGTACATGCGGATGTGCATTGCGGCAGTGTGCGAAAGGCATTGTTCGACTTGCGAGTGGGTAGGTGCCTTGTTCTAGTCTTAGCGATAATGATGTTTATTTAATGCATTTCAGGTGCAAGGTGCTATTTGCCGTTTGACGTTTTGCGCGCCATCGCACGTCGGATTTCTGCTGAGCATCAACCTTAACTCTACCTTAAAAGAGATGAGAACTCTAGTTACCTTTGCACCAAAATGCATATCGAAGTACAAATTCTACTTTAAATTAATGCATTGTGAGGAAACATTTCACTATGTTAGGCGTACTATTTTATTCACGTACTCACTCATTTTATAAATATATAGACATCGGTGTAACTATTCCTATCAAGTACAAGCGAATTTTGTACCTAGCTTCTCAGTGAAGTAAATTTCCTCTGCCTCATCTCTGACTTCTAAAAGCTTCTCCACTAGCACTAATGCCGTGCTTGGGCATTGGCTTATTGGGTTGAAGTGGGCGGAACAATAGGCGGTGGGGAAGTGGGAGTGGCAGGGATACTGGCGCTCATTATGCTGGTCGTGGATCCATTCCATGCGCCCGAGCAGCTGCGACGTGCAAGCGATAAGCGAGAGCGTTAGCTCAATGTCATACGCTGCGTATACGTAATGGCTCGGGCAGCCAGTTCCCTTACGAAAGCGCTGGGAAACATTGGCGCTTAAAATGCAACACACGTTTTTGTGGCACTGCATTTATCGTGCCCAACCCAATGGCAACACTTTACCCATAAATAATGCACATAATCACATTTAAATAAGTAATTTAATTTGTGATTTTCACATATCGTTAAGTTCTTAAGCTCTATAATGAAAGCGACACGAGGGGAGTGATACGCTAATTATGGCTTATCGTTGAATACGAATATGTGTGCGTGGAAACGAGAACGTAAACCCCCTTTTCTCACGTTAATTGCCAAAAATCATGGGTAATCATGGAAACTATTCTGAGAACCTGAAATATTAGCTACGCTTCTCGAATTGACCATTTATACTGGACGCAGACATGCTATTAATAGCTAAATAGGTACAAGTGGGTTTATTTATCGCGAGCATAACTGACGTCATAACTAGTTTTTTTCAAATAATTTCGGTACTCCCCACTTCCAATTTTTGACGTTTATTGTTCAACTGTTTCCGTAGTGTAGCGGTTATCACGTGTGCTTCACACGCACAAGGTCCCCGGTTCGAACCCGGGCGGGAACAAGTCGCTAATTATTTTGCCAAATACGTCTTTTTGAATTGAAGGTGCAATGATATATTCTTTATATTATTAAATTTTAACTTTAATTCGCATGTTTATTTTCACGTTATTTTGTAACATTGTCAAGAACTTCTTTCTTCTACGGTTTGTAAAATATATAAGTATTCACCTACGAACCCTGAAATGAGCAAACAAATAGGCATGGTTATATAGTATTTATATATTTAAGCAAGGAAGAATGCAATAGTTGTTGTTGGTTACAGAATAGAAAATGGTAAGAAAAATAGTTAACTAAAGAACAAGAAAATAATTTTCAAACGTGTGGGAGTGACAGTTTTGGTTGGCTTGGGCGTGTCAAGCATCAGCTTGCTTAAACTGCACTTTTCGCCTATAATAGTTTCCAGAATCATACGGACGGACAGACAAACGGACATGGGCAATTCGAATCGACTTGTGATCCTAGTCACGATTATATGGTCAGAAGCGCTTCCTCCTAGCTGCTATATGCATTCTATCGAGTCATTCTTTTACCCCACGAACCATATCGTAATGATCACTCTTGACAGTCACGCGATCATAAGTTTCCGTAGTGTAGCGGTTATCACGTGTGCTTCACACGCACAAGGTCCCCGGTTCGAACCCGGGCGGGAACAGATAATTCTTTTTTAAATTAGTTTACCAATATTTATTTTTGATTTATTTACTTTGTTAAAATTATACATTTTGAACGTTATTATGTACTATGATATATATTTATTAATCAGTAAAAAAGAAGCAAGGAAACAGAACGTTTAAATCTGCAAGCGTGTAAAAGAAGAAATATGGTTTTCTTCTGGGCTTGCCACATATGTATAGATCCCTTTACCTCTTGGCACTTGCGTTTTAATTCGCCTGGCTGCTTTAGTGGCAAAACATTCAGTTTCGGTGTTTTGCATATTTCGTGCACGTTCTGCATTGCGTTTGGGTAATGCCAAGCCATAATTTCCTTATATTACTGTCCTTGGCCCCTTTGGGCATTTTTTGTTGTCCTGGCAGTGCAACATTTGCTTTGTGCAACATTTTAATTACGCATTCAGTTGGCGCAGACTCTCAAGAATTATGGCACAGAGGGGGTTAAATGGGGGATGCGTTCTGCCGCCGGCAGGAATCAGCTGTTGTAGACACGCCCCCGCCCGCACTTTGTTTAACATTTCGCGCTATTTATGCATAATTTAACCATTTTACTTTATTATTTGGGCCCCGCGTCTTGTTCTTGCTCTTGTAGAAAATAAATGGCAGGAAATATACAAAAATAATGTACAGGGCCAAAACAGTGTTGCAATGCCGTAACTTTAGAGCTATGGAGTGGGAAAAAAGGGGTTCGAGGCCAACAGCTTGAGTAAATGTTTGATCGGGCTTGCCTAGCCAAAAATTTAATAGCACCCCAACTGCGCATAAAATCTTGGCGATTCCCAATTTCATCATAAAACGTAGTTAGACCTGCCCCGCGGGTCGGGGTGTTTTTCGCAAAACATCAAGTTTAATGGCAATTAACCCCTGCGCTACAAAATTAAAATCATGAGCCCGGCTTAACCCGCGTATGTGGCTCCACATAAATCTTCCCTCCAAGTCGAAGAAGGGTTGCCACTGAGAAGTGGAGTCGTGGAGTCCAAAGGAAGGCAGACATGACACGTATTTATAGCGCGCCAACGACCTCACTCGAGCCACATTGCTAATACGCCATGTTGGCTGCTGCTCAGTTTTCTGCCGCGCCATTGTTTTATACATATGTATGTGCATGTGCGCATACCCATACCGACACACACTCGCACAAGTTAAGTTGAAGCTGGCCTTGCATCCTTCAGTAGACTGAGAGAAAAGCTTTGGTAATAGTTGAAACAAAATATATCACCATTCCAGGGGAATATCTTTTATCGGGGAGGAAAACGGTTCCATATTTCACTTATCAACGTCTAAAGGATTGCTCTTACTGAACTGCAATTCGATAATGTAAACTGCTTAAAAAGCAATTTATTTTTAATTAAATTGCCGCCTATTGAAAGTAGTTTGTTGCCTTTGATTTCTATATTTTATAAATCAATTTAGTGTAAATATTCCTCTGTGCAATTCCTCAACACTCTGCATTTGTATTAGCTGATTGTGTGGGGCGATGCAGCTGAAGCAGAGGCAATCGCCGCGTACAAGCTCGTAAATTGAATAAAAGTTCAAATGTTGGCAATTAATAAGCCGAAAAAGTTAATTCCAAGTTTTCACTTCCGCCGGCAAGTTGCACCAATAAGGAACTGCGGTTTGGCAGGAGCTACGAAATTACTCGGCTAACCAAAGCTAGATTTGATTTTTGCCTTATTTGGTAACATCTTTAAAATTCAATGAATTTTAGTTTTTCGTAACTGAAACTCTCACCTGATTCCAAAGAAGGTAAATACGGTCTTGCTTGTGGCTATCCCAGCTGATGGTTGGTAAAAGGGGCTTCTTACTAAATTGCAGTTTTTATCTCAATAGTGCACTCAATTTCAATACCTCATTCGTACACACAAGTTAAGCTCTCCCCAATGTATATAGAGCCATTCCCCTGCCGAGAGGCAATTCGTTTTGTTAAAATAGTCTGTATCTCGCTGGCTTTTACCGCTTCCTTTTAGCCCTCTACCGAGATTGTGGCACACGCTAATTGCTCGAAACGCTTGCAACCTCTTACCATTACAGCCTCCCCAGAAAGCCCGCTCCAAAACAGCCGCCCGGTTCACCATCTATTTTGCCCTAATGCGTTGCCATTGTAATGAAGTCGGGCCACATTTGGAAATCGCTGCTCTGGGGGACCTGAAAACAATGCCGGGCCCTAGTTGTTGTTTTTAATTCTGCGCAATGGGTATTGCACATTTGCTGCAGCTAACACTTGTTGTGTAAGCTTCAAACTATTTTCATTTCCAACTGCTGTTTTTAAAATTTAATTGCCGTTCAAATGTCAAAAGCTGTGACCCTTTCGATTATGTTTTTATTCTTGTTCCGTAGTTTAAGTGCGAAATAATTTTTTCAAAGCATACACACCAATGCTGCCAGTTGTCACTATAAAAATGCAGATTTCCGGAAAGGGGATGTTTAATACATTTTTCAGCTTTGCTCGCTTAAAAAGGGACGGATCCATCCGGAAAATGGAAAAATGCGTAACACTGAAATACACAAGAGAAGAGAAGAAAATAGTTGAAAGCGAAATATATTACAACAAAATATGATTAGAAAACTTCTTTAAATGAATTTCAATTGTATTTATTTGTGTAACCTGTAAACATACATTGGCGTTTCAAATTGGGAAACTAAAAAGCCAGAGATTTGCTCACGCTGGCCATTGCGCAATATATAAATAAATTTTGTACGAAATATAAACCGGCTGTTAAAAACAACAATTTCTTTTTTACACCTGTTTCACCATAATCTTGATAGCTCCGCAAATTGTTTGCAGCAAACTTTGAATTGTTTTTGTTGCACACCGATGATTTGTTTGCCCAACACAAACACACCCTAAATGGCCAACGCAGGCCAGTTTGTAAATGTTTTTCATAATGATTTTCACTTAGCATCCGCGCATTTTAATTATTTAAACCAAAAACGCTGCGTATGCGCGCTATTAAATAAATGACAGCTATTTGCAGAAAGTTCGAAAATTATTACGCCCGTGGAGAGACAATTTCCTACAGCTTTTTTTCTGGGCACGCTTGTAATTCCCCTGACAGCAGTGGCCCGACTACTGTTGATATTTGTTTGTCTTCCAGACTCTGGCAACCAGGCAAGGGAAAATCTAATTTCTAACACAGAGCACAACAGATTACGCAACAAAAAACGGCCAGATCAGGGAGTGAAAAAGAATTCTGCCCTTATTTTGCCGAAGCAGAAGAAAAATCAGGAGACGGCTGACAGCCGAGCCCCCGAAAAGCGTATGCAGTGCATGTGTGTGGCATAAATCAAAGCTAGACAATTTTGGCTTGGGAAAACATGAGCGGCGAAAAATAAGAAAAACAAAGGGGAGGAAATCAAAAGTAAGTGACAAGCAGACAGGCAGACGCACAGAAACACATGTGCACCGCAAACAAACAGGATGTCTGGGGCATGGGGCATTGAAATTGTGTAAGGGGGTTCCGGGGGGTGTTGGCTTGACAAGTTGTTCTTTGAATATTTAGAACGCTCCTTGCCTCGGACCGTTTAAGTACTTTAATTGTTTTATGCCAAGTTGTTATTAACACGGAATTGGCACGAAGGGACGAAATGCTGCCAGCCAACAAAAAGGACAATTTCGAGTGAAGTTTAAAAGAGGTCCATAAATAAATCTCCTCAATAAAAATATGTTCATCTTGCTGATGACGATGTATTTTGTTTGTTAAAACATATGCCTGTTTAATGGATTAAGGAATAGGAATACGTTGTGGAATTTCAGATACTAAATTAATCAAAAAATACACGCATCGCACCCATTTAAGCCATTCACTTTATTTGCCGTACTTATTTTTTCACAGGATAACGCAATGCAATTGTAAACTGATGCAAACTGATTCCAATTATTTTTCCCTCATCCGGTTGCACAACACACACAGCGTTCTTATCGGGGCTCAATAAATTGCTGTCTCGACACGAAATGCACACCTGTGTTTGGGCGAAAACGGAGGATCAGATAGCTGTCAGCCAACTGCGAGTTGCTTAACCTCTCCGCCAGCCAGCCCCCATTTTTATTATTTTTTCTGCGCCCCAGGTTGGCTTTTTAATCACTCCTCTGAAGTCCCGGAGCGGCCAGACAGTTGGGTATACAAAATATGTCAACAGAGGCGACAGCCGGCAAAAAGAAGGAGAAAAGAAGGCGAAACTCCGGCCACTGTTTGCTTAGACCTTTAGACACTGGCCAGACAATGGGCAGTCATGTCAGCGGCATTTCTGTCTGCCTGTCACGAGGATAGCACTCAAGTCCGCTGCGATTTGCGGGAGCGTTTCAATGAATAAACGAATAAACCGCACTGACATTCCGCCAGGACATTCAATGGATTTGAATGAATCGAACAGCAATTATGGAAGGACTTGTGAGTGGTCAACAATTGCATTACGCAGTGGTTAGCTTTGAAAGCAAACCATTTTATGCAGATTGCTACGAAAATCATTGAAGATGAAGTCGAGATTATATGTTACAAGTGCACTGAAGAAAATCACTCGAATATCAGTAAATTAGTTTGATTTCTTAACTGTGCTTTTGGGACCCTCTCATGCTTAATCAATCAATATCTGCTAAAAAATATCGATTACCAAGATAATTTATAACAAATTTTAAATTACACAAAGTGGTTTATTGTTAGGTCCCCTTACTATAAACTTTCTTCTGAATTTCGTCGAGTGTGCGGTAACATTCATCGAACCCCATTGACTCTTGTGGGGTCTTTGTGATGAAGTATGTGGGTAGAAAACCGCACAAACCGCAAGGGATTACTACATCAGAAGAAACCGCAAAAGGGGTTAATGCACTCTTTGCACATGGGACACAACAAGCCAATTGGTTTTAGTGAGCATTCGAAGGTTGCCAAGTTTCCATGTCTGTCACATGCTCGCCATTTAATATTTATTAATGGTCGGCAGGGAAAACAAAAATGGGGAAGCCAAACCAAAATTGAATGCATCAGCGAGCCAGTTAATATTAAATTGCCGCATCAATAAGCACAACAACAAAGAGATCAATTTGATTGAGCATCAATATATAAGCATTGTGGAAAAACTATGCTTAGCTGGGGTTGGAGGCTTCCATTCCATCCGAACATCAAACGCTTCATAAACGCGCCGTCATAACCCAAAAAAGCTTAGGGAAAAACTTATGGCTCCCCCGGGAGAGACTTGAGTGACTACAAAAACAACAGGGAGTGGAAAACCGTACGAAACTATTTCTTTGCGCAGCGTTGTGGAAAATTAAAAACGCCCAGGCCTAAGACTTAAGCAACCTCCTGCCGATGCTGATGCTGCTGCATCTTTTGCTTATTAATAACTGCGGCGAGGGCAGAACAGTTATTATACTTAACGTACTTGGAATCTGGGTTACACCGCCCAGATCGTGTGCATCGCGACATTGGGTCGTTGAACCCATCGTCTGGTATACAATAATCAGTGGTACTCCGCGCTATTCAATCCGTTCCACTCGTCTCTAATCAGCACTCACATTACGCATACGCCTGGTTGTCATAATTTCGCATTATTGATTTATTAGGTCGCAATGTTTGCATAGCCGAATGTGAATGACAGGGCGATAAGCGAACTGTTTTGGCCTGGTTTTTTGCTTTAGCATAAATTACAGACCGATTGACAACGCGGCGAATGCGTAATGCAGGAATAGATTTATAAATTGAACTGGGTTAGGCTACAGCAAGAACTCAAAGAAAAGTGTGTAAAAATGATGAGTACAACTATGAGTGTGGTTCGGTAATAATCTTAAAACTAAAATAATAATCAAGCCGTTAGATAGCAATATTGTGTGAATAGATATAGGTCATTTTCACATACCATGTACATATACAACATACTACTATGTTTTATGAAATATGTCAAGCAATTATGTCAATATCAAGGCTGAAATACCTCCATAACAGATCGCAATTCTCTCTGGCATGAACCTATAAATAATGCCTACTTTCCCTAATCCCTACCCATATACCGTATATCATTATTAATATTTGCCGCCCTTCAATTAAGCCACTCAGTGGTGGAAAAGTTATTTCCCAATTAGAGTCGCAATTGCCATTATTCCGAGCAGCCAAGGCCTCAGCCTTGCGAGCCTTTATTAAAGTCGAAACCAAGGTAAAATGGCACAAGAATGCAATTGTACTTAAAAGCGCAGCCAGAGCGGTGGGTGAAAATGGCGGATAATAAAGAGGGGGTGGCAAATGAGGGGGTGGCATCTCGGGGTTGGCGAATGAGTCGGAAAAGCCGCTGCGAACATCATTTATAAAAATGGCTCAGCATTTTGTGGGCGTGGCTGGGAGGTGAAGAGAACCCAGCGCGAAACCAAAACGCATTCAGGCAAACAATTGCAATTGTAATTCAGCCGAGACTTCTCGAATCACTGTCTGTGTGCGCCCGGGTATCCTTATGTGTGTGTGTGTGTGTGTGTGTGTGCGTGGGCCGAGTCTGTTTGCATTGTTATTTCTACATCGGTGGGTCGGTCGGTTGGTCGTTTGTTCGGTCGCTTAGTGGCAATAAAAAGAATGCGCGTTCCATGGGGAAATTATGAAAGCGGATTCCTTTTGTTTAGAATCGTTTCTAGATTGCATGCAACCAAGCGGTACGAGCGTGTGATTGTAAGTGTGTGTGAGTGTGTGTGGGAGCCAGATATTTGCCATTTCCGCTTATTGCTAATGCGACTGTTGCTGCGAGCCTTCGATATTCACTTTTAACCCAACGCCTCGCATCATTGGAGCCCGTTATGTCTAATGCTGATTGCGGCATCGAATATTTATTAATTTCCATGCCGACTTCCAAATGAACCGGGAAGAGTAAACCCAAGAGTTGAGCTGTACTTTAATCACGTTATGAGTTTTTACTTCGCCCATTTTATTGGATTTTCTTTACAGTTCACGCACTTAAAAGATGTTTTATCCAAACATTTAAGTGCAAACTTTTCCATTAAAAATATGTTTCAATATTTCCCCTATACAAGCACTATTTTACAAGTGCATCCGCTTACGTAGTATTTACGTTCCTTTCACTTTATTTTAGCTAGCTTTCTGCTGCATTTTTTAGGTTCCTTCACAACTTCACAATTCAACTTACATGCCAGAGAGTCGTTCAAAATATGAAGGTCAAATTAAATTAAAAAAGAAAATATTTTGTGCTAGCATGTATTGCAATAACTATAATTAAGGCTATGCCTTCAGCGGTAAAAATTCCTTTCCAGCGATTGCTTTCAATCACCAGCGCAGAGTTCAACTCATGGCTGCTCCCACAGCGCATTCAATGACTTTTGAGTGGGGAAAAGGGAAGATGCACCCCCAAAGTGCCATACGAAAGTCAAATTTTTTATGATTGAGCAGCCAAGGAGCATGAAAACGCCATTTCCATCGCTGGCATTGAATGGCTTGCTATTTTGTATCATCATGCAATATGACCAGGGAACGCACTCCGACTTTATGCCAATTTCAGCGAGCTGCTGCTGATTTCATTTCCTCTTCAAGCGCGCATATTATTTGCATGCGAGTGCAAATGCGGATGCGGATGCCAAGTATCTATTGCTGGGGTCATAGGGGAAATCGAAGTTTTATCAAGTGCATCAATTTGCATAGTACTTGCGATCCGACGGACAATGAACTATGATGACTGATTGATTAGGGTGCTTTGCAGGCGATAATGGTGGGGTCCCCCGGAAAAAAATGAGACCTTCACGCCATGGAAAGCCTCTTCAAGTTTTCTCATAAAGTCAATGATTGGTCAGGTTCAAATAAATTCTCATTTCTATGACTTTCTATTGACTTGCATTTGTGAGAGGCAAGAACAACAGGATAATAGCCGAAGATAACAATGCAACTTCAGGCGCTGAACAAAAACAATGGACTTAAGATAAATATTTTCACGCGACGTTTTCACTGCTAATGAAAATTTGCTTTCAACTAAATTAGTATCTGTCTGTGCAGCAGCGCTGGCAACAATGACAGAAAATAAAATTAAATAATGCAAGCACTTTTAGGTTAATTAAACTTGAATAGCAGCAAACTGGCTAGCAAACGGAGCGCCAAACTAAGCTCGAATAAAGTGAGAACGAGGATTCCAACACCCTGGCTAATGCCAACCGACCAGGACTCCAGCTCCAGGCGTGTCCTTGTAATTGTTATTACAATACTTGTCCTTTTTCGGTGTATTGTCTGGCCGTCTCGCATTGCACTTTCACATAATTGTGTGGCGCTCAGCCTTTTGTTGCCGAATGCATTTTCAGCAGTGCATGCCGAAAACCCAGCAGAGTGCAGTTGTCCTCCAGGATACGACTGCTCCTTTGGCCCACGAGCCCAACTCCTTCTGGTGGCTTTTCTGTCCAAAAGCTGACAGAAATGGATTCAGGCAACGCCTGCCACTGGTTCCGGTTGTGTTTTGTTTTTGCCTGCAAATCTGCAAAAGTAAACAAAAGTGTTGCCAACTTGCCACAGACAAATACAAACAGCAGAACAAGGAGCACGACAAGGATTCGTCGGCCAACTCCGTATCTTTTAACGCACTGAAAAAAAGATTTATCAGAGAAAAGTAGTTAAATATTACAATAGTTTCATTAAAAGCCAATTTAAGAATTATTTGCTGTATTTTGCTGTACTTATATAAAATAAAAGGTATTAAGATTTAATTTTCTTGTACTTTCTATTAAGATTTAATTTATAATAAAATGAGTACTCTTATTTGTGCTTTAACTTACATTTTCGAGTTCTTGTTCTAGCTTCGATATAAGGAGCATTTTTTGCAGTGCTTAGCTTGGGATTTTGTTTGAGTGCAACAACAAGTTTCTGATACGACTGCCTACCGGTATTCCTGCTTATTATAATTGCCTGCGATTTCCACCTTTCCCAAGGTACACTTTCTAGCTACATCGGGTGTGCCAGGACTTTTGGCCGGCAGTGTCCTGCGAGCAATGTAAGCAATGACATTGATGCTGCCTGGACTTTTCTAAGAGAGAGAGAGAGTGTTTCTGCTCATGCTTTTGTTTTGTCCTGCACATATTTATTTTGTATTCCGAAGTTTGTCGGATGGGAAGTTGTTATTATTTGTATTGTGATTGTTGGCAGCATGTCTATGCTATAAAGCATATGAAACAAAGCCAGCAACCAGTCAACATTGTGGTCAGCAAATAGAAAAGGTATGGTTTGCCAAGTGGTTGAGGATGGATTTCTGAATAATTAATAAATTAAGCAGAAATATACTGGTAAATAGAGTACAATATTTTAAATGCTTTTGTGAAATTTTGAAAATATTGGAGATACATACTAATTATTTGTCAGATTTTAATAATAGATCAACTTAAAATTTAAAACTTGGAAATATTGTGTACGTTTTTTATTTAGTCACGTACAATACGTATTTCTTTGTTCGCCTTGTCTGGCTGAAAGTTTCTTGTGTTGTAGTTTACAACTGCAAGATGTTACGAAAGTGAGGATATGAAATCTGTCTATCGTATCTAACTGCCTGCAGTTGTTCGTACTCTCGTCTTTGGCTTCTTCCCCAACTTGGATGTCGTCATAATGCCATTTGCAGCGCACACAATAGCTAATTGCTTTAAATGCATTTTAGCCGGAAGTGGATTTGCCCAAGCCTTTGGCATATGCACAGAAAGCCGGAGCAGTGCTGTGTGCCCTCTGCTATTTGTCCTGCGTATTATGTACTGCATATTGGCCGGCATTATCTGTGGCACATCCTGCCCTCCTTGGTTTTATTCGGCTTTATTTTATTGTATTGTGTTTTTTATTTATTTAAAGCAGCACTTAGAGTCCGTATGCAGGCCGTATGCGTAATGTGATTCACCAATAAGCCAGTTTCTCGGCAGCACAAACAACACGGGCCAGCAGAAAAGAATCAGAAGCTTGTCCAATTATTTATTTTTCCCATTTACATGCACCATCCTACGGACTTTTCACCACACCACACTGGTTGGGGTATTTAATTGGAATCTATAAGTTTATGATTGTTTTGTATGCAATTTCCATAAGCAATTAAATATGCATGCCTTTGAATTCATTGTTTGCCCATATTGTCTGCGCCCTTGCCATTTATACAGGCCTCTCTATTTTCCCAACTCGTCGCCTCACCAGTTGCTGTTTGTTATGGCCGGGCTCTTTTGTACTGTGGCTTAATGAATTTTGTGGCCGGCATAAATAAGAAACAGACAGCAGCCATTATTTGTTTGGTACTTGCATTTGTCAATATTTATTATGGAGTCCAGCCATTCCAATCGAAAACCCTGTGAATATTTGCCATGTTGAAATTGAATTAATTTTTAAGTTTCCTGAAACTCATATGCATATCTCTCGGCAAATGTAAATCACATTATTTATTCTAAGTAAAGGATTAATAACAGCCAATAAAGTTTCACTTTTGGATACAAAAGCAATACACAGCATGACAATTACATTTAGTTCTGGTTAAATGGACGAAAGGCTTAAATGTCATATTGACATAAGTCTAAATACATCCTGAATAAATACTAATACTAAACCTCTTAAAATTGAAAATATAAAATTGATTTTTCAATAGTTGCCGGACTCTTTTTTTAAATCTTTTCGAATTCCGTTGACGCAGTTTGCTGGATTTATTTCCCTATTAGCTGCCGGGCCCGAATTGAATTTATTTCGACTAATAAAATTGATTGTGTTTTAAAACCCCCAGCTCCGCCCTAAAGAAATGTTACACTTTAAAAGTAAGGCTTAGTGAGAAGATCCGAGCTGTTTTGGTTTTCGGGTTTGAGTTGGCTGCTTATGCGTTGACATTTTTATTGGTATTTTATGTGAATCAAGTGAATATGGCGAAGACAAAGCTTAGCTCCTTCCGAATCGATAAAAATGCAAATTAAACAGCACCAGCGTGTGTGTATGTGTGGGTAAGTGCCATATAAACTTGCATATGTGCCATGGATATGGATATATACAAAGAGAAACGGCGGGAAAAAGGGAGGCGAATGGCAGCTCGTTAAAAGGAAAGCCGGGCGAAATTCAAGTGCCGGAAAATGGCTTTTGTTTAGAAGGAAAACTGTGAGTGTGGTGCTCGCTATCTCTCTCGCTTGCATGCATATAAATATGAACAATATTCAGAAAATGTCAAACGGAAACAAGTTTCCAAGTCAGACTGCATGATGGAGCACACACGTCCTGGCGGTCACAGGACTCCTAGCAGGCTTCCACTCCTTCGACCACTCGGGCGACAAATGAAAATGGCAGAAATGATCGGAAATGACCAATTTGAAATAAAAATGTAGCCAACTGTGATCCAAGCACAGGCAGGTTTGGCCCATGTATGTACATATATACAATAGTTATGCTCAACATTATAAAATTGCAAAAGTTCTAAGCTTGTTACATGTTGATATAAAAGTAAATAGTTCATTGTCAATCCAAACAAGTATAATTTATTCATAAATTTTTTAACTATGTATATTCAACAAACCATTAACAATTTAATACTTTTGCGGATCAAGAGAGAACTATTTTTTTAGCAGCCACTGTGTTTTCGTGTAAGTGTGTGTAAGCGGAAGTAGAGCGCTTGACAGCCACCAATGCCAACAAGTGGAAGACCAGTGCACTGCAGAGCAGGAAGCTCACAATTTGTACGGAAAACTGCAGTTACCAGGCTGCTTCCAAATGTGAATGTCAAATGCAGCAACTCAGAGAACTGATCAGATATGACAAGATGACAAATTAGAAAATTTGTCAAAGAAGTTATCGCGATCTTTGGATTGCCGGGTTGGATGGGACCGGGACTCCACATCCGATTTGAGAGTTCTTTGACCCTTGGGCTCGAGGCGGCACACACATAGCTCACACTCATAACTCACAGATGTCGTATTATGCATGAATTTAAAAACAATATCTTGAAAGCGCTCACGCATGTGAGGACTCCGGATCTGCACTCATTCCACTCCTTGGTGAAGTAATAAATCAAGACGAAAGGCGGAAAGTGGAAAACCCTTTTCAACGATTTCTATGCAAAGTGCTGGCACAGGCAGAGTAATTCATCAAAAATAATATAACAAGACGCCAAATGAGAAAAAACGGAAAACAGAAAACATAACGGCTAAGAAATATAGAGAATGTCTTGAATTGCACATGGCAAAATTGAGCTCCTATACTGCAAAATGATTGTGCGTCCTGCAATCAGTTCGTATGTGGGTGTAAATTCGTGTAAAATATGGGAAAATCTTGCTAGAAGGCATCTTAAAATAAACAAATTCTTTGATTAGATTTGATAGATACTAAACCCTGATAGATTTTCTGCACATGCTGAATTAAAATAGTGTTAAATAATATTCCAAAAAAAAAGTGAGTTTTAATTGAAATTAAAAATTAGCTTAACTTTCTTTGGCAAATTAAGAGTGTATTTTGAATGGCTCCTGCCTGAATTAAAAACTCCTCAAAGCTGGCAACAGTTCGACATTCTCCGCACACCTCATACCCTTGCGAGTTGCACCGTGTTACATTGCTCCGCAAAAAAAAAAGAAAACGGACTGTAAGCAAATTTCGTTTGGTATTCTGTTGCAGCTGGGTCAGCAATTTGAAGCGCAGTCGGTGCTGACATTCTCCTTGTTTACTGGCTGGTCAAATGTGTCAACAACATTGCTGTGCAATTAGGAAGGTCCTCGAAAGTGTGGAGCAATTTGTTTCCCTCCTCTTTGCACCCTTTAAACATAGCTAAAACGGAGGGGATTCCCTTTAAGCTGAAAATAAGAGCAGGAGAAACGGGAAAGCAATTAATAGTGCTACACATGTTCAACATTCATCTGCATAGCATACCTACATATGTTTTAGTTTCGGTTCTCGCTCAGGTTGCCTTTTTTGTGCTGCGTGTGTTTTATTAAGTTTTTAATTAATGTATGAGCAGTTTAAACTTGTAAAAGTGCTGTCATGATAAACTAAAACAATATTTCTCACTTGGGGGCCAACGACGACAGCTCCCCTGTCTGCTGTCCGATGTCCGTTCTCCGTTCTGAGTTTTCCGGTTGCAAGGAGAGCAGCCCACCCCACAGGCAGTCGAATTGCCCAAAGGCAAGCTTTTGAAAATAAATGAAGTTACGGCTAAAGAATGGTCGTGCCTGTGTTACTAGCTGTGTGTTCCTGTGGATGTGCCATTAAAATATTTGCATCTCATTATTTAGTTTTTGGATATTCGTGTCGGCCACTTTCGAGCGTACCCTCGAACGATAGATGAAGAAATCCAACTACATATCTTTCGGCTATTTTATGGTAATTGACCTTTGCCAATTTCTTACGCATATACCACACTCCTTTTTATTTTGCTTTCTTTTGTGGGCAGACTTTTGTTTCGATTCATTTCTGTGTGCTCTGGCTCTATCTTATCAGGCAAATTGAATTTGTGGTCGGCACCCAATGAGTGTGCTAAACCATTTGGCAAACAGACATCAAGCGGCTTACACACACACACAAATACAGCTGCACTGGGAAAAATCTATATTATTAATTTTCAGGCATGTCCTCTAAAGGCCCAAGTTAATTGACAAATTAAATGGCTACTGAAAACATCAATTACTGAACAGATGTAGTATTATTAATTTGGGAAAAGGTGAAGTTGATTTTTTCCTCTGCATTCGAGTGCCAGTCATTTTTCAGAAGTCTTGCAATCTGCTTCGGTTGAGCTTTTGAATGTGTGAGCTGGGGCGTGTGTGTGTGTGTCTAATCCTTTATGCATTTGGTATCCCAGACATGGACTGACCCCGTTTGCGAAATTCTCTACGCCATCTATCAACACATACCCACAAAGACACGCACACAAAGCACAGGAAATTCACACGACATGGTCAAAAACTTTGCACAATTAAAGTTTAAGTGTTGCACAAACTTGTGTCGTGTGCTCAGGAGCTAGGGAAAGGGCGGGGAATGGACGAAAATCGCAACGATGGATGCATAAATTTAATTTTGTTATTATAGACCTTGCCAACGAATCCCAAAGCTGCACAGTGGAGAAGAGTATATTATGTTAAGTTTAGAGAAGTTTACAAAAAGTACTTGATTTCACTTTGCCTTTTGTTGACAAAAAGAAGGTGTGTAATACAAATATCGTAATAATAGGCATAACCCAGAGGGATACATTATAATTCGGTACCATTCGATTTTAAAGTCCTATTTGGATTATACAAAATAGATTACCTTTTAAGGAAACTTTTTCTCAATTTACCTATGAGTGTTTGCCCAATGTGCGGGTGTGTGTTTTTTAGGGGTGGGGTTTGGGGAGAAGAAATAACACCTTTCGGAAAGTTGCAAATGCAGTAACAAAGTGTAATTAAAAAGTTTGACTACGCTTGCAAAAATAATGGAATCGATTATGAGCCAGCCCTTGACTGCCACGCCCAGCCTGGCCGGCCCCACCTCGCATCCGCCCGCACTCAATGGAATTAAAAGGATATTTTTCGCCTTTGACTCCCTGCTGCCGACTGCCAATTGCATTCCCACGGCCTTCCCCTCGAACCATTGTTTTCGTCTGTCAAATGCAGACACTTTGCTTTTGGTATTCATGGCTCGAGTAGCTGCAACAACCGAGCGGAAAACTCTTGCAGAAACTGTCAATAAGAGCATTTTTATGCATTCATTTCTTTCGCATTTCTGCAATCAGTTGAAAAATTACAAAAACTACAGCGAACGCATTGAGAATGAAAACTTTGAGAAATGTTAATGCAATTGCTTTCTCCGAAAAGTCTGAGTTCAGGGAAGCTCATTAAAGTCAGCCAAGAATCGCAAAGGCTTGCATAAAATTTGTTTAACGACATCCTGGGTTTAATTTGATGAAGGTCCATTTAATCAGAGGGTATTATCCGATATTACTTAACCACTCTTAACCACTTTATGCAAACAATTAATTGTAATGGATAGTGCGACGGGCCATTCGTCTGTCGCCGTTAATTAAGCACAACAAATGCGACGTTTTTATTTTTAATACTCAAAAGAGTGCGGCCTGTTATTGATTTAAGGGTAAACGTATATTTAAATTTGCATAAACTGTTATTAATAAGGCAGATTAAGCCGGCAATGGTTTGTGTTGAAATCGAATCGAAGGATAAAGAGATAAAATTTGTCGCTTTTTTGTGCTTCTTACACTTTGTATATGCACATTATTGGGTTATGCACCTTGCTGATATTTTTATTTCCCACGCATTTGTTATGCTTTTTAATGTATTTTTAATCCGATATAATTAATACGGTCCCAATAACGGGCCTATCGTTAATTAATAACATTATTTCGAAAAAATATTAACACGAGCCCGCAAAGTCATAAATAAATCTACGAAAACATCGAATGAAAAATAATACCTACGCCACCGAAGCTCGTAAATAATATACATATATCGGAGGCTTCTTGAAACAATAAACAAACTCGAATAATTTAATTATGGCAAAAATGCGCCTGACGACCACAAAATGGCTTAAGTCTCCGCTGGGGAAGACAAATTATGTGTGAAAAATTAATGGAAAGGATAAGTTTAAACAATATAGAGGCCTTTAGGCAATTTCCTTCAATATCAGATACCCGCTACTCAGCTAGCAAAGGTCTTTTTAAATTCTCAGTGCAGAATACATATATAATAAGCGTATACAAATTACACAATTATCATATGGAAGATTTAATCCGCAAGAAGAATGAACAGCTTAATACAAGAAAAAAAACAAAAATCAGGCATTTGTTGTATGTGTCCTCCATTGAGTTGTTCACACATGGATTTGCCTTTCATCGTCAATTTAAAAACAATTTCCATGTTTGTGCCATAGTTTTGTCATCGTTTTAAGTGTTTGCAAGTGTGGGTGGGTTCAGGCGATCCACAAACACACACGCACCAACCACACCATCCCACTCACACACAATCTATCTGTCCATGTGGGAGATTGTAGGCTGTTTGTTGTGGTCAGCTGTGCTGAAAAGCTGGAAAATGAATCCTGAGGTTTCCTTGGTCACCGGAATGTTGTTATAGCACTCACACTTCAGGGCCAGAGATGTTGCTCATACGCCAGGTAATCCATATCTTTTTTGTACCCCGCTTTTGCCGGCAGTTCTAATCCAAAGCAAACACCTGCGTCATAAACTTTAAGCCCGACAAAGTTTCGGGCCAACAACCGAATTGGAATCATTGGAGCGTACTTACGGTTTGCCGTGTGAGAGTTTGGCCAAAAAGAAAACTTTTCGATTTGTCAAATGGTATTTAGGGATATCCTTGGTTGGTCTGAAAGTTTAAAGAGTTCGTTTGTACATTTGTTTATAATAATTTGAACCTGACATATATTTAGTTTGGATAAGGAGCGCTGGCACTACTTCTCATTTAACTATTGTTAATGAAAATGTACTAATGTTAGGCTTGATTACTGAAATATTTAGTAATATTAGAATTTCCTTGTAAAATCCTTGTGATAGAAAAAAAGATAAGACAAACATTAAATCAGGGCTTTAGGGCTGCGACATTTCTTCATCATCTTTATCAAGTCGTTATTAGAGTTATTATCATTAATTTATTAAATCCCCTGAACATGGCGCGACATGACAGTCACAATTCAAACAGATACATTTCACCAATTCCCCACCCCGGCTAAACCGAATTTAATGTCCTTTTTAGGGGGAAAGCTGTTTCGGAAAATCTTTAGTACGCGGGAGCAGCGCAGTACTGTTGACACTCGTTTCGGAAGGAAGACTTCATCTTCGCAGCTTAGTGGCGGACAAATTCCGAGTCTTGGTCACGCTCCCCCAACCCGTCGACAACATTTAGCTGGTTATTGTTTTAACATTTGCCCCCGTCCCCGTTCTCGTTCTCGTCCTCGAGCCCGGACCGCAAATGTGCGTCTGAGCTGCTCTTATCTTATCGTTATTAACGTTCATTTTATTGTCATGCTGCTCGGCTCGGTGGCAATGGCAATGGCATTGGCAATGGCAGCTTTTGTCTGCTAGTTGCCATCAGTTGGCCGGGCATTTCAAAGGACCTTTTATTGTGTCATTATTGTCATTTACTCCGCTTTTCCGCTACTCTTGATCATTGCCGCGCTGTGTGGCCTGCATTATTTTGGTTATTTGTGAGTTTCCCTCCCAAACGACCTAGTTTCAGTACATTATGCTCTTTGATTCACCGATGACATGCGTCACTGCCACACTGCGAAAATAGCAAAACGAATTTAAACATTTCTCAAATCAGGTGCACCCACCTACTAGTTCACCTGCAATTCTGTTAAAAAAGTATTTGAATTCGTTTATGGGGGTGGAAACATTCTGATAAACTTATAATAACGAGATATACCAAATTTTATATACAACTATTTTAATTTTAAATAAACACTTTAAATGTCGTTCAGCCGGAATATAAGAACTTTATATAATTAAGTTTCAGTTAAGTGAATTACACATTTTTTCAGTTTTCCCCTGTGCATCTGAGATTTCTCTAAATGGGCACCCACTGTACATCGGAATCATTAATGTGATTAACGTCGCCACAAAAGCCGCTTTGATTTGGACGCTCAAAAGAGCGATTCCTGATTTTCTTGTGCTTCATAAAGAGCATTTTATACATTTCACCGACCGTTGTGTTTGCTGACCCATAAATACAGATTGGCCGACTTGGGTGCCGAAACCCCGTCAACAGCGAAATGATAAATAAAGCAGGCCGCTCATAAATTGATTTCGATATCAATTGCTGAACTTTGACTTTTAATTAAAGGCTGTACGGCGTGCTCACAAATAAAAGCAAAGTGTGGGGACTTTTCATATATGTATGTTCATATGTACGTTCACAAGGGAAAGTGCATATACGATATGCATGCAAGTTACCAATTTGGCGTTAAAATTCATACAAACATACAAACATGAAAGGCCGTGGAAAATGCATACATTTGTGCTATAAAGCATGATTTTCCGAGGGGAAAACACGGGCGATCGCTGCGTTAAAAATGCGAATTAAAAAAGGCCAAATGAACGGGAACTGGGCGCAGCAGGAAATGTTAAAACGCAACTCCGGGACGGGGTGAAATTATAAATCAATTTAACGTTGCCAAACGAACGAGGAGTCCGGACAAAAGTGCGAGCCTCGAGCCGCATAGTAAGTAAATGTGCGGTGGCGGTGGCAAAGTTTTCCATTTTCCATTTTACAAGCAGCGCCTGCAAAAATTGTATAAATTGCCAACTCAAAAGGAAACGCAATGACACCGGACGCCATTGACCACCGCCGACCCCGTGGCCCGTGATCCCGCTTGAGAACCTCCGCCCGGATGGCGGATTACGGGTTTCGGGTTACGGGTTACTGGTACCCGTTAACGGGTTACAGCTTTCGGGGTGCGGGTCTCTCCGGGATTTCGGCGACGCATGCGCGGCTCGTCATCCGGACATTCCGTGCTGCCACGGATGTACGCGCTTTAATCCGTAAACCACAAACGACGGCATCAGATACAGATACTCGAACTGGGGCTCGGGACATGCCCCATTCAAGCCACTGGCCCGCTGCATTTTAAGTCAAGCAGTTGAACAACTGTTTGTAATTGCAGCTTCGCCGGGACTGTGGTAATGGGCCTTTGGGGCCGACTTGGGGTTGCCGTCCCGTCCGCCGGAATCTCTCACAGTTGAATGCTGCAAAAGTCCTTGCCACCGGATGTTGTGCAATAAAAATGCAAAGTGCGCAAAAGTTGCCGTCCAATAGCAGCCAGCTGATACAGTAAATAAATGTGAATTAATGTTGTTTCTGGTGCAGCACGAGACATTACAACTTTTGTAAAGGGCCAGTTACTCGACCGCGGCGGTCCGGATGAAATTGTTTTGTGTTTTTTAAGGATCATGCCTAAAAGCATACCTTAATTGTATGTTTTTGTACACTTACTTATTACTCGAGTCAAACCCATAAAAGGCTTAGGCGCCACAGGAATCAGCTGGCAAACGCCGGGAGCAGTACTCGTCCACCAAATAGGCCTACCAGAAGACAACCGAGGGACTTCATTCTCCGATCTCCTTTGAGGAAGAATCAGTAGACACTGACATTTATGCCACTTATTATCGCTGATTTTTCCCTTTTATGTTATAGTTTATGTTATAAATTTAGACACGCACATAAAGTTAGCACAAATGGGTCCATGGTCACAATGGGGGAAGGGTATTCCTCGTATGCCCTACAAAAAAAAACAGGAAAAACAGGAAACAAAATTCTTAAACTACAATATTTATATAATTAATTAGTTGGTCGAACCAAAGACACTAAAATAATTAGAATTAGAATTCCAAAATCTGACCAAACACTACCTGTATAATGTAACAATATATTATTATAAATAAACTTTTTAAAAAATTCTTCTGTTCCCGCCCGGGTTCGAACCGGGGACCTTGTGCGTGTGAAGCACACGTGATAACCGCTACACTACGGAAACCTGATGACAAGCGCTGTTCAAAGATTAGACAGAAAATTAAAAAATCTTTTCACTCGTTCAATTTTCTTATTGCAATATATTAATTATTATAATTAAAGTTAATAATCCGATAGTAAGATTTTCGATAAAAACTTAAGACTTTCGAATATTTGGCCAAATATAAACAATTTTAGGAAGATTACATCTTGGAGGAACCCCAAAACAAAAAATGAAACAAAAAAATTGAAAAATGTTTTTTATGTTCCTTATATGCTCGTAAATGAATCCAAAAATGAAATGAATTACCAACCATAAGGTGACGAGATTTTGACATCACTATTTATCGAACCTAGTAAAGTTTAAATGAAATAGAGAGACCAGTAAGTTTGGGCCTAAAATATTATATATTTATTTATTTTTCTTAAGTTTTTTCATTTTCTTTAGGTTTTTCCGATAGGCATATTTGTCTGTGCGCTGAATAACCTCGTTGTATTTCCTCTTGTTGAACTGCTGGAATCTTTCGTCTTCTAACAACTCATTAACCAAAGACTGCTTCTTCTTCGACTTCTTTTCTTGATAGTGATCCAAATGCGAAGGTAGCACAGTTCCGATTTGGAAAAATTTGGGCAGACGTTTTAGGTCGTTCTTCTTGTAGAATTGCTTAGGGTTCAAAACTGATCGCATCTGAACTATTTTCAGTTCGTTTCGCATTTCGTCGGTGATCTCTGTTGCGGGGAGATTAAACCATCCTTTGCCCTTGGTCTTAGAGCGTTCAATCTGAAAGGAAAGAAAGGAAGGCGATTATAAATAAGAGGCAGGCGTAAAGCAGGAAATTACTACATATAGGTTGCATTCAGATTACTAAAGACGTCGTCACCATGGCAAATAGCTTAGACCTAAGTAGCTCCTGGGTCAACAAAAGTGCGTGTTTCATTTTTATTTGGGTGTTCTGTAAGCCAGAAACTAAACTATCTGTCTAGGACTTAAGGACAGACAATAGTCTTGATACCTGGTCTTTGGTGTCCCGCTGGCCTTACGGCCACTGCCAATTCTGGAGGGCAGCAGCAAAGATTACAACGGATGAAACAAAATTTGCTGGAGTCTGAGCCTTAGGTCCGGTCGCCAATGCGCAAACTCCGATGTCGAATATGTCATCATGGGCAAAAGGGGTGTTTTTACGGCATAGCTTTATACTTACTCTGTTGATGTTGGGTTGCTGCCTCTTTCCAACGGTGGGAAGTGCGTGCGACTGATCGAGACCGGGATTCAAGGCCTGTTTCGTTCTCTTCATATTACATTCCAGGTTTTCCTGTCGCAGGTCCAGGTGCGGACCATCATGGTTCAGTTCTGTTACCCGCTTTCGTGGCACAACTTTCGGTTTGCTGGAGTTCTCCACAGCACTCTCGACCTTTTCGCCAAGGTCATCCAATTGCTTGGCAACCTTTGAGACCGGCTTCCTTTGGTCAGGCAGGGAACTCACAACACCGAGCACTTCCTTGCAGTTCAGCTTCAGGCCAAAGAGCTCCACTGCGCCCTCAGTTTGTTCCTCGTCGGAGCTGTACGCGTCCTTTTCTGCGAGGAGTAGCTCTTTGTGGTACACAATATCCTGTTGCTGCTCGCCATTATATTCCTGGCGGCCTGTTGTGTCTACCAGAAATATAGAATCCATTTTGTGCGGCGACCACGCTTGTTTATAAAATGCAAACAGTGTGACCGTGCAGCAGAAACAGAAACTCTCTGTGCGGCTCTCAAAAATATACTAATTACACCGCATTCATTTTGGAAAATACTAGCTCTTCATAAGGGTATTCCCTTATCTTTATTAGTTTAATATTTATTTCTTTTATTAATATTTTAATTGTATTTTAAAAAAAAGGTCCGTTGTTTGTCTGACAAATATTGATATACATGGTTTAAAATTCAACAATTCACACCAGATTTATTAACATACAATTATACATTACCCCCAATTCCTATGTTTTCCACTATGAATCTAGTGAAATCTACATAGGTAGGAGGAAATCAAGCAATAGTCAATTTGGTCGACTTGTGTATTAACTGAATACGGCTTACAAGTGCAAATTCACTGCTGCTAAATTGCATGGTATGTCTCTCGTGGAAGACTGCCCTCCATGTAATTCGTGCGCCATACCTTTACATTAATTTAGCATCTTTAATCTCAAGACTCTTAAATTAGAAATAGGCATCCTAAAACCAAAAAGCTACACATGCCCACATCATTGGAAAATTGCCAAAAACCCATTCGATGTTCTATTTCTTGTTTCACTGACATTAATGAAACATGCAACAGTCGTAAAAAAATAAGTTACTACTTTCAAATATTGGGCTTTAAAGTAATGATGAAATAACTTGTATAATAATGTTTATTATGTTATTGGTAATGTTTGAATTTCACGGCAGCAAAAGAATGGGCAAATTGCTCGGCAATGCCGCGTACATGGAAGTGTTCTGAACAGCAAATTTGTTACGAAAATCCGAAGCTAAGCTACTAAGTTACTTAACCAACAAATTTTGAAAGTGGCTGACTCGGGCAACTGTCGCCGGCTTCAGCACCGGACCGCCGCCCGACCCCGCCCAATACGGCTCCCGGTCGAGACCGAAATCCGAGGGGTGGAGGGGGCGACGGATCGGGGGTGCGTGACCGTGCGTCGACCGCCGGATAACCCGTCGTTGTCCGGCGGAAGGCAGCGGAAAGCCGATCCGAACGAGGAGCCACGGCAACGCCAGGCAGAATTACTGGGAAACACAAAGGTGTGACGGAGGGTCGGCTCTGAACAGATCTGATAAGCAGATGCAGTTACCTGAATATCGATCAATGTACAGAACAATCACAGAATACACTTCCGAATAACTGTAAAGCCTGTGTTGTATTTATACGAGGAAAATTCCGAATAAGCACTTGGGAATTACAAGCTGCCAGTCAGCCAAACCTGCTGGTGCGCCATTGAATTGGGGTGGGTTTTCGCCTTTGCTTGTGCATAAAAATCTCCGAAAGCAAAAGTATTGCCAGAGACATTAGATTGTTTACATGCAAGTTGTTTAAATTGTTTAAGAATAACTGAGTATTGCGAAATTGTAAAAAATAAAAACTAGTAGAATATGATAAAAACTTTCTTTCTGACTCGCCCTCGGCTGGGTTCGAGCCCACAACAGATTTCACTCAGTGCACTGACAGTATGAGATTGCTGCTACACATATTTATATTGAGCTGTTTGCAAACAAGCAAATCAATCACATTTATATACTTTGATATTATCAATCACATTTATATACTTTGATATTATATAAAAAAATAAAAAAAAAAAACACAAAAATAAAGACTCCGAAAATAAATAACTTTGCAAAAAAAGAGATTGGAAGTGTTCCCGCCCGGGTTCGAACCGGGGACCTTGTGCGTGTGAAGCACACGTGATAACCGCTACACTACGGAAACCTCTGAAGAGACTGCGTTCAATGTTAAATCTCCGGTATACCGAACCATTTTTTGAAAGTAAACCTCTTAAAATAGACTAAAAAATTAATGGAAATGCATAGATACATAGGTTGGATCAAAGACATTATAATTCTAATGTCTTTGGTTGGATCTCCCAAGATCGACTATCAGTTTCATACTGCAATCGTGGGATATACATATATCGACGTATCAGATCTTCATTCAGCATAACACATGGACCGTTTATCGTGGTGTAAAAATAAAATTTAGGTAATGTCGGTGGATGCAAGCTTAAGTTTGATAATAAAGGAAAATAAATCATGGTAGAGCATTTATTGCTGTCTTTAACTTTAAGCCAACCACTTTTTAATAAATGAATTATTTCAAAAGGATTCGTTTGTGGCTGACAACTATGTACATTAATTGTATTAAATTGTATGTGCAATCTGTCATTACTTGTTTACAAGGGTTGGCCCACTTTTTATAAATGATTATTACATTCAAGCACCGTGAGTTTTGAAAAGCAAAGCGGGGTGTATGTGAAACTTACCAAAGAACAGCGAACTAAATAATTCGCCACTAATTTGATTCTAAATGGTAAATGCACTAATACGAATTAAGCGGGACAAACTGTCAGGTTTCATTTGGCAAAAGCCAGAGCTAATCTGGCACAATTTCGCTGGTTTATTTGTATTTTTAGCGCCATCAACCAGCATTCTACTTTACTTAGGCACGCGGCATTAAACCGAATGCAGATAATTAATTTCATTGCACACTGAGCTGGTGCTAGCTAATTAAATAAAATAGTGCAAAACGCTTTGGTGACTTTTCCATTCACACATTAATTAATTTGATTGCCAATATAGTGCGTAAAATGGCAAAAATTCCTTGTGTTCATTATTAGAAACCAAATGAAAATTTGTTCAGGTTTACTGAGCTGAAAAAAGAGCACATTTATTTTATATTCACTGATTTCCGGAAATCGAATATAATTAAAAAATTGACACTGTATTATGATCATTTTTTACTCCTGCCCAAAAATGTTATAGAGCACATCCTTTTATTGCTTGTTCTTGGTTGAGTAACTAAGTCCAGCGGGAAACCTTTGACCCGCCCACAACAGACTATCACAAACCTAGTTTTTTATAGTCGTAAACTTTATTCATTGCTTTGAATGCACACCGCTTTGAATAGAACACCGAAGAACCATGAAAGGGCACAAATGAAGATCGAATTTGAAATGACCTCTCTAAAATGTGTATTTATTTTATTATTAGTATTATTATGGAATTCCATGTCCCCCTTTATGTCCTTGGCAGCTATTAATTCAGTCCATTAGGGCCGACTAACTACAGCTGTGTCTAAATTTATACCAATAATAATAACATTTAACAACAATCACAGATAATACATGGCCATACCAAAGACATTGTAATAATAATAATAACTCTAATGTCTTTGGACATACATACACCAGTGCCTTTTCAAAGGTAATCGGAGAATGAGTGGTCAGCCTCAAATCTTTGTGTAGGATGAATAAGGTCCAGGTCTAGAATAAATTGTAATTTACAAAAAGGCTGTTCTATATTTTACGTATTGCGTTTGGTGGAAAATAACTGACGTATAATTTGGTAGACAGAAAGCGTGGCCTGCTTAAATCTAATTCTAATTCTGAGACAAGTGTGGCGTGCAAGCCTCGGGGCAAAGTGAAGCCAGAAAATGTGAGCTCAAGGCAAAACAGGTGTGATCTTACCCTCTGAAAGGGTATCGAAAGTGGGAAGAATGTTTACCACGGCGCCTAAACAAACAGTGCATACTTTTGGGCGCCCAATGTTGACACATGCAAGGCGTGCAATAATGCGAGCCACCGGGCTTGTTGTGGCCGTGTCAAAAGTATTTTGACTTGGAAAATTTAAATTTACATCCCCGAGAAGAAGTGACTGACTTGTGCAGAAACAAAGTGTGGGAGCCATGAAAAGGTTATTTTGCGTGGGAGCTGGAAGGGTAAAAGGTAAACAGACTTTCTGTTTGGCAACAAGTTTTTTATTGCTTACCAAATGAGCAAAGGGCAGGGATTTGCGAATATGGTAAACACCGCCGTGTTAAGTTTGTCAATCGGAACTTTTCAATGCCATAAAAAGGCGCTGGGCAATAAAAATGCATTTTTTATTTGGCTCAGTGATTTATTCTCCCGAATAAAGAAGGGGCACAAAACGCGAATTTCTATTTCTTTGCACTACGTGATTTGCAATTTTCCAATTTCCCAAGAGCCGAAAATAAAGTTGCACCCCGACCCAATCTCTGTTTCAGTTTGTGGTATATCAACCCAACCCACACGCGGTTGTCCACACGGCAAATGTCGGCTGCCATTTGATTTTCCTCAGAAATTTTATTTGCCAGTCGCGATGCGTATTTTATACATGACTACAGCGAAAATTCACTAAGGAATAACGCGCGGGGAATTGGTTTGGAGCCACTCCAAAATGGTTGGGATATTAACCATTTTTTTGGCTTCAAGGAAAACAATTTCATATTCTCTCACATTCTCATCCAACGTTTGGTAATTTAAGCTTCGCATGTGGCGTTTTTATGGTGCCTCTTAATAAATGAAACCATCCCAGATGGCTTCATTATATTTAAATTATTTTTTCAAATCTCCTAATTCGCAATTTTTTGTAGCTGAATTTTACTGTTGCGATTGTCAGGGATTCGGTATCGTTTCGGCTTCGGTTTGTTTGCACTTCTGCAAATGTATTGCATTTTATTTACGATTTCTAGCTGTCCTGGATCCTGCCGTTGTTCGCACATTTCCCTGACGCGATATGCACTTCCTGGTCTGATACCTCAACTTTGTATTTCCGCCATTTCCTTCGGCTTTTCTCCAGGAGCAGCAGAAGCAGGAGTCAGGGCCAAGCCGTGGCCATATCTGCAGCTGGGGCACAGCGCTTTCTATTCCAACGCTGCCAAGGCAGCGCTCCAGGCCAATAAATATTTTTTGGGGCACGCGATTTTGCGCCATTTCGCTTTTCCTTTTTTATACCCGCTTTCTAGTAGCGGACAAAGGTATATTGAATCCGGTCAGAAATATATTTATTAAGTACTCTTAGTTCTTTCTAAATGTGTTCGGCTTTAATACCCTTGTTCCCAAAAATTCATGTATAGATTTTTTTTATTTTTTTAGATATCGTATTAAAAGTTCTCTTAAAAATCAAACAATAAGTATTTTGGAGTCTACGCCACTTAAAGTAACTTACAGTGTTTATTTTGCTTTTATTTCACTGCCTCGAGATGTTTCTATTTCGGTCTTTGGTCTGGGCCTCGTCCTTCGTGTCCTGCTGCCATTGTCTGCCACGCTATTTAATGTGTTTACTAGATAATCGAAATCATGGCAGTTTCTTGGTTTTATATGTTGCATTAACACATTGCAATTGCAGACATGTGGGCTGCCAACAAACTTCCTTTGTTTGCCCCTTAGTCCGCCCCTTAACCCACTGCAGTGAACTATGTTCAAGAGAAGAGTCAAATTGCTCTGTTACTCCTGAGCCAGCTTTATTTTTGCATTCTTTGGGAGTCACATGAAATTTTCAAGAATTATTAGCGAGTTTAATGTCAGCTAGTCAAAGGATAGAGCTGTCTTTAATTAATCTTCCTGCTCGTTTCTAGCAGATTAAAGACGAACCCCGAAAACTTTCACAATTTGCGCACATTCACATTGCAGCAGATGTGATGTCATGCGATAAACTTGCCAGGGCGGAGTTCAACTATTAATTACGTAACGGAAATGCAAATATTTCAACCAATTTGTGCCCGCAACAAAACACATCTACGTGCAACACTTGCCAGCTGATAATTAGCAAAAAGTTGCCACTGAAATAAATTTACAGCCAACAGCTTGATGGCACCGTTTTCCCCCACCAAACGTACCTGCGTCCTTGGGAGCAAGGATAGAATCCTAGATTGCTGCACCTGCTGACAGGTGTTGCCAGCATTTTGCATATGTCTTCCTTCCATTTTTGGCAACTGAGCACCGGAAATTGCTGTCGGCACAACTTTCTTTTTCTCTCCGTCGAAAGTGGCTGCAAAGGAAGGGAAAACGATTTATAATTTAACCAATTTGCTACAAGATATTCGTAGGTCGCCATTTCAGCATGGCACTTTCGCTCGATTGAAGGACGCCTTAACTTTTATCATACAGCAAATATTTAGCTTGCACTTTTATTGTTTGTCAAAGTTGGCAAAAGTACAAATGAATGGGGTAGACAAACTATTGGGTATTGTTTTACTTTTGCTCGGAAAATGTTTGCTTGTTGCATTTGGGAAAGGGGAAGCATTTCAGTGTTGTTTACTTTTTTGTTGCAACGATTTCGTAATGAGAAAAGTTTTTTGCATGGCGAAAATGTTGCTGACTGCCTGGTTGATTTTTGGATTATGCGAATTTAAATGTAGATAAAAGTATGTAGATAAATGTAAATAAAAAAGGTTTTATGTGATTAATGAAGAAATATATTTTTTTTTATAGTTTACATTATTTATAGAAGATACATATAGTATTTTATCAAACTAGAAATCAAAAAGAATATTAAATAAAAAAAATGTTCAAACCGTTTATTAAAATATTTAAATACTGTATTGTCAGTTTAGCCGAAAAAATCCATGATTCTTATATATGACCTCATAAGTTATGTACATAAATATGTACATATATGTAATATGCCTTATTTTATCTGGAATTATTTACATTTTCATATTCCCTAAACAGAAATTAAAGCCAACTACAATCTACAATCAGTAGATGAGGAGCCAGCGTGAACTCCAAAACACGACTCCTTTATCACCGCCTTCTCAACTCCCAGCTAGCTTTGCATTTCACTGACTCTCTGACATGTTGAATGCTGTTGCAACATGAACATGCTGGGTACGGCCATAAAACTCTTGTACCAATCCCAAAAGCCCACTCTCGAACAACCCCAAATATGTCATTACGCATACGCACGGTGGGCGGTAACCGGGTAGAGTTAAACAAATGCGAAAAAGTCAGGCAAGTCCCGGAACTGAGATCGGCCGAAAAGCTCACTGCGGCAATGCAAAAATTAATTTTCACCCAACGGCCATGCAGCCAAATTTCGACAGAAGCCGGCAACGCCTAATGTTAAGCAGGGTTTTGGGTTAGTAAGGCTTTTTCGGGGATGGTGGGCTCTGGGTTTGGGAGCTGGGTTTTCGGCTGGTAATGTCGGTTCTCCCGACAGTTACAAGTGCTGGCTGCAACTTGCCAAAAGAGCCACGGCCAGCGAGCCAAACAAGCCGCATTAATTAGTGGCCAAGGACATGGACACGGACACGGACATGGACGGAATCCTGGCTCGTGCTCGCAGTGCCCGCTTTTACATTAACAATTTTTTCCGCAGGACTCTATCCCGCTGGCTCATGACAAATTGGACGTGCTCTCCCGAGTGTCCAAAGTAGCGAAGTTATTGCTATTGCTGTACTACAGTACTCCAGTCGCCGGAGGACCCGCTTCCTTATCCTTTCGCCTCCATGGCGGTGCATTTGTTTAGCGATATTGCCACCCGCTGCTGATATGCATTGAGTGCATTAGTTGCATGTGTGTACACTGAGAGAAGTGGCTTTAACCACAAATTAAAATTGGTTGGAACTGAAACAAGTACGGTTTCTATAGCTTGGTAAAATGTAAAATATGTATTTATACATATTATGTATTTAATATTATATATATATACATACATATATATCAGTCAGAAGCTACTGCAGCTACTTCCGATACCCATCCTGTAACTTAGTTTTACAAATTGAGCATACAACGCAAAGCAAATATATATATAATGTATATAACATATTTATATAGGGTGTTTTTTTTTAGAGGTATAGAACTTTAAATTGCAATAAAACAACGATGGATTATTCGATTGACATGAATTTTATTGACATGAAAGATAATCTTGTGGCATTACATTTTAAATATGATTTCTGGCATATGACCGCCACGGCTGGCTCGGATGTAGTCCAATCTGGACGTCCAATTTGCAATGACTTTTTCCAACATTTGGCCGTATATCGGCAATAACACGGCGAATGTTGTCTTCCAAATGGTTTAGCGTTTGTGGCTTATCCGCATAGACCAATGACTTTACATAGCCCCACAAAAAGTAGTCTAGCGGTGTTAAATCACAAGATCTTGGAGGCTTATGAAAAATCGGGAACAACAGCAATCTCGTTTTGGGCCCATTCGACGAATCTACGCCTTGCTTGATGATCGTTTGGTTTCAATTCTTGCACGAGTTGGATTTTGTAAGCACGCATGACGAATTGCCAAACCAAACTGAGAATAAATCACTTGACAGCTGTTAAATCGGTCGCCATCTTGAACAGTAATGCCAACTTAAAGTTCTATACCTCTAAAAAAAACACCCGTTATTTCATTATACCTATGTAATCTTTAAATAAAACTAATAGTACGTGCATTTCTTATTTAATTTGGCTTTTGAACGTAATAATTTTTGAAGGATAATACCTCATTTGAAATTGCAAATTTCCATTTTCTCCAAGTGCCTGATAAAGTGGTAGCTCTCAGACTGTTTGTGTGTGTGTTAATGCTCTCTATTTTGCGGCGACACTAAAAGCTATTTGTAAATTTCGCGGCTGCAATTATGTTTGCTGTGTCGTGTTGCCAACAACTCCTCCCACCGCACTTAGCACACATCTCTGGCCTTCTCCCCCTGGCCTAACTTCCGGTTTCCTCGCACTTTTTCTGGCCATGTGGCTTTGCTGGCTATTATTAGTTTGCTGCGGTTTTTTGGATGTGGCCGGTTTTTGTCCTGCTGGCCACATCGTGTATATATCCATGTAAGCATAAAAATATTTACACCATCGTCCGTGGGAATTTTTGTGAGTCTGGGATTTTTAAGGACTACAAAATCTTGTGCCTCAATACACGTTTTTCATTAATAGTGAAATTTTATGTTTTTAGAATGACTAATTTAACGCAATACAAGCCAGTGATGTGCGAAAACTGATTAGTTTTTGTTCTAAAATAAGCTCACATCTATCTGCTGAGTAAATACATTTTATGTGTCAGATCCGTGTATAAATATACCCAACGAAAATGTAAACTTTAACATAATGAAATATGATTATATGTGATATGTATGTGTTTTAAATATTATTTTTGCATTCATTCATCATTCATTTTTATCTGTTCAGGTTTTCTAAAACAATATTGAATCGAAATTACAAAACATATAAACAAGAGTAATCAATGAAGTAAAGTAATCCAACCATGGTGAGCTGTGTTTTATAATACAATTCTTGTATATTAATCAAATTCATTCGCTTTACGTGGAAATACTTCGCAGGAACTACACTACCTTTAAACTTAGACGAGAACCACTCAGGAACTAACCGCTGTCTGAGAGAGCAGCTGCTTTGCACAACTTTCCCTTAAGGTTCACCTGAAAAATGCCGACAAATTATGTTCACACTTCAACGAAGGCCGAACTTCGACGTCTGCTCCTATTGGCAAACATTCAGCCTCCAAATCTCTCGCCTTTTTAGAGGGTGCCACAAATCATCAAGTGGCATGAATTATAGCTGGGAAGCAGAGAACGTGCTTCCAGCGTTAAAGTGTCATTACTGGGCTTAATGAGTCGGCGAACTGCACAAAAAAGAGCCAGATACATACTGCGCTGGAATAGTATGCAAAAAATATGTGCAGAGACACGGAAAAGGAGCCAAGGACGAGTGAAAAATGAATATATGTAGCATGCAAACAAGCGCAAACTACATTGCTCATTGTCTGCGTCTAATTTATGTTGCTGTTGGTCAGCCAGCACTAATAAATATAAGTTCTTTGCTCAGACAAGCTCTGAAATAAGGTAGAAGTGGGAATATTGGTCAACAGAGAGCATAATGTTTTGAAACTAATATGTTAAACAAAGTGGTAGAATATAATCGTTAAATACATATGTTTATCATTTTGTTTATCTTTTTAATCCATTTATTTAAGGCATTCGCTTTGGTACCGTAACCCATTTTGCTTTCAGCAAGGTATATTTATTATCATCCAAAGTGGTTCCAGGCAGGGGTATACTTCATTACTTATTTGTTCAACTGACCACCAGTTCACCTGCTGATTAGCAACAGCTCCAAGTGGGCGACAGAACCCATTAACAAGGATACGTCACTCTGCCTGTGGCTAAGTGCAGAACCAAGAATCTTGGGGCCTTGGAGCCGGAGCCGGAGCACCAACGCCACATAAATTGCGACGCCCAAAATGCATAAAGCAAGCATGTCGCGCAATCATTTTCAGCTGCCACGTGCCCCGGCATACATTTCGGGCACTTTATGGGGCGAGAGAGGAGCTGGTCCCATGCTACTTGGCTAGCAAACAAATGGCTAGGGGCAGATGGAATGGGAGTGGCTTGAAAAATTTTAAAGCTGATTACTCAATAACTTTACTTGGAGTGCATAAAACGCCGGGCATATCCTTCCACTGCACAACTCCCCCGCACTCCGTTCACAGGACACTAGGACACTAGGACAGGAACAGGAACAGGAGCCGGGCTTTCAGCTGCCTGCAAGTCGCTTTATGTGCACTTAAATTGTGTTTGTTATTAAAGCCGGCGAGGATGCAGCTCCTGCGGAATCTGCTGCTGTTGTTTTCACTTGGACCAAATGAAATTTATGCTCAAATTGAGTTGCGTCCGTGTGCGTCGAAGTGTTTTGCAGGTAAAACGCAGGCAACAGCTCCCTCCTCGAAAGCATTTTTCACGTAATTTGTGACACTTAAGTGAATAATTTATGCCTGCAACATAATTGAGTTGCACCTGGCTCCGTTTTCTAACATCATTTTTTCTAAGTGCCGTGCACTTTTTCATGTACAGACACTAAATTGATTTGTAAAACACAAGCAGCGGTGTTTTTTTTTTATCATTATTTCTTGCTTTAACAATTATATCTGATTTTGCGGCCATCGAAGCACTTATTTAAAGCAAGAGTAAACCATACTCAAACATGTAAAAACTCTTCTTAAAAGAGTGCGCTTTATCGTTCATCGGGAAAAAATGAAATGAATAAACAGTTACATAGAATGTTATTTATTTATGTTATTTTCGGCTCAATTTCCATTGAAACTTAACACAATTTATTTTTCAGCGCACGAGTTATTCAATTTGGAAATTAGGAATAAACTTTTTGCGCCAAAGCTGTCATAGTCACTCCAACGAGCTGAACATAACATATATAAACATTCATAAAAAATCGTTGAGTTCGTGGTGATCCCCTCGTAATGGCCAGAGATTCAAACAATGAAATCCTCCGTCCGCATACAAACCAGAATCTTTTATTATGTTCTTATTTTATTATTCAAATGTACGGCAAATTCAATTAGTTCAATCAGCAGTTTAAAACAACGGGGGCAAAAAAAGCCAGCGTACATGCACATTGCTGAAATTCAATTACAACCGCTAATGCCACTTGTATTGCCTGGAGCTCCGGCCACAGAATGTTCAGCTCTAAATACCTGTAATCCGGCAAATTTAATTTGATAAAAGTTGAACTTGAATAAGCGCCACAGTTGCCATGGTTGTCGGCCATTATAATTGCGGTTGTTGTGTGTGTGCTGACCACTTTTTGTTAAGCGGCCGCCGCAGTTCAGACCGCATACAAATATGATCAGACATCCGACGAGTGACTGCGATAAGCAACAAGCAAAAGAGTACAAAAAGCCCCCACGACAAGTGGCAACACGGCGGATGAATTTGGCTTATGCAGGCAAACACACTGCCACGCACCTACACATTGACATGTGGGGGCATTAAACTAAAAAAAACATTTTTATGCGTTGCATACTTTCCTGCGGTGGCGGAAAAAATTCTCCATCTCAACTGGCAACAAAAAACAAACGACAGGCTTTGAGTGCAAAAATATGTAGAATCCAAAACGAATTAAATTGAGTGTCTATTTAGAGAAAATGCATTTAAATGCCGTGGTCAGTGGAAAAATGTTTTTTCTTGGTTTTTCATTTACTGCTAAACTTCCATAACATAAACTATTTTAACAACGAAAAAACCAAACAATATTGTGAAACCTCAACATTTAACACCATTTATGTTTATTAAGTGAAATCATTGGGAAATTAATTAAAATTGATATTTTAATAGGTTGATTACAAATAGCAAAACTAAAATTAAAGCAGAATTTTTTTTTTTATCGAATACTAAGGCGTACTATCACCCTGATAAATATCATAAGAACATTTAGAAGAAATGAGTGCAATAATCTAAGTTTTGGAATTTTAAATACAATAAGGATTCAATTACGACAGTTAGATATTTCTAAGAGAACACATTTAAAACTGAAATATGAAATTTACCCAATCCATTCGTTAGAAATTAAAACTTGAAGCTGTGCGCAAATTCATTAAAATCAAATTGAAAAAATATTTAATCAAACGCCAGAGCCAGGAATTGAAATAGGAATGTGTAAAACGAGAAATCGCATTCTCAAACAATTTTGTGCAACGGAAAAAATTCTAATTTATTGAGTTAACGCCCATTTTTACACCCCGTGCACATGAACAGGATCCAGGCGCTAACCCCTCCTGGAAGGCCCCCTAAAAACCCCCATCCGTTGGTCACGCCCGGGCGCATGCCGCAGCCATGACCATAACACAGTCTAATTCTGTACAAAAAATTCTATATATATGAAAAATTTAACGAAAAATTGCCCAACTCTCTGCGAACAGCGACCCGCCACCCCGCCTGTCCGTCCACAAACTGAATTTACGCTGCAGACGGGAACACGCATCCCGAACACACGGCGAACGAGCCTCTTTGCATTTACCACACAAACATTTCGGCCGTGTTCCGGCCCCAAAGCCCCTCTGCCTAAAAAAAACGAATTAAAAACTTGCAAAAATTTTAATGGAATTTTTTTTCATTCTTTCCCACGCTCCCTGGTGTCATCATGCCCATCGTTGCTGGCGGTGGCATTGCGGAAATTGTTGTCCTCTTTGATTGTCAAGAGTCGGCTTACACACATAAATGTCACATCAGCATATAGCCAAGTGGGTGGAAGGGTTGGCTATACGCTGATGGTTCTGCCGGGTGTTAGCCATAGAGATGAGCGGAGAAATAAACGTTCAAAATGCAGCAGGTTTGGAAAAGGCTGTCGCCAACAACACTAAACTAAATCTTAAAGCGGATCTCCCACACGGGTGTTAGTATTTTAAAAATTCATATAAATCTCTTTTACGAAAAAACGATTGTGTTTGAGTTAAATGATATGGTAACATTTATTTTATTTAATGCTAGTCCGCTCTGGAAAAACTACTTAACAGTTTTTATGTTACAGTTTATAAGATGCATTATAAATCATTATAAAATCGTTAAGCAGTCATATACTAGTATAATCATTCTTTAAATTATAATAATTATTTCAAATCATTAAAATCTGAGCTTTTTTAATTAATCAACATAACCATCGTATAATGTCCACATAACATATGTACAGCGTATTTACACAAACTAAGATTATCCAAATCCAAGGAATTGAGACAGCTAAAGCTACAAAACCCGATTAATGATGCACTGCATCTACAGTTGGTGTGGGGCGTAGAAACTGTTCCACACAGGCTCGATTTTTTCCAATTCTGGAAGTGCCCTGATATCAAACTTATCCCCAATATTGAGACACTTAAAATTGTTCTCGTTTTCGATGGGTGCAAACTTAAGCGATTTTATACTTTCGCAGTTGGGATCCCCTTGGGCTGCGAAACTCGTCCAAACGTCGATCATTCCGGTGATTACCTTGTGCTCCGCAGAATCGGGAGCCGATTGATGCGACAACATACTGTGGAAAATATAGCACAGATCGTCACCATGGCATACACCTCGCATCTGATGACCGCAAAGTACAATCCTAATGGCGTTGCACAGTTTTGAATCGTGATCGAATCGATACAGATAGGTGGGGGCACTGGATTGCCGGACGCGGCTCAAAGCTGCTCTGTATATAGGGTGCCAGAATTCTCGATATGAGCACAGTTCGAGAAACTTCATCATGTTTGCCTGGTTACAGGGCTCATCGCCGAAATACGCTTTCTTCAGCTGCAGGCCGTAGTTCTCACGCAGTTTATGATCTAGGTTGAGACTGAGATCGTTCGGTAGCAGATTTTTGCAGTTTCCCACCTCATCCAAGGTTGCTGGTCGCCTAGAAACCTCTGAAAACAGTGCGAAATAATTAGCGTTTGCGCAAATAAATAAAAGTATCAGCACCATCTACCTGGATAGAATAGCAATCCCTCGAAGCTCGTGCCGCCAAACATCATGGGTATCCTGTGGCTCCAGCTATTCTGCATCAATTCATGTGGTTGGCTAGCGACCACAGTGTGCTCGGTAGTGTAAGGTTCTACGACAGGTCCGAAGGCGAAAAGAATCCGATGATGCTTTTCATCGTTGCTGAGAACTGTTGCGGTGGCCTTTACAATCTCCCCGCCGCTCACTGATCTCAGGAACTCAAAGATTGGCTTGTCCTTATTATCACCAGTGTAGCCCAATTTTTGGGCCAGCCTATAAGCCCAATTATTTCTCGGTGGTTGCGTCCAGGGGCACAAAACACTGCCCGACATTACGATAGCTTTGTGAATAAGTCCTTCAGTTTGCGGACTTAGTGTAAGGAAGTGGGTCGAGGCACCTCCAGCACTTTCACCAAAGAGTGTGACATTGCTGGGATCACCGCCGAAAGCCTCGATGTTTTGCTGTACCCATCGAAGAGCCATAATTTGGTCCTTGAGCCCGGCATTTCCGGGCACGTTCAGTGTTGGATCGTCCAGGCTGAGGAAACCCAAGGCACCCAGACGATAAGCAACGGTGACTATGACCACATCCTTCGACATGAAAAAGTCAGGACTATACATATCTCGAGAAGCTTCTCCAACTTGAAAGCCGCCTCCGTAGATCCAAACCATCACTGGCCGCGGCTTATCCGGCTGTAACTGAAATGGAAATCATAACAATAAGAATAGACCCATAAGCACTAATAGCAGTATAAGGCAATATCCAAAACTTACATCTTTGGCATACACATTCAAGTAGAGGCAGTCCTCTGAGCCCGCGAATTTCCGGAAAAACATGTGTGTCTGAAGGGGCTTGTCTGCCGGTGAAGTGCAGTCCAATTCCAGATCCCATGGTTCCACTGGTTCCGGGGCCTTAAAACGGAGATCTCCGACTGGAGGCTTTGCGAACGGAATCTTCTCGAAACTGAAGTAGCTTCCTCCCCAGATCGTGTTTCTTTTCACTCCCCGCACAGGACCTGATTTGGTCTTTATTACGGAATATATTGTTGTGGCCAACTTGCGCTGCTCGTACTTAAAACTTAGCACCCTGTAACAAAAAATGTTTATCATAAGTTTTGATTGTATGGCAACCGTTTTTGGTTTAACTAGTGATAATAATAAATAATAATAATTACATTAACAACAGTAATTTATGCACATTTTAAGCTGTTATAGTCTAACACATTACTTATTGAAGATGACGTGTTAATATAGGTTTAAGTAGAGTTACTGCAAACTGTGCACTGCAAATAAAACTCGCTAATCTACCGCTTAATATAGATACTTTCTTAATATTTCATGGTAATAATCGTTTTATATACACTCCTTTCCTTTATTTCCTTGGTTTTAAATATTAGAAAATTTAAAAATTCTTGAATTATGGAAATAAATTTAATGGCGAATTTCTGGAAGCTCCTATGAGCGTAGGATAGTAAAATGGCGTATAAAGTGGCTTGTAAACTTCTTAAAAATTCTATAATACCGCCTGCCCCATTAAAAGGTAACTCCTCTTCAAAATATTTATACAATAATGTTTGCGATCTAAACCGCTCACCGCAGTCACGCATTAGGAACATGACCACAGTGAACACTAAGCAGTGAGCTTCAGTCGCACATCAAACTGCCGAGGAACCACTTTCAATGTCGTTGGAGGTCTTTGTTGGCTTGAAAGTCTTGCGAATTGTCAACGGCTTTTGACCAACCTCAACTCAACGCCTCACGTTTTGCATGCACGACCAGTTCTCTATTTTCTATAACTCACCTTTGTTTTTATGCCTGAGATTTTCGTTTCTGATTTTATGGCTAATTTGTGGGTGGGCGTGAGGCGGTTTAATGCATTTAATGGCCTATTTTTATTTGGTCGCACTGCGCGCCGTCGACAGAGGCACAAATCGTATATTTAACTGGCATTCTGCAAATGCACTGACACAGTTTGATTCAACATCATTGCACACGAATGCATACAAATAGGTAATTACGTTTGGAATTGAGAGAAAGGCGAGATCAGATTGAATTGTACGTGACTGCTGTGGGTCCGTGAAAGCCAACTTCCAAGACATAGCGCCTTTTAATATATCTTGACGATCTGAGTTCGTCATAAAATATTTTTTGTCAGTGTAGTTAATTTTAAGTGGCCTAATAGGCAGTAGAAAAGCAGCAGAGCGAAACAAATGCAGGTAATAAATTTAGACTAATTCACGCTGTTAACCTAAGGTTTAACATTTCTTTAAGTGGAAAAATCATTCGATTGCACTTCAAGCACCAGGCATTTGCGCAAAGTAATCAAAATTGAGTTTAGTCGTATATGAAATAATTAAAAGCATTCGACAACCAATCAGTCCAATGGAAGTGATCAACATTTTAGTAACTTAAAAGTCAATGCCTTGGCATCAAAGTGAATAGAATGACTAACAATATAAGCGACTGTAACTCAAGACAGTCGTTAAACACAAACTAGAAATGAACTTTTATTATATCAGAAATTTATCTATAGTGAAAATAAATGTCTAATTATAAACAGTTGATCTAAAATCCGCCATGTCATGCCCGTAGTGCAGAAAATATGGGAAACCTATCACCTGAAATGAACCCTGTACCCGAGCAACTTATCAGTATAATTCCGCTTGTTTATACATACACACATGTATGTGCATATCTGCGATTTGTCAAAGCGATTTGAGTCAGTGGTATAATGTAGGGAAGGTTTATCTATTAATTTATGAATTTAACTAGCAAGGAATATTAAATTTTTAACCTGAAAAACTTCAAAGAAAAGGGGATTCCTCATGTTTTTTTCATGGTAATTAAGTTTTATTTGTGCTCCGCTATTTTTCTATTCCTCTATATATTTTTGTTTGTACGATCAATGTTTGGGGATACATTTATATATAAGTCTTCTAACTGACCTAGCCTACTTCACCGACTTCCTCAATTGAAAGCCCGCACAAACAAATAGTAATAAATAAATATAGATACACGCAATTAACACAATTACTAACTACCCGCAAAACTGGTAATAGACCTGCAAAAACGTGCAATAAATAGAAAACAAAAATCAAATAATAATAACAACAAACGAATGCCGCAACTTTGGTAACATCGCTGAATCATAAGTGAAAAACACAGTAAAGATACAAAAGCCGAAGAAACAAAACGGACAGAAATAAGGCAGGGGAAAAGCTGAATTATTAAATTTCTGCAAATCAACTGAAAACAAGCAACATACATATGTATATAAATACAACAAACGATGCTATAGTCGAGCTCCCCGACTATCTGATACCCGTTACTCATCTAGTGAAGGTGCGAAGAAGACACGGACAGACAGACATGGCCAGATCGACTCGGCTATTGATTCAGATCAATAATATAAATGCATTAGATGGTGGGTATCGCTTCCTTTCGCCGATAACATACGTTTCAACAAGTCTAGTATACCCTTTTACTGTACTAGTAACGGGTATACTAACCAACACGAAGCAAAGTTTGCGCAACAATTTCACCAGCGCAAGACATAAATTGATGTGTGCACAGATTACACTGAGCAAAAATTACAAAATGCAATCATTTTTTTGCCTAAAACATTGATAAATAGTTAAACCTGATATCTAATAAATTTTTATTTAAAACGATTTTATATGGGAGTACCTGTTTGTAAAGAACATCTGGATTTATTATATAGTATATTATATTGTACAGTTTGGTATTTAATTTATAAAGAAAAAAAAAAAAGTTTTTGATATTTCTTTTTCACAAATATTTTCCAAGTGCACACGTATGCATTTGTATGCATGTTGGGCAGAAGCTATTGCAAAACCAAGGCGCGAGACCTCAAAACAGAGAAAACCGTTTAACGCGCCGCAAAGGCGAGAAACAGACCCTGGGAAAACTCACTTAAAGGTCAGCTTCAGTATATCCATAAAGCGGGTTGCCATATCGAATTCCTTATCGCGCACTCTTTTTCACGAACACCCAGACACTCTGGTTTTCTATGCTGGTTTTTTCAGCTATACACGCTTCAAAAACGGGCGATTTGAGGAAAGTGTCACAATAAAACCGAAGCTAGCCAAGTTAACACAACCGGCTGTAACAAAACTACCGCTAATCGCTGAACGGAACAAACAGAGCGCTCTCAAAGAGCGTGCGGCACCAACTGACCGGTGTCTTGGGATCGGGCTCTTGTGGTGGCGGTAATCCCACCAAACTCTCTCTCTCTCAGTGCTCTTGAACTGCGAAAGCGTTTCTCACCTGAATCAGCTGTTCAGTTACCAACTCTCTGCTCTGTAAAATACCGGTTTTACCGTTTCACTTTCAGAGTTTTCTTACTGTTATGATCTGTAAGTGTTTCTTTACCAGTGAGTCGAATCGTACCACAGTCATCTTAATTATTTATTTTTATTTAATAATTTTAAAATTTAATAAATTTAATTAAATAACATGGTTTTTTCATAAGAAAAAAGCAGAAAAAACTAGAATTATAACGGGACATCTCATGGAATATAAGCATGAGGTCTGCACACGCACGCTGTAAACATTTTTGTGAAGTCGGTCACAGATATTTATCTACATACATTTCGAACAGAGTCGCTTGATGCGTACAATTTTTGGCATTATTTTTTATGTATCAAATAATCAAAAAACAATATTTCTATCATTAGTCTTCAAATCAAATTATCTTCAATAAAAAAACGCAGAGCTTTAATTGCAAAATCATTTTTAAATTCTAACAATCACTATCTAATTGATCTATAAAACTCCGTCATATATTATGTACAGGCGCACAATTTAAATAAATTATTTCAATATGATTAAGGCATGGAAAATAAATATAAAATCAATCGTATCAGCATTGCTTCCTGAGTTAGGATATGAATAAAGTGAAAATGTTTTAATATCACGGCCCAGAAATGTAAATGCGTGCGAGTGGAGACTTATGATACTTAGGCTTATGATGCATTGCAACATTTTACAATTGCGACTGTTGGGCATAGTCATCGCCACCGATTACATTTTGGTAAGTGGGTGCCGACTACTGTAGCAGTTCCTGTTGAACTGCTGTTGATGCAATTTTTGCTGCTGCTACTGCTGTTGTGGCGATGATGCGGTAGCGATCTATTCCGATTCGGTCGTACTGGAAATACATATATTGAGCCATATGTGGACTGTTATTTCTTACTGCACATGAATTATATAAAAAAGTTTATCAAAATAGTAAAAAGTTAAAAGTTTGATCATATGGCACTGGGTATCAATTATGGGAAAAGCTTTTCTTGAAAAGCTTTCTGAGCGCGCTGAAAAGCTAAGTGTTGCGATACTCAAAAGTGTGATCAAGCTTAAGAAATCAATTAAACCTATAAACATATGGAAAAAAAACCAACGCCTCAAGATAACTTTGAACACAAACTTAATTAATTTACTTTTTTTTGAGCTATTTTAAGCTAAAGCCCATAGACATCAGAACGGAACTTATATTGTCTTTTCTTATATGAACTAATGGCTCATATTAGTGTTTACTTTTATAAACAAATACAGTAACTGAATAAGAAAGGGGAGCTTAATTTCTTATATCTTTTGGAATATTGCACCACTTTTCCATGTGGCACAGCATATTATGAAGTGACCCTGAACTAATGATATAAAAATACACCAACCAACTGATAACTTAGTGATTTGCAAATACTTTAGAAATATATTTCACAAAGATACGACATATTATGTCAGTAAAACTGTAACGATTACTTTATACGACCTTCTAAGCCCCAGTATTCATGTGACATTTTCAAACTCACAATTGCCAGGGAAGCTTGTCAATAAAAAAACTGTCTCTCTGCTGAAAGATAGTACATTTATTTACCCATGAACGGGCTTTGTAGGGCTCTATTCGTGGCCCCCTTAATAGCCGAAGTCATCGGATGCAGTGTAGTGCTCTTCACTCTCAGTTACAACCGTGTCTGCCTCGGCGGAAGGTACATCGTCACACAATCCCAAGTGCAGGCTTACAGCAATAAAATATAAGCTGAAAACCAATTGCTTTTAATTTCTAAGGCCCTTCACATCCAGATATAATCTTACCTGATCAACAAAACAATTTTCAGAAGTGCATCCATTTCGACTCGTCCAGCTGAGAGTCCCAAATATTACTGATACTCAGATGCATGATGAGATATGGAAATAGCAAGCTGGTTATCCAAGTTGGATTACACTACTTATTAGCACTTGAAAGCTGATTCGTAGATATTTGCACAATCGGCGGACATTTAGTAAAACTGATCAAACAACCTCTGATTACAATACCTTGACATTCACTTTGGACAATATTATACAATTATTAGAGCTAATCACCGCAACGAACAAATGAAAATCATAAAGGTTCCAATTAGCAAGGAATTAGTCACGCAGTATTTCATCTCGCAATTTATATTAGGTATAACATTTTCGCATCAACGCACTTGCGATAATCTGTGGCAATTTGGTTGGTCTGATAATTCACATGAGGCCCACACAAAAATTAAATTTATGACGTAGCCGCACGTTCCAATGAAGTTTTATGGGAGTGGTAACAACCACATGTTGAGCTTACGTTTTTAATTAGGGGTAAACTATCGTACTCACTGCTGAATGAAATCCCAGTTGGTGAAGACTTTCGGTACACTTTTGTTCGGAATGAGGCTAAAGTGCCTTAGTTTGGTCAGAAAAACCCCATACCTGTTCATTTTAATAGTGAGAACTTTTTCAAAGCACATGTTAGATCCTATATTTCTTTGTTTCAAAACACAAAGTTTATTTTTTTCATAAAATACATTTATCAATTTCATAGTGTTTTTGCATCACATGACTTTGAAGCTTTTCGACAATATGTTTCCAACAAACTCGGATACACAGAGAATTCTTAGGCAAACTAGTTTTAACCAGTTGGTTTAAATCGTTATCTTCTTGTGGACATCAATAAACGACTCCAAATAAATTGTGTTTGTTTTCATTATTTTGTATTCTAAAAATTATGTAAAACTTGGACAGGTTTATCGTTTGTTTGTTCAAATATAACATTTTACCAAAAACAACCTAAGCATACAAAAGATGTATATCTAAATAGACTTAGGCTAAGAATATAAATAAATTGGTTATGGTTAACTAGTAGTCTCAGTTAAATATACATATACTCTTCAAAACACAAATGGAAATTTCCTTCTTGTAAATGTGCGCGTTCGTGATACTGGAAGAAAATATAATGGATCTTCTAACTCGATTGTGCTTAGTACTTAAAACGATCTCGAATAAATTGAATTGTATAAAATACGTTTGATATTAGTTGGCTTTTAAAGACATCAGCGAGACTTAAAGGAACGTTAAATATAAGATCTTAGTTCAGATTCCTTGGCTGTCATGTTGAGTTTGGTTTAGTGGGTTTGATAGTTTCCCATAGAAGGTACTTCAGTTGCGACTTGTTTTACACTCATAGGTCGTGCGTCTTGACTACATACGAACAGCCTGCTTATACTACAGATTCGATCCGCTAAGATATAGATAGAAACGGATGAACTTTAACACACCTCGAACTCTTCCCGTGGACAAACTTAACAATAAACTCTCATATTTTAGGTCTAAAGCTACGCTTTTCATTGTATCAAACATAGGCTTCAACGTAAAGCTTTTCGAATCATAAAAGATTAGGGTGGGTTCACATTGTTGCCAAAAATAAGTCTTTAGGACAATCTGAGGGCTAATTCTTCAAAATGTTCTCATAAATCGGTGGTTCTCTTATCAGGGATAAAGTCCTATGATTATAGAGCCAAAATGTGTTGAATTTTGTAATTTTTAATTCAAGTAATGTAAGGCTCAGATTGCAATGAAAGTTCAAGTTTTCTTGTCCTCAAATGTGACCCACCCTTGTACTAATAAAGCTACATATCTAGCCTAAATGGATTCCTGCAGATCACTATAGCAACTCGTCGCGTCGAAAGAAACTCTCCCAGACCATCAACTTCTTAAGATCGGGCACGTCGATCACCTTCAGCTCGTCGGATATGTTAAGGCACTTCAGCTGGTGTTTCTCGACGGCCGCAGGATCGACGGGCTGCCACAAGTCCTCCTGTTCTGGATCGAAGTTGGGATTTCCACATGCCGCAAAGTGCGTCCACAGTCCCACCAGCCGCTCGATGCACTTGTACTCCCGGGTGTGGTTCTTGAGCTTCCTCGCCAGGGAGTTGTAGAACAAGTAGGACAGATCGTCGCCGTGGCACGTACCCCTCACCTTTTTGCCGCAACTCAGGATGCGCAGATGGTTGAAGTGCTTGGAGTCGAAGTCGAAGCGGTACAAATACGTCGGCGCACTGCGGGCATACTGTAGGCGGGACAATACTGTGCGGTATATGGGGAACCAGAAATACTCGTGGGAAACCATCTGGAAAATATTCAATATTACATATTCAATATTCAAGTTATTTTATGATTGATGTACTCTTCGACCTTGCAATTCATTTTTATGGCGGATGTTACCATAAGGGACTGTCTAAACTCAAAATATTACATGCCTATATGCCTAGGTATGCCGATAATTAATTTATTTTGCCGCAAGCTTCTTCTTGTTTCATTTAAACAGTGAAACTAAGTATATTCAAAATATATCAGCATATACAACAATATTATTGTCACTCTAGTTTGCTTTTATCCTGAATAACTTGAACCCCTCATTAGTTGATTCATAGAAATATTCAACGTTATTTTCTGTCTTCTTGGTTATGTCCGTATATACTTATTACTAAAAACGCATATTCTGTTCTCGATCTTTTAAAACCGATTAATTTAAGAGTCATATTGCCCATAGTCATTCAAAATTATTGGGGTTTCACGCACCTGAAGGTATTCATGTAGGGTGTCCAGACTGGGCGTTTTATCGCCGTAGTAGCACTGCCTCAGCTGATCGCCGTACTCCCGGCACAGGGCACTTGCCCTGTCCATATTCAATTCGATGGGCACCACGAACCGGCAGTCATCCAATTCATTTAGACACTTAGGATTCGTCTTGGTCTCCGAGTATAAGAGGAGTCCCTCGTTGGAAACCCCCCCGATGATCAGTGGGATATTATTGCTCCAGGCGGATCTCATCATTTCGATGGGCTTCTTGGGCACCACACAGTGGTTGGTGACGTATGGCTCGATAACGGGTCCAAAAGAGAATCCAATCCGCTCCTTTTTCTCCTCGTCGATGCAGAGTTCTCCATTGGCTTTGATGATATCGGATCCCTTGGCATTCTTCAGGAACTCCCAAACATCGCGGGTGTTGTTTTCACCCGTGTAACCCGCCTGGACAGCCAACCGAAATGGCCAGTTTCTCTGAGGAGTCACTGCCCAGGGCGAAAGCGTATTACCCGACATGCAGATGGCCTTGTGGAAGAGTCCACGCGTCTGCTCTGTGATCATCATATAGTGAACCGAGGCACTTCCCGCACTGTCGCCAAAAATGGTTATATTTGCGGAATCGCCTCCGAAACGCGAACAATTGGCCTTGACCCAGCGCAGGGCCAACACTTGATCCTTGAGTCCCGCATTACCGGGCACATCAAGATCGGGATCGTCCAGACACAGGAATCCTATGAGGTTTAGGTTAGTATAAATCTATGTATATGTGTATTTTTTTCACGCTTCATTCTTACCCAGTGGTCCTAATCTGTAGTTGATAGAAATTACCACTACATCCTCACGCAGCAAATAATCCGGACTGTAACATTCCCGTGAGGCCTCGCCAAACTGAAAGCCACCGCCATAGATCCAGACCATCACGGGCATGGGTTTGGTGGGATATAACTGTCAAGGAAATATTAAAGTTTGTTTTTATTGTGATACAATACAATAGAATAGGAAGCAAAATAATATCATAATTGTTTGGGCTTTTAGTTGAGTAGTTCACTTCAAGATATCTTCCGACTATGCACTCACATTCTTTGTGTAGACATTGAGGTAGAGGCAGTCTTCGGAGCCATCGGTCATCTCGAACACGAAGTGCTTCTGCAGTGGCTTAGGACCCTGGGAGGTGCAGCTCCTGACCTCCGTCCAGACCTCCGGGGGCTGGGGGGCCTTGTAGCGCAGCTCGCCCACCGGGGGTTTGGCGAAGGGGATCCGCTCGAAGCTGAAGTACGACTGGCCGTAGATGGACTTCCTCTTGACACCCTTGATGGGTCCGTAGGTGGTGCTGACGACAGTCTTTTCGCTGGTCCTGTAGCGACGTTGTTGGACCTTAAAGTCAACCATTCTGCAAGAGACAGGGATCGGAGTGAGCTTTGGCGATTTCTCAAGATATTTGCCAGTTTGCACCAATTGATCTAAGCCTAATAAACGAAAGGTGGAACTCGCAGTCATTAATCAGGGACAATAAACGACGTCAGCTCTTCCAATATTGATGAGCGCGGTGCGTCTTTTCCGTTTTGTGTTCTGCTGATAAGGTTAATATTTTATCAGCCCGCGTCTAACAGACCAGGTGTGCGCCATTTATCAGTGCCCCCGACTCTCAACGATTCGTATGAAATCAGTTTGCAACATTTTGTTATTCTTTCTGGCTTTTATTTTTTGTTTTTTGGCTTATTTATTCTGAGTAGCAGTCAAACAAAATCCGACGCGGCCTGGTATCAAAAGATAAACAAACTGCTAACCAAACAAATTTTCAGGCAACTTTTTGAGTTGTGTAAGTCATTCAACTCGAGTGGAGGAATTCAAGGGTAAAGGCCATTGAAATTCACAAGTGCACCAAATTTTTAACAGCCAATCATAGCTACGTTATGTGTTTATAGATTTCTTAGATTTTGTACTGAAAGTAGCAGGTTTTTGGGGAAGTTTTGATCTAAGAGACTATGGTTTTCTCTTTTTTTTTTAATTTAGCAATTTATGGCAGCGCTTGTTAAAATTCAAATGTATATCAAACTTTGTTGCAAACTTTCACACTGTTTATAGGTTTTGTATTTTAAAAATAGAATGAGGGTCTTCGATTATTTGATGAACTTTCAACCTTTCTCAGGTGCCCATTAAATAAATAAAAAAATAAAAACGTCAAGGCTAATTGATAAGGCGCAAGACTTTTATAGAAAGAATTATTTCATAAGTGCGCAAATATGTTTTTTTGTCTTTCCGACAAATTTTAGGTCGCCCTGGGGCGTTTTTGCAAAATAAAACCGTTTATGTTTTTATTCCCATTTTGGATTTAACGATGCCAAGCGGAATAGTTTTGATCGCCCATGTGCTCACCCGGCGAAAGAACGTGTTTCAACTTTTAATTAATGCCTACGTAAGTCCCTATTTGTCATGAACAGATAAAATAGAAACCAAGCTATATCTCAGAGACACTTCTTTTGACACTTTTTGTATTATTTGCATTGCTTGCCAATGTCATCATCCTGTTGTTCGCAAATGTCAGCAGCTGCTGAAGAAATCCCAAAGCGGCGAAAATATATAACAATTTATGTTTATTAATAGCCGGAACGAGCTGATGCCTGTTTTCATTTGAGATGGAAGCCAAAGCCCTGACGCATGAAGCGAATACTACATCCGGAGCAATTTAGGTGCGACTATCTCAAAAGACGGCCTTAAACTTGACCATGGAAGTTTTTATGGCAAAGGAGCGCTTGGGCACCTATAACAATAAGGAAAGTCGATATAAATAATGTTTATGACGGGACTGCCGTACCATAAAAATTGCGTCCTAATGACGGGCTTGCGTGTATCAAGGTTATTTCTCAACCAAAGGTCCTAGAACGCACCTAAATGGGGTGGACTGGACACTAAATAATATTTAAAAGCCTAAAGCCTTTGGAAATAACATATTTCTCTTTGCTCATGGTTAATTTTTTTCTATTATGCAAAAATGAACAAGCTGCAAAGAATGCAGAGACTAAGATTTTATGTTAACTCATTTAAGGCCGCATACAACTTGATTTTCCTCGTATGTTGCATTGCTTGCGTCCAAAATGTATCTGCTAAACGAACTTGGGTGTCATAATTGATTTATGTGTTATTTTTGGCCATGGCAGCGATAAATTTAAAGCAAAATAAACAAGAAAATTCTGCTTACACTACGATGGAAAATACTCAGCTGCTTATTAGCAAGATGTGACGACAGCGGACCCAAAAAAGACACGAAGAAATTCCACAGACATGAACGCAAATAAACTTTATCCGATTAAAGGAAAAAACAAACAAAATATTCACTTTATAATATACGTTTAATAATAGGAATTCTGACTTATTTAGAAAATTAAAAACTCCAGTGAACAATTCCAAAACAAAATGTTATAATGATTCACTGAGAAATAAGTTTTCAAAAATGTCAGTGTATACAAAAACGTATGTTATATGTAGTATATATACTTGGGAGAAATATAAGGACTAGCAAACTTAAAATTGAGATCACCTTATCTACAGAGCAGTAGGAATATTTTTGAAGCAGCCTTCATACATTTGCTGTGTCTAATGCACCCAGGGGAGAGATAAGCCCGACTTATGTCACATATGATTCAATTAATTTCCCATATAAGCATTATATTCTGCCCGACTCTCCTTATCAGCTAGACATAGGACAAATCCGGCACGCGATAGATGGAACAGTATCAAATATTGTCTGGCCAACAGAGTGACAGACTGTCATGGCCATGTTAGTTTCTTAAAAAGATGACAGCACACGTAAATTATGATTAGAGCCCATACAAAAGTAGATATTAAGTAGCCAAACTTAAATTTCCACCTCGTAGTGCTCCAAAAAAATGAACACGGCCTGTTGATGACCATAACAAGGCTGTAAAAGCTCCATTCGGATATTGCAGATAGAAAGCTTGGGCTCCTTGAATGAAAAGGACGGTAGAAGGCCAAGTGGGAAGAGCTTTAAAATGAAAGGGAAAGTCATCGGACAGGTCAAGGAGTCATGAAAGGCGTGTGTGGGTCGGCGACTGGAAGTAAATACATTTCAAAATATCAAAGAATATTTGTCTAACGAGATTAATAGGTGTAAATAAATCTTAAAATTACACAGCGAGCATAAAGAAAAAGATATTTATTAATATTTGGCTTAAGAAGTAAATCCTCCTCAGCACAATGTTAATAGGATTTTAGCCTAATTTAATAGCCCCAAGTAGACTTTATTAGCCCCAATGAAGTAAATATATTTAATGAATAACACAAACCGATTTGCGTGTCTTCATTTAATGAAAAATGTGCTAAGACTTGAACTCATTCATTGAAAAATCCTTATAATACATGATATGCACACACATAAATTTAAAATTCAGCTTGCTGTTGTCGCGGCAATTCTTTCATTCTTTATTCATTTAAAAAAATTGTTTTCGCCATACAAAAGCTTTTAGTAAAAAAAATAATAGAGAAAAAGAAAATGCGGCAAAATTAAATGAAATTGACAAGTAGACAAGCGTGGTGGTGTGTGGGCGGCAGATAGAAGGCGAGCACGAACGGCCAGCGACAGAATTTCACATAGAACACAAACGAATTTTTATGCCGCGGTTATACACGGCGTATGCGCAATGTCAGAAACAAAGCATACCGAACAAAAGAACGCTGGAAATCGCAGAAATCGTGAAATATAACATAATCTAAAAGAATTTAACAAGCTTTCTTAATCATAAGATTACTTAAAGGAAATTAAATTCATGTCATTTCCATACTCGTTTCAACATTCGTCGATTGTTAGTTTTTAGTTTTCGCTATAGATATACAATTTTTTGTCTGCTCATAATTCGTCTATATTTTTTCACATTTTTGTGCTTTTAGATTTGTGCTTAAGCTGCAAATAATTTTGAAAAGATACATTTCAAAATATGAAAAAGATAATTATAATTCAATCATACAACTTGTGGTATATAATTTAGACCAAGTCAGTTTTTTCTCTTTTGATCGCCTGCCAATATAATTGCGATGCGAATAAAGATGTTCAGCGCATCCATGTAAATGGCTAGAGCGTGATTAATTGGATCGTATGGCGATTTACTGTACTGGGGGTACAACTCCGCCGATTTAACGATCCGCTGCGTATCGTACAGGAGGAATCCGCTGAACAGAATCAGTCCGCCGTACAAGGACATGCTGGCCAGTCCCGCCCCCACTGCTGTAGTGGGAGGCAACCACATGGAGGCCAGCGAGGAGGCGAAGACCACGCCCAACCCAATGGCCAGCGGTCCACCCATGTGCAGGAACTTTTCGCTCGGTGCACAAGCAGCCACTGTAGACAGGGCACCCACAATTCCGCTGGTATAGAGAAGAGCCTTGGTCAGGATGGGTCCGCCCAGAAGGCACATGGGCGCAAGGACAGCTCCCAAAACGGCGCAGTGGACGAGCCAGGCCAGCTGCTTGGCCCCAAAACCTGGCTGATACTCTATGCCTTGAGCAATTGATCCACTAAGCATTACAAGTCCCAGGGTAACCAGTGAGGCAACCCATCCAGAACGCGTCATCAGAGCCATCATGGCATCCGATTGAAAGAAGGCAACGGCTGAAGCAGCTGTTACACCACAGGATGCTCCAAAATAGGCGTAGGTGGCATGAATACGATCCCTAACGTACTGGGGCCATGCCATCGAGTGATCGTAGATACTGGGTTGATTGGCGAGGCCGAGACCATAGTAACACAGACCGACGATACCCATCAGAGCCGCTCCAGCGGCCGCTCCTTTGCCCATGGAGTAAGCATTCTCACTGGGAGGTCCCATCATGCGCTCCTTCAGAGAGGGACCCCTGGTCCTACTCTCCAGTTGGGAACGGTCACGATCTCTCGACTCCCTGGAATACTTTCTCATCCCAAGTTCCTGCATGTTTCTGTTAGGAATCACTGGTTTTCCTCGAGCTGAGATGGGCATTCTCACATGGTTACTCTTCATCTGCGGATGGGCGGAGCTCCACAAGCGAGGACCTCCAGACTGACCCAAAAGCCGCATCGGTCGTCCTGACAGCACATGGTTAATACGGGCCAAAAGCATTTCGAAATTAGGTTTGGTGTACTTTTAGTTTAAACGCGTGTAAAGGATTTTTTGTACAACGTCAGAAAAGTATTAATAAGAAAGGGAAGGGAGTTATGCCAGGCTGTAAGTTTAAATGAACAATTTAGCTAAACAAATTTTGAGACAGGACTAACCGATGATGCTTGACAGATTTATTTTGAAAAGGCATCTAGGTTACATGTAAAATGAATTTATAGCAGAATTTGCCATCTGCATTTATTATATTATCATCATTACAAGTTTAATTGTTGATTAGCCCGTTCTTTATATATTTTATTATAATGAGGAAATAGGCGATTGCCTCTGAAGAAACTGAAAGCTCTTACCGGTTCAAACAAGTTCAACCTCACGACAACTAGATGTGAACACAAAGAATATCCAAAAGATATTTTTATTCTTCTTATGGACATTTTTGCACGTGCCGAGAAAATCAGCGAATTCTCAGCACAGATTGTCTGAAATTGAAGGTTAAGTGGCTGTCAAACGATGAGTTTGCTGTGTTAAGTGATCAAACCAATGACTTAAATTGGTTTCAGTCAATAAATAACAATGTGGAATTGACCAAATTTTAATTTTAGAAACTTAAAGGGAAGCAATTTATTAATAAAATGAAGAAAATACATTGTATGCGTATTGACAGTTTGTAGTTGTATGTCGAACTGATTGAATGTAGTCTGTGTGAATTTATTTCGACTGGAAAAAATCAGAGAGAGCTCTATAGTCGAGTTCCCTGACTATCTGATACCCGTTACTCAGCAACAATTTAAACATGCAAATGAACGAAGAATTAAATTGTTATATGACGTCATTATACTGCAAAAATATACAAGCCATATAATAATCTGTTGTTTCACAGATGCAATCAAAAGTGTGCTACCCTACATGTGACAGCTTTTGAATAATATGGTAGCAGTATCTAAAAGAAATGGAAACCCATTTCAGACCATACATCTTATTCGCCACAATCCAACTTGTTGGCGCTTGAAATTCAATGAAATCATCGTGTGAAGGGGCCGAAATGAAACCAGTTGGCCACCAAACCGAGCTGATCTCATTCAACACCATTCCCATTCTTTGAAAATCGTCAGACTTTTTTGCAAGCCAGCCTAAAATGTGAGTCAGATCTGATGTGTTTACTATGGTTTACATAGTACTACAATTTGCATACGTCCCGTGAACTTCTGGGAGCGGGCTGGCGGAGGAATGAGGAATTCTAGTTTGCTACCTAATTATTTGCGCAGTTTAAGTGTCGGCAAAAAAGACCACAGACAAAAGAGAGAGCCAAAGACCCCACTAAACACAATCGACTCGTATAATGACGTCTGCCCTGTAGAAGTGTGTGTATATGCCGGTATGTGTATGGGTATGTGCTTGTGGTGTTTGTGGATATCTATGTTTGCCCATAATAAAGACCAGCTACGATTCCACAGAATCAATGGGAAATGGGAGAAAAACATCATAAAAGGGTCAGAAAAGCTGTAGCTAGATTCATTGAAGATAAATATGTATATAGTTTGCTAGGTTACTATTAGGTAGCATTAAAAAGTCTTAAAAAACAGAACATATATTTAGCGCAAGTCCAATTTATAATTGGTATAATAATATTCCTTATCTCAAATACAGAGAAGATCGATTTTCAATGTAGTATTTTTTGTCCTTAAATCTACAAAAAAAAAAAGGCGATGCTAAATTCCGGGAAATTACTTATTTTTCAGACCGCCTGCACCCGCCCTATACTCACCCACCTGTCGCACCCACCTTCTGTTGTTTTCTAGCACATAATTAGATGTGTATGCGTCTTTCCACAAGAATAAGCAATCCCTGGGGTAGGACATTATAGGCAGCTGCTCAGCAATATCAAAGTAATTTCATTGCTCCCAGCTGTGTAAAATTCGTAACGCAAAACAAGGCAGAAAATGCTGTTGCCTCACGTAAATATTTTCCCGAAGGAATTGAAATAAAAGGTCAGTAACTTTGTGGTTTTCACTTGGTTTGGGAATTATCTACATCGGGGATAGATTGATTAGGAGCTGCGCTAGGGGTGTCGCTCTGTAGATCAGGACATAAATCATAAGTACGTCGGTTGGGATTTACATAAGGCTTTTAAATACCCAGTGGGTTTCGGAGGTGTGCAGTTTAATTATATAGTTTGCTTTAGTGGGGATGACACAATACGCTGATGTCATGGGGCTTGTGTAATTGGAATGATTTTTATTCCACTCTTAGCTAAGCAATTCAAATGTTTCAAAAGGGGAAAGCAAATCTTAATAGCTAAACAATACTACGCTTATCTTCAATAAATCGAAAGGATGATATGTATGTCAACTTACTTGAGTCCTATTTTGAACTGATCAAATGCAGCCATGGAAGACATGTTGTTATTTTTCTGCTTTGTCTTTTCGGCTCGGGTGTAATTGAAAAATCAACAGGCGCCTTACACGCTTTTTATTAAAAATTATATAAATTGTTTTCAGTTTGGTGGTGTTTCGATAAATATTTAAAAAACGCTTTTATAAAAATTGTATTTGGTGTTTATGCCTAAGCGAGTTGAGGAACTGCCAGCTGTTCGATGGCCTTGCACGGACTGCGTATATCAACAAAACGGAGCTTTTATGTCCTGCGCACAGACACACGCACAAGCACACGCACACGCACACGGATACGGATACGCGTCGAAACCACGCTGGAAAATGAAAGCGCAGTATGCGAAATTCCGAAACAAAGGCCTATCACATAACTTTTGCTAGGTTTGCGGAGTCGCGGAACTAGCTTCTGTAAATCGCTTCCCTCACTATTGTTGCCCGATGTCGGTGATGTATATAGTTTGTGGCTTTTGTGGGCTTCGGATGGTACTCTATAACTATATATAGTCTGGCATCTGTGCCGTTACGCGTCCGCTTGGCGTGAAGGCAGCTCGTCAACTGCCCGCCAAAGCACAAAAAGTTCTAAGCGTGGCGAAAAGCTCGCGAACGCATGCGAAACATGAAAGCGTTTCTTGGTAGACACGGCGATACGATTCGGGGAAGCATTATCTATAATTCAGTAGTGCTATGCGACATATATGTACATATATGTACATACATATGTATGTAGTTCTGTGGCGCACTTTTTTCCACGTCCCTGACTCACTGCCCAATTACATGGCACAAAATGTGTCGACTTTGTCCTGCCGCCAAATAACCACTTTATCACGGTCGAAAGGAAAAATTGTACAAAAAAAAAAAAAAAAGCGCAATGATAGCAAAGATAGCTGTAGACTCGCGCCGGTAACCAGTTGTGATTTCGCTGATTCGACAATATTTTGTTTATTGGTTCTTTTTTGTTTGAAGGGGGTGTCATGCGGCGGTAATCTTTATGGCCCACTCATGCTTTGATAAGAAAGCGTGAAGTCAATTTCACGAATGAGTCACAATTTTATTGGAGGGTCTTCTAGGAAGCTGGAATCGAAAAATACTAATTATGGGTTTTAAAGGGTTTTATAAATTGAAAGAGCGATGTTTTTAGGGAGAGCAGCATGACGTTTGTTTGAAAATCCGGAATTCGCCCAATTATTGGTTAATTTTGGAGCAACAAGTTCCCTTTATCAGAAGACAATTCTGCTAAACACTTTTTTAGAAATATACGTAAATATGTGTGTTAATGTTTTTTCCTATTAATTTACTAAGAGTTTAATATTAGTGGAAGAAAGCTATGAACACCTCTTGACCTAATAAGAAAACCTTAGAAAATGGTTATTTTGTTTTAGTAAATTGTTTAATATTTAATAAATAAAGAGTGCCTAAATTTTTTACATTGTGTATATTTCGGTATGTTTTGCTAGTCATATCGATTACTGCATCCTAATGTTCGGACTTTCTCAAATTAAAATGTACACCAGACGGAATCAATTCCTTGAATAAAGTCGTTCATTCAGTAGAAGTCCTTCTTTTTCAGCTTTCATTGGTGCCACTGATGGCAGAGTAAACAAAGCCAAGTGACAAATACAAAACAGGGGATGGCAGGATAAACACAGCTGACTTAAGGACCTGACTCCTGTTGCTGCAAAAACGGAGTACGAAAGCGAAAGGGAAATGTAAAATCAACCCCAAACAAGCACTGCTCAAGAGCTTTCCCTCCAAAGCTCTTAGCCCGCAAACTACATATTTTGTGTTCGCATTTTTGTGCTATTTGATTTGGTCTGCCCCAAGTAATTGGCTCTAGTTGTGGTCAGTTCTAGTTTCAGTTTAGTTGGGCACGCAACTGCCGCAGACTGGAATCAGCGAAGATTACACCTAATCAAATTATGGGTTGAGTTAATGGAGCTTTAGTGCTTTATCGACCGAAAAAAAGATCACATTACTTCTGCCACACACTTTTGAATTCACTAAAAGAGTTGTGTTGCAAAAACAGAAACAGGGGCTTCCCATTAAATCGTATTAGCACTCGAAAACATTAACAGTTTTTAAAATTTGAAACACCAAGATATGGTGGTTTTTCTCAGTGCATAGTCATTTGAGCAGCCGACAGATTTGTTTATACTTATGATATGCTAAATAAATAACCTTGGCCGAGGGGTAATATAAACTCTCGTGACTTTTGGCGCTTATGTTGCCATGCGCCTTTGCTCGCAGTGCTTCTCAATCGGAATCGGCTTCTACATATATATATATACACATATATATACATATGTATATTATAGTTTATGTATTTATTAAAGTGCTCTCCGGGTGTATCTGTGAAAACCTCTCTGAGAACGATCGCGTGCTCTGGGGTCGGCACGTTTTTCGCTATATGTACGAATGCTTCTCTAATTCATTTAATTCAATTTGAATAAAGTTGTCGTTTTTTGTGCAACTCAGCAGTGACTATTTCTGGCTTTGTCAGACCGCCACATTGTCGCACATTGTTAGATTTTAAATGATTTCAATTTAACCAAAATGATTCAGGGCAACTGAAAATGTATTACTAATAGAACAAGTTTGCCATTCTGAATGTTGTTTTCGGGGGTTTACGCTGGCCATATGTTGCCCCCACATTTATCCCTTGTGTATCTTGTTTATAATTTTTGTGCTAGTGCACTGAAAGCAATATGATTGAAAATATTTATTTATTTATTTATACTCTGGTTCCGGGGCAATTACAAATTACCTCTAACCGATTGTTAAGCTATAGCTACTAGGCCTTAAGCTATATTTACATACTTGGATTTACATTAAATTGAGTATTAATAGTAATATGAGTAGATATTGGTTAGAATAAAAGTATTGTCTATGTTTTACATTAAGTGATATAAGTTTGTAGCCTTTAGGAATTTCAGGGAAGAGATGATATTCATGGTACTTGGGGATAGGGAATCAATTGGGTTAGCTGGTAGGAACTTCTTTCTTTCCGCCTCAAAAAGAGGACACTCTAGAAAAATGTGGCGTATCGTGATACTGGCGTTGCAGAGCCCACATTGGGGTGCAGGTTGCTTGTTAAATAAGTGTTCTTTTGTGTATTTGGTGTGTCCGAACCTTAGTCTTATAAATTTCACCATATCTTTGCGGTTGATGTTGTCTTGTGGAGTAATATTATAGTTTTTAATTGATGTTTTGTTGGGGTTGATGTATTTGTAGTGTTCCGATGTATTTTCCCATATTAATATGGATTCTTTTTTAAATAAGTGTTTAATATATATTTGTGTATCTTTATAATTTTTATTGATTTCGAATATTTGTGGGAAGATATGAGCTTCCCTAGCAGCTAAATCTGCCGTGTCGTTCCCAGTAATATTTGTGTGGCCTGGGATCCACAATAATATTATTTTTGGTTGGCATCGGTTAAGGATGTCCCTGATTTGGGACGTATAAAAAGTTTGATTATTAATATTGCCTATTGATTGTAGTGATGACAGCGAGTCAGAGCAGACAATAAATCTCTGCTTCTGGCTTTCCGCGTATTGGCAGGCAGCATAAATGGCTGCCACTTCTGCCGTGTATATAGTGCTATGTGCTGGTAGGAGAGTGGATTTGATAACGTGTGTGTCAGTCGTAATGCTGTAAGAGACTCCTTTTGTAGATTTCGATCCATCTGTGTAAATGAATGTGTAGGTGTTATAGTGTTCTTTGAGGGAGAGGAACTTTCTTTGAAATACTTCTGGTGGGGTGGAGGATTTTAAGGTGTAGTGTAAAGTTAAGTTTATTGTGTCTTTTGAAAAAGACCATGGGGGAGTTTTTTGTTTTCCTGATTTTAAAGGAGGAATGAATAAACCATTTTCGTATCTAAATTTGGATACTCTGTGTATGATAGAAGGAATTCTGGGTTTTCGTCTAGATTTTTTAATTTTTTGTAGGACGCTTTGAAGAGGAGTGTTGTTTGCAAAATGGAACGACTTACATATTCTTGCAGATGTCAGACTAAGTCTTAACTCTATTGGCATAATTTCAGCTTCAAAGAGAAGATTATTAATAGGTGTGGTGCGGAAGGCACCAAAAGCGAACCTTAAGGCAGCGTGGTAGAGCGTTTTCAGTTTTTTTAGGTATGAGGTTGGGCAATTCCCGTAAAACGGTAGGCAGTAGTCGATTTTAGACATTAAGAGGGCATTTATTGTACTTACTAGAGATCTGAAGTCGCAGTTGAGTCGTTGGTTCCCTAACCATTTTATAATATCTAATCTTTTGGAGATCTGAATTGCCAATGACTCTATGTGGTCTTTCCACCTGTATTTGTTCGAGATTATTAATCCAAGGATTTTAAGGGAGTTAGTTTGGATAAGGGGGTAAGCCTGAGAATTGATCTCGAAGTTGCATCTGTGTTTTCTGCATATGTGTAGGTGCTGGCATTTATGAATCGAGAGTTTCGCTCCAGAATACTCGCACCATTTTATTATGTCTTTGAAAAGGGGATTGATTTGCAAGGAATTTACGTTTTTGTTTATTTTCTTTACAATAGTGAAGTCGTCTGCGTAGGAGAAGAACTGGAAGCCCCTATGGACTTCGATGGTACGACAGAGTTTGTTGAAGGCTATTAAAAATAGAACCACTGATAATGGGGAACCTTGTGGAATCCCATTGTAGAGTGGTTGGTTGTCTGAAAATTCGTTGCTGACTTGGACTTTAATTTTACGGTTGGTCAGGAAGTTTTTTATAAAATTCAGTATTTTTGGGCCGATTTTCCATCTATGCAATTCGTCGATTATACTGTGTATTCCAATTTTATCATAGGCTTTTTCAAAGTCAAGGCTTATGACTGATAGGTGGCTTCTAGTGGATAGGGCTGCTGTAGTCTGGTAATCTAACAGAGTTAGGCACTCAGAAAGAAAGAAATGCCATTCAGAATATTCATATTATAAAAACATTTTTGGTTACTATATCCAGATTATAATGTTTTTCCAAAAGCAACAAGTTCAAAGAATTAGGTATTCATTTTGCGAAAAACTCCTCGCTTGCATTTTCCGCCACAAACATGGCCAAGAAAATGTTAATGGAATATCAAATGTCCAGGAGCTAAGTCGAAACAACGTGCTAGTTCAGCGGCCCAAGTCGAACATGATAATGATGAGCATTTCGCACCCCGCGCAACAATTGCCTCATGAATTTTTCAAAGGCGAATCAAATCAAAGTGGACCCTCTGCCACGCCCTCTCATCAGTGTCCCCTTTTCCGACCGCAAAGTCATAATTTTCCGGCAGTTCGCGTGACTTTCCCATGCCATTTCGTGACTTGATTACAGCGCTTGCTTAACATGCGCCCTTGTTTTTGTTTTCGCTGTGCAAGGATAATTGGAGGAGGTCCTGTTCCCGACGTTGAATATTACCCCGACCCATCAGCGCACCATTTCCATTCATCGCTTCTGCACGTGACACCAACGTACTGTCTGTGATTTTAAAAAATCCGAACCAACCCATTTGACATACTTAAGGCTCATTTGAGGGGTCCAAATGTAATGGGATAGCTCCTCGAAGAATAACCGTCTTTTATGGTGTTGATACTGGCTATTCTCAGGAGGCGTTACTCTACGAGTAGGGGGTATAAAAATGTTTTGATATTTTTTTTGTAAGTTTCTATTGATTTGCCAAAAATCTTTTTGCCACGCCTACTCTAACGCCGACTGTAACGCCTTCAAACTGCCCAAAGTGTGCCCCCAACACTTTTGAAAAACGTTTTGATATTTTTTCATTATGAGCTTGTAAATTTGTATTCATTTGCCAAACATACCGAGGGACCTCATTCTTCGATCTTTTTTAAGGAGGGTCAGTAGGCACTGACATATATACATGTGTGATTGTCCCGTTTTTGTTATTGTTATAAATTTACGAACTTTGCCACAGCTAACTTTAGTTAGCCGGCGCGGCCAAATGGGCTGAATTAATAGCTGCCAATGCATTAACAATGTCATTGCAATGACACAAAGGGGAAGTTGAAATTCCCCGTATGCCTTACTAAAATACAAAGAAAAAGTTTGATAACATTTTATAAGTTTACATAAACAAAACCTGTCTGTTTTTCAGAACTTTGGCATTGTTTTGTAAAGGTAAAATCGCAATTGCTTATCTTGCGTCGAGAACCTTTGATAAAGCATATACTTTATTATAAGCAATCACATATATTTCTGATGACCTATTGTGCATATGTGGCCATAAAAAACCGAGTAATCCCCAAAATCTTTGCAGGCATTTTACCGACCGAAATCATTGCATACTTTGTGGCATCCCAAAATTAAAGCAGCCCAAAAAGCCTGTCCAACAAACGGCGAGTAGAACGGAAAGTCCGTGCAAATTTGGTAAGCACCTGTAAATAATAATTACAGCATTACAGCATAAACAAAATGGTGAAAAATCCGGCTGTTGGGCAGAGGTCAACGGAAGTCAACGCAACCGAGCTTAGTAAATTTGAAGCACGTGTAAGTTTTTAATTACAATTAATGGTGGGTGGTGTGGTGTGGCCCCAGTTATGCGAGGTTCAGAGGCTAACGACTTTGTTGTGTGGGTGGGTGTATGTCTTGTGTTTATAGCGGTCTTTGAAGTTGCCATAGTCACAAACACATAAGCCCCGCGCGTGATGTTGCTTGTGTAAAATTGGTGGGGAGGTGTACGATATACGCCGGATGCATGTGTTTTTGTGCACAGGTGTGCGCGCGCTTTTGGTCTTGTCACCTGACAGCCTTCATCTGTATGCGTGTGGGGCCTCGTCGGTGAGCGGGTGTTAATATTGTCATGTTTGAGCGTTTAAGTATTTTTAATATCACAACATTTTGCATACTTTATGGGAGGCTTCGCATGGGTTTAACCAATACAAACGCACACGTGATCCTGTCACTCAGGCAGCGCAATAATATTTATAAGCAGATCAATGTCTTTGCTGTAGAACCTTGATTTTTAACCATCAGTTAAAACATTGAAACGACGTAATGGTTTGTTCTGTTATGTTTAAAAATTGAAAATACTTCCACAAAAGTGCACTTGTTGATCATATATTTAAATATAATTAAAAATAGCTACATCATATTGTATTGACGGATAGGCCAAATAAAAAATTTTAATTGGGAATTTAATGAGATTTATTAATAAATGGATGAATTGAATACCAATTCAGAGAGTAGTATTTAATATTGTAAACAATTAATTTAATTTAATTATACTAAGTATACATAAAAACACTTGCAAGGGTATATGAATAATAACATAATATAACAATCTATATGCTTTGCTTAACGATAAAAAATGTACCTTAGAACTAAGTATGATTTTTTACCCAAAGAACTCCCATCACGTAATGCACAAATAATTCCGCTTCGCCTTTAAAGTTCGATGGCCAACTTTCAAGCAAACAAAATATTTACCCACTCATGTTCGTGTATAGATTTTTGTAATTGCTATTTACATGTGTACATTTGATGTGCGTTTAAGGCCACCCCAGGGCCAGTTAAGGAGCTATTTCTAAATCTTATGCTATATTGCTACGGATAAATGGTTGCGATGAGGAGTGTTGGGGGAAGGTCTGTGGGTGGGCCTTCAGTATAGGAGTTCTCTTTCGTAGATGCAGTCCCAAAGTCTCAGCTTCTCGGCTTCGGGCAAGTCAATCACATGCACATCGTGCGATATGTTCAGGCACTGGAAAACCTTATCGTCCTTCGAAATGGGCAGCCACGCACCCCGCGGCTGTTCCTTCTCATCCTGGCAGACCATTGGGATGTTCGGATCCCCGGAAATGGCGAAGTGAACGATCATGGAAACCAAACGCTTTATGGTCTTGAACTCGGCTGTGCGGCGTTTCAGCTTCTTGGCAGCCGCATTGTAGAACAGGTACGACAGATCATCCGCGTGACAGGTGCCGCGTACCTTACGACCACAGGTGATAATTCGCATGATATTGAAGTGCTTCGAGTCGAAATCGAATCGGTACAGGAATGTTGGGGCCAATGGGGCGTGGTGCGCACGCGAGAGCAATGTCCTGTGAATGCCGTGCCAGAAATATTTGTACGAGAAGAGCTGAAAAGTGAAGTATTTATAATTTAGTTAAGTATATTCCAAATTGTCTATTTAATAAAGCGTATACATAAAGAATAATAAATTGGAAGCTGATACCATGCAATAAAACGTAAACATAATAAATCATAAATTGGAAGCTGATATCCTACAATAAGTTCGACTATTAATAGCTTTTAGTTCTCCCAGCATGAATGCATCAAGTTGAAAACAGACATTTTAAAACAAAATTAACTTAGTGGTAATTTATTCCCTAAAACTTACATCGCTGTACTCCAATATGGTCTTCTTGCCAGGAGTCCTATCGCCAAAATATTGCTCTCGTACTTTCTTTCCAAAGGCTTTTCTTTGCTGCTCATCTACGTGGGCATCTCTGGGCGCCAGGTTCTCGCATTCACCCAGCTGGCAAAGCAGTTCCGGCCACTTGTTCACCTCGGGAAACATCAGGAGACCCTCGAAGGAGTTTCCTCCGATGACCATGGGAATGCTGTTGCCCCAACAGTCCCGCATCATCTCCAGGGGCGACTTGGGAATCACACAGTGAGGGGTCAAATAGGGTTCGATGGTGGGTCCAAAGCTGAACATAGTTAACCGCTGGTGACGCTCCTCCATAGTGATGATATCCTCGGCCACCTTTAACATGCTGCTGGCCTTGCATTTCTTGAGATGGGCAAATATGCTCCGATCGTCTGATTCTCCCGTGTAACCAGTGGCCTGAGCCAAGCGATAGGGCCAATTTATATGGGTAGGCGTCTGAGCCCAGGGCGCCAGTGCGGATCCCGACATAATAACCGTCTTATGGAATAGTCCTTTTGCCTGATCCGTCAGCATCATATAATGCGTGGATGCCCCTCCAGCACTCTCACCGAAAACGGTTATATTATCGGGATCGCCACCAAAGAAGTGGCAATTCCGTTTAACCCATCGCAAAGCCATGACCTGATCCTTCAGTCCAGCGTTTCCAGGAACATCCAGATCTTCGTCTTCCAAACTAAGGAATCCCAGGGCTCCTAGACGATATGATATTACGACCAGCACGACATGTTCCATCATTATGTAATCCGGGCTATATAGATCCCGCGAGGCTTCACCCATTTGGAAACCACCGCCATAGATCCAAACCAGAACCGGCAAAGGTCTGTGTGGATGTAACTTTGAGAAATAAAATAAAAGAACGATATTATATGTGAGACAAAAGATCAAGTTTTAGTACAAAAGAAAAATCTAAAAACCGTATAAATAATTACTTTAGGAGTTGTGCACCAATTCGTTATCTTTAGGTGTACTAAAATGTCGTAAATTATAATTTTTCTGACACGGCTCTGGTTATCTGTACATTCAGATTCAAAAAAATCGTTGCTTAGTTGTCTTTAATAATTTACTTTGATTCTGCACTCTTTAACTATTTTCTAATCCATTTTACTTATGCCTTAAGGTGTGGACTTAGAAAATATATATTTTGAACTGAAAGGCCAAAGGCCTTGTTCGTAGTTCCCTAGCAAAACAATAGTTTCCTAAAAAGGCAAAAATAGCGAAAGCAAGCAACGTTTTAGGCTTAAAGTTATTTAGAAACATTTTCTGTGTCCTAAACTTAAAGCTTGTTTTATGTTAAAAGGTCGTCAATAATGAATTGGTATTACACACAAAAGTACACACAAATTTTCTTTGACACTCGCTTTACTGATCTTCGACTCACCTCCCTGGTGTAGACATTGAGGTACAGGCAGTCCTCGCTGCCCTGCACCTGTTTCAGAACGATGTTGACCTGGCAGGGCTTAGCGCGAACATGAGTGCACCGCTTGACCTCTGACCAGTGCTCGGGCTCCACGGGCGCCTTGAAGCGGAGCTCGCCCACCGGCGGCTTGGCAAACGGAATGCCCTCGAAGCTGTAGTAGTTGTTCCCGTAGATGGACTGCCACTTCACCCCCTTCACCTTTCCGTAGACCGTGTCGGCGATAACCTTGTCGTTGCTGCGCAGGCGCTGCTGGTTTGTCTTGAACTTGACGTAGCTGCAAGGACGAAATGTGAATAAATTAACAAGGACTAAATCAAAGGAGGCAGAGTCGGAAAGACTTTGCTGGGAAAGCCACCTTTCGGAGTGTTTGGTAGTTCGCTTTCAACTTTGTTTGTAAACAAATGCTTGACGACGGGTTTGTCGTACTGTTGCTTTTTGCGAATTTTCAATTAGCGCGTAAACAAAATCAACTATAAATAGCCAATAGTGAAAATTAAATGAGTGTGTGAAGTGATGAGGTGTGAGGGGTGCTGCCCTGTAAGCCCAAGCAAATTGTGGCGAAGTGAAATTATTAATAACCTTCACAGTGCAGTTGAGTTCAGTAAAATCTTTTAAAAATGAGAATTATAAAAAGAGTATATTTTCTGTCAAATAATTTATATTGGAACCCATTTGTGATATGTAAATATGTGATATTAATGCAATATAACACAGTAGACAATTATTAGGAAACCTAGTTATTGCCCTAGTCTTAACTATTTGATAAACTTGATATATTAACAAATAAAACAGGTTTATTTTAGGAAAAACATACATTTTATTTCTGGCAAATCGAGAAGTTATAAGTGTTCTTTAAAGAAGCAAACTGATTGAATTATAATGTGTACACCGAACATATATCATCCGAAATACCCTATGGCGATGGAGGCGCGGCCCATTTGAATTTCAAGTGCGTTTTTATTTGGGAACGTGCTCTTTAAACGACGCGTGAGCCGATCCACAACAGATCGCCATACGCCGCCGCAAAATAGATGGAATCATAAATGTCTGAAATAAATGTATAAAATAAAAGAAGACGGAATGCCCGGCCCAGACAAAATTCAAGTACGATGCTCGCAAATCAAGAGAGCAAACGGGTCTACAAGTAGTAAACAGAGGCACTGATTAATTAACAGCTTCCCGGCGTCTACTTCTGGGGTTTTTAAAGCCACGGCCTTCAGGAAATTCCAGTAGAAATCTTTTTTGAGGTGCAATCAGTGCGATCTGTTAGAGATCAAGTGCTAATTACAACTGGCCAGTCGAGGCCGAGCCCTAAGATCCACACATCGAATAACTAGTATTCTAGCTGAGAACTTGTTTCTTGTCTGTCCCCGTTAAATACGGAATTAAATGTATTTTCATGTTAGCATACGAGAGTATACATCTGCATTGCGAAATGAATATCATATTTTTCAAGGTTAAATGCTCTGAGAGTCAAATTTAAGGATGAATTCAAATTCGATTCCATTTCAAAAAAATATGCCTTTGAGTTTCCGAGTTTTCTGTGTTTTTAGAAAAATAAACTGTGCGACGTGCAACGCAGAATACTTACAAATTTAAATACGTATGCGGGGATCTAAAATGGAAATGAAAGTGGAAATTTTTGGAAATTCAATCAATGTGGCCATGCATCAAAGCATTGCATGCGGGTCAATGGCATTTTGTTAGAGTGCATTCTGTATTCAATATTATTTTCTGTCGAGAAGAATAATAAAGGAAGTATAATATTCCGCATTTTACATCTATCAAATTTAAGCATTCGTGTGTAAGGTGAACCAGAAGGTTAGAAACGGCCTTTGATTTTTAAACAAACTTGTTTTATTGGCTTTTCTCGTCGCATTTATTTTATCTATACAAATGGGCAATGAAATATTTACAGCAGTTTCTAGTTAAGTAATCGTTATCTTTAGAATGGCTGGCGAGTTTTAAATATTTGTTATAAATACACGTTTTGTATTTAAAAAGGTTCCGGTTTGTATCACATTTATAAAAACGAGAAATTTTAAACAAACGTATTAAAAACTAGGCCATTTGAAAAAAGAAAAGATTTTATTAGTGTACGCAATAAGCAGAAGTTTAAGTTCGTTGTTCAAGAGTCCAAAATTTTGCATTCGTCCATTGAACTTCTTCGCTTCTTGTTTGCCTTGCTTGACTTCTTCGTTTAACTTTTTAACTGCTATTTTTCTTCGGCTTCTTTGCGTTTAGCCAAGTTTTTACCTATAAGCTACAACTTTTGTGCTGAAGCTGCAACTTATTGTAATTGCCTTGGCATTTGCTAAACGTGATTCTTGTTAAATAATTTTTTCGATTGTCACCAGACAGTTTTTTACCTTTTCAAAGAACTCAGCTGATAGGACTGCTCGTAAAAGACTTAAATCAGAGGATCGCAATAAGTTAGTTTAAAATCTTATCAGCCTATTGTCCGATACCGATAATTGATAATTGGCTCAAACAGGAGGAACACTAATAAGTTGTGCGTTATCAATGGTGTGTGACTAGCTTCGACATAATTCGCTTGAACTTTTTCGCACTCAAGAGCCCTGATACTGATTTCCAAAACTGATGTGTAATGTTCGGGGGGTACAAGGTCCACACCAGATGTCTGCTGATCATTTGATGTTCGAGTTTGATTGCGAGACTTCGTTTTGATGACGATTTCATTTGATTATCGCTCATGCCAATGATGCGGATGCAGAATCAAGAAATTATCTGCGGCTTTATGACTATTAATAAGACCCAAACAGTGAACCGGATTCGGCTCTAAGCTTTAGCAGCCTGTAATCGCTTAATAAGAAATGAGGCTCGGCGGGCCGGACTTCTCTTATCAGGGCCTCTAAACTTAAGACTCGTATGGTCACGGCAACCGGGTGCTCATGTCACTCAGAAGCGCGGCACCCAATTGACCTTACTGATTGATGGATTTACTACACTGTAGTGCAGCGGAATGATGGCTTGTGACAAACAACAAGTCACAGTTGGCCAGAAAAGCGCTTTTAAAAACCATAACCAAATTTGCAGTACTCTAAATTTATAGTATATTCTCTAAATGCTACATGTAAACTTGGTAAAACTGTATGTGGATGCGTTATTTAATAAATATTTAATTTAGAATTGATCACGTCATTGCTAAAGTTTTAAATTCATTTAGTATTTTGAAAAATTTATATACAGATATATATTTGGTTCTGGAATATTTTATATTTGCATCGCTTAAATAGGTATAAATATATTCAAAAGATGTTAAAAATATGCATGACAACTGAAGACTAAACTCTACATAAAATCTACCACTCGATATGGCTGTAATAAATTTTACTTTGGTACTTACTTCAGTGCAATGCGCATCTGATCAGCCACGGCTATATCGAATGACATCTTGCTGTGGTCTCACGCCGCTGGCCACAATCAATTCCCAATTCCCTTCCGGATATTCGCCTATATATGCGAAACTATTAAGTTCACAAAACACAATTGGCAAGCCGCTCGAAATCCCCGTGAAAATAATCGAGGACGGCAATTGTATAAAATACCAGCTGGACAACGGGGCGAATGCGTAACGGGAGTCGTTGACGGCCCTTAAACGTGCAATTTGTAACTTGTTGTATTTTTTTATATTATTTTAGATTCCTATTCGATAAGCACAATGTCACATCACTTGTTCCCGCCACCTTAACTGCTCTGATTTTACAGATGCCGAGTAATTGAAAAAAGGCACTGAATTGCGGGAACAGTTACTAATCACCGATTTCAAGCCCGAGAATCTAAGGCTGGCGTTGCGCTTTACTCAGGGTCCGCTCGGCAACTGAGCATTTAAAGTAAGCGCCGGCTAAGTTTAGTGCCCACCGACGTTCGCCTCGCATACACAAGCCCAAACACAAGCACAAGCACAAGCACACACAGCTTGTCGATGATGATTTTTCCACTCGTTTGCCCATTCCGCACTGGCCACGGGGTCGAATGAGTGATATTCTAGCGCTAGCTGGCCGCGCGCTTGTGTGCGCTGTGCACTCAAATAAATGCCTTGGGACACTCGGTCTGCTCTATTGAATCGCTTGCTGGCTGTTCTGGGCGCCGTTGTTTTGTTTAGGCGTTATCGTTTTTGTTGCTGCCGCTTTGTTTATTGTTTATAGCATACCCCGCCATTCGGCTATCAGCCCCCCGCGATTATTATTAATGTTATTGCTGTTTTTGGGAGGAGCTTCCCTGCCCGGTTATACAAAAGTGATTACAATAATTGAGGTTAAATCAATATAATGCTGTCTTCGATTCCTTTTAAACTAAAAAATACTTTTTTACAGATTGTTAATTTGGTAATGTTTTTATGTAGGCTTGGGAAAGGAAAGCTCATCATAAAAAAATATTTAATTCATGACTGCATAATATTAATTTCTGTTTGCCAGTTCTGCTGCTGAATCTCTTGCTGAATCATGTTTTGTGAAAATTAAATATTTATTTACTTGTTTTAAATAAGAGTTCGTGTTCCTCGATTCTAAGCATATAACATTATTCTTTTTAAATATAATTAAAAATATGTAAATAAATATACCATCTTCAATAATACAGGTTGTCACTTAAGATATAATGTAACCCAACCTAATCTAATTTACTCAACGCATTTATTTGTATTTTATTTATTTATTCATTATACAAACCAGTTTTCAGCATTTATAAGTAGTTAAGTTAATTTAATATGAGCTGTTGAACACAATTATATTTCCCTTAGACATGACCATGATAAATCTATATGGTGCAATTAGCAAAGTAGCTGGGAATATTATCGATGGCTAGAATTATAAAACAACACGAAATCAATATAGAAATATTGCTGACCATCAGAAAATGTACTCCCAGCTAATTGAGTTCGTTTCCCCAAGAGGAAGCACCAGTAACACCATATAGTTCATGTAATTATAGAATATTATATCGACTTCCCAGCAATTTCCCCCCACTAAGCCACGCAAACTGACGTGCTTGTATCAGGTTCATTTTCATGTGATAAGTCAACGGCTGGCTTTTAACTGTGCTCAGCAGAAACCGCTTTTCATTTTTATATGACAAATTTTTATCCCTACGTAATTGGTCAATTGAACCCAGCAAGAGTAATTGCCTACTGTTGACGCCGCTTTAAACCATTTGACGGTTAATTTATTGAGCTCACATCATCTCTACCAGGCATGAATCTAATTTTTGTTGTTTGTACTAATGCCAAATGCCAAGATTTACTATTAAGAAGACAACTGCTGTTCCCAAATGCTTTAGACAAACTGCGGTGCTAACGTGCCCATGTGTTCAGTTCTGGCAAAAACATTACGCAACAAGCAAGTGTTTTATAGCAGTGTAGCTTACATAGGCCCATAAATAACATAAAGGACACGAATCACATCTGATGAAGTGGCTACTTTGTTTTTTTTCGTATAAAAGACTACAATTCGTCAATTGCAACTTTAGGTATTTAGGCAAAAACAAGGGGGAACCCTATAGTCGAGCTCGACGGCTATATGATACTCGTTACTCACCTAGTGAGTAACTGCGAGGGAGAAATTACCAGCGTTTTCGACCATATAAAGTAAATATTTTCTTGATGAGGATCAATAGCCGAGTCAAACTGGCCATGTCCGTCTGTCCGTCCGTTTTTCCGTCTATCTGTCCGTATAAACGCCTCGATCTTAGGAACTATAAAAGCTAGAATGTTGAGAATAAGCATGCTCCTTCCAGAGACGCCTAATTTCTATCAATTTGCAAAAAACTTTTTGCCAAGTCCACAAACCGTCAGAAACTTGCAGCCCAGCCTTTTCAAAAATGCTTATTTTCCGCAGTCAGAAATGCCGAAACTGAAGTTTTCCGAAAGTCATTACGAAATTGGTCCTTTTCATCTTTATTCAATTCAAAATTGGTTATGTTCATAGAAATAAATAATTTGTATTATTTTTCACTTGATCGAGCAAAAATTGTTTGAATTACCTATAATCATTATTGAAGGCTCAAAGGTGATCATGAACATTTTCAAAGCCAGGCCAGCTACATTTAACAAGATAGGACGATTTAAGCTTATCGCCGTAACTGTTTTGTTTTTATTATTTTTAAACTTTGCTTTTGTGGTAAAAAAAAAAGTATTTGCTTTTGTGCAAAAGCCTTTAACAATTCACACGATTAAAAGATAAGGTTTGCCACAAATTTTACCACATACATACGTATAAAAGCTCGATCACCGCACAATGTTTTTCGGCCCCAAACTTTGGCCTTTTGTGTTGGTTTGGCTTCGGATTTAGAACTCATTAGATTGTTGGCACCCACCGCGAACGGACGACTCCTAATGATGTCAGAAAGGTGAGTTTTTGAAAATCAGAATCCCCAGAATTGAATTTATTGAGCTTGCCTCTAACAGCCTGGAAACATGCGAGCTTACCCTGCCCTTGGGTAAAATTAAGGGCGTAAAACGCCTCAGTCTTTATGACGACCCCTACTACAGCTTCGAAAAGATCCCCTTTGCGAAGCCCCCGCTGGGAGAACTGAGATTTAGGGCTCCGGTGCCTGCAGATCCATGGAGCGTAGTTCTGGATTGCACCCACTACGCAGAGAAGCCAACCCAGAGGGGTTTACAGACCCGAGTTGTCGAAGGCGGCGAGGATTGTCTGTATCTGAACGTATATTCCAAGAAGGTTAGTGTACTGCGAGCTATGTGGACCAATAATAATCCGCTAAGCGAAACCTTGTAGGCTTGTTAACTTAAATTGTTGGTATCTCTTTCCCACCTATTTTCTCCGGTTTTTTTTGGCATACTTTTAACTTTTTTAAAACAAATTACGATTCTGCATAATCGATTATAATGACTGATAGCTAATTTATTTTTACAGTTGAAGAGTGACAAGCCATTGCCGGTAATGGTATACATTTATGGCGGGGCCTTCACCATAGGAGAGGGAACCCGTGAATTGTACGGCCCGGACTATTTTATGGCTAAAGATGTTGTTCTTGTGACGCTTAACTATCGTGTAGATTGTTTGGGTGAGTAATCTGAAACTGATAGCAAAAGTCTTATCAATCACAACGGTTGTTTGTTGTGCCTGTGTTTTGTATGTAATCCTTGGATAGAATGTGACCATCTACTTTTACTAAAAATATATACATAATAATTTAATTATACCAGCTACTCGTGGAATAAAGGAGTATTCTATATTCGCTGAAAGATATGCAACAGACAGAATGTAGCGTTTCCCAAAAAATAAACTCTATACAAATATTATTGATCGATCTGGTCATTCCCGGTTGTCCATCCGTCTGTCTGGTATTTTATACATGGGACACAAGATTTAGTTTAGATGTGGCAGTATACAATATCTTATGGACTACAACAGTTTAAGACTTGAATTATTTGTCGATGCATTCAATATCATACGATTTCTAAAAAAAAAAACAATTTAACGGAAAAAACGATAGTAACGTTTTGTTTTTGAATTTAAAGCTCACACGTGGTTTTTTAGTCACTTTTCAAAATATTGAGGAGTACTTAACATAACATTAGCAAATTAATAAATCTTAAATCGTCTTAAATCTTCTGATATCAAACTAAATAACCTTCTGACAAGGGGGAAAACGGTAGGCACGATCGCTCAACATAAAAGGTATAAAATCATCTTTTGTAAGGGAAATAGTTTTTTTACTTTACTTTATAAACAAAAACATTAAGAAGGTGCTTTAGTTTAATAAGTTTTTCTTTAAAGGTTGAAATATAAAACCAATAAGCTCCATTTCAATCCTAAGTAATATTCATATTCTTTCTATTTCTGCACATTTTATTGGAAGTCAATAAAGTGAATGGTAGAAATGCACACTCACATTTGTTAAAATAAATTCATTTAATTTAAAAACGATATTTCTTAAAAAAATAAAATAAAATAAATTCATTTAATTTACTTTAAAAACGATATTTCTTAAAGGATTCCTGTCGCTCAAGGATCCGAGTCTGAAAGTTCCTGGAAACGCAGGTCTCAAGGACCAAGTGCTAGCTCTCAAGTGGGTCAAGCAGTACATTTCCAACTTCAATGGCGATGACAGTAATATTACGGTATTCGGAGAGAGTGCCGGCGGTTGTTCTACCCACTTCATGATGTGTACGAATCAGACCAGGGGACTGTTCCACAAAGCCATTCCCATGTCGGGAACAGTCCACAATTACTGGGCCATTAACCCGACCGAAGACTTTGCCTTCCGCCTGGCTCAGCAGAATGGTTTCACTGGCGAAAATAACGACGCCAAGGTACTGGAATATCTCCGGGGAGTTCCGGCTAGAGATTTAGTAAACCATAGTTTGATTTTACCCGAACACCGAAGGAATGGTCTGCTCTTCGCCTTCGGACCCACAGTGGAGCCATATGTGGGTGAGGATTGCGTGGTCCCCAAGCCGCCGGTGGAGATGGCCCGGGATGCGTGGTCCAACGATTTGCCCATCATGCTGGGTGGAACTTCCTTTGAAGGGCTCTTCATGTATCCAGCCGTTTCGGCCAACCTTAAGGCATTGGATGACCTAAGCAAGGATCCACTTGGCCTGGTGCCGGTTGAAGTGCGTAAGGTCAGCAACCAGGAAGAGAGTGTGGAGTACAGTCAGCGCCTTATCAAAGCCTACTTCGGGGATTCACCACCCAGCTCAGCACTACTTATGAATATGCTCGATGTAAGTAACAGTGCTTACCAATGCACAAAACATGTTGTTTTGTTTACTTGTTAGGGGTTTATTACTTAAAATATTTTATTTACTTTAGTTATATTCCTACAAAATATTTTGGCACGGTTTTAATCGCACCTTGAACGCAAGACTTACCTATGCAAAAGCACCAACATATTACTATCGCTTCGACTTTGATTCGCCGAGCTTCAACTTCTACCGGACTAAGTTCTGTGGAGGTAAGGTTAAAACTGGTGTAGCCCATGCCGATGACCTGAGTTATTTGTTCCGGAACGTGGGCTCTTGGAAACTGGAGAAGACATCTGCGGAATATCGCACCATCGAAAGGATGATTGGCATTTGGACGGCATTCGCGGCGACCTCCGATCCAAATTGCCCTGAGATTGGTCATTTGAACTGGAGACCATCTACAAAGGATGATTCCAAGCGCGTTGTCAACATCAGCAGTGATGTGAATATAATAGACTTGCCCGAGTACGAAAAAATTCAAATTTGGGATAGCTTTTATAAGCAAAATCAATTGATCTAAACATACAAATAAATTTTCACGCATTTACGTTCTCGAAAGTGCTGTTTTGCAAACCGAATTGGTAAAAGATACGCGTTTACGTATAATATAGATAGTTATCCAATATCCGAGCTGTAAGGCTAATTTTCGTTAAGCAGAGCTACAGGCGATTTACGCGGCCAAAAACTACGTGGTACATAAACCTGGAAAGCCTGAAGAGGATTCTTAATCGTATCGGCCCATAAGTCTCTTGTCTTCGCTATGCAAGATATGGGAAAGGCTGATTGCCAACAGATTAGGTGACTTCATTAAGGAGCGCCGTATCTTCCCGGATTACCAGTTTGGATTTCGACAAGAAAACGGGGACACTGTGGAGCCGGTTCAAAGATTGACTAAACACATACTTAAGGCTTTTGATGATTTGGATTATCTTGAGGATCACACTTATCTTTGGCTAACACTTGAAAGTGGTCAGAGAATGCAACAACTGCGATGATTGGTTAACAGAAGAAGCACCATGACCCCTAGAGCCAAAAGGGCAGTCTACGTCCACTATTTGGAGTGCAGATCTGGGGTATTGCTGCAAAATCCAACTACAAGCACATAGAGCTTTTACAAAATCGTGCCATGCGTGCCATCACCAACTGCCCATACTATGTACGTGGCTCAACCCTTCATCGGGACGAGGATCTGCATACAGTGGAAGAACAGATCTCAAGGCACACTAGCATTTATAGTGATAGGCTTAAAAAACACCACAAGATGCCGACTCCCTGCCAGACCTCTAGAAATACTTAAAAGAAAGGGTTTTGCCAAAACAATAGGACAACTTTAAAGACCCCCTCGATATTTGAGATATAGTTGTAAGTCCTCCCGCGATAAGTGTGAGGTTTGGTTATATTATTTATTTGTTTAGTAGCGCTGTTATGGTACTCGTACTGAATGTACAAATTCGTAGCCTTAATAAAATAAAAAACAAGAGAGAACGCTATAGTCGAGTTTCCCGACTATCTGATACCCGTTACACAGCTAGTGAAAGTGCGAAGGAGGTCTTCAACACTGACAAAAAGTTTTTTGGCAAATCGATAGAAATTTACAAGACTAATACAAAAATGAAAAAATATCTAAACATGTTTCAAAAGTGTGGGCGTGGCAGCTTCGGGCGGTTTGTGGGCGTTAGAGTGGGCGTGGCAACATGAATCAACAAACTTGCGCTGCGTCTATGTCTCTGGAGTCTGTATGCTTAATCTCAACTTTCTAGCTTTTGTAGTTCCTGAGATCACAGCGTTCATACGGACGGACAGACAGACGGACAGACGGACATGGTCATATCGACTCGGCTATTGGTCCTGATCAAGAATATATATACTTTATATGGTCGGAAACGCTTCCTTCTGCCTGTTACATACTTTTCAACGAATCTAGTATACCCTTTTACTCTATGAGTAACGGGTATAAAAAAATGTATCTGCCAAAAACTTTTGCCACGCCCACAGTTTTGAAAATTTTTTTTATTTTTTTTTCAATTTCGACCGATATTCCTGAAAATGTTGAAATGTATCGCTGAGTAACGGGTATCTGATAGTCGGGTAACTTTCTTTTGTTTAATTTTACTTCTTTTCTTGCCAATTTCTATCGGCACACCGTCGAGTTACCTCGGTCCATTAATACGACTTACATTTCTCTTAGCGAACATTTAAAATAGGACAACTTATGTCTGACAAGTTTTAATTCATGGTCCAAACTATATATAATTTTGAAATACAAATAATGTGAGCTGCTGCTGACCTTACTCCGGTCGCTTCTCCGCATTCTTCTTGGTGAACTCTTCGGCCGTCTTCATGAACTTCTTGTGCTCCTTGACGAACTCCTCAGCCAGGTCAGAACGAAGCGGATGTTCTGGCTCCGGGTTGTGGACGATAGCTACCAGGGCCTGGAGCACCTGCTCGGTGCGCGTCGTGGGCTTCCAGTTGTCTGTGCTGATGATAGGCAGGCACACCTCTCCCTTCTCATCCACGTTGGGGTGATAGATTTTCGTCTTGAAAAGGATCTTTGGGGGCAAAAAGGGATACTGTGGCGGGAAGTTGATCTCGATGCGGAAGGCGCCCTTATTGTAGGGCGCCTTTTCCGGAACCAAAAGTCCCGTCCACATCAGCAGGGACTCGTCGCTACTCTCGATGTTGCGCAGAGTGCTCATCTTGGCCTCAACCAGATCAGAGAGTTCCCGTGTCAGACGACGAGTGGCAGCCATTCTATCAGCGGGATCAGAGTTCCTTTCCTTTGTTTTCCCTAGATCTCGGAAAAAAACTTGTCAATTTATAAATGTCTAAAAACTTAATTTTCCTATTGCTTTAATGAAGGTTTGACAGTAAAGTCAAAAGGACTTGTCGAACTGCAATTTACATTTATGTTAGTTTAGTAAAAGATATTTGGGTTTACAATTACAAATCCAATTTATCAAACGTATTTAGAAGTGATTACATATTTTAGTAAATTGATAAAAAATTAACATTAAAATAAATATGAAATATTATATTATATAAGTATATACATATATATAGGTTTTTATATACATATATTTTTATATGCGTTGAAAAGAATTGTAGTTTCCGACCATATAAAGTATATATATTCTTGATCAGGGTAGCCGAGTCGAAGTGGCCATGTTCCTATGTCCGCCCTTGAAGCTTCCAGTGAAACTCAAAGCTAAATAATTCTAACTCAATGTAAAGCATCAAAGAAGTATAAAAGAAGCCCATTGTAGAATATATTTTATAAAGCATTTTGTCCTATCTACAATTCCTACAGATTTATTTGTTAGCCTGTACAGTACAGTAAGTTCAATTTAAAACAATAAATCCTTGTTTTCATCATAAAGGCTCTCCCAGACCTTCGACTTGGACCACTCAGGCAGATCGATGAATTTCAGGTCATCACTGATGTTGAGGCACTTGATGACCTCGTCGGATTTTCGAACTGGATCAATGGTCAGCGTGTCCATGCCGTTAATCTTCTCGCTGTAGGGATTACCCGTGGCAGCAAACTGTGTCCAGATGCCGACAGTTCGCTCGATGTTCCTGTACTCACGACTTTCCTTGGGCAACCTCCGAGCCAGAAGGCTGCTGAATTGGTAGGTCAAATCGTCGGCATGGCTCACCCCCTTGACACCGCGTCCCATTCGCATAATGCGGTATGGAAAAATGAGCTCTTCGGAGTCGAAATCAAACCGGTAGAAATATACTGGTGCTCCAGCCGCATAAGCGTGACGGGAGTGGACCACCCTCAGGGCCGGAAACACAAAGTAGTGAATCGAACAGAGCTGGAAGGAATTCCCATGATTATGATTATGATTAAGTAAGCACACCTTATTGGAAGACACTTACATCCATGTAATTATCTGGGGTGCTTTCTGGTCCAGTGCGATGAGCATCTCGGATCTTTGCACTCCACGAATCCAGCTTTTCCTTATTGGGCTCCGTGGCCAGCAATTCTTTGGGAATGAAAGGAGTACCAGCATCAAGCTGCTGCGATACCTGCGGCATAAGCTTGACCTCTGCGGAAGACAATTAAATAAACTTATTGATCGAAAGTGCAAATAAATTCTCATTATCCAACCTGGGAGCCACAGCAGTCCCTCGTACGAAGTGTTTCCTATAAACATGGGGATAGAGTTACTCCAGGCGGTCTTCATCATCTCCTTTGGAGGCTTGGGTATCACGCACTCGGGCGTGGAGAATGGTTCCAGGGATGGTCCAAAGGCAAACATTATCTTGTTCATGCGGTCCTCCAATGTGAGGACATTTTCCTCCACGCGTATAAGGTCTTTGGCCTTCACGTTCTGCAAAAATTCCAGCACTTCCTTGTCGTTGTCCTCGCCCTTGTAACCAGCTAGCTTGGCTATCCTGTAGGGATTGTGGGTGATATCGCCGTTGTACGCCCAAGGACAAATGGCACTGCCCGACTGCAAGATACCCCGGTGGAAGAGCCCTTGTGTCTGTTCGGTTATCATCATGTAGTGAGTGGATGCGCCTCCTGCACTTTCTCCGAAAACAGTGATGCAGTTGGGATCTCCACCGAAACTAGCGCAATTGTTCTTAATCCACTTAAGGGCCAAGACCTGATCCTTGAGGCCAGCATTTCCAGGTACATTTAGCTCGGGTGACTTCAGACTCATAAATCCTGTGTAGGTACAAAAATGTTTAAAAAAATATTGCGCATACGCACACGTAACCTACCCAAGGCACCGAGTCGGTATTGTATGGTGACGAGCACCACATCTTCTTTCATAAAGTAGTCCGGGCCGTACCACTCCCGATTGGCCTCGCCGATAATGAAACCTCCTCCGTGAATCCAGACCATAACCGGGCGGGCCTTATCAGGCTTCACCTAAGATTTACCACAAAAAAATGGTTAGCTTAAAAGGAAGCTCTTAAGTTTAAGTATTATATTGAATATTTAGACATCAGACAGCGGCTGATCGTTTATAAAATAAAACCACGATATTGTCGTTAAAAAAGATTATTTTGACATCAGCTTAGGCGGACAGATAGACGAACGGACGGACAAAAAGAAAAAAAGGTTGGTTTTTCGGTGTTACTTACATTGTTGGAGAACACATTTAGATAGAGGCAGTCCTCGGAGCCCTCCACCTTATCGAAGACGAAATGCACCTGGACGGCCTTATCCTTGGGCTGGCTGCAGTCCCGAACTCCCTCCCAGGGAATGGGCCTTTGCGGAGCCTTGAACCGCAACTCCCCCACTGGAGGCTGTGCGTAGGGGATACCTTCGAAACTGAAGTAGGGCACATCGTAGAGCGATAGACGTTTGACACCCCTCACTTGGCCGTACTCCGTGTCGGCAACTACTGTTTCATTGGTGGACTGGCGATACTGCTGGACTTTATGCTCGATGGTTCTGCAATTGCACGATGGTACAAATAATTAGCATAATAATATTGGCTCTGCGCCCAGATAATTTGATATTTTTGTCACAAAGTCAATTATTTTAATTCATTCTCAAAGCCACATGCCAGTAGGCATACTGCATGCATTGCATTAAATTTAAATTGTTATGCTGATGCTCATCACATCGCATCCCATCCACAATTCATTCCGATGCATCACAACCCATTTCTCAGCCCTATGGTAACACTAGGAAAAACTAGCTAGGAAACATATTAGAGAATACTTGATTTCCGTAGCCATGCAATATTTTTTAGCTCCGTCCAGTTACTTTTGTGCTTAATTTAATTTTGAATGCTTGATATTATGTTTTTTTCTATTTTTGTTTATTTAATTTGGAATTTTTGTTTTGGACCTATATAGGAAACATGATGAAATTAACACTTTCTGAACTAAGTTCTTAAGTTACAGAGGAATCAGAGTTAAAAAATATAAATTAATATTTTGTTGAGTGTGCAACTAGCTACACATACACATGTAAGGCTGAAGGATCTGGCGAACAACGGGTTTAGTTGGTGCAGTCGACTGTGTGGTCCACCTGCTAACCAGGCACGTCTGTCAGTGATAAATTAACACAGTCCGCTGCCCAAAATTTAAAGCCCACGACTGAACTTAAATCATTTGCAGTTGAACTTCAGACAAGTCCTTGGACTGCTGAACTGCTGTTAATGAACATCAGAATGTGGCAGTAATCCTAAGAATATTTAATAAGCATGAGCAGTTGTTCTGCCTTATCAGAAAATGTCAGTTTGTTATCACAGGCCAAGCGCTTAAGATGCTTTAATTGCTTTTAATTCGTTTTATTGTTAACTAAAAATAGACTTTTATTCCACATTGCTAGAATACCATTGCATGTATATTCATTTTATAAAAAATTAACAGCAAACTTAGACGGTAAAACTGTTGGTAATTATTCTAAGCCCCCCCGCACAGACTTTTAATTACATTACGTTACGGCAGCAAAATAAAATCACACCTATTTAGCTATTGGTGATAAAATTTTATTTTCCCATTTATGGGCAGCAACACGTTAAAGGCAAAACACAGTGAAACGGGTTGAAACTGACACTATTTTCGCCAATCGGCTTCATTATCAAGGTTAATGCGTGATAAGAACCGGACGAGACTACGATGACTTTGAAAATCAAAAAATTATTGTTGGGCCCACAACGAGTGGTCAATGTTTAATTAAAATTATCTGTATTGACGAGCTACTCGTCTTTTTAATATAAGGGTGCGGTCGTCACTAGAGATTGTATAGATGTTAGCCATCGGTTTGCAATACAAACCAAAGTATCCAAAGTGCCAGAACCCATTATGTTTATCACTGTGGCTATAATATTACGGGTAAATTGGTCAATAAATAAATATAAAATATCATTTACGTTACACTGATTAAGCAATGAATACAGATTTATGAATTAATGCTTACAAGTGACGGTTTAATGTTTAATACCCTCGATAAAAACGTTCCGGTATTAAACCAGAATATGTAAAAACTTTTCCAGTTAATGCTTTTGATTGGCAATTTCGCTGGTTTATTATGTTTGGCTCTCTCAGAATGCCAATAAATAATACAATACACAAATAATAATACAACTGGCCAATCGCGTCTACCCTCGCTTGCTGTGTCGCAGTGCCAGTACTTAAATTTCTATTTCATCGAAGTATTTGATGACCTTATCCCACCTTACATATAATAATTGCATTACGCTACAATGCTTCATCTCCCGTCTGCAAAGCTGACTTAATAGGGAAGCCACAAATAATTAGTTTCTGCTATCCAATAAAATTAGTCATGCGTGACTATATGACAGATATGACTTTATATTGGCAAAAAGGCAACAACTTGTTGGCAAAGCTAACCACAACAACAATTACAATCGAAAGTAAGGAAAAACACTCACTGGCATTTAAAACCCGTAATTTAATAAATAATTCCCATCATCAAGGTCAAGGTGAGCGAAACTTACTTGAGGCGCCACCGCAGGCGCTCCACAAAGCCGAGGTTCTTATTCATTTCGAATGGACTAGAGCACACACACGATCCGATCGATTTGCTATATAAATATGTGTATGTAGATACTAATGAGCACGAGCTACGTACTGTATCGCGCCACCTCCGAACCGAAACTGAAATTAAAAACACACTTTTTCACAACGAATTCCAGCGGCCAGCGAAAAAGCCCGCAAAATAGGCGAAAACAAGCGGAGAAAATATTATAGAAAAAAAATATACTACATTAACACAAATATCAGAATACAAATTACTGAACAAGAAGAGCGTGGGGAGCGGCAGAGAGAGATTAAAACACACAAAAAGAACACAACAAATTGTATTTCAAGTGCGGTGCCGAGATAAACGGAATAACTGATATAGCTGGATCCGATCATCGAGCGTGGGCTGCCGGGTGGAGGCTTGGGCTGTGGGCGTGGCAGTGGCTCCTAGAGAATGCATAATTAATCAACAATGCGAGAAAAGGCTGTTTTGAGCCCAGAGTGCAGAAAACCACAGCTTCTTTCAACCCAACCGGGTATCTGAAACCCTGGTGGAGTATCTGCGAGGTAGATAAGTATCTCGGTTATTAAGAGACCAGATGTCATAAATTTAATGCTTTACCTGAACAACTAAGCCACGTTCTCTCAGCTGATCTATCTTAAACTTAGCCAAGTGACTATTCTTCTAGCTGCTTGCTAGTAAATCAAGGGGAGAAGGGATGGGTCGCCCAGTGAGTAGGTCAACAACATTTCGATCGCGCCGGCAAAACTATTGTAAACAAACAAATTTATGCGATTTGTTTTTGTTTATACGGCCACCGAGCTTTCGACTGGAGTGGGGCGTTGCCGTAAAGCTCCGGATCGGCTTTAATTCGGAAAAGCTAACAGTGGGCTCAATCGCGGTTTAAGCGGAGAAAATAAATATGAAATGCTTACTAGGTAAGTGGAAACTCTTTGGAACAGTAAAAATGACCATTGCACTAAACAAAATAGTTTATTCAATAATTAAAAAAAATGATAGCAAAATAGACTTCCATATAACCCCCCTACTACTTCAAGTCACTGTATAGCCCGTTCCACACCTCCAGACCATCCTTTTCGACCTGCGTTACACACTCCACCTGCTGTCCAATATTCAATACCTTGAAGGGCGTCTTTGTGGAGACGGGCAACCACTGATCCGACCCCGTCTCCGGGCAATTGGGATCGCCAGTCCGGGCAAACGTGGTCAATATGCCCACCATACGCTGGATGGTCTGGAACTCCGGGGAGTCAAGCGGCTGCTTGGTTTGGGCCTGTTTGTGGAAAATATAGCCCAAGTCATCCGCATGGCAGACACCGCGCTTGATGTCATCACCGCAGAGCTGGTTTCTCATTAGATTCAGCTTGGGCGAATCAAAGTCGAACCGGTACAGATAGGTAGGTGCTTGTGCGAGAGATAATCTGGAGAGGACCACCCTATGTAGGCCGTGCCAGAATAACTTGTAGCTGAAAAGCTGTGGATCAAATATGTCAATTACCATTTTAATTACAAATATTTATCCGACTATCTCAGGCGGCCTAGGATACAAATAAATGCTCTGTGAATTGAAAAAATACCCAAGTTACTCACATCTAAAATCTGAGTGATGTTATTCTTGGTGATGCCGCGCGGTCCATAGTGATACTTTACAAGAGCTTCGGCCGCTGTATTCCGCTCCTTGACGCTCATTAATTGATACAGCTCGTGGGGCAGTACCATCGCTGGTTCATGTTTCAGCAGCTCCAGCATATAGCCATTATCCAGCTGACAGAAAGGGTAGTACACCAGTCCCTCGAAGGAAGTGCCGCCCAGGAGCAGGGGCACTTCGGTGGACCACGCCTCCTTCATCAGCTGCTGAAATGGGGCTCCAACCAAGCCGCCAACAACTGGAACAAATGAGTTGAGAAACCCAAAGCAACGGTCACGGGGTGATATGAAATCGTGGCCTATGAGTTTCTCGGCATTCACGTTACGCAGAAACTCCAATATGGCGACCTCTTCTGCGGGTCCTTGGTATCCTGCAGACGTGGCCAGGCGACAGAATACACTATCCCTTTCGGGAGCATTCACCCAGGGACTCAGCATCGATCCGGACATCATGATGGCCTTGTGGAAGAGCCCCTTAGCCTGCGGCAGACACATCATGAAGTGCACAGAGGCCGCCCCAGCACTCTCGCCAAAAAGCGTTATGTTCTCCGGGTCTCCGTTGAAGTTCCGTATGTGCTGGGTAACCCATTGAAGTGCTAGTAACTGATCATGGAGACCCGCGTTGCCCGGCACGTCCAACTCGCAACTGGGCATACTAAGGAATCCCAGGGAGCAGAGGCGATAGTTAAATAGCACGTAAACAACATCCTTGCTCATCAAATAATCCGGCCCGTATTTGCTCCTTACAGCTCCGCCCGTGCGGAATGCACCACCGTAGATATACACCATGACGGGCAAAGGGGGCTCCGATTCATTGAACTAGGGGAACATTGTTTTAAATTATTAAATATTGTTTGTTTAAGAATGTTAAACTTAGTTTATTGAAACAATAGATGCTAAAACAAGTTATACCCATCCTAATAATTGTGTGTTGCTAAGAACATGGTACGTTTTTCTCATTTTGTGTTTGTATTATCTAAATGTACTCAAACTTTTTAATCCGTCCCAGTTGTATATTGTTTATAAGATTAATTAGGGTTTGCAGGCTATCTTCTCTAATAAATGTGGATGCTTACTGCTACCATAGACTGATAAGTAGTCTCCTATCTAGCTAGTCACTCCACAGATTTCCACACAGTCAAAGTTAAGAGATACTCGAGATCGGACATGTCTTTCGAAAAGTAAAATTATTTTTTCCTTCACTTTTTATTTTAGTAAAAGAGAATATATTTCCAGTAGTGAAACTTCCCCCGTGGTGCAGACCACACATGGAAAAGTGCAGGGAACGCGGTTGAAGGGTCTTTATGACAATGAATTCTATGTTTTTGATGGCATCCCATATGCTGCTCTTGGTTCTTGGAACTTGGTTCTCTTCGCTTTAAAGAGCCAAAAGAGCTGCAACCGTGGACAGGGACTCGAGATTGCTCCAAGCCAGCTAGCAAGTGCTTGCAATTGGCATCATTAACAAAAATGGTTGAGGGTTCAGAGGATTGTCTCTACTTAAATATAACAGTGAAGACGGTACGTTGTTGAGAATGTTTCAATTTTACTATAAATGTTATTTGCCCCAATATTTTTGTAATTTAATTTAAAGCTGCAAAGCGAGAAACCTTTACCCCTTATGGTTTATATCCATGGTGGGCAATTTCTTCGCGGAGATGCTTCGAGACAAACTTGGGGTCCGGACTATTTTATGGAAGAGAATGTCATTCACGTAAGCATTGGATATCGCAGTGGACCTTTCGGTGAGTTGTTTTAAAGGTTCTTTACAAGAAACTTTTTTGGTAACCAAAAATGCTCTTTCGTTTTTGATAACCTAGGTTGATTTTCTAAAAATCTAAGGCTTTAGTAATGCATAATGCATCATTGCATTAACATTTCAGGATTTTTCAGCTTTGCTGATCCCTCGCTGGATATTCCTGGAAATGCTGCTCTCAAGGATATTATTATGGCCCTTCGATGGATAAAGGCTAATGCAGCTAATTTAATGGTGACCCCGATAACATTACCATTTTTGGCCACAGCTCGGGCAGCGTGTTGGTTCATATGCTGCTGGCCAGTCCACAAGCAGAAGGACTCTTCCATAAGGCCATCCTTATGGCGGGTTTTTTTATGGAGCTTAACCCTCTGCCACATTTGGAGTTCCGTTTGGCGAAGCGTTTGGGCTACGAGGGAAATAATGTCGATAGCCAGGTTTTGGAGTTCCTGTTGAAGGCTGATCCGCAACTGCTCGTTGCTGCTGATGTTTTTAGCCCAGAGGAGAAGGCAGAAGGTATCAATTTATCGTTTAAACCCACCGTAGAGAGGTATGCAACTCCCAATGCTGTTTTATTGGCGGAGCCCAAAGAACTGCTGCGAAACAGTTGGAGCAACCGCATTCCCATCATTTTGGGCGCTAATACTGATGAGGGCCTACTCAGTATAGTTGGTTTTAAAACTGATCCTAGTGTCTTGCAGGGGTTCCGGGAAAACCCAGAGAAAGTACTTCCCTTTGGTCTTAAGATCACCTGCAACTCCGCGGAAAAGCGTGAAATGGGTCTCAAAATGCTTGACTATTTCTGTCAGGCGAATGGTGAACAACTAAGCTTAGATCATTTCGATGCTATAAAAGATATTTTCACCCACCATACCTTTCACTCGCTATACCGAATGATCCAATCCAGACTGGCTTACGCTCAGGCACCGACTTATTTCTACCGCTTCGACTTTGATTCGCCGGACTTTAACTTGTACCGGGAATCGCTTTTGGGGAAAGGAGCAGCGTGGAGTCAATCACGTGGATGAGCTGGGCTACATATATGTCATGCCAGACACTTTTAAATTGGACAAATCCCGACCAGAGTTTACGACTATTTGCCGAATGGTATCAATGCTTGTGCATTTCGCCGCCACCTCGGATCCAAATTCACCGCTTACAAAACCTCTTGTGGATTGGAAGCCCGTAAGCTCGGGACCTGCTCGTATGGTCCTTAACATCGGCGAGCAACTGGAGTTTATTTCGCATAACATGCCTAAACTAGAGCTCTATGACCAACTATTAGAACAGGCTGGAGTGTCCCTTATTTAGTCTTTATAAAACAATCCTTTCTCAAGCTTGTTACGGAACCTTAAGTTGAGCAGGCCAAAGTTAGGATACGATGGCATGCCTCTTAATAAATGGTTAGCCAATGGTGCTAATAATAAAATACTTACATGCTTGGTGTATACGTTTAAGTACAGGCAATCCTCGCTGCCGACAATCTTGCCAGTCCTTCTGTCCATCTGCAGAGGAATCGGTCGCTCCTGCCGAGCATCGAGCTCTGAATTCCACGGATTTGCCGAATGAGAGGGCCCAAATCGGGTTTTTCCCAGTGGCGGCTGGGCAAAGGGAATCCCCTCAAAGCTGTAGTATACGTCACCATAGATACCGCTCAGCCGACGACCCTTTACACTCCCTAGTGAAAGCTTGACGACCTTGGAATCCGCATCACCTGCTGATGGGCAGGAAAATCGCTTGAAGCTGGGACCACAACGCGGGACGAGGAATCTAAAACATTTGATCCGACTTTGACTTCTCGGCTGACAGAGCTTCCACATGTCATAGTCGAATGCTATTTTTGACCCAAATGAGATGGTAGACTCGATCCAATCGAAAATGTGTTCCCGATACCCCTTAATAAACCAGAGAAGTTAGGTAATGAGGTAATAACGATGGCCAACTGATTAAAAAGAAATATGTGAGTAGAAGGAAAATATAGAATAATATATATTTCCACGATGAACAATAACATCAAAGAAGGTTTTGTTCATTTTCCAATGAACATAGTTCAGTGTGCCTCAATAGGCAAATCCCGGTGCTCGCAATCACGACAACGACATCCTTTGCGGTGCTCCTCCTCCAGGAGACTTAGAAGTTGCTCATTATCGCATACCTTATATAGCATTTTGCCTTCCTTGGATTCCTGACCCTCATATGGTGGCTTCGATGGATATTCTTTCTGAATACAATCCGATTTTTCAGCTTTAGTTTCGACTATATTCGATGGATCCTTCTTGCAACTACGCAATTTCCGGATCTGGACATCAACCAGTGGCTTATACGACTCGTACAGTTTTGGTAGGGTAAAAATAAACACGTGTCCTAGAAAAAAAATTAATTCAAGTATAATTTTATAATGCAATTAATGTGCTCATACATACCAAATAGAAGCAAAGTCAATCCGTTGAAACAATCTCCCAGCAAATTAATGCCGCAGAGTAAAACTAGGAACTTCAGGGAATCCTCCCACTTTTCCACCAGCAACAGTTCAATCATACGGTTTAAAATTGAATTCAGATGGAAAACTGCTTTCCCGGCCAGATAAAGAGTCTCCTCCCGGGGAATGTCTATCTTCACTTGAGGATAGAAACGTGAGATAAGATCTTTGTTCCCATCCTTCTTCCAGATCCTCCAGAACTGCACCAGAAGGCGATAAACAATTGCTGCCAGGAGAACAGTGATCCCTGCCATGCTTATTACACTGATCACCGAGTGGACCATTACATCCAGCAGGAGGAGCAGGATGCCCGTAAAGACTATCAAAGTCTTTCGGCAATTGCGCCACAACAATAGGTTCTTCAGATCCACAAATATCTGGCTGGACTCCTCAGCCTTCAACGAAGTATCGGAATTCATATTTTTGAATTTCTTAAAGTCACTTTCGGATGCTGGTTCTGGACTTGGAGTAAATTGTGTTTAATGTTTTCAGAGCTGATTAATATTTCAAAGGTCAACTGAATAGACATAGTGAAAGGATTTCCGGTTGTCAGGGCACTACATTTTGATTAACCACTGTGAGGGTTACTAGTTTAAATATCTTGATTAAACGTTAATTTCCATATTGGTAAAGTTCTTTCGAATTTTATTTCACAAAATTAACTGTGCACCAAACCAAAAAAAAACTGTAAGCTAGTAATTGTTATGCCATACCCTTGCCATCCTTGCACTACACCTTGTACATCTATGCACTATTTCAAAGCATGCTAGTTTCGCGCGCGCAACCAATCGATAAGTGCGCAAAGTGGATCGATAACTGCGCAGTACTGTACTGCACTCACAATATACTGCACACAAAAATATACTAAACGTGCCAAAAGCAGTCACTTGCTTGTTCCCTTCCCTAAAAATATATGAAAAAGATATATATAAAAAAATTAGTTACTCTCAATGTTGTCCTCTCAATTTATTTCTTTTTTTATAACCTACCTATAAAAATATAAATTTCGATTTAAATACTTTGTTTTTCTTGGTAACTAGTAGATCTAAAAACTACACATTTAAACCTATTTAAATGGAACATTAGTAATTTGGCATGATTTTTTATCATAAAGAAACAAATTAAACAGAAATCAAAGTTTAAAGAATATACAATTTTATACATTTCTTCGATGTGTGGCTTATGGTTTATTTAAGCAACTGTTGGTATTTTATGAACTACTTGGTATCTTTAAACTTCCACCCCGGCGGTCACACTTAATCCACTGAACAAGCGTGCTTGTGCTAAATTAATTGACTGATCTTTGAATCTGGTAAATAGCGCCAATATAGCCGCATCTGAACATCTGGTCGATGGTAATCTAATATTAGCCAAGAGCTAGCAATGTTGTGCAAAAATCAGCGTGAAACTAAAGCCGAATTCAAACAAAAAAACCAAACAGCGGCCTGACAGGGTCTTCCGTGCCACCAAAGCAAAATCGATTGGTAAAAGAAACGCGTTTACGTATAATATAGATAGTTATCTAATATCCGAGTTGTGAGGCTAATTTTCGTAAAACAGAGCTACGGGAGATTTACGTCTGTTGAAAATCCATTCTCGGGCATTCCAACGTATACGCCCGCAGAGACAGACCCCAAAATCGTAGGCTTTACACTTTTTTCGTGAATTGATAAACCGAAACTCGAAACAAGAAACCCGGAATCAGAAACCCCATTAAAAATCAATATGCGGGAATGTATCTCCATCCACGTGGGCCAGGCTGGTGTCCAGATTGGAAACGCCTGCTGGGAGCTCTACTGCCTGGAGCACGGCATCCAGCCCGATGGCCAGATGCCTTCCGACAAGACCGTGGGCGGAGGTGATGACTCGTTCAACACCTTCTTCAGCGAGACTGGAGCTGGCAAGCACGTGCCCCGCGCCGTGTTTGTGGATCTGGAGCCCACTGTGGTCGATGAGGTCCGTACGGGAACCTACCGTCAGCTGTTCCACCCCGAGCAACTGATCACCGGTAAGGAGGACGCGGCGAACAACTACGCCCGTGGCCACTACACCATCGGCAAGGAGATCGTCGATCTTGTTCTGGACAGGATCCGCAAGCTGGCTGATCAGTGCACCGGTCTGCAGGGCTTCCTCATCTTCCACTCGTTCGGTGGAGGTACTGGCTCTGGCTTCACCTCGCTGCTGATGGAGCGTCTCTCTGTCGACTACGGCAAGAAGTCTAAGCTGGAGTTCGCCGTGTACCCAGCTCCGCAGGTGTCCACCGCCGTGGTGGAGCCCTACAACTCCATCCTGACCACGCACACCACCCTCGAGCACTCCGACTGCGCCTTTATGGTCGACAACGAGGCCATCTACGACATTTGTCGCCGAAACCTGGACATCGAACGACCCACTTACACTAACCTGAATCGTTTAATCGGCCAGATAGTGTCCTCGATCACTGCCTCTCTGCGATTCGATGGAGCCCTTAATGTGGACCTCACCGAGTTCCAGACCAACCTGGTGCCCTACCCCCGCATCCACTTCCCGCTGGTGACCTACGCCCCCGTCATCTCCGCCGAGAAGGCCTACCACGAGCAGCTCTCGGTGGCCGAGATCACCAACGCCTGCTTCGAGCCAGCCAACCAGATGGTCAAGGTGGATCCCCGGCACGGCAAGTACATGGCTTGCTGCATGCTGTACCGCGGCGATGTGGTGCCCAAGGACGTGAATGCCGCCATCGCCACCATCAAGACTAAGCGCACCATTCAGTTCGTGGACTGGTGCCCCACAGGCTTTAAGGTGGGCATTAACTACCAGCCACCCACTGTGGTTCCTGGCGGGGATCTGGCCAAGGTTCAGCGTGCTGTGTGCATGCTGTCCAATACCACTGCTATTGCCGAGGCCTGGGCCCGTCTGGACCACAAGTTTGACCTGATGTACGCCAAAAGGGCCTTCGTCCACTGGTATGTTGGTGAGGGCATGGAGGAGGGCGAGTTCTCAGAGGCCCGCGAGGATCTGGCTGCCTTGGAAAAGGACTACGAGGAGGTCGGCATGGACTCTGGTGACGGCGAGGGCGAGGGTGCTGAGGAGTACTAGAGCCAATAGGTGTGCATCTCTCAAAATCCTGCTTATTTTCATACGCTCCCACTCGCATGCATAAATTCTCTCCGACACTGTATAGCGAACAAAGAAGAAAATAAAAACCCCAACAACCCAGTTTGTGTTTTTATTAACCATTTCTAAAATAGAACCCAAAAAAGGCAGTACAAAATTGAATTTAATTAAAGGAACTAGAGGTATTAGAATGAACTTAAATTTTATACAAGACCAAAAGTGATGCATTAAAAAATATGTTCACGTGGGGTACACCTGCATATATTTTCCTTACACCGTAATCGTTGTGTATTTCTTTCATTTTTATGACTTGCTCCTTTTCTTGTTTATAAGCAAGATTTTTTTTTGGGTTGGTTAAACTGCTCTATGTACGAAAGCTGGATACGCGAAGAACTCCAGCTTGGACTTCTTGCAGCAAGGTGAAGCCAGAGCCAGTACCTCCACCGAACGAGTGGAAGATGAGGAAGCCCTGCAGACCGGTGCACTGATCGGCCAGCTTGCGGATCCTGTCCAGAACTAGATCGACGATCTCCTTGCCAAAGGTGTAGTGGCCAGTTTAACGAAAAATTAGCTATCCGAGCTGGATAGATAACTATCTATATTATACGTAAACTCGTATTTTTATCAATTCGGTTTGCAAAACAGCACTTTCGAGAACGTAAGTGCGTGAAAATTTATTTGTATGTTTAGATCAATGGATTTCGCTTATAGAAGCTATCCCAAATTTGAATTTTTTCATACTCGGGCAAATCTATTATACTAACATCGCTGCTGATGTTGATAACGCGCTTGGAATCATCCTTTGTAGATGGTCTCCAGTCCAAATGACCAATCTCAGGGCAATTTGGATCGGAGGTCGCCGCGAATGCCGTCCAAATGCCAATCATCCTTTCGATGGTGCGATATTCCGCCGATGTCTTCTCCAGTTTCCAAGAGCCCACGTTCCGGAACAAATAACTCAGGTCATCGGCATGGGCCACACCAGTTTTAACCTTATCTCCACAGAACTTAGTCCGGTAGAAGTTGAAGCTCGGCGAATCAAAGTCGAAGCGATAGTAATATGTTGGTGCTTTTGCATAGGTAAGTCTTGCGTTGAAGGTGCGATTATAACCGTGCCAATACGTTTTGTAGGAATGTAACTAAAGTAAATAACATATTTTTGGTAATAACCCCTAACAAATAAACCAAACAACATGTTTTGTGCATTGGTAAGCACTGTGACTTACATCGAGCATATTCATAAGTAGTGCTGAGCTGGGTGGTGAATCCCCGAAGTAGGCTTTGATAAGGCGCTGACTGTACTCCACACTCTCTTCCTTGTTGCTGACCTTACGCACTTCAATCGGCACCAGGCCAAGTGGATCCTTGCTTAGGTCATCCAATGCCTTAAGGTTGGCCGAAACGGCTGGATACATGAAGAGCCCTTCAAAGGAAGTTCCACCCAGCATGATGGGCAAATCGTTGGACCACGCATCCCGGGCCATCTCCACCGGCGGCTTGGGGACCACGCAATCCTCACCCACATATGGCTCCACTGTGGGTCCGAAGGCGAAGAGCAGACCATTCCTTCGGTGTTCGGGTAAAATCAAACTATGGTTTACTAAATCTCTAGCCGGAATTCCCCGGAGATATTCCAGTACCTTGGCGTCGTTATTTTCGCCAGTGAAACCATTCTGCTGAGCCAGGCGGAAGGCAAAGTCTTCGGTCGGGTTAATGGCCCAGTAATTGTGGACTGTTCCCGACATGGGAATGGCTTTGTGGAACAGTCCCCTGGTCTGATTCGTACACATCATGAAGTGGGTAGAAGAACCGCCGGCACTATCTCCGAATACCGTAATATTACTGTCATCGCCATTGAAGTTGGAAATGTACTGCTTGACCCACTTGAGAGCTAGCACTTGGTCCTTGAGACCTGCGTTTCCAGGAACTTTCAGACTCGGATCCTTGAGCGACAGGAATCCTTTAAGAAATATCGTTTTAAAATAAAAATGATTTATTTTAACAAATGTGAGTATGTATTTCTGCCAATCACTTTATTGAAAGAATATGAATATTACGTAGGACTGCCTTTTAATTTTTAGGAAATCGAGATTATTTGTTTTTATATTTCAACCTTTAATAAAAAGTTATTAAACAAAATAATTGTATACCTTTTATGCTTTTCTTCCTTGTCAGAAGGTGATTCAGTTTGATATCAGAAGATTTAAGACAGATTAATAATTTCCTAATGTTATGTTAAGTACTCTTAATATTTCAAAAAGTGACTAAAGAACCACGTGTTATATGTTATGAGTTTGATCTTTAAATTCAAAAAGAACACGTTTCTATCGTTCTTTCCATTAAATTTTATTTCTTTGTAGAAATCGTATGATATCGTATGAATCGACAACTAATACAAGTCTCAAACTGTAGTGGTCCATAAGATATTGTAGTATTACTAAACTAAATCTTTTGTACCACCAACTAACCGAGAAGATAAAGATAATTGTTATGAGTTTCAGATTACTCACCCAAACAATCTACGCGATAGTTAAGCGTCACAAGAATAACATCTTTGGCCATAAAATAGTCCGGGCCGTACAATTTACGGGTTGCCTCTCCTACAGTGAAGCCCCCGCCATAAATGTATACCATTACCGGCAATGGCTTGTCACTCTTCAACTGTAAAAATAAATTAGCTATCAGTCATTACAATCGATTATGCAGAATCGTAATTTGTTTAAATAGCTTTTTTAAAAACTATTAAGCTAAATATTTAAGCTAACGGGCCTACAAGGTTTCGTTTAGCGGATTATTATTGGTCCAAATAGCTCGCAGTACACTAACCTTCTTGGAATAGACGTTCAGATACAGACAATCCTCGCCGCCTTCGACAACTCGAGTCTGTAAACCCCTCTGGGTTGGCTTCTCTGCGTAGTGGGTGCAATCCAGAACTCCGCTCCATGGATCTGCAGGCACCGGAGCCCTAAATCTCAGTTCTCCCAGCGGGGGCTTCGCAAAGGGGATCTTTTCGAAGCTGTAGTAGGGGTCGTCATAAAGACTGAGTCGTTTTACGCCCTTAATTTTACCCAAGGGCAGGGTAAGCTCGCAAGTTTTCAGGCTGTTAGAGGCAAGCTCAATAAATTCAATTCTGGGGGATTCTGATTTTCAAAAACTCACCTTTCTGACATCATTACAAGTCGTCCGTTCGCGGTGGGTGCCAACAATCTAATGAGTTCCAAATCCGAAGCCTAAACAACACAAAAGGCCAAAGTTGGAGGCTGAAAAACATTGTGCGGTGATCGAGCTTTTATTCGTATGTGGTAAAATTTGTGGCAAACCTAATCTTTTAATCGTGTGGATTGTTAAAGGCTTTTGCACAAAAGCAAATACTTTTGTGTTTGCCACAAAAGCAAAGTTTAAAAATAATAAAAACAAAAATATTACGGCGATAAGCTTAAATTGTCCTATCTTGTTAAATGTGGGTTAGGCTAGGTTTTACCGGCCGTCGGATGTGTCTATCAGGAATCTGCTTCCTAGTTGAGCAAGTCTTTTCGCTTGCAGTGCTGGGCAGTGGCATAGTAGATGCTCTACCGTTTCTTCCATTTCTTCGTCCTACAGCTACGACAGAAATCATTATAGTCTTCTGGCCTGGGTGCCTATCAACCAATGCCCTGTGAGGACTCTCATAGCAGTGCTGAGGTTTGCTCTGGTCAACCTTAAGAGTTTTGACGTTCTTTTTGAGTTTATTTTTGGCCATATTTGGCGTGTTAGGCGACAGTGTGTGGTATTCTCCCATATTGTCTGTTTGTTTCGGTTTAGGTTTTCCATAATTAGTAGTTTACATGTGGCTTAAGGCATACTCATGCCCTCCATCTCTTGTATGAGTGGCGCGGTAGTGCCTTCCGAACTAGTTCATCTGCGATGGAGTTGCCTTCTAAGTCCCTGTGTCCGGGTACCCATATAAGGCTGATTACGAATTGTTGTGTCATCTCGTGTACAGATGAGCGGCAATTCGATACTGTTTTTGAGTGGCTTGAGATTGAGCCAATCGATTTGATAGCTGCTTGGCTATCACTGAAAATGCTTACGTGTGAGCTTTCCGATTTTAGTGCTTTCAAATGCTTTAGGGCCTCTCTTATTGCTGCTACTTCAGCTTGGAAGACGCTGCAATGATCGGGGAGTCTGAACGAGATGCGTAGGCCTAGCTGTTCGGAGTAAACTCTTCCTCCTACTCTGTTCTGTAGTTTTGACCCGTCCGTATAGAAGAATATAGCATTCTGGGGGCCAGGTATTTGTGAGTTCCAATCGGCCATCTCTGGGATAATTGTGTTGAATGGTGTTTGTATGTACTCCGTTGTAGTGCAGTAGTCTGTCCTGGAGGGGACTATTTGAGTGTGTTTTAGGATACATGAGTGACCCGCTTCTTGTGGGTTCCACTGTTTGGAATCTCTAAAACTGATTGCCGCTACTGTGGCCTGTTCCATGCCAGCTAGTTCTGGGCTTGGGAGGTTGAGTATGGCATTTAGGAATTCGTTTGGGGTGGTGCGTAAAGCACTGGTGATGCAGAGTGCCGCGGCTCTTTGCATCTTTGCTAGCATTTTTGTGCTGGATTTCTTTTTCAGGGCCGGCCACCATACCACGACCCCATACAGTAGTATTGGTCTGACGATGGCCGTATATATCCAGTTTACTATATAGGGTGTCACGCCCCATTTCAAGTTCCAGTTTAGTTTCTTGTCAAGTATTACGGCCAGGTACCTTGCGCTGCTACTGAAGGAAAGTCTTTGATTGTTGAGGATAGGTCAGGACTAAGTCTGGTATATATATATAATTCCTAGTGAAGAGAACCAGCTCGCTCTTTGAGGGGTTAATTCCTAATCCGTTATTCTTGGTCCAGCTGGACAAAACACTGAGTTTTTCGCTCATGCACAAGGATCGCTTTGCTTTCCTGATCGCTTCTTTGTAGTTTGCAAGGGCTTTCTTGTAGGCGGTCCACAGGGCCTCCTCATTTCCTGCCTTGGCCCTGTTAAAAAGGGTTCTGCAGTCCATTCAGAGGGGAGATAGTTCTGCTGACCACCAGGGAGGTTTTCTTTTTCTTTTGGGCTTGCTGTTTGGGCAGGCCTTTTTTAGTGCATAGTTGCAGGTTTCTGTGAAGATTGAAACTAGTTCGTTTAGACTAGAGATTGTTTGGGGGTATGGAGGGGGATCCGTTGGGATTTTTTCCCTTAAAATATTTTTGTATTTTTGCCAGTCTGTTTTCCTTGGGTTTGAGAAAACTGCTGGCTTTGAGGGGTTGGTTGTGAGGGTCGTTTCTATATAACTGTGGTCCGAGAAAGAGTGCTTATCTAGCACCCTCCAGTATTACCTCTTTTCGGTTCTTAATGATAAAGGTGGGGTCATTACCTTTGTTGCATATGAAATTGAACTAAAGATAAAGTTAAAAAGAGACTCACCGCGGTCGTTTGTGTCTGTACTTCCCCATTGTGTATGGTGGGCGTTAGCATCACAGCCTATTAGTAGGCCTATGTTTTGCTTTTCGCTGTCTTTTACCAGTCTCCTAACCAGTTCAACCGTCGGTTCTTGCCTTTCGTAGGCCATGTATGATGACAGCACTCGGAACGGAGATGGCTGACTCTCCACGGTGGCTGCCTCGTTGTCTGCATCGCTGTAATTATGGAGCAGAAAAATGCTAAGATGCTTTTTGGCTAGAATGCAGGCTCTTATTTTACCTTCGCTGGGAGCTGTTAGAAGCTTATATTCCTTAGTCCCTAATCCTGAAACCTTTCCTCCCACTATCCAAGGTTCCTGGATTAGGACTATGTCGACTCCATCTTCAGCCAGATGGAGTTGAAGAGCAGCGGAAGCTGCATTACTGTGGTGGAGGTTTATCTGCAGAAGCCTCACGGACATCTGCTGTGGGCCTCTCCACCACGGTTTTATCGGCTTCCTCCTCGTCCGATGTGTCCAGGTCAGTCAATTGTCCCATGTTCGCAAGGCTGCGGAGGATTGAGGCATCGGTAGAGTAGCCGTCCTCGGTTTCCGATGCCTCGATCTCGGAGGCGATCTCCGCGATCACTCCTCCACTGCCTTCCTGATCCTCCTTGGCGGAGTCCGATTTGTAGACCTTAATGGTCACTGAGCTAAACCCGAAGTTTAGCTCCCCGTGAGCTTCCTCAATGGGAGCTAGGGACTCCTTGTTTAGAATGAGGATGGCCTGGTTTGTTGGTCCCTCCATTTCGTCGACCTTCATCACTCGCCAGTCCGAGGTGGGAAGGTGGGCGTTGCATCGCTGCAGCATGGTGAGGATCTGGTCCGGCGCCTTGATGGATGCCGGGATCCAGATCCTTGCTTGGGGTCGGCAAGGTACGTCGGACCAGCTCAACGCAACAAGTCCGGCGCCCTCATACACCTTCCCCAGCTCCTTTACTGCGGCTTTGTACAGCTCCAAAGAGCGCTCGTCGTCGCAGGCGATCACCTTGACGCTGCCTTGGAACCATCCCACGTCTTTGCAGACAGGAGGGGGGCCAGGTTCTTTGGCCAGAATTTCGAAGCATTTTGTAGCTAGGGCTGCTTCCACCCACTTCCACTTCTTACGTGGGATCCTGCCACTCGGGTCGTTTCTGTCGACCACGCCCAGGAGAATGCGCCCTGGCTGTACGCGTTGCCGCTTTGCCGAGGGGTCGGAGGGAACGTTCTGGGAGCGCTCCTTTTTAGGTGGAAGTCGCTTTTTGACCTCTGTGTCTTGGGTGGCTTGGGGACTTCCTTGTTGAGGTTTGGCAAAACGGATCTTGCCCATTCCACCTTCATTCCACCTTCATTCCAACTTGGCGACTCAGTCGCCTCAGATTTGAGGCGGGGTTCACCCAAACCCCATCCTGTGGTCAGGTGGGCTCACTCGCCAACTTCGCTGCCTTGAAGTTTGTACGGCCAGACTGAGCTTTGCCAGGGGACCTGTTTCCAGCCGCCCTCGCGTGGAGAGTATAGTCGCACTTCCGGGTGTATGGACAATTACGGCGCGTTCATCTAGCAAGCTTAAAACTACACGTTGTTAAATGTATCTGGCTTTGAAAATTTTCAATATCACCTTTTAACCTTTAATAATGATTATAGGTAATTCAAAAAATGTTTGCTCCAGAGCAAGTGAAAAATAACACAAATTATTTATTTCTAATGAGCAAAACATAAGTTTTGGTTTCAATAAAGATTAAAGGGTACGATTATTTAAAATAAAGGTACTCCCGCCATTTCGTAAAGACGATCGAAAAACTTCAGCTTCGGCATTTCTGGCTGCGGAATAAATTTTAAGTCCTCGCTAATATTAAGAACCATTCGCTTTCCGAATCGAGTTACGGGCTTCCAATCCACTAGAGATTTAGTGAGCGGAGCATTTGGATCCGAGGTGGCGGCGAATTGGACAAACATGGCCACCAATCGGCGAATGGCTGTGAACTCTGGTCGAGACTTGTCCAATTTGAAGGTGGCTGGAAGCTTGAAAATGTAGCCCAGCTCGTCAACATGTCCAACTCCCCTCTGGTCTTTTCCCATGAAGCGAATTCGGTAGAAATTAAAATCCGGCGAGTCGAAGTCAAATCGATAAAGGTAAGTGGGCGCCTGACCGTAAGCCAGTCTGGACTGGATTAGTCGGTCCATTGCATGCACCATGCCGTGGGTTAAGAGCTCCACCAATCCGTTTGTGTGATCTACAGTCAACTCGTGGCCGTGCGCCTCGCAAAAGTGATGGATCAATGCTTGACCCAATTGGCGCCGCTGTCCAGCATCACAGCGGTTTCTCAGGGTCCAAGGCAGAACCCGCTCCGGGTTGCACTGAAAGTCCTTTAGCCACGTAGGGTTCATTTTTATGAAGTTTAAGATAGTCAACCCCTCGCCACTGTTGGCGCCTAAGATGATGGGAATGCGATTGCTCCACGAAGTTCGTTGGAGGTCAACTGGCTCGGCAAGGAGCACTGCATTGGGAGTGGCGTAGCTTTCAATGCTGGGTTTGAAGGACAGGTTCTGACCCTGTCTCTTCTCCAGTGGAGTGAAAAAGTCCGCAGAGACGATCAGTTTCGGATCTGCCTTCAAGAGGAACTCCAAGATCTGGCTATCGACATTATCTCCCTCGTAGCCCAAATGCTTGGCCAGGCGGTACTCCATTTGGGGCAGGCTATTCAGCTCCATTGAAAATCCTGCTAAAAGGATGGCCCTATGGAACAGTCCCTCTGATTGTGGACTTGCCAGAAGCAGCTGAACTGTCATGCTGCCGGAGCTGTGACCAAAAATGGTGATTCTCTCGGGGTCCCCATTAAAGTTGCCCGCGTTGGCCCTGATCCAACGGAGGGCCAAGATAACGTCCTTTAATCCAGCATTCCCAGGAATTTCAAGGTCGGGATCCTTTAGACTGAGGAAGCCTGTAAGAGTATAATGAAATATAAGCGATTTGATCGAATCCCAGTTGTTTTAGCTCTATTAAATATCACCTAAGGGTCCCAGTCGATGGCCAACGCTTATGTACACAACGTTTTCTTTCATAAAATAGTCGGGACCCCAGGCGCGTCTTGAAGAATCTCCGCCCTTAAAACCGCCTCCATGGATGTAGACCATCACAGGCATGGGATCACCGTGAAGCTAAAAGAAACCCATTATTGCTGTTTGGACTAAAGTACTAGAAAGTAAGAGACTTACAGTTTTTACTGATATGTTCAGATAAAGACAGTCCTCAGAGCCCTCTACCAACTTGGTTAATGTGCTCACTTGCAGGCACTTGCTTAGCGGCTTAGAGCAATCGCGAATCCCGTGCCATGGTTTGAGGTCATGTGGCTCCTTGAAGCGTAGAGTTCCCAGCGGAGGAACCGCATAGGGGATTCCATCAAAAGCGTAAAACGGTTCTTCATATAGGGATTTAAGAAGGGTTCCCCGAACCTTGCCATGTGTAGTCTGTACCACGGGGGCAACTTCGTCGCTGAATAAAACAATAAAAAACAAATTGTCATTGGATTTAAATGAATGCTCTTACTAAACGTCCGACATCTCCGAATACAGCTGGTCTCTAGCTTTAACTGCCTTCGCTTATGATTAAGCAATGAAGACCTCTATCGATAGCCGGGGCTTATCAACCTAAAAATACTCGGATCGCTCTCATATCTCAAACAATGGTAAATTTGCCGCACATAAACAAGGGAACAAAAATTAAATTACAAAGTAGACTATCTTGAACTGTTTACATACAAAACAAGAGAGATTGAGAGTTCCCCGACTATCTGATACCCGTTACCCAGCTAGTGGAAGTGCGAAGAGCTTCATCTCAACTTTCTAGGTTTTATAGTTCCTGAGATCTCGACGTTCATACAGAAAGACAGACGGACATGGCCAGATCGACTCGGCTATCGGTACTGATCAATATATATATATGTTTGTTCGGAAACGCTTCCTATAACGCTTGTTCTATACTTTTCAACGATTCTAGTATACCCTTTTAATCTACGAGTAACGGGTATAAAAATTAAAGTACGAAAGCGAAAGTAACAAGTCATACAAAGTGTAACGCCTTATATACATACATCATTTTTTCTTCCTTTTGATTGCTTAAGAAAATATTTAATATAAGAAATAGGGAATAGTATGCGGATTTACAAATGCAAAACACACCAACCACAACAAATAGTTGTCCGATTTTTTATACAATATATTTCCAACTAAAATTTTTATTTTAGATACTCGGCATCGTTATTAAATGTTAAGTCAATTGTTTGATTTAAGATACAAATTTTGTTAAGGAGGACATTTAATACTCTTGGTTAGTCCGTTGATTGGCAGACACTTTCCCAGACCCTCAGCTTCTGCAGCTCCGGCAGCTCCATCAACTTAATGTTCTCAGAGATGTTGAGGCACTCCAAAGCGGATTGGCTGTTTAGTGTCTTCCATTCTTTGGCTCGAGGAAGCTGATCCTGGATGAGCTTGCAGCTAGGATTCGATGTCCTCGCGAAGCTTGTCAACATATCAATCATCCTCTCGATTGTGAGGAACTCGGGTGTGTGCTTGTCCAGCTTCCAGGAGAAGTCTCCATACCACAGGTACGAGTGATCATCCACGTGGGCCACGCCCCGCAACTTATCCCCGCAGTACTTCAATCGCTGGTGATTGAACGTCGGAGAGTCAAAGTCGAACCGGTAAAGGTATGTGGATGCACTGGAAGCACTCTTTACACGGGATCTCAGCGTTTTTAGAATGGGATGCCAAAACACTTTATAGCTGGCGTACTGAAAGAAGTTTGCAAATATCTTTATCTGTCAAATCAAAAGATGTAAAGATCTAAATTATCTCACCTCGCAGTACGCTTTTAAGGAGTCTGGCGACATGGAAGAAGGGTCGCTGCCGCCGAAATGAGTCTCCTGAAGCCGCTGGCCCAGATGTCGAGCCAGCGCCTGGGGTAGATTCCGCTTCACATCCAGTGGTAGCATGTGCTCTGGTTCATTTTTCAGGCTGGTGAGCAAGTACGGAGCCATTTGGACTCGGGCGTACATCAGCAAACCCTCGAAAGAAGTGCCGCTCATCAGCACCGGAATCCTGTTTCCCCAGGCCTTGTCTAGCAGTTCCTGCGGATGCTTAGGCAGCGCACAGTGCTCCGTTTTATATGGCTCCACCACTGGTCCAAACTGAAAGACGCAGTCGTCCAGGTGCTCCTCTGCGCTGAGTAGGTATGGTCGTACGAGTGTCTCTCCCGGTAATTTCTGCAGGAAGTCCAAAACCATGGCGTCGGTTACATGCTCGGCACTTTCCATTCCCAGGTTGACCGCTAACCGATGGGGCAGATTTTTGATAGAACAGAGGGCCCAGGAGCAGAGCACATTGCCCGATTGCAAAATGGCCTTCTGGAACAGACCCTCAGCCTTGGGATTCAGCATTAGGTAATGCACTGAAGCGGCTCCGGCGCTCTCACCAAAAGCGGTCACGTTGTTGGGGTCGCCATTAAATCTTTCAGCGTTTTCTTTGATCCATTGCATTGCCAGCAGCTGGTCCTTCAGACCTGCATTTCCGGGCACTCCAACGGCAGGATCGTTCAGGCTCAGGAATCCCAGTGGACCCACGCGATAGCTAACTGTGACTACGACCACATCGCGCATCATGAAGTAGTCAGGACTATGCAGCTCCTTGGTGGGATCGCCCTTTTCGAAACCACCTCCAAAAAAGAACACAATCAGCGGTAGTGGACTTGGAGAGTCGAGCTGTATGGAAGGTAAATAATGATTTAGAAACGCTTGGGATATATTTGACAATATAAAAGACTTAATCCTTCTTAAGACTCCTGCTCTTGGAATAAAAACTTTTAATGGGTTTAAAGGGTACTTCTAAAGAAGTAATAATTTGAACTGAACCCAAACTAGTTATCTTTCTCTAATTAAGGCTTCAAAAAGTAAACTGTGTAAGTAGTTTTTATTCTAAAAATCCCCTTTCATACTTGGCTTTTGCGTTAAACACATACAAGACCTCAAACGCCGTCCAACGGACTAATGTGACTCAGCGGTTAGCTGATAATCGTCATATCTTATAAATGTGAGGTCAGATAAATGAATAAAATTTCATGGGCTCTAAAGTCCCTGATGGTTTTGTTAGACAACATTAAACTTAATTATTACTATTGACACTCAACCCAAGTAACCTTGACTCTTTAAGAAAGTATACTTAACGATCCCGCAGTGGTACCTCCTTCGCGTAGACATTCAGATACAGGCAGTCCTCGACGCCCTCCAGCTGCTTGGAGTAGTGGTTGAATTGGAGCGGCTTCTGGCCGGACTGGGTGCAATCCAGAGGCTGGCTCCAGGGTTCCACGGGCAGGGGGGCCATGAACCGGAGCGGCCCAACCGGCGGCTGCGCGTACGGAATCCGCTCGAAGCTGACGTACTCATCGCCGTAGAGACCTGAGCACAGTTTTCCGCGCACCGGTCCGCTGGTCGTGTTCACCTGCAAGCTGGAGGAGGAGGATCCAGGAACACTTAGTTCACTGCGGAGGGTTCACTGCTTCTGCAACCTTACCTCTTCATGTTCGACTGCTAAATGCTGGCTTCGCGCTCGTAACTTTTTATCTTGCAGTGGAAAAGCATTTAAAGACCTTTTATCGCGCAAAAAATGAAATAAAAGCAAAGAATTTCGAGACAGCTGATTTTCAGTTTGCTTTGCTAGCTTTTTGTGGCACTGTGTTTAAGAAGCTCAATGTCACTGCAAAAGTGTTGTTGTTAACAGCTGACTTCGGCCATAACAGAAGAGAGCATAACAGAAAGAGAGCATCTTCAGCGATCAAAAAAAAAAGCTCTATTCTTACCAGCGATGATTTGCTAACAGTCACAGTCGCGTACCACATATTGATGCGTGTAATTCTTTATTATCTTTATTCTTTATAGAGTTTATCTTACCTAATTTATTTATGTTTAAAATTTCATAAACCTTTTGCATATTTAATATTATGTGTTTGAGAAGCTTAATGTCACTGCAAACGTCAGAATAAGAAATCAGAATTTCACATATGTAGATATGTAGAAAATTGTTGTTTACCCGCTGTTCGTAGAGTATACTAGATTTGTTGAAAAATATCTAACAGGTAGAAGGAAGCGTTTCTGACCATAAAGAGTATATATATTCTTGTTGAGGATCACTAGCCGGGTCGATCTGGCCATGTCCGCCTGTTTGTCCGTCCGTATGAAAGTCGAGATCTAGATACCAGGCATGTAGATACCAGAGACATAGCAGGCCGATGTTTTGATATTTTTTCTTTTTTTTATTAGTCTTAAAAATTTCTATCGATTTGCCACGCCCACACCCCGCACCCTGCATCACGCACCCCGCACTCCGGACCACACACCAAGCACTCTGGTTCCCGCACCCCGCACCCCACACCCCAGGATTTTAAAAATATTAAAATTTTGTTTAAATATTATCAATAAACGTAATATGTAATGTTAAAATAGTTAAATATTTATAGGTTTATACATGAATACAAATTAGTTTCTAATTCACATAATATGTAATGTTAAAATAGTTAAATATTTATAGGTTTATACATGAATACAAATTAGTTTCTAATTCGCTATTTTATTTATATTTTATTTTTGAAAATATATTTGCTTCCAGTAATCATATAATATATGTTTTAAAGCAAAACAGTGACCAATTTTGCTTACCAAAGCTGTTCCTGATAATGATTATACGGCTATATAGTTATATGTATTAGAGTATAGCCGAGTGTTGCCGGCGTCTCTCCGATCAGTCGCACGGAAGAATTCGCTCGAACTAGAAATACCGCGAAGCCCACCAAACGAAACAGTGGATCCTTAATATAATCCTTACAAATAGAAACGAACAAAACCATGGAGGTACAAGTGGGATGGCCAAAGCTGCTGAAGATGGGAGCCCAGTAAGTAATTAGATAAGATAATTAAAGGTCAAGAGTACATGGCCAACGTCGTGATTTTTGGTAATCGTTACCTTTGGACCTTGTTCTTTTTCCCTAAACGCTCAACAATGTCTACTTGTCTACGACCCCCGATCTGACCCAATTTATCATTCAGGCTGGTGGGCCACAAGGTGCAACAGTACCGGCTATCCACGAGTCACACAGTGACTTTGGACACCAAATACGGACAGGTGCGCGGACTCCAAAGGAAGACGGTCTATGATAAGGAGCCGTACTTTGCCTTCGAGGGTATTCCATACGCCAAGCCCCCCATGGGTGACCTCCGATTTAGGGCTCCTCAGCCACCGGAACCCTGGCAAGGAGTGCTCAACTGCACTACCAATAGATCCAAGCCCATGCAGAGGAACATGCTTTTGGGAATTGTCGAGGGCAGTGAAGATTGTTTGCACCTAAACGTTTATGTGAAAGTCCTGAAGTCGGAAAAACCGCTGCCCGTAATTGTGTGGATCTATGGAGGTGGTTTCCAAAAGGGCGAGGCCTCCAGGGATATTTACAGTCCCGATTACTTCATGAAGCAATCAGTGGTATTCGTCTCTATCAACTACAGGTTGGCAGCACTAGGTAAGTAACTTTTAGTCATATATGACTGAATTAGGAAATAAATTTAAATCCAATTATTAAGTGTACACAGTACTCTTACATATGAAATTCCAATGAGATGAATAACTCATTTTTGATAAGGGGTCTAATCATTCACATGTGAGCTGGGAATTGGGTTTTAGCCAATATATATAATCTTTATCAGCATCAACAATAACAAAGTTGATTAATGAAATAGGTATAAAATAAATGTATATAAACTTATTTATAGTAGGTGTCAAGTCGATTTACGATTCAACATTCTATTCTAGGAAACAAACTAAAGTAGTTAAATAGGGATACAGAAATTTGTAAATATTTAATCAATTCATATAAAATAACGTTTATATCTTATGTCTCTCTCTTAGGTTTTCTCAGTCTAAAGGACCCGAAGCTGGATGTTCCTGGAAATGCGGGACTTAAGGACCAAGTAATGGCTCTACGTTGGATAAGCCAGAATATCGCTCACTTCAATGGCGACCCCCACAACATCACTTTGATGGGAGAAAGTGCGGGATCTGCTTCTGTCCACGTGATGATGACCACGGAGCAAACACGAGGTCTCTTCCACAAGGCCATCATGCAGTCGGGATGTGCTCTCAGCGAGTGGATGGAGAGTCCGGATAACAATTGGGCGTTCCGGTTGGCCCAGAACCTGGGATACAAGGGCGACGAGAAGGACGCGGATGTCCTAAGTTTTCTCAGTAAGGTTAGCGCTCGTCAGATAGCGGCTGTTGATCAGAACGTTATCAGCCAAGATGAGGTCCGGAGCTTCCTAATATTCGCCTTCGGTCCTGTGGTAGAACCCTACGAAACCGACCATTGTGTGGTGCCCAAAAGACACAAGGATCTGTTGTCCGGGGCTTGGGGCAACGACATTCCCGTTATTGTCGGAGGAAATTCTTTCGAGGGTCTATTTTCGTACCAATTGGTTAGAAATGATCCTTGGGCCTTGAAAAACTTTCACAACATCCTCCCGAGGGAGGTTAGAGAAACCAGCAGTCTGGAAGGGCAGGATCTTCTGGTTCGGCGACTAAAGAAACTCTACTTCAACAACGAGATGCAAGAATCAATGGAAATGTTTGAGGCACTGAATATATTTTCGCATCGCCAGATTTGGCACGATACACATCGCTTTATTCTCGCCCGCCAGTCTTATGGCCCCAAAACTCCCACCTATCTATACCGTTTCGATTTCGATTCCCCGCACTTCAATCAATTTCGGCGATTGGTGTGCGGCGATCGGGTTCGTGGAGTATCCCATGCGGATGAATTATCGTACCTGTTCTACAACATCATAGCCTCCAAACTAAATAAGTCGTCGATGGAATATAAGACCATAGAGAGAATGGTGGGCATGTGGACGTCGTTTGCCTCCAGTGGGAATCCAAATTGTCCAGAACTCGGGTCTACTAAATGGGAGCCCGTACAGCCGATGGAAAGCGCCGTGGAGAAGTGCTTCAACATCAGCCACGATCTTGAAATGCGAGAATTGCCGGAGGCCGAATGCCTGGCTGTGTGGGATACGTTTTATCCCAGAGAGTCTCTCTTCTAGTTCTCAACTACAAACACAAGGTCAAGTGTATATTTTTTATTCTTTAATAACGTTTTTAAATCTTTTGTCTTAATAATGCATAAATACATATATTTATTTTTGATAATAACAAAGACTTCCATTTAAGACTTCTAAAATAATCACAAATTAATTTCTAATTATACATTTTGCACTTATGTGTTTATAGATAAGGAAGTATTTGGTTGTAGGTCGTGTATATTTTTGAAAAGCTCATATTTATAAATAGAAATTAGAGATTGGGGACTTATTTTAACTGTTTTTACCCCTTATTTATATATAATTAACCTTTTTTTTTAACTTACCATTGAAACAGTTTTGCAACTGTCAGTAAATATCATTATAGTCGGCAAACATTGTTGAGTCATTGCGAAGATCAAGCTTAAGGTCATTTAATGGAAAACTACCTGGCAAGGCGAATTGCTTTTTGCATTGTGCTTAATGCTATCACACAAACAAGTTTTATTTAACTAGATTAAACCATGTATTTGGTAAATATTGATTAAGCCACATCTAAATATATAAATCTAAATATATATTTTTTTAAAACTTATTTTCCCAATGTTTACCAGGGCCAATGCTGAAATTTTAGTTAAGGTTAATTATACCCGTCAATCGTAGAGTAAAAGGGTATATCAGATTCGTTGAAAATTATGTAACAGGCAGAAGAAAGCGTTTCCGACCATATAAAGTATTCTTGATCAATCCGTCCGCCTGTCTGTCTGTCCGTATGAAAGTCGAGATCTCAGGAACTTTAAAAGCTAGAAAGTTGAGATTCAGCATGCAGACTCCAGAGACATAGACGCAGCGCAAGTTGGTTGACCCATGTTGCCACGCCCACAAACCGTCTAAAACTGCCACGTCCATACTTGTGACACTCCTTCGCACTTGCACTAGCTGAGTAATAGGTATCAGATAGTCAGGGAACTCGACTTTAGCGTTCTCCCTTGTTTTTCATCAAAGCAGGTTAAGGAGGCCTAAGCGGGCTGTTTGACCAATCATAATTCAATTACACAATACATTAAAATAATTTTCATTTTCCTTATTGTCGAAACCCAGGGGCTGTTTATTTACAAAGTGCACATACAAACTCCCATCTAGAAAAGGTCGTGCTTATCGTATAGTCTATCCCAAATCCTATTTTGCTTTGACTCCGGCAGCACAATGAACTCCAGTTGTTTTCCAATATTGAGACACATCTGCGGACCTTGCTCATCTAGCGCTTCCCATGTGGTCGGGGCGATCTGTGGACAGTTGGGATTGTCGTTCCGGGCGAATGCCACCCACATGCCGACCAGTCTCTGTATGGTTTGGTACTCCATCGAAGACTTCTCCACCTTGTTGGCCAAAATGTGGTAGAAAAGGTAGGAAATATCGTCGGCATGGCTGACTCCGCGAACGTGTTTTCCGCACATCACCTGCCTGAAGTGATTAAAGTGGGGTGAGTCTACATCGAATCGGTACAGATATGTGGGCGTAGTGGGGGCGTGGCTGAGGCGGGCCAATACAGTGCGATGGATGCCGTGCCAAAAGTGTTTAACGGACAGTATATGCAGGCACTCATTGAACTCCATTCTCCCACGAGTTGCATCCTCGAAATTATCCACCTTGAACTGACGTAGCAAATCCTTGAGATGAGACTGGCTTCTCTTTTCCCTGATCTCCCGAGGAATTAGCACCTCAAAGGCACTTAGCATGTGTTCCTCGTCGTGCAGGGTACTCTGGTAGGCGAAGAGGCCTTCAAAGGAGTTGCCCCCCAGGATCAGCGGCAGGTCATTTCCCCAAGCCCCCGGCAGCATATCCCTATGGCAACGGGGCAATACGCAATCCCTGGTGATATATGGTTCCACAACGGGAGTAAACGGAAACAGGACGTACTCCCGTCGTTCCTCTTGAGAGACGAGAGTAATCCCCTGTGCGGCCATTTCGGAGGCGGGGGCTTTTTGAAGGAAGCGAAACACTTCCTTCTCGTTCTCACTGCCCGAGTATCCTAGTTGGCAGGCCAGGCGGTGTGCCCACCTGCCACTTGGCTCATTGGCCCACTCGCAGAACATGGATCCCGATTGCATGATGGCCTTGTGGAAGAGCCCTCTTGTTTGCTCAGTGGTCATCATCGCGTGAACGGAGGCTGCTCCCGCACTCTCGCCCATCAGCGTTATATTTTGGGGGTCTCCATTGAATTGGGCTATGTTCTGACTGATCCAGCGAAGGGCCATCACTTGGTCCTTAAGACCAGCATTTCCGGGCACATCCAAGTCACGATCTTGGAGGCTAAGGAAGCCTGAAATATTCCAGAGATTTGAGTTAGCTTTTGAGAATTGTATATTACTGGTGAACATGTTAAGTTCAGCTTATAAAGTATACCCCAGCAATACTAACGTAAAAGGACAAAACCAATTACATACATTAGAAATTCATCTCCCTGTTACCTATCCATAACCCCAAATAACGAAAACATAACTGATTATACCAAATACTGTAAAATCTGTGATATACTCAGAAGAGATCTCTCAAAAATCATAAGACTACGTCTAGGACACACCAGAGTGACCTGACCCATGAGTATCGATTCTCCCAGTCAATCAACCGTTTCCGCAATATTGACCCGAAAATCTCGAACAATTATTTAAATTTCTGAATAAAGCAAACATAATCGATCTACGGTAAATATTCAATGTTTAAAAAAAAAAAAAGAAAATATCCGTAATCCCCAAATTGTAAATCACTGTATATATAATGTAAATAATTGCAAATGTTGTTTTAACTAAATATATAAGTAAATATTGTTACAGTCCGACTGAAAGCCCCAACAGCTATAGCCGATATCTATTGTATCATAAGTTTTGAACTTTTGTCTACAACGTACAAATAAGTAAATAGCGTCAAAATGGTTTGATTTAATAAAAGCTGATTTAATCTATACTATAGATGTAGAGCATTTCGATCTACCAGTTCGTTACACGGTTCGTTCCCGCATGAGCTTACATACACATTATTTTAATTGATCGTTAGAGTAATAATAATTACAGGTCAGTATTGTTCTCCCTCCAATTTAACAGCAACTTAAGCGACAGTAATAGTAGTGCTAACGATTTTATGACTAGAGGTGGCAGTAGTGGGCAATTAATCTACATGGCCTGGGTGTTCTTTGGGATTGAAATTAAGTTTTCATGGTTTGGAAAGAGCAGCGTGTAATTCGTATGATATAGACTATTCTGTAAGTAAGTGAGATCAAGGCAGGATGAAGATTTTTTTTAATTTATTCTATATTAGTGTTAAGCTTGTGAATAGTTTAATAAGAGAAAAACAATTTTTGTGCAGAGTTTCTGCAAGAGAGCTACGAATTTTTAAAATTATTTTAAATATATTAATTAATATTATTACATTATATAACATTTTAGCTTGAAATATACATTTTAAGTTTAAGTAATTAATGTAAAACCATAGAAACTTACCTAATGCGCCCACCCTGTAATTAAATGTGACAACCACGACGTCGTGCTGCATGAAGTAGTCTGGACTATAGAAATCGCGACCAGCCTCGCCGATCTGGAATCCACCGCCATAGATCCACACGATCACTGGCAGCGGTTTGTCCGACTTCAGACGCTTGGAGTATACGTTTAGGTACAGGCAATCCTCGCTGCCTTCGACGATGCTGAGCACGAAGTGTTTTTGCATCGGCTTGGCCCTCGGGTAGGTGCAGTCCCGTATTCCCAACCAGGGGCGTGCTGGTTGGGGGGCTCGGAAGCGCAGCTCCCCCACCGGCGGCTGTGCGAAGGGGATTCCTTCGAAGGCGAAGTACAACTCCTCGTCGTAGAGTGTCCTTCGGCGATGTCCGCGCACCTGTCCATCCCTGGTGCAGACCACTTTCGTCTGCTTTGTGCCTAGGCGATACTGGACGATCTTGTGGCCAATGAGCCTGTGTGAAAAAATTAGATTTATATGTTTTCTTATTATTAAAAAAATAAAAAACAGTAATCCCATTTGTACTTATCCCATTTATACTTATATATGTTATTTTATGTATTTTTGGTTGATTATGTGTTAGGGTCTTTTGAGTTTGAGTTTACTAGTAAGCCATTCTTATCTTATCATTGTGAGAGCAGAACAAGTACTCAATTGAATACAGTAAAAGCTCATTTGGTAAACTGCAATGTTTGTCAACTATTTTCGATCAGCAAGCGTTTTGAAATCTATAGCCTTAGCGCGAATTGAAACTCCCTTTTTCGATGTTGGTATGAATTTGGTAGCCTAAAGTGTTAATAATGAGGATAATACTTATATTAGGCGTCTTTCGAGTCTGTCCAAAAATAATAACATGTCAGCAATGCCACTCATTAGTTTGCGTTAAAGCTGTGAAATATTTGTGATTACTTCGAGGCACAATAAACCTTATCAAGTATTTGATTAAACTCTGTGTTCAGCTAAATACTAGAATTCATTTGAGTAAAACCATAGAGTGAAACACTACGAGGTCTCTCCAAGTAAGCTTTTACTGTAACTGCCTATAAGTCACCTACTTGGTGCCCATTTTCAGCAGATCGCCCACGCCCACTCGGATCTCCATTTATCCGCTCGCGACTCCAATTATAGTCACTACTATGTGAATAGAAGACTCAAGGGTCAGAATCAGCGGTACAATCCAGTGGGGCACAATAGTGAAGTGAACACTTCCGCAGGCCGCGATCGACGAGGAACAACTGAATCGCGCAATCCGATCCATCAGTTCGACTGCCAGTAAGCACACAGCAGCCTCATTTCAGTTGAGGCTTTAATCACGACCGCCTCTTATCGCAATGTGAGTTGCCGCCGCTGCACCGAAACATATGGCGCAGAATATTGGAGTAGAATATCGAGACTGATAAGCGGAGAGGGCCGAACTGCTCACAGAAGACAGCTGTTTCGCGTCTTCTGTGTAATAGCTTTTTAATGATCACTCTGCGCGCTCGCGTAAGTGATATAAACTCGAAGTTCATGGGGTCGGAGAGTGGAATAAACCTGCACGATCTCATTTACGGTGTTATAGGTCATGCAATTGCCACCGTAATGGGTTTCATAATAATCTGCGCAAAAAATATGGATCTGTTTATTTACTCATTTAAAGCATTTAAATTAAAGCTGCGCGCGCAGCTAACATGAACTGCTTTCACTGCTTGCATTTCTCGGTCGCTGTTAAAGCAAGTTTGTTATATACAGAGTTGGGACAGGTACGCTATACTTTTACCTAGTTAAGGTACAAGGTATTTACAATAATAAGTACCTAGGTAAGGTTTTCAAATTTTTCTGTACCTAGGTAAAGGTAAAAACAAGTTTACGAATTTTAAACTTTTTTATTCGGTTCTTTTTAAAATTAAAATAACAATTCATATTTAAACTTACAAAAACTATTATAGTATGAATAACTTACTTAATCAATGGTTTTTTAAGCATAACTAAGGTTTCGAATACGTTATCTCCCAGCCTATTTCTTTTTGGTGTTAGTATTTGACCCCCGCAACTTTAAATTCTTTCAACGGGAGCAGAGCTGGGAAGGACAGTGTTAAACTTTAAAAATACATTGAGAATTCGCTTATATTTATGCAAAGAAGTGACATTTTTGTCGAGATCGTTTAAATAGGCTAAGACTTCCAATTCAAATTTACAGTTTTCTAAATATTTTTCCTCTTCCTGATTTCATGGCCTCATATGACGCATAGCTGTTTGGATGCACCCTCTACAAAAAAAAGTATTAATAGAATAAAATATTTTTTAAACTTCATAACATTTAATTTTGTGACGGAATATTAATTTTGGCGAAATATTGTATGTGCGTGTGTAAAAATGAATGGCTACTTCAATATATATTATCAATATTTTGGCGCCAATTATTGTATGTGCGTATGTAAAAATGAATATATATCATCCATTTCCAATATATATTGATGTATATATCATCCATTTCCAATATATATTGATGTAGCCATTCATTTTTACAAACGCAAAAAATTCCGTCACAAAAGCACACATACATACATACATATGTATGTATGAAATAAAATGTGCCGATTTGATTTGGTATAAGAAAACGTCGACACATCAAAGCACAATTTTTATATTTTCTAATTTAAATGCGCTTTTATTTACAAAATCATTTTTTTCCATGTGCGTATGTATGTACATATGTATGTATAAATACACATTTCGCGATAAAATATTTTCCGACAAAATACCCTTTTAACACATTAAAAAATTTGATTTTGTCAACAAAATGTTCTCTAATTTCAAAAGTATAAATGAACTTTTATATCCCGAAGCACAGAACTTATACTTATTTTCATTTACTTTACTTCACTTTTAACTTGCACAGAAATACACACAAATGAACATATAATATAATTATATTATACTTGCCTTAAGATGTTTGTGTAAATTTCCAGTCGAATTTTCGTCGAACTTAATCGCTTTATTTACACACAATACACATTTGACATCTGGCTTAAAAAATTGGCCATTTAAAACAAAAGGTAGTTTCTTTTTATTTGAGCTTTCTTTTACGGACTTTTTCGTCTCTTATGGACAGGTGTGGGTTCTTTCACAAATTGTTAAGGTAGGATCAAATATGAGTTCGATTATTTTGTTCAAAGGAAAATAATTAAAAAGTCTATTTAGTAATAAATAAAGAAAACCACAAATATTTCATTTCCTTTTTACCTAGCTTACCTACTTCTCTAGGCATATAAAAAGTAGTACCTATGTAAATTTAAAGGTAGCATAATATTTTTATACCTAGGTAAGGTAAAAGATACCAAAAAGTGGTACCTAGGTACCTAGGTACAAGTATCTAGGTACTTCCCAACACTGGTTATATATGTATACTATCATTTATATCGGAAACCCCTAATAACAATCAATTTCTTAATTCTACTTAAATGTTCTATTAATAGCCGGAGTAAAAGGAGTAGCCTTACAAAATCAGTCTAACAATTTTACCCTTAGTTGCAGTCTGGCCAACCGTGATTTAGCTTTAGGGGATCCTTGTTTGCTAGCATCTTTGGTAAGAGTATACCCGAAAAAGGTCAGGTGTACTTCAAAGTTGCCTAGATAAGTGCAAACGGAGAAAACGATCAACGATTTTTGCAGACGAAAGTCTCGATTGCTTATTGTTACATATGTGTACAAACATGTGATAATGTAAGCAAATTTCAAATTTAACAAAGGAAAAATATTTAACCACCTAATCATTATATGTATTTTTAATGAAGCAGGTTTTTGCATCTTTTAACTTAGCTCAATAATCTCTTATTGACTTATGTTATATTTTCCAGTTCTAAGGATTTAATGACGAATATTACGAACTTCATTTGGTAACTTGTCTACAATTTGGTAAATTGTTGTGAACTTTGTCGCCTTCTTGGGAAAATATTTTACAGATTTCAAATCAAAGCCGAAGAATTCATGTGCGACAAAATTCAAGGAAACTGCGAACAATTGCAATGAAAATAAATTGCCAAAACTTGTATCGTGAAATTTTTTGGGGTAACACATAAAGTTATGGAATTTGCATATGCGTCTCGAAATATTCTTTCCCAAGCGATGGAAAATTTCTTAGGAAAACATTTATTTACGCGCAAACGATTTTGATTAATAAGGCAGCTCCGAAAAGCAAAAGGCGACGGACGGCTGCGTCAAGTAATTAAAAAATTGTCATAAATCCCAAGAGTTTAACCCTTTTACAGCCGACTGGCCTGTTGAGAAATGGCCAAGAAAGGGATTGCTCGTATAATTTGAGCAGCTACTTAATTACACTTGCGCGCACTTTAATTTCCAGTTAAAAAATGCTTACCGAAAATCGTAAGCGACGGCAAAGAAATGTTAATTTTTTCCCTTCTCCTTCCTGAACCAAAGAATACCAAGTCAAGACGAGCCGAAACATTGTAAATTATAGGCTTAAGCCAAGAGATGTGGAAGAGGAGGTGAAGTCAGGCCCTCGAGTTGGTTACATGGGGGAGCTTATTAAATTAGAGGAAGATATTCGGTTGGCGGAGGAATCGGGGTGTGGTCTTAAATTTCCAGCATTCTAATCCCGATTTGAGCCATCGGGAGCAGCATCGGCGGTATCAAGTGAATTCAATGTCAAAAGGGTTAATTGAAAGTGGCGCAGCAGCTGTCAGCCCAAAATGAAATGTGGGAAAAGTGCCGTGGAGGTCTTTTCTGGTTCCCTGGTTCCATGGGTTACCTTCGCCAAAGTACACACATGGCACATATGCAGTAGTCATAAAATCAAAGTCTATAAAACGCTACCGACCCACCGCAGTGCATAAATATTTTTCTTTGGGTCTGGCTAGAAACTTTCATGTCTTGGGTCCAATTACGCTTTTTCTGACCGTCTTATTGCACCCACAGGGACTTTTCATTGACTCGTTGGGCCGAACTATTTCGAATTTGAAATGTAGAAAAATTTCTATGCGTCAAAAATTATGCGGGCCCCGGAGGGAATTTAAAATTCGAAGTGGGGTAGGCAGTGTCGTGGGAAAATTGTTTTCATATTTTTCGGAATATTGTTTAATTTGCCACGTGCCTGATTTTGATTTTGCCCTTTATTGTGCCGGCAGTAAGTTTACAATTTAAATTATTATTATTTTCAGTTCGGTACAACAATAGCCATATAAATAATTAGAGGCTCTGCGCAGCAACCTGACATAAAAATAGCTTTGTTCCTTCTCATAAATAAACCGAAATGAAACGGTTTAGAAAGGTGAAGAAATCGTTTTTAATTAAATACCAAATTTAAAAAACGGAAAACCCAAAAAACAATTGAAGAACTTATCAAGACCTAAAAGAAAAGGGTAAATTAACTACAAGCCGGTGACGCTAAAATCGGGAAGGTTTATATAGAAAATGGAAACCGTTTTGCATTTACTTTGCCATTTTTTACAAAGCAATTTGGTTAGAAAAGCAAAATGAGTAATTATTAAACTGTCGCCCAGGGGCTGAGATTGGGTTAAGCAAGGAGAAGCCCCTAAAGAGCGAAGGTAAGGGAAGTTTAAGGGTACTTCTTCCGTTCAAGGGGAAAAGGTGCAAACCATAAACTTAACTTTGCTTCTTTCCCCAAATACATACCTTTTGGGAGCCGGGAAAAAGCTGAGAAAAAGAAATAAATTAACTTTTCCGAGGGGAGAGCGGTATTTCTTAGGTGGTTGGGCTCGGCAAGTGCTCGGCCCCCATCAATGACAAAATAATGGACTGCTCGTCTCATTATTAACTGAATGCTTTTTGATCATGCTAACGCAAATTACAAGCTACAACACGCTTACTGCTTCGCTACCGCGCTGTTCAACGAACAAAGAAACATTATCTTGGCGCTGGTCCTGGTGTTATATATAACACTTTCAAATTGATAAGGACGGGCGTCGACTCCATCGTCATTTGCCAAGTTGGCACTGTCATTGTCTGGTGGCATTTGTAATTCACTTTGATTAAATATGCAAGGATGCTGGGCTCTCTCGCAGGACGCCACTGGACGAGGACCGCATTCAAATGCCGCAGCAATGCAACGACAGTCGAGGGACCCGAAATCCAGCAATCCACTATCTCACTACACTGGAAGAATTGTTGGGGATGGGTCAGATGGGTCAAAGCCTCCAAAATAACCTCTAGTAATATATTCTTAGCTGACATAGCATCGTGTTATAATAATATTCAGTTGCTGGTCATGTAAAAGAAAAGAAAATACTTAAAACGTAAAACATACTTAAAAGCTTACCTTCAAGAGTTCCAAACTTTTTTTCATCTTACTATTTTTTTTTTTACAAATTTGTTATAAATTTAAATTGACATAGATTGGTTTGGATTTATTTAACAAGTATTTGCTGAGTGCATCGGCCCGCTTCTTAGTCAAGTCGCCAAGAAAGCGCAAAACAAGTTTGTGAATTTCGGCAACGGCGTGTCCTCTGACAGGATATAAAACAATCAGTGCAAGCTAGCGGAAACGGAAGTGCTGCCCCACCCCCGCATCGCCCGCCCTCTATGCGATTCTGTTGTGTGAAATCGTCTAAATTGTGGGCGTGGCAGCCGCTGTCTCTCTTTGTTGGCTTTTTCTCCCTGGATGTGGGTGTGTGTGTGTGGTGTGTGTGTGAGACTCCTGTGAAATGTAGTCCAAAGTTGTTTTGTGGCCGCTGCCGCTCCAGGAGATGACTAACCAAAGAGTTGGACGGGAAACTGGGGGTGGGATATGAATAGTTGGGGGATCGCTCCGCCTTTGACTATTGTCTATTTTTGTGTCTTTCTCTCTGTGCTCCTGATTGCATTCCCTGGAGATTTTCAGCTGGGTTTATTAATGGGTTAAATTGAAATTTCACGCTTTGCTGGCTTTGCAACTCGTTGTCAGGGCTTGGAATAGGTAAGGTTGGTATCGGTCTCGTTCTCGTTCTCGTTCTCGGTCTCGGTCCTTGAAGGTATCCTTGAAACGAATGCATATTTATAGTAATGCGGGTCAGGTTAACCCAACCGAGAGATTATTTTAAAAGGATAATCGAATCCAAAGCAAAAGAATCTCTTTTCTAAATATAAACTTTTAAATATTAGAATAAAAATTGTAAATTAAATTAATAATCGAATTTCCTCATATATTTAAGACAATTCGACTTGAAGCACAATCACCGTAGCACCTTTTAGATCTTGACTTTTAAGAAACTATTGTCGGAGAAAGTTGTCATTGGCGTGGCTAAACTCAAAAACACGCATATATTGAATGACGAACTTTTACTTTTCAGCTGTCGCTTGCAGAATCCTAGGAACTCAGGACCAACAATGGGCCCTGAATATTTTTTGGCTGCTCCCTGCCCAAGATGTCAGCTGTCAAGACTTGGTGCGTTGTTTTCCTTGCTCGCCGCTGGGGCGTTTTGAGCGGGGATCTGAAAATGCAAGAAAACCAAACAGTTTTGTGGCATTTTCTTGCAGTTGGCCATCCTCTGCCCCTTCCCATGGCCCCCTTCGTCCGTCTCCCTAACTTTCTGGTCAATGCTCGTCGTTGTCGTCATCGTCATCGTCTCGTTTTGGTGGTTTATAAATGCCTTGGTGTGCTGTGGACTGCAGGCGGCGGAGGTCATCCTTTGTTCCTGTTGCTGACATCGTTGTCCTTCACTGCTGATTCGGCAGCTCCGAAAGAGACGGCTGTTGTGTGGGAGGGAGATGGGGAGTCGGGGAGCGGACTGGACCGGGGGCTCTTTCTCACAATGATAAACTGCTGCGCTGGTGGCTTCGGCTCATGGACATTTGGTACTATTTTGCTGGCCGGCAAGAAGAGTAACTCGCCCAAATGTTTGCTTCATTATACCCTAGAACGGGGTACCGCAGATATTTCCCAATCTGCCTTTATTCTCAGAGTTAAAAACAGTCGTTTATATATACATAGCTATGTTATATAGTGATTGTTTCATTTTTAGTTTTATCCTGTTTCTGCTCATGAGCTTTCTGAACATATATTTTACGCCTTAAGTTAGTCTAGAAAACGCCTCGAATCCTGAAGTGAATAAATAGAAAACGATTTAAATTAATATACATTATAATTATTTTATTCACTGTGGTGTTTTTTATTCAGCAAACAAATAAGGGTATTGCAAGATATCATATTGAAACCAGGCTTCCTTTCGCTTTACTTATGCAGTTAGTCATTAGTTGCCTGCGGTTTTGGTTGGTTTATATTGATGACTCTGGTGGGCTCCCAAACATTTGCTGTGAGGAATAACTCACAAGATGCATTTGGAAATGGGATCCCACCTCCAAGGGCCTCCGCATTTAAGTTTACACCCTCAAACAATTGCAAAGTCATTTGCAATTTGAGAAATTACTTGCCTGACATCGTCGAGGCTGCTCTCTTAATATTTAATGTTGTCTGTCTAGAAAATGTTCCTCCGTCGGTTCAGAAGCTAGGCGACATTTTCAGTTTCATATTCCTAAATCTTTTTTGATTTGTTCTGTCATACGAAAATTCACGAACTCAATTTAAATGATAAGAGCTGCTAAGAAACTATGTGGTACCTTTCACGCCAAATTTCTTGTGTCTGATTCGTTGAATAAATAAGCTTTATTAGCATTTGTTATCCATCATGCTGAGTGGAATTAGTTTCGGCTAAGCCCATTTAGCACAAAATGAAAAAATGTAAGCGGGACAAATAGGAAATCAGAAGCTCAAATATTAGCAAGTAAAATGTTTTTAGCAGCCACAAAATTGTTTGAATTTTAACATATTGGGATATAGTAAAATGAATTGTTAATTATAATTAGAAATCAATGCAACTGAACTTTGAGATAATCATAGACGTAGAACAAAGTATCCGAACCCATTTGAGATGGGGACTTAAAGTATCTCCAGCGCGGGCTTTCTCGCAACATTCTGATATGCCCCGCAGAGATTTATCATCTAATTTGGGGCAGAACTTGTCCCCCGAGAATCCTTCCCGTCTGAAGACATCGCTAATTAGCAACAGCATAATGTGCTTAGGTGTGGCGACACTGGCCGCAGAACCACACTCATTACAATGTCGCACCTAGTCGTCCTTTTCCCCAGCTTGCCCAACTATATGCCCCCGATTTCCCCGATCTCCCGGATCGGAGCCATAAATACTGAGTGCAGCAGACTCGGCGTCCCTGTCTCGTGTAGCTGTACTGTTCCGGAGCCGTGCCTCCCTGACATTCTGCTAATTTAAATTTATTGGAACGAAATTTATGCGCCGCAGTTGCAGCGGAGGCGGCTGGGCGAAGGGGCAAAGGGGCGTGGTCGCATCTTGGCCGTCGTCTGCATGCGAAATTTATGACATTCGCCTGCATTGACACTGGCAGGCTTCGAAATATGGCAGCCAACTGAACAACGGCCGTTTTTATTTTTGGCATGGAAGAATGGGCCGCTGTGAGCCCATTTGGGTATGCAAATGTTGCGGCTTGCCATGCTTGTTTTGTCAACTTAAATGTGAGACCGAGACCCACTTTTGTGCAAAACCACAGGGAGGTTATTGGTTCGGAAATGGTGTGCAAAAACCTCTCGAACTTAAAATAATAATAGTTAAGATGTAGACACAACTTTAGGTCTCTTTGATATATACGTAAAGCTTTCCCTTAAAGTTTTAGATATGTTTTGTTATATGTATGCCTGTTCATTGTTTTTTAACCCTATCCTAAAGACTTAAATTATAACATTGAAAGTGAACATTCTAAGGTAGGCTTACGTATCAATTAGGATGGAATTCGCATTACAAATTTATCTATAATCAAATAGTACTCAGACATATTTTTCCAGATGCTACGTTCGAGCGAATTTGTTATAATTCCACATCTAACTCACGTTTGCAACATTTTTTAGCACATACTTTGTTTGCATAATTTATAATGTAATTAAAGCGATTGGTGTTTGTTGTTGACATCGTTGTTTCGACCACGGGTTCGAGGGTGCCTAAGCCCATTTTTGGCCTTTGTTGTAGTTCTGTGGTCGTTAGTCATCCACCGAGTTTGCTCATAGGGGATACAGCCGAAAAAATAGCGGCATAGAGAAATTTTAATTGAAATTATAATAGCCTCATTATGCAAATTTCTTTTTTGTTGCTTATTTTTCGCCCGGTTGCTGCACACACAAAAATAAACACAAAACAAGCACACAGAATCCAAAATGTCGCTTTCTCAGTCGCCCCCCCGAGTTTTTGTTTATTTTCTATTTGTGTTAATAACACTTTTTGTCCCTGCTGTGTTTGTTTTGTTGCTAAAGCATTTTTATTGTTTGGCAGGGAATTTCCCACTTATACACTTTATTATTCAACAGTTATTTGTTGTTGTTCCATTTTCCATCGTTTTGTAATTTCCAATTTCAGCGCCGTAATTGTATTTGTTTGACGATTGCAGAAGGGTAACCACACTAAATTTTTAGGCAAGGGGATAAGGAACCATTGCGTCCAACATTATCCTACGAATATTTTATTGCACTCTGATTGCAATTTAATTTTTGCAACGTTGGTTTGGTCCAGTAACGGATTAATTTTAGACAATCTGAAATTTTCGTCGTAGTTCAAAACAATTTAATATTTGCCATCAAATTGGAACAGAAATAAAGCATGAAACCAAATTATAATTTAAAATTATGAATTCGTGTGTGCGAGTGGAACATGATTTGGTGTGGTTCCATTAACAACTAAGCAACTCCAATTGCAACCATTTGCCGTTACCTCTTTTGCCCCCTTTGAATGGGCACCGAAAATGGAGGCTGGACTCATTTACAAAAGGCATAAATAATGTAAGCCAAAACAAATTTTTAACGGCACAGTTTCGCACAACTGAATGCGCACATTGGGGGAAATGCACCTGTTCAGTCGGATTTTCGCCACTCCCTCACTATTTACATTTACCTGGGCCTGGGTCAACGGCCCATTTGCCCCGAGTGCGTGGAACGTGTGCGTTTTACCATTTAATAGCATTAACTTGAAATATGTAAAAGCAAACCCAACTCAATAATGGAGGACCAGCTCGAAAATTTCTGGTCGTGGGCATATTTCGTGACCACAAGAAGGATCATTTTTACTCTGTTAATCCAAACGAAATTTTTGAATATTTATTCTAGTGTAGTATGGCACAATACGTTTCATTTAAGTTTTTTAGTTTTTGACCGTGCTATAATACGTTCAAGCTTTGGTCAAGGGCTTTTCGGAAAGAAATCGCATTTGCAAACAGGAAAAACGAAATTCAATGTCGTCAGGCACTTCCCAAAAGTTCATTTAAAAGTCGCTTTGAACATTTCGTTTTTCGTTTTGACATTAAACGCCTGCTGCCTTTCGGGGCCATTTCATAAATATAACCAAAAGGGCATCAGCCCAAACGATCCGGACGAGCGCAGCCAATGAAATAACCCCGACAACCCTTTTTCCCGAATGCTCTACAACCAAAATGTGCAATGGGGCGTTGTGTATTGCATAAATATTTAGTCAGGCGATGCATTAAAATTAATGCAAAAGAGGCAAAACAAATTGGAGTCGTAAAATTCAGTGAACTTTGCGATGCCAATCCTTAAAGACGACTAAACTGAAAACGCCATAGCCATACCCATGGCCATAGCCATAGCCATTAAATGGAATCTCTCTTTATTTCCATTCCCGCCGCAAACATGTTCAAATGTCACATTAAAAATGGTTGCTACTGCTTTTGCATTAATTAAAACTGCGTTCGATCGATATGTTTGCTCGCCGGAGCTGGGATTATAATATTTCTGTAAAATGCAAAAATTGACAGAAAAATAATAACAATTGGCAGGCGCGAGTGTGTGTGCACAACAGATATTTCCAGAAAACATAACAATGCACAAATTGCACCCACATCGTACACTTTGGCTTTACGGTTCAAGTTATTTTGGGTGGGAGGTGCTCCCGATTATGAGCCAACTGGGAACTGCCGCTATAACCGCAATAATGGATACCAGAGTCAATGAAAATTAATTGTTGTTTTAATGATTTGCCTTTTCCTGTTAATTGAAAAATGCATTGAGCTTAGTGTTCTTAATTCCGAATGTTGTGGTTCGGGCATAAGGTGCATTCTATGGATTGTAAGCATTAATAGCACACATCTTGGCGTTGATACAGTGCTATTTTTGTTATGCGAGAAGTAGCCATTTAAACATGGGAAGGAGCTAATCCTTTATTTTGCATGCGGTAATATATTATATATGTATATTACCCTAAATCAGCAACATCAAACACATTATGTTTGCATTACAAACCCGTATAGAGAGTCGAATAAATGTAGAAAATAGAGGCCCTGTATATGCCCTGTATGTATACAATGCACGCTTTGTATTTCGTTACCGATCATAGATTTATCCCGCTCTAACGAATTAGGAATAAGAAAATATGTATAATAATTTTGTCATTTCTTTCGTTCATCGTTTGGTCGCAAATAAAATTCCGCAGCGAACACACGGTGTTTCTCTTATAAAATTCTGCCGCTCAATAGGTTATGGGCCCAGGCATTAGTGAATTTAATAAAGTTTTGATTAAGCGGTGTGTGACTCACGATCAAGAACAATGAGTGCTCTTTATCAAATTGAAAAGTTAGAGGAGAAAAACTATGATACGTGGAAAATACAGATGCGATCTGTATTGGTGCATTCCGGGTTATGGAGTGTGACGTCAGGAGAGCTAACAGCAACGAACATTCCAGAGGGACACAGCTTTGTGGATTTGGACAATAAGGCGTTAGCAACAATAACACTGAGTGTAAAGACATCTCAGTTGGCCTACATCAAGAATTGCTCGACTGCTGTGGAGGCATGGAACAAATTGAGGGACGTACATCAGCCAAGCGGGCCTGTACGAAAGGTACAGTTGTACAAGAAGCTCCTCAACAAACGGATGGAGCAGGGGCAGAGTATGTCGACATACATAAGCGAGTTTGTGGAAATTCTGGATGGTCTAGCTGGAGTTGGAATAGAGCTAAACGATGAGTTACGAACTATCGTTTTGCTGTCGAGTCTTCCAGAACAATTCGAACATTTCGTGGTGGCCATGGAAACACGAGATCAGTTGCCTACTTTCGAGATTCTGACCATAAAGTTGAAGGAAGAGAGCGAACGAAAAGGAATAGCAGAAGAGCGAATTGACAATACTAAGGCATTCGCTGCAACACAGAGGCAAAATTGGCAGACAAAGACGTATGGGCAAAAGAAACGAAAAAATATCGTTTGCTTTAGGTGCGGTGAGCAAGGGCACATTAAGTCCCAGTGTCGGAGTGAGAGCGAAGGAGATAGCAATCGCACGGTGCCAAAAAATTTGGTGAATCGACAAAGCAGTCTGCTGCATGCTTGTGACGTCAACAACGTACAGAACTCGATGTGGTGCTTAGATAGCGGTGCAACAAGCCATATGTGTTGTGCACGGGAGCTTTTCATAAAGTTTGAGAAGCACACAGAGCAGATCGGACTGGCCGATGCTGGATTTCTTCAAGCAGAAGGTATAGGTGACGTCAAGATTCAGACAGAACTGTGCATGTTGACTCTTAAGAATGTTCTCTACGTCCCGAAGATGACAGGAAATTTCATGTCCGTGAGCAGTGCTGTGCAGAACAGATGCAAGGTGACATTTGACCTAGAGAAGGCCATGGTGGTGCAAGATGGAGAATGCATCGTGAAAGCCAAAAAGATTGGCAATTTGTATTTGTTTGAAGGTGGTCGAAGCGGGTGTTTCGCCATGTCAGCAGTTGATGGGATTTTACTGCACAAGAGATACGGACACATTAATTTCTCCAGCATGAAAGAACTCGTTTCCAAAGGGATGGTGCGCGGCATAGAAAATATTGGTTTGCCAGAAAATATTAACTGCAAAACTTGTATGGTTAGCAAGATCCATGTTCAACCATTCCCAAGGACAACGTGTAATGGGGCAAAAGAGCTTTTGGAGCTGATACACGCGGATGTGTGTGGACCTTTCCCAACACTTTCTCTGGGAGGTTCAAAGTATTTTCTTACTTTCATTGACGACAAATCCAGGAGGATTTTTGTTTATTTTCTGCGTGGGAAGAACGAGGTGCTGTCAAAGTTCATGGAGTTCAAGAATCTGGTGGAACGGCAGACAGGCAAACAGCTGAAATGCCTGCGGAGTGACAATGGCGGAGAGTTTGTCAATAAGCAGTTTGATGAATACCTCAGGAAGTATGGGATTGCCAGGCAGCTAACAATACCGCATACGCCGCAGCAAAATGGCGTGGCGGAAAGGGCAAATCGGACGCTAGTGGAAATGTCAAGATGTCTTCTGGTCCAGGCGGGGCTAGGAGATAGTTTTTGGGCAGAAGCTGTCAACACTTCGGTTTATCTGCGTAACCGATCTCCGACCAGCGCGGTAAAGAGTATGACTCCTATGGAAGCGTGGACTGGTAAGAAGCCTTGCGTGAAACATCTAAAAGTATTTGGATCTCTTGCAGTTGCTCTGGACAAAGGTCCGAGGAAGGGCAGCAAGTTTCAACCCAAAGGCAAGGAGTATATAATGGTTGGGTACTCTGTGGCAGCCAAAGGTTATCGGCTGTATGACCCAGCAGCTCGACAACTGGTCGAGAAACGGGATGTTTTGTTTGATGAACATCATGCTGCGGCATCCAAAGATGATGTTGTGCTGATCAACTTGGAGGAACTCGACGAGCCCTGCCAGCGAGATGGGGCCGAAGTCGATGAAACCGTATCTGACATATCCGTCGATACTGGCAGCGCGGATGAGAGCATAGATCAGTATGAGAGTGCTGATGATAATGAAGAGCTGGTCCTAGAAGAGGCACGCAGAGGTCCTGGTCGCCCCAAGATTGTCCGAACTGGAAAACCTGGACGTCCAAAGAAACAATATAACATCTTGGGCGCTCTTGTTTCGGAAAATGTTCCGATCCCTTTGACCTGCAAAGAGGCGGTGGAAAGTTCGCATGCCATGGAATGGTGCGAAGCTATGGCTAAGGAATATGATTCCCTGGTCGCCAATCAAACTTGGCAGATTGCTGATTTACCGAAGAATCAGAGAGCAATTGGTTGCAAATGGGTTTTCAACGTGAAACGAGATAAGGATGGGCAAATAGAACGTTTCAAAGCTCGTCTGGTTGCAAAGGGATGCTCCCAGCAGTTTGGCGTAAATTACCTGGAAACTTTTTCGCCGGTATGCCGACTGGAGAGTGTGCGTCTAATGATAGCACTGGCCGCGGAGCTTAAGCTATATCTTCATCAGATGGATGTATGCACGGCGTATCTCAACAGCGATCTAAGAGAGACGGTTTACATGAAGCAGCCGGAGGGATATATTGACGAGAAGAATCCTGACAAGGTATTGGTGCTGAGGAAAGCAATATACGGCTTAAAGCAGTCAGGAAGGGCCTGGAACGAAAAGCTAAATAGCGTTTTGGTGGATATGGGATTTATCTCCTGCAACAACGAGCCATGTTTATACAAACAGAGCGGACAAGGTAACCTTTCACTAATTCTTGTATATGTTGACGATATACTTATAGCTTGCCAATCGCACGAGGATTTGGTGGAAATTAAAAACAGCATTTCACAATCGTTTGAGTGCGTTGACAAGGGTCCGTTGAGCCATTTCCTGGGAATGGAAATCGAGCGAGAAGGCGACCTTGGAGCCATTACTTTGGGACATTCGCAATATATAAAGGATTTATTGCGAACCCATGGAAGCGAATTATGCAAGTCAGCAAAAACTCCCCTGGATGCAGGTTTCCAGATAGATTGCACCAGCGACAAGTGCAAAAAGGTGGATCCCACGGTCTATCAATCTGTGGTGGGAGAGCTTATGTGGCTAGCTCTGACAACAAGACCGGACATACTGCATTCAGTGTCCAAATTGGCTCAACGAAACCAAAATCCGCATGCTGAGCACATGGCTGGCATAAAGCACATCCTAAGGTATCTCTCGTCCACAGTTGACGTGAAATTACATTATCAGCAATGTGGTCAATCGTTCTGTGGATACGTGGATGCGGATTGGGCAGGAGATAGGCTTGACAGGAAGTCTTACACTGGCTACATCTACTTGTTGGCCGGTGGTCCAATTTCTTGGCGTTCAGAAAAGCAGCGAAGCGTGGCGTTAAGCAGTACTGAGGCGGAGTACATGGCACTGTCAGCGGCTTTTAAGGAGGCGATAGTCATGCGAAGGCTAATTTTGGAAATTGGCTGCGGAGATGACAACACCCCAATCGTCGTATATGGCGATAATCTGAGCGCGCAGGCGTTAACCAAGAATCCTGTTAACCATTCCAAAACGAAGCATATTGACATACGTTATCATTTTGTTAGAGATGTCGTAAAGGAAGGGAAAGTTTTGTTAAAATATAAATGTACAACTGAAATGATAGCAGATATTTTGACCAAGAACCTTCCGAAGACCAAACACGAATTGTTTACAAAAATGCTAAATTTGTATTAAATATAATTTGTAGACATGCATGCATTGAGGAAGGGTGTAGAAAATAGAGGCCCTGTATATGCCCTGTATGTATACAATGCACGCTTTGTATTTCGTTACCGATCATAGATTTATCCCGCTCTAACGAATTAGGAATAAGAAAATATGTATAATAATTTTGTCATTTCTTTCGTTCATCGTTTGGTCGCAAATAAAATTCCGCAGCGAACACACGGTGTTTCTCTTATAAAATTCTGCCGCTCAATAATAAAGTCGTTAAAAACTATTGGTTAAGCCCACATAATTGATTATATTAAATTAACATTAAACAAACACAGAAACGTAAATATTTTTCATAAGCTGAAATCTAATTCAAATTGTGCAATCAACTGTAAACCTAATGAAAAACTATGATAAAACACATAATTAAATGGTAAACAAAGGCGTGAAAAAAGTGAATGGGAAACCAAAAAATATATACATGGCGTTTATATGTTTGCATAAATATGGCTTTTTTTGTATGTTTAACCAAATTTCAAAACGTTTTCACAACTGAGAAACAAGTTTTTAAATTAAGCTAATAAACTTTTATTTAGGTATAAAAAACATGTAATAATTTGTAACAGGGGAAATCATGTGTGAAATATATCTAATAATTAACCAGACTTTTAAGAACGTCAAATACTTTAGAATTTCTATTTTATAACGAAACTGACACACAAAGGCCAATAAGCCTTAACGAAAAGTCAATTTTAAAGGTTGAAACCCTTTTTTTTTAGATTTTATTTGTCACCCAACTGGAATCCATTTAGTAGCTTCAGATTAAATGTAAATTCAATGTCCATCGGAAAGTGTCAAATCCCTTTGTAGCAACTCCTGGCCACGTGCTAATAGCAGCAGCTGCTGCCAAGGACCTCCTGCAGTTCAACTGAATGGATATTCTAGTGTCCTTGGCTGCTGTTTTTCTTAAGACTCTTAGCTCTGCAACTTTGAATGCGGATTGCATCTGCATGGAGTTGCTCATACGCCATGTGGTCCATCCACCTCGAAACGAGAAGATAGAGGTTTATTTCCTCTTTGAAGCTTAAGCCTAAGGTTGTTAGTGAAATAACCAAACACAGTTTTGCAATCCCCTTTAAACGTGTTACTTTTTTATTGTCACTTAAAGCCTTTCAAAGGTGGGTTTGAAAATTTGTTGTGTACTTTAAATTAGATTTCAGATTTAAACTCTTAGAAAAATGCATTCATGAAGATTCTGCCTTTAACTGCTTAACCGAAACATGTTTGGCATCCAGAATTAAATAGCTTTGAGTTTCCTTTCTGTTTTTTTATACATTCAGATTGTTTTGTGATTTTATTTTAATGAGCAGGAAAAATAGTTTAATTTTTCAATTAACTTTCATTGGTTGAACACTATACGCTTCATTGAAGAGCCTTATTTTACGTAGCTGATTTGTATTTTTTAGAAGCTCCTTTGAATGGATAAAGGTAATTCCGTAAATTACTAATGATTTTGACTGACAAAAATGTAGCTCGCATTGTGCCCAGAAAAAGATGAGTGGCAAAAACACTCTTTTATGTCTCGTAAACACCCGGGTGTCTGGTAGACACTCAAGTGTCTGTGCTAACATAATTACTGAAAAACGAAATAGATTATGCCCAAAATCTATAGATAGCCTCCTTTTTTACCTTAATTTTATAAAAATTTAAACAACACGAAAGAGACATTTCATTTTATATATTATTTTATATGCTTTGTTAAAATTTGTAATATTTGCTTCCCATAAAATGTATAATTTTTCTTTTTAAAATGATAAAAGAAAACAAGCAGTCACAGAAGCCGCAACCAAAAGTCAGCAAGTTAAGCGTTCCTGTCCACATCCCCACAGGTACTCACACCTTTCCTCAACCTCTTTCCACGTCAGGGCTGATAGCTGGTTGTAGCTCCTGGAAAATAGCTAGCTCAGCTCCTCTGCTGCCACATAAAATCATTGCACCACTCACAATTAGTATTTAAAAAAAAAACATAGAAAAAGTTATTTAATTAAGTAGGATTTATGAGAAGCGCATAGAAGGGCACATATATTTCGGTATTATTTAGTATTATTTAACACTAAGTATTTAGTATTATTTGGTATTTAGTATTATTTAGTACTTAGTATTATTTAGTATTTAGTACTTAGTATTATTTAGTATTTAGTACTTAGTATTATTTAGTATTTAGTACTTAGTATTATTTAGTACTTAGTATTATTTAGTATCAAGTATTATTCATTATTTCCTCTTATTGTAACGTAATACTTTCAGCTATCTTACTTACATATATGTAATTTTAAATACTATTGATGCAGAATCCATAGTCATAGTGTTGCCACGCCCACTATAACGCCCACAAACCGACCAAGACTGCCACGCCAAATAATTTGAATAATTTTTAATATTCTCTTAATTTTATTATTTTGTTCCTCAATTTCTACTAATGTTCCAAAAATTCGACCAGCTGAGTAACAGCTTTCTGCAAGTCGAGTGGATCGACTATAGCGTTCTCCATTGCTTCTTTGTCTATCTGTATGTGAATCATTAGCAAAGTCTCTATGACAATGTCGTCCGAAACGCAGGATGTTTATCTTCCAATGGTAAATATGTTCGTTAATTATAATTAATTATAATTATAATGAAATACCTTTTATATATGTAACCCCTGCGAAGTGAATCTATCCATCTGTATAATAAACATCTTTGAATTGTGAGGCTTTGTTACAAACTTTCAGCAAAATAATAACATTTAACAGAACAGAAAATAAAATTGTCTTAAGTTTAAATAGATTAAGTGTATGTTTGGTAGAGGGTCCCGTAATGTTTTTCCCTGTGTGTGATGACTTGCTCACCGTTGCCGCTGCCATTAATTACCAAACTCATCCTAAGTAATTCTATGGGAAAATTAGTTTAAGCGGGCGTGGCAGCCGCCTTCGGATGATTCAGAGCTGTCAGAGTGTGGATTGCTGTTGGTGGAGCTGCCACTGCAATTATTATGCAATTACTGGCGGATGGGCGGCCGAACGTGGTGGGCGGTAGGAACAAGGGGGTGTAGGCCGACATCGTTTTTCCATTGGCTCTCGGAGGGATAACTACATAAAACTGTTACCTAAGCAACCTGCTGCACAAAGTTATGCCCCCCGCCTCCGAAGAGGAAGGCAATTTAGCGGTGGCAAAGCGTTTCAGCCTCTCGCTCCCACTCCCGTCTTTGAGCACTCCCTCTCGTTTTGGCCTTTTGTCTTCTTTACGCGTCGTCGGTGGCTGTGTAATATTTTGCTTTCTTTGCCAGCCAGCCGACTGCTCTTTTTGTGGGGCCCCGTTGCATGGAGGAAAAGCTCATAAAACTTTTTCAATTTCACTTTAATTTCGCCGGCATTCTCCGCTGTCTTCATCGCCATCTTTTCGACGGCGCGTTTTTCTAGCAGCAAAGGCATTTGGCGAATAGGCCTCTTCTTTAGTTGTGTAAAAATTCAATTATATGCATTACCTTTCTTTGCCCACCCCCACACACATACAAACAAAATATCACTAAAAAAATTGCAAATTTTTAGGTTCAGAAGTCTATGTAAAAGTTTTGTACCAATCGTCTAAACTAATCAGTCCAAAGTCCAGATAAGTATGTTTGGGCCTTTAATAATTTTTATATGAGATTTTTATAGGAAATAGGTGTTTGTATAATTTATTTTTATATTTAGAGTTCTAAATATTTTAAGTGTACGCATTATGTTCATGCAGAAGGTTGGATGAATTTGTTTCTCGCCTTCGCTGTCTAATGACAATCAAATTAGCGGCATTTTCCTTGGCGCCAAAAACTTTTTCCATTAAACGTGCAATTTTTTCTTAATTTATTTTTTTTCCCTCAATAAATTGATTGAGCAAAGTTACGCTGCGTTTGGCTAAAAGCAATTTTTGTGCTGTATTGTCGCCAAGCTTGAAGCGATTGGCAGCTTGGACTGCACTGGGTCAGATAAACTTATCCATTGCCGCCGCATTCCCAGTCTTAATCAAAATGTTTACCTCTAATTGAAGTTTCTTGTTACCGGTTTAGTTTCATGTTCATAATCTTATGCAGAACACCCGATTAAGTTTAGAACAGCTTTCTGAGGGCGAAGTACATAGTGGGCGGAGATGGGGGGGGGTCAAATGTGGGATCTACCTATCTGAAGCCATGTTTGCCCATACACTGTAGCTAGATTTATTATGATTTATTATCCAGAGATGAAAAAATAAGTTATATTTTAATTCTACACTACAGTTTAAAGAGATATATAGGGTGTTTTTTTTAGAGGTATAGAACTTTAAATTGCAATAAAACAACGATGGATTATTCGATTGACATGAATTTTATTGACATGAAAGATAATCTTGTGGCATTACATTTTAAATATGATTTCTGGCATATGACCGCCACGGCTGGCTCGGATGTAGTCCAATCTGGACGTCCAATTTGCAATGACTTTTTCCAACATTTGGCCGTATATCGGCAATAACACGGCGAATGTTGTCTTCCAAATGGTTTAGCGTTTGTGGCTTATCCGCATAGACCAATGACTTTACATAGCCCCACAAAAAGTAGTCTAGCGGTGTTAAATCACAAGATCTTGGAGGCTTATGAAAAATCGGGAACAACAGCAATCTCGTTTTGGGCCCATTCGACGAATCTACGCCTTGCTTGATGATCGTTTGGTTTCAATTCTTGCACGAGTTGGATTTTGTAAGCACGCATGACGAATTGCCAAACCAAACTGAGAATAAATCACTTGACAGCTGTTAAATCGGTCGCCATCTTGAACAGTAATGCCAACTTAAAGTTCTATACCTCTAAAAAAAACACCCGTTACTTGCCTAAACAAACGAGTTGGTAATTATATAGATGTTTTTAAAAGCACTTTGGAAACTTTGCTAACGGAGTTTGATGTTAATTAAAATGTTAATAAAAAATATAAAAATTATTAAAATAATGGCCTTCAAATTCGAATCTTAGCCTTATGCTAGGCAATACATACTGCTCCTTCGTCAATGACCCTACCGCAGAGCAGATATTTCCATTCGGTCATTTATAACTTTTCAATCTTAACCAATTTGATGCCATGCTCGTGACTCAACTTGCTAATTTTTGCCAGTGTCCCATTCCTTTACCCCTTTTAGTCATTCGTGGCTTATTGTAGAGTGAAAAGTGAAGTAGAGCCCGATTTCTGAAGAAAGGTGAACAGTTGGCAGTGTCATCGCATCATAAACATGAATAATTGCGATGCTTAACGGGCGTTGAGAGCTGGGAGACCTCTGATGGAAGATGAGTTTCCCTTTCCACATTATTTAGTATGTGTCTTGCCTTTGCTATAATACCTCCTAGGCGAAGAGATAAAGAAGCACTAACACCTATTAGTTCGGTTCGAATTGGTTCAACGTAAACTATGTTATGATTTGTGCGTAATCTTAAGGTATGTTAGGCAAAAGGGACCGTTATAGATCAATAATCCTTAATGTTTTAAGTATTACTTTCAATAATTGTTGATAACGTATTCCTCTATTTGGGATATGACTCTCTATAACCAGGTATTCCACGGTCGAACCCTTGGCTGATCTATTGGATTTGGTTCTGTGTGCGTTCGTGCGCAAGTTCGAAGTTGCCACAACTAAAGGAAAGGGGATTGGATGTTGGGGCATACATGAAAAGTAGCTTAACATTAGACAGGACGACATACGACACTTGTCGGGCAGTTGGTGCCTCCGACTCCCCTCCCTGCCACCCTGCTCGGGACGAAGCTATCATTGACAGCCATCGAGTGTGACCCTCGATGGGACGGATGAGAAGGGGGGATACAGAGGTGGATCGGGTGGGATTGTGTTGTGGATGGATTGAGGGCTGACCTAGTCTTCATTTTGCACTCTGCGTATTTCAGAGTGCGCTGCATCGGATGTAAGAACTCCTCCTTTCTCCTTTGGTGCATTTGTGATTCGATTTGATTTGGCTGAGTGGATAGATTATGGTTTCCATATATGTGCGAAATTTGGGTTAGTTGGAGATTGTATCGAATAAGGCGGATCGAAATTGTAGCAGGCCATTATTGCCGTGTGCACTGCATGTGAGATCTAAACTCTATAAAAGGGCCCTCCTAATAGTAGACGAGAGTTTCCACTCTCAAAACGCACTTCTATTCTATCGAATTTGATTTTCAGGAAAAAATCACCTAAGTCAATTGAGTAAATCTGGCTAATGAGCGGTTTTGACGGTTTTAAGACGGTTATTCATAGCTGTTGCCAATTGGATTAGAGTTTATCTGGCTACTGAATGAGAGTGCAAAGTTTTCACTCAACAATGGCAAAAAGACAATGGGCAAACTTTGTTATTTCTGGTTTTTGTGCCACGGGAATTGTAACGAAACCAAACGCGGGAAGCAAAAAGAAAGGTATTGGTAAGCAACTAATAAAACTTTCTGTGGCATTCAAAAAGCGTATAGTACTGAATCCTGTTTTCACCTGGTTCCCAAAAAAAAATGCGAGTGCAGCATGCAAAAGCTGCAAAAACACACTATATAAATATTTTAAAAGTTAAAAAATGCAACTTGGCACTGGTGCAAAAAGAACAAATATATATGGCAAAGTAAACTGAAAAATAATACAAACTAATTGCCGTCCAAATAAAGTTTACCCAACGAAAAACTGTTATAGGGTATATAACATTTTTTGCTCAGCTACTTTTCTTCGATTTCGTTTAAACTTTTCCAACGGCTTCTGGAAAAAACATTAACGAACTTTCCGCAAATTGTGCGAATTTTTTTTGGTCGTCGACCAATTTTTGTTAAGCAATCCCGAACTCAATTTTGGTTGGGATTAACGTTGAAGTGCTATAAAACTGGAACTAGTTAAACTTTTAAAAGTACTGCCAGGCCCAGCATGAAGATACGTTTGCGACTCCAATTCTCTCGCAAAGCAGTAATGGAGATATTTGCGACACCAACTAGTCTTTTATATACGTAAATATATGTTATATATCAGTTATATGTCTCTATGCATGACACGTTTTTAAAAGTGTTCTGTGTATTTCAGCTAAAAATTATAAGTCGTGACAGAACACTGCATAATTAAGCTGACACGGAATTAATATAAAAAAAAAACAAAAATGTACTTCCTTCTTTGTACGTAATGTTTTGGTTTTAATTTGATTAAAATCAGTTTAAAAATTCATTGCAAATTATAAACAAGCTAAACAGTTCGTTGCTGCTCACCAAAAAGTGGTCTACAAACTCCGGCTTGCCAAATCTAACTTCATTTCTTGACTTAGGTTGTAGTCATTAGTATAATTGAATAGGCATTAAAGCTACCCCTTGGACTTAAAATTAAATCATAAGAAAATAATAAGATTTACACTTAATATCAACTAGAAGTGCTCCATAGTTTCCGTGCAAATCTGAATCACCTTATATTAAGTTGTTCGCTATCCCTTTGGAGATACTTTTATTAGCGTATAAGGCAGTTTCCAGCAGATTTCGCAACATAAATTATCAACTTCTCTGGACTTCGGGTAACGGCAGGACGGATGTTCAGCTCGCCAGCCATCGAGGCTTTTGGCCTCACGCCCATCAAAGGGTCGAAGGGGCGTGGCGGGCCCCTGGCTTGTGACCTTTTTGGCAGCATTAAAAGTGATAATTTTCACTCATACGATGAAGGGGAGCCACTTGGAGGACTTTTATTATTTAATTTTGCCGGGCTGTGCTTATAAATTAAACACAGCTTGACTAACGCCCACCATCTTGGTTCCTGATTTTAAGTGAAACTGACGAAGAATAACACGTACGACCAATGAATGCATAAAGTATCTCAAAAGCTCAATTACGAAATTGAAACTTTTTCCAAGGGATTAAATGCCATGACTCGCCTTTTTGCCCCATTGCTATGCGACTTTCAATTGGATTTTGTCATAGGTAATGAAAATCAGACAAATCAGCCAAAAGAGGAGAGGGGGGAAGAGAGGACGAAAGCTAAGCTAGTTTGAAATTGTTTTGATTCAATTATAACGTTAAGCATATATGTATGTATGTACGTATGAGCTTCCCGAACAGAGGAAGAGTGCGGTTTTCCTTCTATTTGTTAATTAAAGACACTGATGGAGTAATAGCGAACTCACTTACGCCCTCCAAATTTACATAATAAATCTATTTGCAATGGATTTTACGTTCTTATCCATCTCTTTTCCGTTAAGGAAACTTTTATCCATCGAGCTCTGCCTTTGCCATTCTATTTTGCTATCAATAGAACCATTATTGTACTTCAGTCCGCAACCCACCCAACTATTTCCCCGCAAGTCTGTATTTTTCCTTTATCCTTGGGGCTGCAGCTCTGCGAATATTTGGTTAAAAGCTGCAGATGTGTGGATCCAGTATCTGTGTGAGCGCCAGAGCCATATTTGTTTCGCATAAAGATGTAGGAACTATCTGTATCTCAATAAACGAGTGTTGGCGCCCATGTGTGCAGCTGTTTAATGCTTCGATGGGAACTTAAAGCTCACATGCCTCCATTTCTAAACACTATCGTTTGATTTGGCAATTTTCATTGGAAATGGAAAATTTTTGGAAATGGAAATGTATTTTTACCTAGTGCCCATGCTGGTATTATGTGTTAGAGCACTGGCGCCGTCTAAATAATTCTTACCTCTCTTGCTACGTTTTTTAATAAAACACCTCAGTCGTAGTTTTTATAATTTTTGCAACTTTATTATTATTTAAATTTTTATTTCATCTTTATGCCTGCAAGTTGTTTTGCTGCACATTTTGGTTGTAAACCATTAAACTAATTTTTCTTCTCTTCTCTCATAGGGTTTTAATTTTATGTTCTTCTGGTTTTACTATACTTCAATTAGTCCGAATTTTTTAATGCTAAGTCCCTTTCGCAAAATCGTTACACATTTTCTAACGCAATAGATTTTATGACTTTTGGTTTTAGTAGTAGCCTTTTGTTTTGCCAGTTATGTAGCACTCTATATATAATTTATATATATTTGTTGTATTATTTTGCTAATTATTCTATGTTTACACCATTACATTAATATATAAATTTAATTTTAGATGTATGTATATGCATACAGAAGCTATAAACATACATTCTCAATGGGGCTGTAAATGGTTTCCGTTTTTCATTATAGTTTTCTTTTCGCTTTTGTTTTCACTGCCGCTAAATGTGTTTATATAATATACAAGTATTTTAATAAGCGTTGTAAATTGTTGCCATTTTCGTGCTGTTTCACTTTAATGAGCTGTTCCATTGCTTAATTTTCCCATTCCGTTTTTCTGGGGTATCATTTCCATTTTAGTTACAATTTTGGGCAACCGTTTGTAAATGGTTATTATTCAGAACGAAAAAAAATATAATACAACAACTAAAAGTAATGAATATCTGTTATGATTTCAATGCGCATTTCAATTGCCCCGCTGAACTCCTAATGGAATTTTTAACTATCCCGCAGCTGGAAATTTGTGTAGCTATATAGAGGAAATTCATGTTTTTTATTTTGTGTGGGCTTATATACGCATTTAATTTTAATGGCTATATAAATATTTATTTAGTTACATAACAAAGTACCTGCATGCTTATTTTTCGTTTGCTTTCTGTCGACCAAAGCTTAGTTCAGTTTTAGTGTGAGTTTAGTTTACGTCTATTGTTTTTCGGGGTAGTTGTACAGCTTTTATTTTACAAATCTTCTGCAAAAATTTAAAGGAACAGCTCCCTTTCACCTGTACATGATTTGATTTCATGGTTGCCATTTTTCTTGGACTTGTGTCTTCTTTTGGTTTTCGGTTTGGTTAAAAACTGCTTTCTCATATTAATACTTCTGAAAACTAAAATATACATATATGAGTGTTTGTTTGTACGTATAGAGTAGTACTTTTAATTCTGCAACTAGTTTTATTTACACACAATACACAATTATAATTCAGTCTTTGGAAGAATAACATTCATGTTCTTTTCATGTTCTTATTGCATTCAGAACACTCTTAGTTTTTCCTATATTTATTCTACCACAATTTTTTATACTAACGCCAACAGAAGGAAGAGAAGGAAACTTGTCCGTAACTTGGAATCGTATAGTTTTGATTGGTCCTAATTAGTTGCTAAACACATAATGACATGGAAAAAATACTACTTGAAACATAAAGTGAGATAGATATTGTTGTATTAAATTGGAAGAAACTAAAGCGTACAATCACCCATATGCACTAAATAAAATAATACAGATAAATGAAATTTGAAGAAACTGTAACTAGAATTTAGTGTTAAATGCTCTCCATCCAAAAGAAAATAAACACTAAAATCTAAAGACTTTGCAGCTTAGTAGTAATTCCAAGTTAACATTCCTTAATAAAGAGTTCGACAACAATCTACACTTAGTTACCTATTTACAGAATAATTTTTAAAACCAACTAGCAACAAAGTTGAGCGGAGAGGAGCATCTGTGCATATTGGATAGACACAGATCTTACTCTTTCGGGCTACCATATAGACTATGTACTTTATATATAGAGACAGCTGAAACGCATTGGGAAAGGAGTTCGGGTTGAAAAGCTGACGAGGCTGGGGAGGCTGTGCGTTTAGAGATCACATTTAAAACGCACGGTCAATTAATGTCACACACGCAGCTCATCCATCAGTGGATGTTGCTGCTGATGCTGCTGCTGCTGTTGCTGCTGCTGCTGCTGATGCTGATGCTGCTGCTGATGCTGCTGATGCTGCTGCTGCTGGTGCTGTGTGGTGGAGGCCACAATCACCGGCACAGTGGGTGGCGTGGGCACCACCAATCCACCGGCCGTGGTCAGCACAGTGGTCATGCTTTGATTATGATGATTCTGCAAGTGCTGCTGATGGGTGACCACATGTTGCTGCTGCTGTTGCTGTTGCTGCTGCTGCTGCTGCTGGGCGGGTGAGTGCTGCTGGGTTTGGGCCTGCGTTTGCTTCATGCAGCTCTTTTTGGTCAGAGTGCCGCACTGATTGCCCATCACTTGGAGGGCGTGTGGCGGCGGCATTTGCACCACACCGGAAACGCCCACCGATCCGCTGACCGAACCACCGCCCCCCGGATCCTGCAGCGATTTCATGTGCTTCGGAGGAGGCGGCGCTCGGTGGGGTATGTCTGCGAATTCCGGCGGCGGCAGTTGGTGGTGCTGCATGGCATGGTGGTGCGACAGTATTGTGGCGGGATCGCTCTTCGCGTGGATGGTCAGAGTTTCCAGATCCCCGCATATGTTATTCGGCATTTGTCCGTTTTCCTGCCTCTTCAGCTTGGTTTGGGGTCTGGGCTCGCTTAGTCGTGTCTTGTCCCTTTGGTAGTAGACTCCCGCGAAGATCAACACATTTAGGATCAACAGCGAGCATCCTATGGCGATAGTCACACTCAAGGCTGTGGAGTAGGCCGCAAAACCATCGTTATCCTGCGAGGCACTAGCCGCCCCACTTGCGGGATCCCCGTCCATCATATCGTCCGGATATACCTTACCGCCCCCGTAGCGTGTCCCGTTCCTTTGAAGCGACGAGGACGGTGAACTGAGATTGAGCAGCGAGAAAACCTGGTTGGTGAAAATCGTAAAGTTTGCCATGGCCGCCGCATTGGCAGCCCGTGAAATGTAAGGCGGATTAAGAGGCTTCACGGAGGCATCGCTGGGTATGTTGTTGTCCTCGTCGTCATCGTCGTGCAGTTGGTGGTGTGCGGCGGGCACGTTGTCGCCTCCTGGCTTATGCAGATCCGGGATAAGATTTAGCCAGAAGGAGAGGCGATGCGCTCTATAGTGGTTCTTGAGCTTTGGCTTGGTGTCTATAGGAAACATTTGAAATACAAAATAGAAACGGAATCCTAGTTAAATGTATTGTTCAAAAGCTAAATAAGCTACACTTAATTGAAAATGCATTAAGCTTAGACTGAACAGGCTGAATATGCATACTAACCAAAATTTAGGTATTTCTTGTGCACACTTTCGTAGGCTGTCCACTCGATTGTTTTATAGCGACTCCGTTCCTGGCGACTCCCATGCTCCGTTTCCATTTGCTCATTTGGATTGCTGCGAATCGGGGAGAGTGTGTGTTTAGTATCGGCAGTGGACGGATAGTGCTTGCATAAATTTGAATTGAGTTGCGCACACGGAGAGCATATAAGTCTAGTTAACACTATTGCTCAATATAAAAGGCGCAAGAAAATATTTCTCTCTCAGTGTTCGTGCCCGTGGCATTCAGAACTGCACTTACCCCGTTCGCACAAAGTTGGACCAATAGAACATCACAACTTCCGATAGACTGATTTCGGTTTTCGTGTAGTTGCGCGTGAAGTGATTAAAACCGCCGACGAGCGGGGCACCAAAGATGTAAGGCAGGTCCTCGCCGTGAATGCATCCCTGGCGCTGAAAAATCCCGGAGAAGCAGAAACCAAAGTAAGGATGGGAACTAATTAATTAATTAATTAAGGAGGGGCATACACACAAACCAACTCAGGTATTCGCAAAAGGACTTTAAAAATGTATGCGTTTACATTAAAAACCAGGAGCTAAACTATGCTATTGTCAAAAAATTTATATAGCAAAATAATTTGTTGTACATTAATCTGCCTTGTGATTCCCAAGCTGAACCTGAACTCACCTGAGGATAATCACCGAATCGCGTCTGGTAGTCGAACACGTACAAGTACGAGTTGCGATGATCCGCCGAGTGCAAATCCACCGTTTGAGCCGCCGGAGCCACCACCTGAGCATCGCTGAGCGCCTCCAGTGTTTCGTCCCTGCGGTAAATGTGGGAAAAAGCACAACATTAAAATCAAATAACAATTTTTCAATATTTGCCCGCCGGCGCCCTTCAGCTCGATTCCAATTTTCCGGCTATTTTGCCATTGCTCTTCGCCAATCGAGCTGTGTTCAAGTGCGCAACTAACAAGCCACTTTGAGTGCTGCCACTTTGGTTGATGTGGCTCGTATTTACCTGTTTACCGAGTGGAGCCCTCAACGCTGGCCTAAGCCTATTTCGGTTTAAGTTTTTTTTCACCCGTCCGATTTTCCGAATTTCTCTTATTTTTGTCTGTCCGCCCTACACACTTTTTTAGTTTGTTTAGCAGTCGAAATGCAGCAACGGAAAATTTGAATAAAACCCATTTGGCGCATTTGCATACATATCTTTTCAGTGCAGAAAAGATGAAACCACCAGGAGGTATTTGCGCCCTCGCTTTTTTTTTGTATTTCCGATGTACTCGCACATTTCGTGCTTAATTCTGAGTGTTCTTTAATGTTCGAAACTATTTTCAGTGCGGTATAAAAATTAAGTTTTAAGTGAAGTAAGTAATTATTCACTGCACTTAGTATTGTTGTTAAACAGAACTCTCTTAGGAAGCGCGGCTGGTGGCAGAGCAGCAAATCCATTTCTTGTATTGCTCCACCTCGCAGCACCTGCATTTCCATCCTCGGCACCTGTGATCAATGCTCCGGGGAAATGCGGCCTTGGCGGAGTTGAGGCGTAAAACGTTTGCCGTGCTTCATTGCAGGCCACTTAACGCACGTCCGCACAACTCCGGGAAATGCTTGGCAGCAGGCTGTGAAAGGCAGTATAAGTATTAAGTATACGCAACGCGTCGCGGTGGGGGAATCAATTTGTTTGGCGTATTTCTTTCGAAATATTGAAATGTAATTCCGCATAAATTATGCAAACACAAATAAATTGTTTGAGGAAATCGAAACGAGAGTCGAAATATATATTGGACATGATATGAATGCATTCTGCGTATGCCAGTATGCTAGCTGCGCTGTCACTTTGACCTAGTCGCAAACATAAATATTGATTGAAATCGAAAAATGAAAAGCAAATCATATATTTGATTGGGCTTGTGTGCTAGCAATTTCCATGCCACTTATGCGACCCGTTTGCGCACAAATTGCAGCCAAACATTATTTATGAAGACTGGCAGGCAGGCTTGCCGGCTGCCCGTTTGGCCGACAGCAATGGGCAAAAAATTTGCATTTCATTTGCCACAAGATTGAAATCAAGATTCATTTAAGCCCCTTTAATTGAAACCTGCTTGGGAAGCGAGCACCGGAGCAGCAGATCGGGCATGTCACTGCGTATTTAATTAAGAACGAAATATTTATTTGGCACACACCAGCCACCTGGCTCCCTGAAATCTCCGTCTTTACCCTTCCGCCCGTCTGGAATCTCGGGTTCAAGGGGCTTGGGTTCGCATACAAACGCAATTACTCACCGGATATTAATTGGATGCTGCACGGGCCTCTCCCAATCCGTATACTCATTGACAATCGTGGCGAATATCTCGTTCAAATGAAACGTGTACGTGTTCCGTACGTAGGCCTTTAAAATTCTCGACCGTCGATCCGCCTCGATTCCATATTGCACGTCGCCCGAATTGAAGCTGAAAAAGGCCTCGGCACGTGTCACGCCGGCCATCAGGTCGTACCTGCGAAAATTCGGTTGAGAAAGAGGAGTCAAATTGTGCACTCGAAAGTGGTCTCAAGCAGTTGGGTTAAGCCTTACAAATAAGTTCGAAATTTCGGTCAGATTATTGGGGCTTCGCTCAATTTGTATACAATTGAATGAACTACTTAACCCTTATAGAGTGACTGCTATATATTTAAAGTCCTATGTAGGTAGGGATATTGAAAGTAATGGTGGTTCAGGTTCCACATTTGATAACTCATTGCAAGGAGGAGATTCTTCTGATAAGTTGGGGAAGCCCAGTGGTCTCCCACGAATTAAGAAATAAACCAAAGGCGGACTTAAGTTATGCCTTGTAATTACAAATTTGCAGCCCACAAATTGCATTCCTCAAGCGTCAATTCACATTTATCTCTCTGCCACAATAATTTGGCCCGAAAACTTTAGATCCATTCATTTGTTAAGCAAGTTGAAGCACGCCCTTGCAACTAACCGCACTCTTGATAGATATAAAACTTTGAAGTAGCTCTTGGTCAAAAGCAGCTGGGCAAGTATATGCTGATACTCCTTGCAGCATTTGCAATTTTAAATTTATTTTTGCCCTATTTGTTTACGCACAGCGTGCGATGGACTTAGACGAAAGGAGAGATTGGTCGGTTGAAAGTTTTGCGTTTTATATTTGGCAAATTTTATTTGCTCTTTGTGCATGTGTTTAATGGAATTCCTTTGGATATTCGGTGTGTGCGTGTGTGCCCGGCAAATTGCTTTTAAATGTGCACAAAGAAATATTTATACTTCTTTGGCAGGGCGACCGACTAATAGCCCCCAGGACATTGACAGTTTACAAAGCGCACGCAGATAAATTCATGTTGGACCGACCCGACCCACAATGCAACGCTGCACTTTAGTTGCAGTTCAAAGCCAGGACCCCAAAGTGCTCCAGTTTTCAACTTAAAAAGAGTTCTCATTAACTATTGACTTGATTGCGTTTGATTGGCTGGCAGTCCAATTCCCTGTTAATTATCTATTCAATTGCAGTTCGCCGTGGTGCTTGACTTGAAATGTAGCTAGCCAGTGATTGGAAATACGGAAATACTATATGCACATAGATAAGTAGTTACCCTGATTATTGGATTATAGTCGGATATAAGGTATAAACTACGCACCAGTGACGATACTAGTAACACTTTACTTCCTAATACTTCCCAAATGGTGTTACCGTAACATAAAATCTTAATTGTCATTTATTAGGATAAATATAGTAAATGTTTCCTTTGCAACTACCCTATTTGAGTAATTGAGTAAGTAGTTTATATTACTTCCATCACTATGGCTAACAGCAGAGCCGCACATCAAATATGGAATCGCAGCTAATTAGCTGTTAATAATATATATTAACATTGTAGAATGCCTCAAATACAAAGTGCATAAATCAAGTGGCCCACACCACTGGGCTCCAGAAATTTACAAAAGCCACAATGGCCAGCAGCGAGTTGAGCATTGCGAAACGAAGCCCAACATTTGCGTGCCTAATGTGCATAAATTAATTATTTGCAAGTGGGCCCCAAGCAGGTTTTTGCCCAAAATCTTATCGCTAACTAAACTGACGACTCGTGCCGCGGCAAAAGTCAAGATAAAGCTTCTTTGACACCCAACAAGGCAAACACAAGCTTGCCTGAAAAGAAGTCGAAACTTTAAATTAATTATAGTCACAGTGTGTACATGTAGTCATGCACTGCGGAAAAACATCACGCTAATTGTTCAACCTTTACTTAGGATAAACATTTATCATAAAATTTGTACTTAAGCTAATGTATTAGCCATTTATATATTTCAATACCAAAATATACATTACAAATGGTTTCGAGTAACAACACTATACAATGTTGAAGCTATTTTGAATGTACTCGTATTTAGCTTTGTGTAAGCACACCATATACATATGTACGTGTTTGTGTAGGGGCAGGAGTTCAGGTAAAAATAATTAAGCATTTGCTGGCCTGGCCCAACTTACCTTGACAACTTGTTAATGGCAGTTTTTCTCATTAATACTGCATTAATTAAAAAGTCCGCCGCGCGTTGTGAAAGCGTGAGTGTTGTTGGGCATTCGTGCAACCATATGTGTGAGGAAACATGATGTTCATCATCGTCAAGATCATCATCATCGGCAAAGCCATTGGATTCGTGTTGGGATGAAAAGTGCGGAGGGAAAACCATCGCATTATAATTTATTTTAATTATGCAAAGGAAATGAAAGTAATTCCCGAGTTAACGAAAACCGCGTTCAGATACACTAATACAAAATGTAATGAATTTAATTAACCCCTTTTCCTTTTTTTTACCGTAATTAAATGAAGCAGAGTGCATTTGCTATAAATACTTTATACAAAACGTAATTTTGTAATAATGAGGTCTTTTCCAGTAGCACATTGCAATAAATAATTTCAACTAAACAAGAAAATTCATAATACCAACACGGAATAAAAATTATATACATTTTAACTAATGTCACACATTAATTCTGCATGCAACCAGCATGATGGGTTTCAAAACCCACCGATATTCTCGAGTTGTCCCGGTGTTCCCCAGCCGCCCGCAGCTGCGATTCCCGCCTCTCCGCCCAGTCCATTGCCGGCGGCCGTGGAAGCTTGAGCCTGAGCCTGGGCCGCCGGAGATCCGGGGGCGGGGGGCACGTAGTCGCCACCGTCGATGACCACGCCGTCGATGCTGGGCCCAAAGGCAAAGCCAAACTCCGGCGGACGAATGGGCACGCTGAGGAGCTGGTCCAGTGTCTTCTCGCGCAGGCACTTCATGAGGTGGGCGTGTGGGAGGTCTGAGGCGCAGTTCACGTGGTGGGCCACGATGGCAGCGTACTTGGCCGGATTACTGACCAATGACCATGGTGCCAGGCCTGATCCGGACATCAAGATGGCTCGGTTGAAGAGCAGGCCTAGGAAATGAGAGAGAGCACAGGCGAGAAGTCAGTTCGGAGTTCTTGGAAAGAATGCAAAAAAAATGTCTAGGGAAAACTATTTATTTTATAAGGTTTTTAGTATTTTGTTAGTTTCATTGAATGTAAATAAAATACATGTTCAATGTTATGTAAGAATCATGTTACGCAGAACACTATAGTAACAGCAGCTTTGTAGAGAAATTGAAGCCATCGGACCGATAACTCTTTTAAAATGAAATGGATAAACATATCACTTTTCCGAGTGACAAATGATATGGGGTCTGCCACATGTACATATGTAAGCTGCTACGGTCAGTGTGAATTGCTGTGGTACTCACCCTCCGGCACGGCCATCGACGAGATGAGGAAGTGAACGCAGGCGGCTCCCGTTCCGTGTCCTGCGAGGGTGATGCTGTTGGCATCCCCGCCGAAGGCCGCGATGTTCTCCTTAAGCCAGTGCAGCGCTGCAATGATGTCCATCAGGCCGTAATTGGCCGGCAGCTTGGAGTAGCGGTCCGTGTTGGCATTCAGAAATCCTGCAAATAGTGACCGGGGTTTTCCGCACTTAATCAGCACTTCTCCTTGCCGCCTGATTGGCTCGCGAATGGAAATTTAATCGAGTCGCCGCGTACTCGTGCAGTCAGTTGTTGGTCGCTTTGCCTATTTAAAATGTCAAACGCCACTCTTTTTTTCCCCGCTTTCCCGGGCGCGGAAAATGTGCAAAGTCACGCGTGCAAATCATGATGTCAGCACTTCCGTTTCCTCTGCAACAACAGAGGCGGCGGCAGCAACGGCAACAGCGGCAGCGGGGTAAGCAGATTCGGGGAGGGCGGCCGAAAGGCTGAGGGAAATGGGGCTGGCGCCAAATGAGGTCACACTTATTTCGTCTGTGCATTTGAATTTACACAGGGTATCGGGCCATGCACAGTGGCGAAATTAGCTACCGGAAACTAAACTAAACAGCGTAATTCTTTCCACTTTCAATTTAAAAGCAACACCATTAATAACGACGGTCAATTTATTGAACAAGTCTCTGAACTTAATGTGGATACTCCTTGAAGCGGTTGAATAGCTGAATTTATTTATTTTGAAAGCTATAATTCAAAGTTAAAAAGAGTAAATTTTTAGCTTTCAATTTAAACACCCACTGTGCCGCTGGCGAATTTTGAGCCAGATTGTAGCTAAATTAGTTGGATTATGGAATAAATGTACGACTGGTAGCCGCTGCAGTTGCTCAGCGGAAGTGCAGTTGATGTTGCAGCTGGATGGGATGGATAGGAAAGGAGGTTGAAAGGAGGTTGAAAGGAGGTTGAAAGGAGGCTGAAAGGCTGGGAAGAGGGTCTATTGGGAGGCGCACGTTCGCATCATTGCACTGACCTCACTCGCCCGTCCGTACGGCTGTCCTTCGTCCTTTTGGTCATGCCCTCGGCATATCAATTAGCATTAGGATTTGAGTGTGCAGAGCACTTACCCAGCACTCCGAGGCGATAATTTATGGTTACCACCAATATTTGTCCATAGCTGGCCAGCACGGATCCGTCGTAGGGATTGCCGCTGTTCCATTCATATGACTCGCCGTGCACGAAGACCAGCACCGGATACTTGGCGGGACTTCCACTTCCAGCCGACGAGGAGGACGATGAAGACGATGAGGAGGATGAGCTGGAGCCTCCGCTTCCCGATGACGAGGAGGTCGAGGACCCGGCAGACGAGGACGAAGAACTGCCCGAGGAGTCACGCGATCCAACTGTAACGTACAGAGAAATCAAATTATTATTAACACACACAAGGCATATTTATGGTCAATTTACTTTTTAGTTGAAGTTGTTAAAAAATAATACAACAAATTTCCTGAAACTCATCTACGAAAATAGGATCAAAACACAACAATCATGTGCAATATTATATTTTAGTTTTCATTGCAGATTTTTTACAGTGCATTGACGTGCAAAAAGAAATGTTAATTAACGCCATTTCAATTGAAGGAAACGACGGAGATAAATTTTATAATGGGAAAGCTGAAATTGATTGTCTTTCCGGTGGAAATCCGGCAGAAATATTTCAAGTCTCCAATGAGGAAAATAATTGCGGCAGCAGAGATTCACGGTCTTCGTCTTTAAACCGCTGGCCAAAAAGCCAAAACCATTAATCAACTCTGCCTACGAAAATAGGTAAACAAGACATTAAATCAGGTTCGATTCAGAGACAAATGTGCGTCTAAGCCCTGAAAATAGCCAAATAAGACGCAAACAACTCTTTTCCCGTTTGGCTTCTGTGACGAAAGCCCCAAGTCATCGAAGGCTCTCCAGGTCTAGTGGATCCTAATCGAAACGGACACGTTTTGGAGCTTAAGATATTTACGTATTGAAAGGCTTTTTCCTTTAGAAGAAAAAGGTATGGCAGTGAATTGATCCTTTCTTTTCTGCTGACGTGTGTGTAGAGTAATCCTCAGATAGGTATGAGCCATTGAAGTCGCACATTTGGGGATTAAGGCTTATACACCATCTTTCCATTTGAAAGTATTTTTTACAGTTATCATAGCTTTTTGTAATAGAAATTAAGTAGCATTAAGCCAACAACGTCAAACACTCACAAAATAATTAATATACTAAAAGTTATTACAAATAAAACAATGCAATAGTAACCAGTAACTTTAGAAATGTTTATTTGACGTGTGACATCTTAGGGCTTTCCTAAAATTCAAATGAAATATAAATAAAATTAAATATTTTATTTACAAAATATCAGTTCTCCCGTTCTCATGATATCCTAGTGCAGCCACGTTTAAGGATTGAAGTTTATTGGTTTAAGATGTAACCTAAAACCTAAAGTAATAAATCACTTTAAGGTTAGCTTCTAGTAAAACTTCATCCACTTTGAAGCAGAGAACACGAAATCGCTCGCAAAATGCAAACATAAATTTATCTTTGGAAAAGAAGGAAACGAGGAGGAAAGAATAGTTTGTGCAGCTGCATCTTTGCTAGATACATATCGCATGTATCTGAGTACACGCTTGTATCTGAGCTAGTCAACATCGGGCAAAGTCGCCCCACCTCCACCCTCGGACCACCCACCAGTCGCCACCCACCGAACAAAAGCCCCAACAACAAGGATAACAAAAGCAATATGAGCACGGGTTTCTCGCCTGCTGCCCACATAGAAAGTTCCTCGCTGGAACAAAAGAAGCTGCTTATCAAAGCGGAAAAAGAGTTGAGGAGGCGTGGGGGTTTTGGTTTGGTATATGGATGTTATGGGAGGTTTTGCTACCAAGAGTTAGAAGAAGTGGCGAAACGAGCACCACATAAAGGCCAAAGGAGAAAAGCAAGTTACTGTGTCAGTGACTTTTATAAATAGCGCGAACAAAGACTGACTCGTGGCACGTGTGTGGACCTCGTGCAATGAATTGAGGCGGGTCCACATCACATATAGATAGATACCTATTGAAACCTGGCCAAAACCCACTGCTAAACAGTGCTTGTGTGTTAACGTGCCACGAAATGGAAACCAAAGTCAATATGTGTGAAAAATGTTCTCGCCTTGATGTCACTGCGGTGTCACAATTCTCACATTTCCAGCTAATTCAATGATTTTCTCCGAAATAAAAAAAGCTATTTGCTCTTTTTAATGACTTTAAAATGTTGATTCATGTCAATTGCGACAATAAACGTTCTAAATTACTATGGGTTATTAAGATGACGTCCTCATCGTCTCTCCTTAACATTTAAACTGCAATAAGCTTAGACCACACCAAGAATTTGTTTATTTGTAAATTGTTCCCAAATGCTCCAACTATGATTACTAAAGAAACGTTAAATAGTTTCTTCTATTAGATAATGTGCTTATCTTTATCTTTACATTGACTCCTTATATTAAATTAAAAAGCTTTTAAGTACATCGTACTTAAGCGGTTAAATAATTGGCAAATGCAGAATGTGAAATTTTATTTCAGCAAATTACCCCGTAAAATTAATACAAATTTCTGTATTAGTTCTAAGAAACTTTTTAAATGTAACAAGCTATAAATTCCTTGAAGGCCGCAAAAATTCAAAGCCCCCAGTCATTACAGTAATTTGAGGCCAGAAAGGTTCTTCCCAAAACGAGGGGTGAAGGGGAAGCCACGTAACATGCAAACAGCATTTAAAACTTGTCTCCAAAACTTCCGACCACCCGCACAAAAACCCGGCCAGAAAACTTTTGTTGTCATTTCAACAAAAATGGCGGCGTTTTCTGCAAGTTGTAGGCCCCGGGGGATGCTACTTACAACAACCAGAGAGAAAGGAATTAAACTTTTATGACTGCCCTCCAGAAGAAGTCAGCACACATATATTGCACTGAGAAAAGCAAAGCATGAGTTTGCAAAATGGTTGTTTTTAGACCTGCTAAAATGCTAGACAAAGTTGAAATCACATATCTCGTTATATAACCAGAAAAAGCTTGAGCTTTATTAAAACAATGTATAAACTTTTCTTGGACATTTAATTTTATATGGTTATTTTCAATTGAAATACCAATTGAAATCTTTTCAAAATAGCCTTGAGCTTAACGTTTAAGGTCTCTGTGCACCAACAGATCGCAGTCAGACATAAGTTTAGCAGGAACCGCCTACAACTGCACGCCTTAAAAAAGTTGTACAATAGTTTTGCTGGGTGCTTGGCAAAAAGTTTGCTCCGCATAATTCTGGCAAATGTAAATATTTTGTAGGAACGCGTCTACAAATGTGTGTTGCCGGAAAACTAATGCGACTTGCGGGGCCCACTGTCGGGCTTGTTAATAAGTTGAACATGTTTTAATTTACATGCTCACGCTGAGCTCGGGCTGCCATTCAGTCAGTCCCATTTATTTGCGACCGGCAAATCACAACTAGGCAGTCAACTTATCAGGCAGTCTCGACTGAAAGTTGCCGCTGGGAGTTGCCGTCTTTCGGAGCAGTGTTATTTTGACTGGCATAAATTTAATCAAATTTGTGGCATGTGCCAAATGTGCGAACAATTTTTGACAGTGTCTGAATAAATGAAACTATGTGATTGACTCTGCTAAATCAGCACTCACATACATAAGGCAACTGGCGAAAGGATAGAAGCGTATGACAGGATTTAATTTTTGAGCTCGCAGAGAGAAGTTCTGAATAAAGTATTTATAATGCCATTTGTTTATTTGCAAATTTGACTTCCATTGTTGTTCAATTAAAATGTTGCCACTTGATATAGGATACTTTAATGGGATCGGACTACATACTCGTCTCTACCTTTTAATTTTAAATTAAAATCTATATTACATTTGTTTAATATTTTGTAAAAATGTTTACCTGGGTTTACTAATTGTGTGCCAACATTTGTTTCACAATTTTTGTAAACAAAGCTTAGTTGACACATCAAAAATGAAGAACAATTTGTTGATAATTAAGTTGCTGCTATTGAAATCCATTCTGAAGTATGCGCACACAGTATTGAATTGCTTGTTTTACACCCATTTTACACCACATTTTTACACCCAAAACAAAACCAATGAACGAAAAAAGGTGTAAACCAAAACAGAAGACGGAGAGGAAACTGTGTCGGAAAGAAAAGAGCCTTCAGGCAACCAAAAACTAGGTGAAATCAATATTCTCAACTCATTTTGCTTGGCCTGCTGGCAGCCGCATTGTCGTCGTAGTTTTTAGACTTTTATACAAACTTAGAGAAACCCTTTCATTTCCTGCTCCCCAAACAATGCTACTTGGGTTCGATGGAAGATGCTAAAAATCTAGTTCATTTCGGTTATCGTAGTTCTAGCGAGAAAATTTCATTTCGTTCAGCTTCAAGTTTAGCGTCGTCCATTGTTATACACCAAGTGCATTCATTGAAGTACATCAAATTCTGGTCAAGGGGCATTATGTAAGCTGGGCTCACAAAATATATTGCTTCAGAAAACTAAAATAAAAATGCAGGTCTTCATCGGGTGTTAAATACATACGAGTATTGAGTATTGTGCAGACTCATTGTTTGCTGTATTTAAGAAATTTCTCTAATTGTTTGCTGTCACAAGTTGAATTTGGAGTGAATACTAAAAAAAATCATGATCTTCATCAGTTTATTTTCCGTCAGAGTTGTTCGTGCTTTTTGTTTCCAGTCCTTATCGATTTAATAAATTTCAGAGTCGCTGGGTCTTCAATTTAAGGTTCATTGCGCTTTCGGTCCGTGGAAATGTTTCGCCGGGCTTTGAGTTATCCAGGTGACACAGTTACGGTCACGTAAGTTTTCCTTTTCTATCATTATTTTTTCGACATTTTGCACTTTATGGCCAAGCTGCTGGTCCCCTTAACTCCTGAACCGAAGCTGTCCCAAAGCTATTTTTCCCGTCCTTCTGGCTTTAGGTGGCGAGTGCATTTTCGGTTTCGTAGTTTATTACTTTCGCCTAAGTTTTTCTTTGCGACCCATTTTTATGTTTTCGAGTCTGCGAAACTTTTAGCTTCTACAAATGAATGAAACTGATTGAATATATTTTCCATATTTTTTCAGACCTTTTCTGTCGCTTCCTGTAGTTTTAAAAAGCTTGTTAAACTGTTGCCAGTATTATAAATAATTCAGTTGGCAGATAAGATATAAATTGGAATTTCAGGTTATGCTGCGGAAAACAAGAAAATGTTTTGCTAAAATGTATTAGCCAAAAGTCCATTGGTTAAATACCAATTAAAGTTCCTGTGGTCATTCGCAGAAACTTGATTTTCCACTTTGTATTTGTCTCAAATAGCACGAGTGAGTAGGCAAATATACTCGTAAATGCAAAAAGTCATTTAAACTTCAAGTTCTCGGGGTGGTAGCTTTCACAAATTTTATGAAAAGAAAGTTTTCGAATAGACCAAGGCGAGTTGAAAATGTTAGAGTTTAAATTCTGTACGCAGCTGGAGAAAAGCTGGCAATTCCAACCTAAATGACCCATATAATCTCGAGTAATCTGTGACTCTATATTGTTAATAAACCCAACGGATGAATTCTTGGCATTTAAAATATTGCACGTACTTTGCGAATATATTAGATGTAACCAACCACAGGAAACAAAGCAAAATGTCAAAAAACGAAGGGGAGATGAAATTATGATTTCGTCATGCAAAATGCGGCTAAGCACTCATAAATAAAAAACATAAAAGCTCATAAAAGCAATATTAATGCGTCTGTGAGAGCGGGAAAGTATGAAGTTATCACGTGACTCCTTACGCACATTGCACGCCATAAATTACAAAGTACTTTGCCCGCCAAAACTCAATTTACATTCATGTACACAACACCCAAACACACACGAGCTCCGCTCACCCACACAAATGCCCTTTGCTTCCTTGCTGATAAGCCCGAAATGAATGGGAGGAGCACACGGAAAATGCGACTGGAAAATGCTTCAGGAAAGTGGGGAAGCTGAGGAAAACCCAGTGGCAGGCGCGTGAAGAAAAAATTGTTGCATTAAATTAGGCGCACAGAAAGAGTGGAAAACTTTACGATGCGTCACTTGGCCCACGCCACACTTAAATGCCGATAAATCATTAAAAGAAAAAATAAGTGAAAACTCTGCGAAGACGAACCAAATCGAGTCAAATGCAAATGGAAAATGTTGCTGGCACAGCGCTTGATATGCTCTTTTTTCTCCTTTTTGCTGAACTTTTACAACCCACAAAATACGATTTTTATTGCCTTGGCCCTGTGGCAGCGTCTGGCACTTCATAAAAATGTAAAATATTATGATGCCTCCGGACACATTCACTCAAAACGCATTGTGCGAGATCTTCCCGACTTTTGCTCATATTTGCCGTGCCGCAAATGGGAAAAATCCAGGCGTGTGCGATAATTTCTTTTGAAATGTCATCTAAAATGTTACTGGTGGAAAACATTGGCATTTCGGGTTTCTTTAACGATGCACTTAGCCCATCACCTGTTAGCCCAAGTAGCTCCAGCTGCCATTTGCAAGGTAGTTAAACTCATGTAGGGACTTAATGTGAGCCAGCGATACACCCGGCGTATACGTAATAAATGGTTCTGCAGGCCAGAGAAGGCGATTCTACGATGGCTGCCTGGGATGCGGCCAGAAACAGAACCCGGCCACTTAATCTTAATGCATTCTGCCGCTTAACCCTTGCATCAGCTTAACTCCGGCTTAAGCCAGCCAGCCGGAGTTTTGCATACGAGCGCTCAAGTGAGACTGCATTCTAACGAAACCAATATGCGGCAGACACATGACTTCTAAAAAAGAATTGTGGGTAAAAACGAAAGCCCTTGAATGCGTTGCACACCGCGGAAAAATTTTACAGCAACACAAAAATGTAAATTTAAACGAGCACTGAATGGAAATACATTCCTTTTCAGCGTGACTTATATATGTGTATGGAACATTTTCGAGAAATTTACCATTGATAAAAGATACAAAGGAATAGGATTCCAAGAATAAGAGGCTTCCAATCTTTTATTTCGAAACCGAAATTCCATGCCAGCGTCCTATAAAACCAGGGCTTTTATTATTTAAATTAGGTGGGTATTTTCCCAAAGTGTCGAGCTGCAACGGGAAGATAAGGGGGCTGGATGGGCGGAAGAAAATGTCTGGACCAGAAGGGAGACCCGATGTGGCTCCTGGCCCTGAATGTTGTTGCAAATTGAAATATGCAATTTGTCGTGAGAGATTTTCTGTGGCTTTGCCGCTGACTTCGACTGCAAGTCCTGCTGTGCTGGGTCCGCGTTCCCAGCGTACCAGCTCCCTTTTCTTTCCGTTTCCATACCCTTTTCAATTTCAACGTATTATCGGTTAACAACATTATGTCAGCGTTCAGGCGTAAAACTGCTTAAGAAAATTGCGGACTGGGAAAAAATGGCGAATAGAAATTGGTTGGAAGTCGTTTTGAAATCGAAGCAAGTGCTTCGCCACCTTAATAGTTTTCCTTTCCTGATTTTCCCCCGGACCCATAGCAATTTATGTGGAATCTGCCACATAATTGCGTTCCAGTTACATTTTGTGCACAGTTCTCGAACGCGCATACTTTTCTGCATTTGTTGCAGCCCCGTAAATGTGTCATACATTGTGCCGGGACACCAGGGCGAATGCATAATGTGCACCCTATTTACACTCGGGCTTTCTTATTCGCATTTTATGCTGCATTTTAACGATCCCGTGTGCCTTGTGCCATCCATGGGGAAAAGTCCGCACATAATTGATGGCCTGCACATGGCAAGCTCATCAATAACTAACATGACGTATGTGTTATAAACAAATAAGCACAAAAACTCATCCATCGTCGGCATCATCAATATCCGCTAGATACGGCGAGAAATTGTCAAAATATTAATGGCCATCAAGTAGTTCGATCTGCCTGTTGTAGCAAATTTATGTCTATTGCTACAACTATTCGAGAGTGTTCTTCCCCAGCCGTTTTTCCTGCCATCTTTGATTGATAAATTTCCTTTTACGGTTGCCATTCTTTCAGTCTTTCTGTTGTTTGCCCGGCCATTTTCTTCTTATGGCTTCGTTAGTAAATTATGGCCACTTCCGTTTTTGCTGTCTAATAAACTGAGCCGTCATATGTTGTGCGTAAGTGTGTGCGCGATGGCTTACTTATGGGATGCTGCCGTTCTGCCGTCCTGCCGAACTTCACTTTTGTTTGGCCACCGAAAACAAATTGACGTAAGTCGTGTGTAATTTATAATGAAATATTATATTCGCTCGTGTAGCAGTTAGGCAGTCAAGTGTGTGGGAGGTAATAAATGACAATGTGTGGTGTGATATCTGGCCGGCTGGACGTGTTTTTGAGACTTTGAGTGGCACTGGAGAGTATTTTTGTAGGTAATTAAGTGCGTGTTTCCTGGAGTCATGAGGCGAAATCTCTAAAAATGTTTTAACAGCTAAGTTTGATTATGCAATCGATTAAATCAATTCAAAGGCAGTTCATGGAATTTATAATTAACGTATGTGAGATTTAAGAAGGTTTGTTAAAACCAACGCAATCGAAGACTAATCAATAAGAAACCTTGGCGGCCTCTAAAGGTTTTGTAAATTACGTTGGGCAAAGAAAACGCAAAATTTGATTTGCGCCTATGTAAATTATAAAGAACTCAGACCTAAAGGTTCATTTACACCGATCTTTTGATTACCCGCAAAGCTATCAAAAGGAATTTAGTTTTCACTTAAACTTAGGATTACTTGGCGTGCAGTTGGCAGTTTGAAATGCGAAGAGGGGTGGAAGTCTTAGGACATTTTTTGTTGCACAAATTAGGCAAATACCCAAAATACGTAAGTCAGCGGTTCACTTATTCGGTCGACTGAAGCCAACAGCTCAGATTTTTGTGTGTTTGCAAACATGCCGCTACAAATTCGTGGCTATGTGTCTAATGCACAGCTAGCATGCAAAATGGCAGTCAGTATAACGCCCTGTAATTAGACTATGACACGCTAAGTGCACGAACACATGGAAGTAAAATAGAAATTCAGTAAGGACCTTCGGGGAAATGTCCTGGGGTAAATGCTGCAAGTGCATGCAATGAAAGTTACTTTCCGCTTTCTTTCGACGGATTGTGTGCCATTTGCATGTTCTATTTGCTTGGACTTGCACATTTTCCATTTCAATTTGGCCACACACTCCTTATTCTGTCTGGAAAAGTATTCCTTTTCCTGATCTGTAAAGCCTTCCAAACTGACCCCCGGGCAAGTTGGAGGCGTAAGAAGCCAATTATGAACTTTGACTTATCAATTTCTTGGTAAATGACCGCACACACTAAAATGCTCAAATTCTTTTGGACACATTTAATGCGCAATTTAAATTCAATGCCTTGGGTTCTTGCTACATGTATAGCTCACTTTCGAGGGTCAAGTGGCCATTGAAAAGGTGAACTCACTTCGACCATTTTCCCGGGATGTGACAAATTTTTCATGCATACTTTATACGATGGCTTTGAGTGTTTCACGGCCCTAACAGTGTATGTGTGTGATTGGTTGTGTGTACATGGGAAACTTTGTGTGAGTGACCCCGGGATGGAAAAACAAAAATACACATTTTACAAGGTGGTTTTGGGTGGAGTCTGGGCTTATTCCTGCGCGGTTATAAATATGGTTGGCGCTTTAAAAGCGCAATTTTCTGTGTCAATATTGAATATTTAAATTTGTATAAAAGGGGGGACATTGAAATATATAAAATCCGACATATCATGCATCGAATATTAAGTGCTCTACAAAAACCCATAGCTTTAAATTAACTTTTCAATTTTCTGTTAAATACAGAATTATAACATCATGTGCTTCGAAAAATTTCACCTTCTATTACCAAATTAACTCATCATTCATTTTGCAGGCTTACCTGTTACTTTTTTTGTTCAGACAATATTTTATGAAATTAGAAAAGCCTATCTAGCGAACAAGAATTATCCTTCTGCGTACACAGTGTTTAACAACTGCAACGGAAAAGATTATGGTATATCCGAAAACGAAAAAATGCCAGAAGTGTCATGCGACATTGTTTCATAACTGTAAATGACAGAAGGAAAGCGGGAAAATGTCACACACACGAGCACATTTATACACAAATGGCGGCCATCAGCAGAGACTTTGCGTTTCATACATATTGTAGATTTATTGATAGCGCTCCACGTTCACACAACCAAATACGCAAGCCCATGAGCAGAACGCATCTGCACAGAGAAAAATACAGGAAAATACCTGATCAGGCCATTCCGGCTCAATTACATTTTAGATAAAAACAATGAAAACTTTACAAAAATTCGTAATTTGTTACGCTTTGTGTGCTTTTTTTATGTATAAAGAAAGTGAAATAATTTTCCTCAGTGTAAAGAGCCACGGCGACACATACACAATCAACATAAACGCTTTCAGTTAAAGTCAATATGTAGTCAAGCGCTTCGTTTATAACACAGAGTTGACAAAAGTTTCAGACGCCCCTTTTCTGTCAGCCGCTTTTTTCCACTCATATTTATGGCTTCTATCGTCACTTGAAGGTAGTTATTCCACAGTTATTGTAGAAGCTTGTATACTTGTATGTTGGCAAAGCCTAGGAAATTGCAAGCGCAAGCAGCAAATACAATCAGCAACACAAACGCAGACACAATCCCAAAGGACGAGTGACTATCCCTCTCGACGAAGGAGTTGCGCAAAATGAGCGATTTGATGTATGTACTTATGTCCTGGGAATCCCCTGATGAAAATCGATTTGCGGGTTCTTGTTTAAGCCGTGATTGCAGGCCGACTAGCGGACTAGAAGCGAGAAAGGTTACTTACTACTAGTTGGAAAGCTTTAGAAACTGAAACTCTAGTTTGAAACTGTTGTATCGGATGCACTATAAAAGTAGGCTGACATTTAAGATTTTGTAATATAAAATTACCTTAAAACTATTTATCATACCTAAAATAATATTAGTTAGTCAATAGAGAAGAACTTGTGTTTGTATACAATTAATTATTTCCGTATGATTGAAAAAAAATAAAAATGCTAATAAGTCGTTAATCTCCTTCCAAAGTACCGCTTATATTCAAGGGAATTTAAAAATTCAGCTTTAATTTTTGTATAAATTCCTCAAGTTTGCAACTAAAATTACTTTGGAATCAGCATTTTAGAAGTTTGTTCGTCATGAAGTGTAGCAGAATCCTCAAAATCAGTTCAGTTTCGTAAATGGAAGATTCAAGTTTCAGGAGTCCGCTTGCTTTAAGACATGCAAATGCTGATGGAAATCTTTGGGAACTTGACACTAAATGGTACGCAGGGGCTGGGGAAATAATAAATGTAATTTCGAAATTTTCCGTTTCCTACTCTCCCTTGTTGCGTTTGGCAATTGTGTCTGGCGTAAGAAAATGAGAAAAGTAACCTCATTCTGGTCTTTGTCTGACCCGATTCACTCCCCCACCGACAATCACATCCAGCTGCAACTCTTGTGCAAAGTTTACGGGAAGCAGACAAAGTAAAAAGTTTACTTGTTTTTCTTTCCTTTTTTCAGCTCTGCAGTTTATTTTGCTTTGGCCGCTTTATTCCGCGTTAATTCGACTACTGTGTAACAGAATGGGTCTTGCCTCCATTGTTGGCATTCATATGCATAACTCTTATATCGGCAGTGCTCAGACAAAAAAAAGTTAAAAGAACTTCATTTCCGTGTGAGACCAGGAACACGCACCAGGCGGCTCTCGTTTCGATTTCCGGTTCCGCTTTCGGGACCGACTGACTTGTGCCGCCGTTGCGTGTGGAATGTGGCACGCACTCGGGCACACATCAATCTCCCATCCCCGTTCACGACCCCTATCTCATTAATAATGTATATTCAAAGGACTGGGATCTCCCAATTTGATTGGTTAGGGGATAAGCAGAGGATTGGTTATAATGAAAATCTGTACACAGAAAATAAAGTTTTCCCTAAGATAGTTCTTTAACTTTTAATTTATTCCGTACATTTATATAACTTTTTTTTGAGTTGTTGCTTCTTTGAATCGAGAGTCACATATTGAGGATATTTTTACAGTGCTCATGATAAAGATTTGTTTATTTTCAGGTGAACGCAATCAAAGAAGCTTTTGGCAACGGTCGATTGGCTTATTGAAAACCATTATCGAAACCATAGACACAAAGGAAATATTTCATTATGAATTCAGCCTACATTGCTGCGATGGATTATTGAAAATATGGATGCAACTGTTTCTATTTGCATAGATAAACAGGTCAAGAATACATTTATCAATTGGCCAATGGGCAAGAAAGCCCTCATAATGCGCTATTAAGTGAGCCTTTAAGAGCTTAATCACATGGAAATGCTAGAGATTAGAAATTATGACATTCATTTTTCACCAATCCCCGATTTGGGGGATATAGGCCATTTCTCAGTGGGCAAACAAAAGTCAGTTAAGCACAAAATATGGCCAACATTCAAGCAGCTGATAAACTTGAAATCTACACACGAACGAGCAGACCAGATGAGGGTTCAAAGCCCGGAGGGGCATGGTTGTAGGGGAATAAAAAGCCCAATGGACTTTTGCCTGGAAAAGCGGCAAATCATGCTTAATGTGGCATTTGTATGTTTATTTTTTTTAACATTTTCCTTCTACGCTTTCCTCAGCGAGAACAAGCCAAGGACTTAAAAGGGACACGGCAACAACAATAATGCCGTAAAAAGGCAGCAAATAAAATAAAATAAGACGAGATGCGATGCGATGGGAAAGGGCACAAATGAAGAGCAGGGCCAGGAGCAAAACGCAGGCAAAAGCAGTGGCGATGGCATGGAGCAAATAAAAGCCACAGAGGCGAGAAAGGACTTCACTAAGCAGCGGTCCAAGGCAGAGAAAAGCTAAGATGATATAAATTTTATTGTTATGTCCAAGTAGATTAAACTAGCTGCATATCCATCCGAGTCCAGAGTCCCGAATTCCGAATTCCGGCTCGTCGAATCCCGTGGTCGGAGCTCAAAAAGTAGCTACCAAAAAGGCGAAAGAGATTTATGTGCTTATGCGTCTGTGCTTCTGTGTGTGTTGAGGATAATAACGCAGCAAATTCATATTCGGAAATTGAGGGGGCCGGGCTTCACACAAAAAGAGCTGCACAATCTTTCATTCTTTTGACATTCAGCCGTGAAGTAAGATCACCTTGAAGGCTCTAAATGCTTTGCGGTACAATCTGTGGCAGTAGTAGCCTGTATGAATTATTTTTCGGAAATAAATCTTTAGCCATATTTTATTGTGTTGGCATGAAAGCGTGGCTTGTATCGTATTTTTTTTAATATTCACCTATCTTTTCCATCAATATTCCATTAACAATTTAGCTCGGCTTTGTATCACCTTTCTGTGCCTAACTCACAAAAATATAAAATGACTTATTTCTCTTGGTGCCCTTCTGACAGTTGGACAACCCCAGGCAAAAAACGGAGGCTTCAGCTCATTAGGATAAACTGTACAAAATTTACATATTCCGGTTTTATTTTCTCCTTTTTAAACGATTTATTATGAAATGCCCAAGGTCCTTGATTGGATGAGTTTGTTATCCGTTGTAAGTATGTCCTTATGTCTGCTGCCTCTGCTTTGCGCAAAAAGTTGTCCTGTTTTTCAGTTACTGCTTATCCAATTATCAAAACCAGACATTTAATTTTCCCTTTTACTGGCGCTTGCCCTCGACAAATTGCTCGTTCAATTAGCTGCCCTTGAAGATGATCACTGCACTCGAAAAGCGTACACATTTTCCAATTCAATTTAGGTCCGCGTCTCAAGTTTCGGGGCAAACAATTTATCATAATTTTCCAAAGAAATAAATGAGAAAAATGAAAACTCTTGCAATTCAGCAGGGTTGGCACGCCTTCATCGACAAGAGACCTTTTCTGCCATCTGCTGTCGAAGACAAATTGCAGGTAAAATGTAAATTCTTTCATACTTGAGTGAATCTTTATTTATTTTATAGGTATTTACTTTTATTCATTTTTTATGCTGAAACAGGACGACATTTTCCTTACAGGCTAGCCGAAAAAGTGAACCGTTGTTATACCAACATAAATTCATTTAATTGGACACTCCTAATGCAAGAGTCTGTGGGGCTTAGCTTTATATCTATGGGCGGTCCGAAATCATTCAATAATAAAAAATAAATAAGTAATAAAAACATCATTTAAAAATATTTATTAAATATTTTAAAAATATTTATTTCTGCCTAATGCACAATTATACAATCTTAAATTACGTTGTAACTACAAATGTCAAAAAGCTATGAAAATATATCTAAATTTCATTCGGAGGGGGGAGCTCAGCAAATACATTAAGTACACGCCTCGGCAAACTGTAAGTTAATTGAAAGCCAGCGGCGAAATCAAGGCAACTGTCTCTTCAAATGATAGACGACTGTCTTGGTGAGGAACTGCCTGACAGACTGAAGCAGTCGCTCTGCGGCTGAAACTCCATTGCCGTCGAGCAGTATATTAAATTTAGCTCTTAACGCGCTGATAGACAATCAAATTTACTTCGATTCGCAGTGCAGTCTTCGACTCCCCTGCTGACAGGTGCCGCGCTATTTGAGTTGCCAGAGTTGGCTCAGTAGTTGGCCCAGTTGGCTCAGTTAGATGAGATAAGTGAATGCCGCTGATGGTTCCCTTTAAGTCCCAGTTACACGTCCGGATTCCCCACGGCCACTGCTCCTTTGGGTTTTAATTAAAATGTAATTTACTACCCTGTCAAACGGCGGCGGCTTCGGTGGAGTTTGCTGCCGTTGCATTTCCCAATGGCCAGCTGAAGTTGACTGGCAGCCTGACGTATAGACATCCAGACAGATCGATACAAAAAGAGCTGAATATTTAAAGAGCATTCGGATTCAACAAGAGAGGACGCTATGTTACTCAAGCTGTTATAAAAAGAAGTGAATATCAAAAAATATTCATATTCAGCAATCGATTTCTTTAGTCGAATACCTCGAATACCAGATAGCTGGTACCAGATACCAGATAACAAATCTCGAACTTTAGAAATTCAAAGGCTATGGGAGGTTTTTTTAACCCAGCAACATTTTCTTACTGCCAAAAATTAACAAATAAATTGATATTTTAGTGGAAAGTTAAAAGGTTTAGTGCGTTTAGCCTACAACCAAACCTGTTTTGAAAACTGACTGAGTAAAGTGAAGTCTCCCGTGGCCATTTTAGACCATACTGAACTCAATTTATAAGATGAAATTTAATGGATCCCCAACTACTTTCACGCCTTTACAGCTCAAAAAGCAAAACAGCTGCAGACAAATGTGGCAAATCGCTTTGGATTTTCTTCTGAAAGGACCAGACATTCTTTTAGGCATAAATTTGGCCACTTTGCATTCGGGACCTTGAACCTTCTTCTCGGCTTAGCGTATTTTTTTCGGAATTTGAAAAATGCTCAAGCATTTGTCCAATTGCGTGCAGCACAAGCACAAAAAAATATTAAAACCCTTGTGAGAAAAATCCAAAAAAAGATATTTTAAACTTTACCAACGCTGACCCTTTTCTGGCGTTGGCCTTAGGGATTAACGGAGGAAAGAAAAATTGAGCAGAGTTTCCCCGACCAGCTGGCTGCCAATTTATTCAAATGCCTTGCAAAGTGCTAAATAAACAAGACTCAGTCCCCCGACATGGTCATGTCATTTTTCTCGGTTTTAGCTGGGTGCAAAAAAAAATAAAGCACTCTTATTTGGTGTTGGCCAAAACCCCGTTCGCCCTCGCACTCACCTTGTATGGGCACATAAATATTTAGATAGAGGCAGTCCTCTGATTGATTCTGCAGATAGGGCAGCAATCGCTTCAGATACTCTAGTCTGCCCTTGGGCATCCGTTCCAGGGCCGCCGTCTCGTTGTGAATGTCCGGCAATCTCTGCGGGCAAACCGGGCTGAATCTGCAAAATCGAAAAAGATTTGAGTGGCGAGCTTGTCAAAGGAGAAACTTTCCTTCATGGCATTTTGCTTGTTGTTAAAAAGGTTTCCTCACCCCGAAGAATGAAAATACAAGCAAAAAAGTTTTTGGTAAATAGGCTTATTTTTATGCCCGGCCTCGAATGTCGTTATAAATAGATTAATTTGCCGGAATTGTGTAATCTTTGAGGGATTTTTTTCAGGGGCGCTTGTAATGACTTGAAGAGAGGCCAAACCAAAGTCAACTTTGTGATTGTCTTTTGGCCGTAAGAGCTTTTTGATTTGAACGCAAAGTTTGCGCTTTAATTTGTTTTTGTGAAATTGCCTCCTTTCCATTCATTTGCTTCTGCATTTTCCTCTTTTTGGCCGAGACTTATTTTCGATCTTGGTAAATTGGTTTTCGATTTGGCTCTTATCGTTCGATTTTCCTCCTTGACAAATCTCCCTTTGTGTGTGCACTTGTGCAATTTACTAATTTCCTCCCTCTATTCCCACAGACAGGACATGCAAATGCCAGAAGCGCACTCTTTTTTTGGCCTTGCACTCATTTATGAATCTGATGGGATTGGGAATACACTTAAACAAAATTGGGGTATTCAGTAATGTCAAGAAACTTATATAATTTTTAGTTCTTTAACTTAAAAAAAGAAAATATTTAACTAATATTCGCCGAAAAATTCGAATAAAACTTGATGATGATGAATAACATAAGTATATATCTCTATTAAAAAAAATGGTTCGATTAAAAATAAATATTTTTCACCAGTGTTCCAGGAATTGGGTTCTGCCATCCGTATTTAGCTGGCAGTGCTATTATTTGTTTTTAATCTGATCTATAAATGGAAGAGTTAAACCCATTCTGCCAAGTTGAACCCATCTGTGTTCCATCGATCCATCGGGAAAGACATGCTGCCAAGGTAAATTTACGTTCAAATTTATGTTGCCAGCTGTAGATTTGTGTCAGCATAGCCTCTTAAAGGATTGGGAAACGAGCGAAAGGGAAACTGTGGCCACTAATGCATTAAGGCCGATCCGATTTGTATCGTGAAAGGCCTCCACTTCATTCATCAAGCCTTTGTGGCCCTTAAAGTAGGCGGCTTAACTCATTAACCGCCGCAACTCCTGTTGGCCATCAAATTGTCATAAAGCGAAAATCAATAGGAGCATTTAAGAGAGAGTTCGTCCTCCATTCCCCCGGCTGGCTGCCCATTATGAGGATTCCTCTTTCAGTCATCCCAAAATGCATTAACATTAATGACATTGCGAAACGAGAATTTATTTTATTTAATTTCCTTAACTTTATTTCACCGCTGCCCTTTTATCTTTGTTATTACCGCCCACTCTGATTTTTGTTTACCATGGCGAGTATATTTAATTTTTGCTTTTTATGGCATTCCAAACGCCTCGCCGAAAATTGGGAATCTACTTGGAACTGACCCTCAGTGGGTTGCCAGTTAATGGACGCTTGTGGTGGCCATGCGATTGCCATAATAATCATTAATTTTATGGCAAAACAATAAGGCAGGTAATAAAAGTTTCATTTTCGGGATCCATTTTCCCTTCGCCTTTTTTTTAATGTAATGAACATGGTGTCAACCTCGGAACCCTGCAGCCACACGAAAGGGAGCTGGAGCAGCTTGGATGAGCAGAAAATATTAAAAATAATGAAAGTGAAAAGTTTTTACGGCAACTCCCGCGCAGTTGTAGTGGCTGCCAGTGGTTGCCAGTTTGCCAGTAGTTGCCAATGGTCCAGGGTACAGGTAACGAAGTCCCGCTTTATCCTCTCCAGTTCGAGGTCATAAAAGCCACATTTTGCCTTTTTAATGTTGCCCCCCTGGCAAACGAATGGCGCACACTTCTCAAGTGGCAAGCGATCTTGTTTATGCCACTTTGCAACCGCTGAACTTTCGCAGATAAGAACGGGTGGTGGCATGGAATACGGGTGGTGCAGGTGGGTTATACATGTGGACTGCTGGAGGGGAGTGGTTGAGTGGCGCTAATAAAGCGGGTGCCGCAATTAAGGTCAGGGTGAGTTCTTCCCGCCATCGATGCTGCATTTGCAAATGGCAGGGCATTAAAAACTTGATAATTACTTGTAGATTTTACAGACAGCTGGAGGGGCGAATAATCATGTTTCCCGGCGGAGCAATTTACTGTAGAACCATCTTATGCTTTACTATTTTCATTTTACTGAGATGATACGTGATAAAAGTAGGTAAATACCATTGGATTGCTTTTCGAAAATAAACAAAGTTTTCAAAAGTGTTTTCCACCGCTCTTTTAGGAACGTTGCGTTTTTATTTCAGGTTTAGTGGCACTTTTGAAATTTACCAATTGCAATGTATATATGAATGAAATACTGGCACTTTCTTTTGAAATGTCGTACTAAATATCTAGTTCACGTGTTTAATAGAAATTTAGCTAACATCTTAAACATATTTGCCTGCTGACTAATAACTAACAACTAATAGCTTGGCTCGGACAGCACCTGTTTTCCAGGTAGATTATTTGCGACAAACAGATATCTGCGAAATTCTAGCAAACAATTTGAGGATTGTGACCCTGGCCAGTGGGAAACTGCTCGGTAGCCAAAGCACGCGGTCAAAAGTAAACAAGGTTATAGCCACGGCTCCTCCCCATTCCTCTGTGTTATTCCGAAATACATGCAGTTTGGAATTCACAAACAAAACATAAAGCAAAGCTCGCCCCAAATGCTCCAGTTTTGTGTACATTTGAGTGGAAGGCCAGGATAATCTGCATGCAGGGGAAAGAGACTCAAGAGCAGACAAGGCTTTAAGGGTCAGGGCTTTGGGGATATAATGGCGTACTTTTGCGGAGGAGGAGTGCTAACGCTTTGTGGTAAGTAAATGGTAGCCAGGACACCAGCCCTGTCAGATCCGCTGGCGATTTCGGCTTGAATACATCAAACAAAAGCATAATCTTAGCCATGCAGAAAAATACACGCATACACCGGGAGAAAGATGTACAAACATATTAAATATTGGCCCATCTAATCATTTTAACTGTCTTGGACTCGTATATCTTTGGATTGACTAAAATATAACATAATCCTAAAGAGCTTTAATGAAGACACATTGACGTGCCTTTATGTGTTTTAAAGTTTGACATGTTTTGTCCAGTACTGCGTTTTTTCAGTGCAGGCTTTAATGGAATGGGCAGGTGATGAATGAAGGGCACCGGATCGCATAAAATTATACGCGACATTGCGGCCACGTCAAGTAAAATAGATTAATTTTACCTGTGGCCAACGGGCCAGAAGGTTGTCGTCCTCATCCTGATTTTTCCATCCCTCCAACCGTGCACACAAATTAGATTGGCTGGCGACACAGACTCAGTCGGAGTCGCAGGCCCTGGAACTCACACCTTCCCGGAAAATCTCCCTCGGGCGGGCGTAAAGCTTTCTTGCCTCAGTCAAATTAAATAAAATCCAATTTAAAATGAATTTTCGCAATTTCATTTAAAAAGGGCAACAGTTTGTACCGCCGCCGCCGAGTCATTCGAAAATTCATGCGGCTGATGTCCTGGGGATGTCTTCCCACCTCCACTCTCGGCCCTTAACCCTCCGCATCCTTGCGGTTGCCACTTGCTCTTGAGCCTCAAATTGGAATTAACGTTTTTAATGACGGAGCAAGCTTCTGTTTGCCGGCGCGAAAGAGATGCCTCACGAACTGCTGCACGCATTTTCTGATGGTGCTTGTGGTGGTCCTGCCCGCCATTCATTAATGCGCTTTTTTATTAGGAAAATCGTTAACTTGAGTTTCTCCACTTAGCGTTTTTGCGTCAAGCTTTTACTTTCGTCTTTATTAAAAACTTTGGCGTCATGCATAAAACTCGCCAGTTTATTGCGATTTTTACACTCCGTTTATGAGCCAGAACCTGGGACCCTGCGATCCTGGAACCTGGAACCTGGAACCTGGTCAGGAGAGGTTGGCCACTAATCCGCTTGTTTTTCATAATCCTTACGCCACAGGCAACGGCCAGGACCAATGTGCAGCCGTTGGAACAACAGCAGCAAAGTGCAAAGTGGCTGGCGGAATTTATTTCATTTTTATTAAAGACGTTGTGGCGGTAAATGCGTGGATGAGGTTGGAAAAGCGGGTGTGCGGGTGTGCGGGTGTAGGGCGCTAGAGTGGGTAACCGGGTGGTTTGGTGGTGACACGCGTGGCTTGTCAAAGCCATGAACAGCTGCTGCCTTTGCCGGGCTAGGAATATGTGGGGACATAATTTTCTCTTTTCTCTTTTTTTTTTTTATTTATTTTCTGCGTTGCCTCCATTTTTTGTGTGGTTGCGGGAAATTATTTTTGCAATGGGGCCGATGAAAGTTGACGAGTAACTTGTGGTGGAAAGGTATGTGGCCTTTGTAACGACGTTAGATTCTTGTTGGAAGTGTTGAAATCCAGGGCAAACTTTAGTTGAAAGCACAGAAGAGGTGACGACAGGTGAAGAGTGCAGGATAGAGGTGAATAGACTGGCTACTGGCATTTAAAATATGCAAGCGGTTGTACCCAAAAATTATATTGTTTGTTTGCCTCGTTGACTGAAAAAAAACTTCAAAGTTAAGCCACAGAACTAGAATGGAAACTCAATCTAAACCGCGTAACAACAAATACATGGTATTCTAAGCGGTATTTAGGTACATTTCCCAAAATCAGTCTAATGACCTATTGTGCCAGCTGCCTATGGACAACTTTATTACGCTGACGTTCTGAAAAATCTCCCGACCATTACTCAAGCCGTTTTATTGGCTCCCTCTCACAAGGCCGCCTTGGTCGCCAAATAAAACCGTCCACCTATCCGGAGAAGCGAAGATGATGCGGCGGAGGAGGCCTTGAATTACCCAAAACATTGGCGGGAAATTCGAGAATGCGAAAATGCGAGAATCATCTGTCTGCTGCGCGCCGCAGGTGCTGTTCTTTGTTAAACTTGAAAAATTATATTTTATTTGCCGGGGCGCACTGTGTGCCGTAGTGATTTCGCGGCCCGTTTTCATTGGCATTGTGGGTCTGGAGTCCGTGAAAGGGGGAAAACTTTTGCTGCTTGACGGCCCCAGTTCGCTGGCCCTTTTTTACAACAATGGAAAGTAGGGGGAATGTGAATATCTCTGGGCATCTTTGTGAATAATGATTTGCCACTCGGGAGCATTTGTAAATTAGATGCCGCTGTGTAGCTGCTGCTTTCCCGTAGCGCTGTTTGCTGCCGGGGACGGCGTAAATATTTAATTTGCGAGATATTCCGCGAGGAAGTCGGCCGACTAAGTTGACCTTTGACTTGCGTTTTCCCCATTTTTTTCCGTCCTTATTTTCAAAAGCCATTATCGTTATGTCCTTTGTTGTCGACGGCCGGGCACGGGTTGTAGCATTTTCCATTATTTTCATTACTTTCAGTTACACTTGGCCTTCAGTATTTTCGGACCGCCGCCTGCGCACTTGACTCAATAATGAGTCAGTTAATTGAGGTGACAATTGTTGGGTCCTCTTGAGAGAGTTGACTTATGGCATTTTGATCATTTTATGCACTCGAAAGGCAAATCAAACTCAACCCTTTTGGGAGATGATTTAGTGCTTTTACATGGACAAAGCCTTTTGTCAGATGGTGGAAGTCGGCAGAACTCAGGATATTTATTAAATTATTTAAACGACGGATGGAGCTTTTTCTAATGAAATTGGAAGGACCAATTGTGAGGCTTGCTTGTAATGTTTGCTTTTTTTGATAAATACTGTAGGAAGTTTTTTATTGTATTGACATCTCTATGTCCGCGACCGATTCAACAAAATTAAAAACAATTGGGGTAAAAACATATTATTTACTCATGTTTATATAACAAGGTTAAATTTTGACTTATAGTCGTCTCATAATAATGATATAAATATATGCAGTAAATGTTATTGTGCTGTTTTTTTCCCTGTAAACAAATATTTAAAACAGTTTCTGAGGTGTACGGAAACATTGAAGCTAATCCAGTTTAATGGTATACCCTGATATCCCGCGACAAAATGCAAAGAGACGACTCACCTGTCCGCCTTCTTGACACCTGACCACATGGCCGCGGAGACGGGCGGCATGAATCTCAAATTGCCGACCGGCGGCGAGGCGTAGGGTATTCCTCGGTATGCCTCCACCGGATCCAAGTGCCTTCCGTCTAATTGGACAATTACGCCCGATATGGCGCCATTGCGTGTGTTGATAATCCGCGAGGAGAGCTGGGCGGGTAATTGATCATGGTTCGGGCTGTAGTTCGAGTTCGAGTTGCTGTTATTGCTTGTGGGTCTTCCACTGCGGTTGCTGCCATTTGATCCGCTGGTGCTCGTGGAAGATGAGGAGGAGGATGAGCTGCTGCCGGGGGACGACAAGCCCGCCGACGATGATGAAGTGAGGGATAATGAGGGTACGGAACTGGAAGTGGCGCTGCTGGAACCGATCAGCACGAGTCCGCCATTATTCACCGACGAGGGACTCTTTTGCGAAGTACTCAGGTTGCCGCTGTTGCTGCTATAACTTATGCCGGCTGCCGAGCATCCAGACATATATATGTTCAGGACGACCAGAATTAGCAGAGATGACCACGCCCACCCCGACCTCCTCGCCGTGGGCGGCACTTTCCGCCGCGTTCTTGTTGCTGCTGATGGCGGGAGTTGTCGGTTCGAGAGCAGCATGACCATTATTATTATTGGTCAAAATGGCCACGTCGCAATGTTGTCGGTATTTTTTCGACAACTTAATGTCCGGCTGGTGTTTTATCTTTTTTTTCGCTCCGCTCTTGTATAATTGACCACAAGTAGCTGTTTGTGGCGTGGCCTGGTTTCCGCTTTGCTTGTTTCAGCAAGTATTCTCACTTTTTGCTTCCCATATACAATTTTCCTTTACAACAGGGTTTGTGCAAAATATTATATGGCAGTTTTAGACATCTGGAATGAAAAGACATGTGGTTGGTTGGTTAGAACTAATACGTTTGGAGACAATTATTCAATGGAATTTACTGTTTATTGGAAAATGTTCCTGGATCACACAATCACGAGCACAAGTTCAATAATTCAACAATGAATGGAAAATTTGAGAAGCAACGAGCAGATATACTAATTAAATATGAATTTTTTAGTTCAATCAAAATGTAATTGAGTGAGCTCAGAAGAAGGAAACTTGCTTTATCTATAAATATCTAAATGTGTATAAATTTAAAAATCTTTACTTCGGCTCTGGTGCTCTCTTCAAGGCAATTAAGTGAGGTGTGTTCCTTGAACCATTTCTTGCTGTCCTTTCTGTCGTTTAGTATTTTTACTTTCTATCCCTCTTGATAGAATAGCTCATGAAATTGGTAAAAGTCCCCTGCCCACTGCTCGCACTTCCACTAGCTGAGTAACGGGTATCTTATAGTCGGGAAACTCGACTCTTCACGTATGTTTGCCAGCTGGAGCATCACCTTGTTTGCACTCGGTGTAGTGTCCTTGCCCTTGTTGTAGTTGGCAAGAACAAAACCCATACGAAGGGGTTTTGTGGATGGGGTGACAGGAAATGGGCTGGGTTGGGTGGCCAGGACATTTGGCATTTTGCATATGCCAGACATGTCAGTTTCGCAGGCAGGCAGGCAGAACCGAGTCCCCTGACAACACAGGGGGCATGCCTACGTGGAATGACTAGGAAGTGGCCGATGGAGGCTATTGGTGCAGGGAACAAAGCTGTAGCCTTTTCATTGGCCAACTGACATTCGGTCATTGGATCGACAATTCAAAATAGTTAAACGGAGGATGTGGGCGGCCCATTTACGGAACTGGCGGAAGGCTTATTAACGGATTTGTTTTGGGGTCATTTTTGGAACGTTTAAGGCAATATTTTTCTTTTATATACTTGAAAGTGTTTAAAAATTGTGTATTTATAACAAGTATCGTATAATTAATTATTTAAAAAATATTCATAATATATTTTATTGGAAACATTTAGTTATAACTAAATTTCTGCTTAAATCGCACGTTTCACGAGGAGTAATTTCTTTCTTTTCCTTCTGTTCTACTTATGGCGTCAGTAAGGTGCTCCACGGTCTCATAAGCCGCAAAGCAGCAGTGCGCGTGATCCCAGTCACCTTTCTACCCCAGAAACCGTATTTTTTTGGGAGGAAGAAGGGCATTTTTATTCAGCTGGCACTTACTTATTCCGTGCGTTGGCTCTTCTGCTGTCTGCTGTCTGCGGCTCGAGTGCAGGTGCTAAGCCCTCCTGTCGTGCATGTGCGTTGAATGTTGGATGTGGGATGTATGATGTCCTTGCTCCTGCCGCAGCGCGTCCTTTTCGTCTTACTCCCGCTGCTTCTTGAGAATCCCTTCACGTACTGCTCGCTCAGCCGCGTCGTCTGCTGTTGCTGCTCCTGCTGCTGCTGCGTTTTCTGAATGCCGGCACGCTACAATTGTCATGCAAGCTGACATTCTCCACGGAGACGTTCAGTTACTCAGCGACGAACAGGATTGTGGGACGGGACACAAGACACTGGCCGACTGCTTATGGGGCTCCAGTTGGCGTCCTTCCATCGCGGATTATGCTGCAATCAGATCAGAGAGATGGCACACTTTATTAGACCTTTCATTCCATCCCATGTGGCACTTAAGCAATGCGTAGTAATTATCCGGCACGAGCCATTTGCGTATTTAGATGCAAAATAGTTTGCCTTGCTATCTAAAAAATATACTGTGTTGAAGAATACATCCTTTACCCTTGTGTTTTTTTTTAAATTAAATTAAATAACCCATTCCAATATTATTCATTATATTATAAATTTTTTGGCTTAATTAATAAATGCTATGTTAACTAATAATTCAAATAAGCACTCCTAAAGCAAAGTACAATTATTCCCATAGGTCGAGCGACTTATCTGCAGGGTATTAATTGAATCACTGACTTGGGCTGGTGGGAAATTTTAATTATACGAAGCCCTCAAGTGTAAGTAAATTATTATGCAGATCATTAGCAAAGTAATTAGACTCGGCTGCCGCCTCGCCCATAATCCTCGGCTCACTAGTTGAATTAATTGTATTCCTGGAAATTCCTGGAAATTGAGTTGTTCCCACATTCCATCAAATCATACCGCTGTCTTCAAATACATTTCCGCACATAATTTCCCCCAGGCCAGGACCGGGAAAGTCACATAAGTATACAGGGGGAGAGCAGAAGGGATTTTAGAGTGCGAGTTGCTTAGTTTGCTCAACAAATAACATCATCAAGTTGTCCGCAGCAGCAGTGACTTTACTTAACTTCACTCCGGCCCACTCCCTGGTAAACATTGTAAATCATACGCACTGTTGCACAGACGCTTTGTTTTATTTTGCTATTGTAAATGAGTTGAGAGCCCGTCACACTGCGGTGGAATCCTTAAGTTAAGCAGTGTGACAAATATACAAATATCCATTTACTCGACCAACAGCTTTTACATTTCCGTTTCCCGCTTACTTTCTTGTTTTTTGAGTATAATTGAAGGAGGTCTAACTAAGATCCAGCCCAAACGCACTCAAAATCTCTGTGTGCACAATATTCACAATAATGCCGCCTTATTACATGACAGGAAGAACATCTCTAACTTTGCTGATTCTTTCCCAAAAATTCCGAACGAACTTTTGGACTTGAAACAAAAAGTTGTCAAAAGTTGAAATTTGTATTCAAGTGTTTGGAACGACTTTATTCACATTTGTAATTTGTATCTCGCTTCTCGAAGAGATAATTGGATTCGAGAGTGTTCATGTTGTTTGCCTAATTTAATTGCGAATAAACGAAACAAAATTCCAGTTTGTGAAATACTTTTGCTTTAATTAAAAATCAAAACGCGATAAGCGGCCCAGGGAATTACTATGGAAAACGTTTTATCATGGTAAGTCGGTCGGGGAATAACATCTCCAGCAAAAGCAAGAAGTAGTCTCTTGACTTTCCAACTGGCCGCAATTTCCGCCATGCCGCAACTTTTTCTGAGCTCTTTGCTCCATAAATTCCGCGCCAGCTAGGCGGAGCATCCGCATCCGCCTCGCATCCGCATCCTCAGCTTCAGCTATTTCACCCGGTCCAAGGGTCATTAATTTGTCTTTTGAGGTGGAGTCGAGGGTGGATGAAAAGGCATTCAGGACGAGGAGCCGTCGTTGCCGCCGAGGTAGTAAACTGCTTAAGTAGCACAGCTAAATTAAGAATTGTGGGCCAAGCAATTAGAAAGGGGGCAGCAGACAATGCGCAATAAAGTTCAAAGTTGGTCAATCCTTAGATGTAATGTATATTTGTGTGCCACGATTTTTTGTAATCTATCTTCTCCAAAGCAGACTGCTAGCACACACGCAAGTTTAATAAAAGCCAGGTGATTCATGAACAAAATCAGAGGACTTCAATCCGATATTTTTGGCGTTAAAAATTAATAGCATTTGTATTTGTAGTATTGTAACTTTTCACAATAGTGATATACTTTTTTACTTTTTAAAAATTCCTTTTTTCCGGTCATTTCTCTGTGATCAACTAAGCTTAAGTTGAATTTGTTGAAAGACATCAATATTGAATGTTCCCGTTCCTTTGGCCGTATGTGAAAAGAAATAGCTTTATAGAATATCGATTGGTACGTTCGCAGTCATGTATTTCCGGAAATTTAATCAGTTTTGGTGCTTAACCGAGTTGTGGAAGCAAACGAAACGAAATATAAAAAGAAATCCAGACCCAAAGGCAAAGGAATGCAAGGGCAGCAGAGAAAATGATAGGGGGTTGGGGATGGGAAGCGAAATTGTTTAGCAGTTGTCTGACTGGAAATGGAAATGAAAATGTTTCTGACTTACTTGCCTTGGCATTGTTATTTCAGTTTATTGAAATGACTGTCTTGCCTTGCCTTGCCTTGCTTAAGTGGGTATGAAAATATCCGTGCAAGCCGGGAGAAATGAAGAGAAGATAGTGTATTATGGAAATGCTTTTGTGTGGAAACTTTCCCTGTACCTATCAGCATCGACTGTCTGGCCTTTTTAAATATAAATATTTTAGTAAATACCTCGGACCACAAAGAGTAAACTAACAGTTTCCAACACATGACTCCAGGGACCACTATTGCACTTGCATAAAGCTACGTCTGATAAAAACAAAAAGAGACCAAAGAGAAGACAGATACTCGGACCAACTCAAACTGCAATTTTTCATGCAAATTTATGCAAAAATGTGAGAAATTCGCTTCAAGAAAATATGAGCGAAAAATGCAATCTGCAAAAGAGTTAACCAAAGGAAAATGAAAAAACGAAGACTTAAGTGGGTGGAGAACTTTCCAAGTGATGGGAAATAATGCGACTTTTTAACTACGTTTTAGTTAAGCCAAATGCATTTTGCATGTCAGAGTTCGTCTCTTGATAATAATATCCGAGAAAAACTGTCTGACTTTTTATCTGCGTCTCTTCATTGCCCTAATGGGCATCCTCCTTTTTGCTGCGATTTAGCTTTCATTATGTTGGCTATCCGACAAACAAAGGCTTATAATTTTTTGCTCACCCAGGCCCTTTATTTATGTATGCTAGAGCACAACTACTCGGCCCTATGACTGGAATCCGGCCTCTGCCAGCAAAAAAGGTCAAAACAATGGATTTACACAACAACGAACGAAGAAATTAAACTGCCTTTCATCAGAAAGAGCGTAACTGAAAGTCAACGAGAATAAAATAGAAAACAATTTCTGGAAAAAAGTGAGAATTACAATACATTTTCATTTTTTAAATAAAAATAAAACGGGGGAATAAGCAGCTTCAATATATTATTAATATTACCATAAATGCTTATATAACTGAAATATGAAAGATAGCATTAACGGCAAATGGAAAATATTAGTTAAGTATCCCTATGCAAATGGCGCACTTTGTTTTTGCCGGTTAACTTCAAGCTTCTTCAATTATTTAATTTATTTACTTGGTTCAATAGCCACCATTCCATACGAGTAAGAAAAGGTGAAATAATAATAGTAGCTTTGCCTTTTTAAGCTTTGGGTTCAGTGCGAAATACTTAATCAGAAAATGTTTAAATTATGCAATGTTCGACGTTAGGAATTCTCCTAATGAGATACACATGTATTTATTCTTGGGCAGAACACAAGCTAAAGCAATAAATTTTTCGCACAATTGGGCCCGGCAAATGCATGGAAAATTAATTTTCCTCGGATTTTACAATTCCCTTTTCATACATGACATAAATAAAGCGCTCGCGGCTAACAAATTTCGAAGGCAAATTTTCGACGCAGTTGGAAATAAATTATCGTTTAATATTGGCAAATAATACGATGCCAAGGGATTTCTGCCTCTCTTCCCAATAATTTCTGTGTTTTTCGGCCCTGCCAGTAACTCGCAAATTGAATTCGTTAGTCGGCGTCGCATAAAATAATTTTGCCTTGGAGGGTCACCAACAGCAAATGACAAAATTATGATATTAAAGCAACATTACACCATTACGTAGCAACACACATGCAAAAATAATTGACGACAATGACGCAGACGACGTACATAGGCAAGCAAAGACATTGCGCATACGCACAGTAAGCCAAGCCAGAGAAAATAATGAGGGTGGAGGGAGAGGCAGGAAGAGTTGGCAGAGTCAAGAAATGGAGGAATCGGAAAGCTAAAAATTGTCATGTCAAGGGATGGCGATTGCCTAACCTGTATGATTACTTTATCACCGAGGCAATATAAAGCACTAAAACTCAAACTAAATAAACTTCAAAATTGCTGTTTGAATTTAAAAGTTGAGTTTGAAAACATTATAAGCACTTTATATTATAAGGGATTTCAAATCCAGTTTACTATATCCAAACCTACATTTCCAATCCTTATCAGCCGGCCGCTCTATCACGCCTAAGGCCACACATCCGAATGAAAATCAATTTGCACCGCACACGCCAAAGGACACAAGCTCTAAATATTCATCCCGACTGAGCGCGTTTGTCTTAATTAATTTCCACCCACGACCAAGCAGCGTCCTTGGCTTTGTTCGGGATTACTTTTGCTAGGAACTAAGCTTGGAACTAGATGCTCTTTGGGGTATTTTAATGACGTTTTCATAAACAGTCGTCGTCGTTCTGTGTTTCTTGCTTGTGTCTTTCAATGCGTTCTTAATTCCATTTTATGCCGTGTGCCTCGGCCTTCATTCTGCGTATTTGTTTTGTTTGGCCGAAATGGCAGATAAAATAATTTATTGGGTAAAAAAACTGGCCAAGAGCTAAGCGCTCTGGTTTCCCAAGCTTCGTTTTTTCCCTGCGTTGTCCTCGCTTTTGTCTTTTGGCTCATGTTATCTGCAATGGAATATCTATTTGGCCATCGCTTTCGGCCCTTCCATAATGTTGGCGCCATGTTGATGTTATCTTAGCGGAAGTGTTGACTCAATGTTTACTCAATGAGGGCGGTGCTGGCGCGATATTACAACGGGTCCTTAGTCCTTTGGGCTTTTGTGTGAGTGTATGTGCGGTCATAGGAGCATTCAGCGCCATTTTGTTTCGCTTCGGGCTTTGTTTTTGGCCACTTAGTTAATACAATTGCTTGTTTCGCTTCGCCTTATAAATATGCAAGAGCAAATCATCCGCTCCCAATAATGCAAGGTCAACACTGGATAGAGTTACATAACACGACGGCCAAACCTTAATTGACCTTTCAACAAAGCATTGATGGGAAAAATATTCTGGGATGACAGCTTCATTTCTGCCTAGACAATAGACATCAATTAGGTTAAACCAAAGAGGCTGCTTAAAAGTCCATATATTATTGGAAACGATTTTATTCAGATACCAAGAACCTATTTAGTCTCGTTCACAAAACAAAGTTAAGAAATGTCTCTTTTATGTGATAGATAATTTTGTGATTTCGAATTATTCATTGTTGATATATTACAATTGTTTTATGTATGTTAAAATCTACTTCAGTTTTAATTTGATTATCTTGATTATATTATTTGTGGTCTGTGGTCTTTGCCAGATCGTTCCTCCCTATTGAGCTGTCATGTTAATTTCACAGCAGAGAAAATGCCCGTTAAGAAACAACTCACAAATTTGGTCCTAATGAGTTTTAACCTCCTGCTATAAGCCGGAGTCATGGGCAGTAATATTTCAATCTGAACAATCTCAACCTTACCGCATAGGAAAGCCTGTTACTCTAATGAGCAACACCTGGGGAGACAGCAGGAGCAGCAGCAGCTGTAAAGGTGAAATAGTTATCCCCAGACAAGTTACAAAATTTACAGCACCAGCAGCAGCAAAAAATCTGCCTTACCACAAAGTGGGTAAAATTGTGGGGCTCTGGAGGGTGGTGGCCGACCTAATGGCACATCTCCAGGCTATTTGGGCTTGGCTTTTGTGTCCGTCCTGGTCCTTGGTCCTGGCGTCCTTGTTGGCTTTGTGTGTTTCCGTAAACTGTCATTTCCGGCTGCTACTGCTCCACTGCTTCTAGCCCCCGTTTCTACGTTTCACTCCTCAGCTTTCAATGCACAATAATTGTTATCTTCAACAATTTGCGGATGTTATAAACATATACGACTGCTTCATATTGTCTGCATGTAAATACAGCATTATGGAATGGGAGCTCGGATTTTGAAAGTGGTCCGTGGTGCACTGACAAAATGTTGAGCATTGTATGAAATGTATGAGAAATTGTAAGAATCTACTTTAAATATCTAAAAAACAGACAAACAGTTCTTAAAATGAAATGAGATTCTGGAGTTGTATTTATTTCGAAACGATATTTAAACAACTTAATCATTCTAGCTGGAGATTATTTTGGATAATCAGTTTAATACTCGTAAATGATTCTAATTCTAGACTTACTTAAGATGTGTGAACGAGTATACATAAACAAGCGAAAATAAATAAAAGTTCCAATTGCAAGTCAAATTTTTCAAATACAATATTTATGTAGATATCTATTAAAGTAGAATCGAATTTTTTATTTCTTCCCGTGTGGACTTCGATGTTTGCACTTGTCGTTCGTTTTAATGGGTGGGGCAGGAGTGCACCTGCTTCACTCGAATACGGCGAGTACGGTCCCCTTTTCAAAAGCTCCTCCTTATCCAGTTACACGTCCTCTACCTCCGCTGGCTTGTACAACAATCGACATCCTCCCAATGGAGAACAGGCACGGAAGACATTTAGCTAAGCGCTTCGCTTGGCAAACAATTTTCGATTTCAGTTCGGGTCCTACATCCTCGCCCCCACCATTTTGGCATTTTCCCCTGGGGGGGATACGCGCAATTTGAAGCTCATGTGCGAAAACTTTCAAGCAGTGAAAGTTGTGAGCACCAGCAAGAAAAAGTCTCGAATTACAGAGATATGTGGGGTGGCTCCTGGGTTACGGATGGTATTACATGCTAAGCCTCGGTTCGGTAACTTTTGGCTGCTAAATTTGTTAGATGAAATATTTCGGAGGGACTTTTTCAATTCCCCGATTGGGTTTCATGCATATTTCAGTTGTACAGCATGCCCGAGGACGTTTAATAGCTGAACGAAGTATTCACGCCCCAGATCTAGGCCATAATTAAGGAAAGGTGATTATCCTGTGCACTACGCATACGCCCCATTGTCTCAGTGGTGGACTCAGTGTGTCACGTCGTCTGTCCCGTAAATTCACCTGTTTGACTGCGTTACTCATACGCCTACGTGCCTCATTAAGAGACGTGTGTCCGTCTCCCTTCCCCACTCAACTCGGTAATAGAAAACTTTGCCATAACATTTAGGCTGCCTAAACTTAATTAACAACCCCGAACAGGTAATCGGCAGGCAGTTGAACTGCTCTCCCCGCCAATCTCACTCCTCGAATTTCCCTACATTGTTCAGGCCATTTCATTTGCAAATGTTCTCTGGACACAAAGCGCCATGGAGCTTTCCGCCTTCCCATTAAATTGGTCATTAGGCGTCAAGTGGCCTGCTGGCGCGTTCCTGGCCGCTCCAGCTTTTTGGCCAAACGATGGCATAAACAAAGGCAACTGAAATTGTTTCGGCTTAATTTGAACGCCCCGCCCATCCCGAACGTAGACTTTAATTACTCGCCCTGCTCGGCTGGCACATTCAATTAAATTATTGTGTAGGAGGTGGCTTTAAAACTGGAGGACCTCTTCCAAAAAACGGTGCATTCAGTTCCTGTTTTGAAAACAAAATTCAAGCTGGAAACAAATCTTTTTAATGGAACTCTTCCGCGGCACAGGAGGTAAAGGAAAGTTTCTCGTGAGTTTGTTCTGCCAATTTCAACGCTTCTATTTGGCATGGTTGACTCTAGTCTCTAACACGAAAACAAGAAAATTAGTTAAAAACTTTAGCAAAAACAGCGGACGTCTTTTACCTAAGGCGAAGTAGGAGGTTTGTGCAGGCTATTTGATCCGACATACCAACAGTTTTGAACAATCGAACTGAAAACGTAGCCATTTGCCAAAATCTCTTTCCCCGAATATCTGTTGCAGAACGAGCTCTTCATTTAGGGTCCATTTTCATGGCTGAGGCACATCCATTTTCTGGTATGCACAAATTTATTCATACCCAACACTGCTGCTTTGTCCATATAATTTTGCACTTCTGGCTGCAACTATGCAGAAACCAAGAAAGAAATTTAAATTAATTCTCAACACAACACAAAAGGCCCGTGCATATACTCGTATGACGGAGAATAAGCGCATAAATAAACTATTTGTTGTAAAGGCAGGAGGTTTTTAGCATTTAAGACTCCCGTTCTGCCCGGCTCCCTCGACTTTTTGTAAACGGCATACAGAATGGAAGGCAACAAGGGGAGCCGAGAAATCTGTTGAGTGGAAAATTACAAAAACTGCAAAAACGGCGTTTACCAACATTTTCTGCATGCCGCATAGTGCCTCATTCTCCTTCTCGGGCCCACGTGTGTTGCTTTTAAGTATTTTGGCAAGTTCTGCATATTTTAATTAGTTTCCACAGGCAGCAAGCAGGTTTCGCCTAACAAGCGAGCAGGCGGCAGGCGAGCGTAAGACGTGGCGTATACGCAATCTGTGACCTCTTGGCTAAACTTCAGGGTGCGTGCTTGTCAGTGTCAGTGAGCGTGTTGATGTGATTTATATGAGCGAGTACTAAAACGAAGCCAGCTACACCCTTTACAGGTAAAACTGTTATGTACTGACATCAGCTTAAAAGTTGGACTCTAAGAAACTATTTTATATTAATGTGTTTTGAAATTATAATTACACAAAATGTATAAGATTTGAATTTCCACTAGATCTACGATTATAGAAATTAGTTTTTTTTTCATATTTGGCGATTCTTAACGTTCATCACACCTTTTAAAAGCTTCCCATATTTTTTAGTTAGTTTAGTTATTTGACATTCATTCACAATGTGGTGCTCTTTCCAGACCCACCACGTAGCTAAACTTAAACATCACTCGGGGCTTGTCAATGGCTTTTCGCCCCTAAAAACTCCGCTAAAAAGTCCACAAGTTTGAAGGAGCTGAGTTATGGCAAGTAGCAAAGTCAAACAAATGTCAAAGTGAAACTAGTCACACACCCACTTGCCAAATCTTGGCTCAATTCCATGCGGGGTTTCCGCGTTTAACTATTTAGGTAACGCATCTGCCCCTACTAGCAGATTTTGATTGCCTCTAAGCGCTCCGCACGGCATTTAGGGTCGACAAAAGGCCAAAGCATATCAATATGCGAGCGAACAGGAGAAAAGGGGCTGAGAAACGTAATGGAAGGAGAGGGTAGTCACCTATGCAAATATTTCCACACTGCCTTTCTTCACTTTCCTCTTAGCCATTCAAAGTTTCTGCTTCAGTGGCTCGCCCGTTCTCCGAATGTATGTATCAAGATACAAGTACTGCAATTTGTAGTCTAGCTCAGCTAGCTCTGCCTGTCGCCTTTCCCGAGATTGGCTGTCATACACAGGTGCACAAGAAAACGGATATGGAAAGTCGAAATAATAGTAAAAAATAAAAAATAACACATGGGCATCGAAGCCGCAAATGCTAAGCTGTATTATTACTTTTGTATGATTTTTCATTTTTAATAATATGATTGCAGACTATTTAACTTCCCTACTTTTCAGTGTAAAACCCACCCACTTGACTGCTCGTTTTGGCTTTTCTGCCATTCAAATCCCGTCTGTATCCGAGGCCGCCGCCCACACAGAATGCATTGCACAGCAGACTGCTCCACACGGAGCATTCCACTTTCATTCCTTTCCTTTTCGATTCGATCCTTTTGGCATACACGGCTCCTTGTGTTTCTGGGGCCCGTTTAATAGTCACAAATTGGTTCTCACACTTGGAATTTCGATTGGCTGTGTGATTTGGTAGGGGCCTTTGACTTGAAAATAGATGAGAATCGAATGGATTAGAAGTAGCGACTGTTGACTTGGTTTTTGCTTAGCATACTAACAAAAAATAGCATATAATAATTTCATTTAGAATTTCACAAACATATTTTTTTTCTTTTATGATATCTTAAATCAAAGAAAGTTAAGCCACTATGCCCTTGAAAAAGTCATTTTACCAATTAGACAGTCAACCTGACATTTAGTTGTGAGCATTCGCTTATTCAATGCAAAGCAAAATCTACATTGCCAACCACTTATCGCCCACAAAACAAATAAAATCCAACAGTTTCTGTTTCGGGTTTCTAAACCGCAGGGGAAAGCATTTTATTCGACTGCGGGCTGATCCCAAAAATGAACCCGCAGATGGCAGAGCCCGCTCATTAAAATTTGTTGCCAAGGCAATGGATCGCAGAGGTTGTGCGCCATAAACAGGGTGAGTGTATTGTTTATGGGTTCGTCTTAATCGCAAACGTAAGCCGAAGCCATCAAATACACAGCTCACAGGCCATGAGGGTAGCAATAGAAAAGATATCAGGATTTGTGTATTTCACCTTAATTTGCGGGGGCTAATCAAACTTTTTTACCATTCAAGGAAATTCCACGAAATGCGCAATAAAGTTTCCATACGAAACTGAATAAATAATAATTATTGTTGTAATGTAAAAATACAAAAATACAAAATGTTTGTGGACTTAAAGCAAAACTTTAAGTTGCAAACACATCTTCTATTTAAGTACCACAATGAAAAATGTGATACTCTGTTCATATGGCCACTGACAATGTTAATATCCAAACAGGGTTTTCGCCCTTCTCACCTTGGCTTGAAGTATTGACAAGGATTGGTTTATCGATCAGAGCTCGACAAACGCAAAAACTGATTTCGCTTCGGGGAAGTTAATAAATTACACTTCAATGGTGCAGTCAAAGCCAAGTTCGATATAAAATATGTTGTGGCAGTCGGTCTTGCGATTGTTTGTGTGGGAGTAAATCTGATACTCGCAGCCGTCGTCTTTGATGCCCGTTACTGGCAGGGCCTGTCAAATCAAATAATTGAACTTTCATTCCATTGTGAAAAATGAAGCACATCCTAGCGGCTGGATAAGCGAAGAAAAACGAGACCAAATGCCGCACATTAAATGCGATTTAAAAATAGGAGCAAAAACCCGTGGCCCGATATGAAGCTGAAACCTTCGCCTCCGTATACTATACACACACATTTCTTCTTAATCCATTTTTGTACTCAACGTTAGCTGATGGATTACTCTCGTTCAAATGTCGAGTCTTGTTAGCGCAGCTTCCCAGCCACCTATCCCGCCCATCTCACGGGTCTCACCCACCCACTGCCCACACCCACTACCCACACCCCCTGCCACCACCCACATTGCAGCAAAAAAAGGAGGATATGTGGCTGGAGATCCGTTGACTGGGCCTGGGGGCCTTTTCTGGGGCGCCACCAACATTCCCCGGCAACAGATGCTGATGGCTAACAAGCCAACGGGAGCACAAGTGTCGCTGATTTTTCACGCTCTAGGTTCGAGTTGTGTATGGGTGTCGGTGAAACCTGAAACATGCGAAAAAAGACCCCTCAAACACACTCGTTTCACAAATAATGTGAAAGAAAGTCCTCATTAAAATGTATGCAAAAAATTCAGATAAATTGCTTCATTGTATTTGGTCTGTATGATTTTGCCTGTGATACATCTTACAACTCAACTATCCAAGCTGGCTCGGGAATTCACCTTGCAGTTTTTCCGATAATTACTGGCCAGGTTACTAGTCTGGTTTTCTTCAGGTTTTCCGGCTATGCCTGCCTCTTCCATTTAATTCCCTCGGGCCAAGGTCTTAGTAAGCTGAAAACATGAAATTTTTTGCATGCCTCTGTTTTCTTTAGTTTTCCCAAGTTGTTTTTCGATGCCAGTTCCATTTTTGCATGTTTTTTTTGGGTACTTTTCCTTTGTTCTCCTTCTTTTCCTTTTTGTCTGTTGGAGGTTCCTGTTTTCTTGCAGGGAATTGCATACCAAAGTAAAATCTATTAGGGCTAAAGGTATGTAGAGATTCTTTAATGCTATGTCAGAACCATTTATCGCTGCTTTCATTATAATATAATATCCGTTGGATGAATGATATTCTTATGTTTATTTAAAGATGATAACCTCTTGAAGTATATGATAATATGACATATAATAAAGGCTTAATGTAAGAACTGATGTAAAGTAAGACAATTTAAAGCTGTTATTATCGGCTTAGTAAGATTTAGAGACAACTGGTTCTAAAACAAAGTTAATTTACCTAAAGTACTATTTTTAATGTGAGTATCTGCCCTTCTTAAGCCAAGCATAAGCAGCATAACAATCATAAAGAAAGACTTTCAACAAAACGACTAGCGGAATCCCCTCGTGTAATGTGCCGCACCTGCAGTGCGTCACTCGAGCTCGCCGTTTTCCTCTCTGAAATGAGTTACATTTTTTATGGCTTGACCAGCCGAGCCACGCCCCACAGGTCCTGCCCAAATACACACATACCTATGCAAAAGGCAGGCGTTAAATTTAATGAAGTTACATTCAGGCTCGAAGTTTTTCGCCAATTTCCGGTGTGTGCGAATCGTCGAGCTGTCATAAAATTGCTTTGTTGTGTAACGTATATACGCGCATAACTGCGGACAATTAAGCGGTTTATGATCTAATTCTATTAACAAAGTGGGTAGGCTGTCAAATGTTCGCTGAATGCGTGTAGTAATTACGCCAGAAAACAAGTGCCGACAAAATGCCGGGCAACATGCAATTGGCCTTTCTACGCAGAGGTGTGCAGAGTAATGTCTGTACACGTAAGGTTAGAACAATTAAGAAAAGTTAAAGAAAAATTAAATGTCAAACATTTAATCTAAACAATATTCTGTAAAGAGATTCAAAATTTTAGACAGTGCATATCTAAGTGTTTGTTGTCCCACAAATGCAACATAAGGAACTAAGTCATAGTTAATACCAAGAACATATGTAGGGAACTATTTTTCTAAATTATCAAAGAAAAATCTTTATCGATGTAATTACATACATACATAGCTTTTTATCGTTACATTAAGACAAAATACTTTTGAAACTCATAGAAAGCATTTGAAAAAGCCATACTACTCTCTTTATCGTTCAGAACATATGGGCTGTTCCATGCTGATTTTGCTGATTTTCCTAAAGTGTTTTTATATCAAGCAGTTAGCCCACTAAAATTTATTTTAGACCGATCCAGTTTCTGAAAATTTAAATCTAATTTTTTTATTGATTTCTCCAAAACTTCTTTTTAAACCCTAACGAGGACTAAGGCGTCTTAAGCAACAATTACTTCGAAGAGCGGTATTTTCAAATTTTATTAGAAGCAACCTTTTGCGAATCAAGTTGGTCAAGTTTATGAAACTATGTTCTAACCCATTTAGGATGCACAAACCGGCGCTCAGACACTTATGTGTTTCCACAATATTCGCCCATTCCTACTATTCCACTATGTATAGATATATAGATATATGTATGTGTACGAAGGGAACTTTTTCCGTTGCGACATGTTCAAGTGCTAGCTAACAAAGTCAACACAAGATTACTAATACGCACCATTGTACGTGACTTTTTGCTGTCAGCTAAATCAAGTTTCATTATGTGTCAAGCCTTGTAGAATGAGGGGTTGTGATGAAATACGGATAAAACCGCAGCCATGAGGAATATTGGGGTAGAATCGAAGCTTCCTGCACACGTGGCGACTTGTGCATGAAACACCTGCAGCAACTTTTGCTAATTGTGGGCAGACCACATGCTTATAAATGCTCCTATCCACTGGTTTTTGGAGCACACCAGCAGTATCGAGTGTGGCAAGTTTGCAGCATAATTAAGGCGCAGACACGCCTCCGGCAAGAAACCCTAATGGCATTTGCATGTGAGGCACGCACACTGACAGGACACCTCTTAGCATCTCCAGAACCCTGAGGTCACACAGAAATAACATCGAATGTTAAGAGGACTTCTATACACGAAAACAACATGCTCTTAAATCAATTACCTGTAGGTTAAGATTTTTTAAAAGTAATGCAAAGATACAGCTGTGGTAAATTAAATTCAATATAGAGCTTTTCTTATTTAGTTTTAGCTCTTGCGCGTTTAAAATGTACATAAATGGAAGCACTAATTTATAGTTACTTGAATGAAAGATGGTCGGTAAAAATACTAGGATATATAACGGGTGTTTTTTTTAGAGGTATAGAACTTTAAATTGCAATAAAACAACGATGGATTATTCGATTGACATGAATTTTATTGACATGAAAGATAATCTTGTGGCATTACATTTTAAATATGATTTCTGGCATATGACCGCCACGGCTGGCTCGGATGTAGTCCAATCTGGACGTCCAATTTGCAATGACTTTTTCCAACATATTTGGCCGTATATCGGCAATAACACGGCGAATGTTGTCTTCCAAATGGTTTAGCGTTTGTGGCTTATCCGCATAGACCAATGACTTTACATAGCCCCACAAAAAGTAGTCTAGCGGTGTTAAATCACAAGATCTTGGAGGCCAATTCACAGGTCCAAAACGTGAAATTAGGCGGTCACCAAACGTGTCTTTCAATAAATCGATTGTGGCACGAGCTGTGTGACACGTTGCGCCGTCTTGTTGGAACCACAGCTCCTGGACATTATGGTCGTTCAATTCAGGAATGAAAAAGTTAGTAATCATGGCTCTATACCGATCACCATTGACTGTAACGTTCTGGCCATCATCGTTTTTGAAGAAGTACGGACCAATGATTCCACCAGCCCATACAGCGCACCAAACAGTCAGTTTTTCTGGATGTAACGGTGTTTCGACATACACTTGAGGATTAGCTTCACTCCAAATGCGGCAGTTTTGTTTGTTGACGTAGCCATTCAACCAGAAGTGCGCTTCATCGCTAAACAAAATTCGCTTATGAAAATCGGGAACAACAGCAATCTCGTTTTGGGCCCATTCGACGAATCTACGCCTTGCTTGATGATCGTTTGGTTTCAATTCTTGCACGAGTTGGATTTTGTAAGCACGCAAACCAAGATCCTTCCGCAAAATCTTCCATAAAGTGGATGGACACAGATCCAATTCCTGTGCTCGATGGCGGATGGACTCATTCGGGTCTTCCTCAATGCTACGCTCTACAGCAGCAATAGCTTCTTCTGTACGCACCGTACGGCGTCTCTGGGGATGCGAGTTATCAATAAGAGTAAACGCGGTGCGAAAACGGTCCATGGTTAATCGAATTAACTGCTCTGATGGACGATTTTGTCGACGATAAAATGGACGTAGTGCGCGATACGTATTCCGCACAGAACCATTATTTTCGAAATAAAATTGCACTATTTGCAAGCGTTGTTCAGGCGTGAGTCTATTCATGACGAATTGCCAAACCAAACTGAGAATAAATCACTTGACAGCTGTTAAATCGGTCGCCATCTTGAACAGTAATGCCAACTTAAAGTTCTATACCTCTAAAAAAAACACCCGTTACTATATATATTCCCCAATGGGAATAATCTGATTATGTCAGATAGTTAGTCCAATTAGTTGGCTGTGTATAAAAGTCCAGTGCACTTAGCCTTCCAATCATCTAACTGGAAACGCCGGTGATGTCAGTGCCGAGAGTGATGCTATTATATGTGGCACGCACTGAATCAGCCAGCAAAAAGGATAAATATTTAACGCAGCCACGGCAAAATTCAGCTTTTCCGATGGCAAGTGCAGCTGCTTATTATTTATGCCTCCCCAAAGACCTGGAAAATAAACAAAAATGTGGGGAGTGGCATAGATATTCTCGCACAGTGGCTGCGGCGAACCAGAAACCCCAATCCGTATCCGTATCCAAGTTTCTCCTAACCAGAAAATAAAAGAACAAGCTTGGCCTGATTTTCGAAACGATTTGAATGTTTTCTTCTCCCCAGGACATTTTATTATTTTTGGTTTTCCCATATGTGTGTGCGAAAGGTCTTTGTCCCGGGCATGTGTGTTTACCTTTTGTATCATATTTTGCGGAGCACCGTTTTATGAGTTCAAGTTTTTAAGAAGCTTTCAAATTCAACTTGACACATTGATGGCAAATTGGGACATCTTCGGTCCCTGTATTTCCAAGCGCGAAAATACGTTTTATAAAGCAAATTTATATTAATGCCATTCGACAAATGCCTCAGTAAGGCTCTCAAAATAAACACACCGCATTCAGTTCATTAAAACAGCCTTCGTAAAGAAAACAAGTAGCAGTGTCCGCTTTATCTTGTAATTACAGAGTCATGTTAACGAATCTTTCGGTGTGGATGCAATTTAAATATTCAATTATTTTGCCAAAATTGCAATTTTCCTTTCGGGCCTAAGTGCGTTTGTGTGTAGCACGGGCACATAAATAGTTAAAGTCTTGCTGGCCAAATAAAATATTACAAAGGAAAATATGTACGTATAGTGGCAAGAAATGCCTGGTGTCTGGAGGTGATTATGCAATCTAATAACAGGGCACTAACACAATCTATACCCTAACCCACGTGGTTGCCACGTGCGAAAGAATATGTGGAGTGGGATACTGGCAGGTCAAACACTGGCTGGCAGTCTCATTAACCGCAACAGCAGCTGGAGCAGCCGCAATGCATTATAAATTTAGCTGGCTCGCACACATGGGCTTTGCCCAGGCGAACAAGTTTCTTCATTTACTCCATTATTCAATAATAAATGATAGAATAGCAGTGTCTGCGGAATACTGGCGAAGTGCAAAAAGCTTTAGGCCTTGGGGTCTATGAGATGGGTATTCGGAAACAAAGGAGCATTTATTCATATTTAATGCTTACTTAATGAAATTATAAATCGAAGATTAAGATGATTAACCTCCACATTTACAATAAGTCTTTAAAGCTGTTTAATAACAATATTCATTAACCCAATGAACAATACATTTATGCTGAATTTGAATCTGCTTGGAATAATTTTGGGTTGGCAATATTCTTTGGAAGTATTCTTATTCTTATAATTGGCTCCACTGTATGTAACGAAAATCGTCAACGGTAAAGGCAAATTTAGAGAGCGCACTTAGGGCCGAAACCAAGTCTTGCCTAGACACTTTGCTAAATCTTAGGCTGAAGAGCTGGGCCGCATTTTCAACAGCCGTAATGAGAAAGTATAGATGCATATAATAATACCCAGCGTATGCTGTGGAAATTCTCCCAAGTTAACCGCACTCAGGAAGCACTTTTGTCTGGCTGTGGCTTTCCATTCAGCATTATCTGCTAGACTCCGCCTTGTAATTTCCACCTAGGCGACTTTCACTGCTGCTGACGGTGGGCAAAGTGGCGGGCATGCATGAAATGCGTTTGTCTGATTTGCATTCTGGCATCGGCATCAGGACCAGCAGCATAAAGTCCTTGTGGCTGTGTACTGAATCTACCCCAGCAGCTGCCTCTGTCAAATATTTGGCCTTACTGTGGTAATGTGGCTTTGTGGCCAACTTGGAAGTAATTCAATTAATATTTTACCTTTTACCGTTTTGCTGCACATTCAATTTAACATTCACATACCTGAAAGTAGAAGCAATAAGCTGTTGTTACAAGTGCTGCACTGACGTGGTTACCAATTGTCATATAAGAAATGTGAAAACTAGCATACTTAACAGATGTATATAATATATAAAGAAGCTAAGAGCTCAGTTGAAAATGAGATTTAGTTAGAATTACATATTTTCTAAAAGCCCTTACTACACTTCTTGAAAAACCGAGGAGAAGTCAAGGAAATGCCCCCTGGGGAGGAGTGGTAAGTATGACAAAGTTTCGTAAATTTCAAGCCAAAAACTGAACTCAATAGCACGGTCAACGAGTCGTATAATTAACGTTATGCCAGAGCGAGAAAGTACCACTTACTAAGCCGGCGGAAAAGTCTGTGGAAAGCGGGCGGAAAACTAAAGACAAAGTCAAACACTTGTCACAGTTTCGACTGGAGGTGGGGAGCTCTGAAACTTAAACAGTTGCACTTTTCCGGGGGGCGTGGCCCCCGAGGCACCTCCTATTTTCTCTGTGTGTGGGTGTGTGTGGGTGTACTTCAGTCATTAACTGAATGGCAGCCCGACAAAACCGCCGCCAGAATTCATCGCAGCACATAAAACGCACCACAGGCACAGAGTGAATGACCCAGGATGGTTTGGAGTGGCCTGTCGCAGCTTTTGTCTTAAATTGGCTAATAAACTGCCATCTGCCGGAGAAAGGGGCAGTGAAAAGTGCTGGTCGTGTGACGTTATGCGGTTGGCAATTTGAAATGCTTGCGGCTTCATTAAGCGTCCATAGCATGAGCGCAAGAAATTGAAATGTTTGGCTGTCATCAAGTCATCCAGTGTGAACTCTAAGCTAACCCCCAAAAATAAATTTCTTTTAATATGCACAAGGCACATTGAGCCGTAATACGAAATCTGAAGTCAAGAATTCCATTAAAATTGTAAAATAAATTATTCATTTTTCAAAGCAATCTTATGAGTATTTTACCTTGTTATTAATTGTCAAATTTCACTCTAATAAAAGATAAAAATTGTTTGTTCTCATAATTGAATTTTTAAATGTTGAATTTTTGTATTATTATTTTTATCTATGTTTGAGATTGTATTTGTTGTATATTAGTTTAATTATTGTGTAACATTCATTCTTTCGACTGGATATTTAAACCATAGTTTAACCTCTTCTAGATAATTACAAAGACTTAATAATAAACTTCTACTCTGTTTTATTTTGGTGTATTACAGCTTGACTCTTTTGTGTTAAGATCGCCAATAATGAAATTATTTGCGGCAAAGCAGTACATCCTTATTAAAATTATAACTTGTTTTATTGTAAATAATACCCCCTAAGACTAATAGCGCCAGTCAGAACTAAAACGATTGACCAATCACGTAATTAAATCTATAGACGTCGTATTAATTACTGTGACTTCTTGATGGACGGGTAGGTAGTAGGTATTCATAAGCACAATTCCAATACATTTGCATTACAAATTTGGGCTGGTTCTGAGTAAATGTCTTAATTAAAATACAGTCAGCACTAGTGTTGTGCCATTAAATAACCCTAAGAAGGCAACGAGATGTATAAATAAATTTGGGAAAAGTATTCACATAAAAGCTGAAGCGCCCGATTTTATGCCATAGGGTGCAAAGTGGGTCGGATTAGTGGGCTGGGGAGCGGGATTTCAGTCTAAACACATTCAACTTTGTTGCGGTTTAAGTGCCCTCCGTTCAGAGTTGGCTCATAAAATGTGTGACCCACTGTTTGCCTGGTCGTTTGCTTTGTTTTATGGGTGCTCCGGCTTTGGATTCGACGCTTTTGGCCTCGCTGCTTATTGTCAAAGTTTCCGGCTGCAGCAAGTAGTGCGTAAAATTTCAATGCGAAATCAAGAAGTTGAGCCATAAAATTCTAAAATTATTGGCACAATTGAAGTTGAGCTTCGAAAATATATTTCTATATTCGCTTATATGTATATCGAGTCCCTGGCCCGATTTGTGGGCCCAAGGCTTAATCGATTTCATTCGTTTCATTTCAATGGCTAAGTTAAACATTCTTATTCAAAATGGTATTCTTTCACAGTTTTCAACATGTTTAGAAGAGATGACATGCTTTGCGTGTAGCCGCACCTATTGTTAGAAGCACAGCTCTAAAAATTTTCTTCAATAAGACTTTACTAGGCTATCCATATTAAGTTGAGCGAAACTAAAAGCCTACTGTTAATTAATGGGAGAAAGAGCAGCCAGAGTGTAAAGAAATGTCTTTCTCGCAAACAACGCGCTTTTCTCATCCTTTGCCAAGTTCTGGCTGCAAACATAGGAGATCCCCTTGGCGTTTAGCATTCACCGCCTGCTTGGCAGTGGGCTGCTGCTGAGGGGCCGTCTTCTTGGCCAACTTGTGCTGCAGCAACTTTGACAAACTCATTAACTCATTATCTGTGCAAGAAGTTGACACAACGCTCGAACAAGTTTGCAGGCGACAGAGCAAACGGCATCGTCGTCATCGGGCGTCGGGAGTCGGGAGTCGGGCGTCGGCCAGCACAAACGGCAGTTTTCCCATCCGCATTTAATTAGTTATCATTTACATGACGGACAATGCAAGAAGAGCTTGGAATTGCAATCGAGTTGGGGGCGGGTGGACGTGGATATATCGCATCGCCCGCATCTGGGATCCACGTCCTACGCCTCATTGAGCACCTTAATTGATGCTAATTGATTGTGCAGGGTCTGTTTGTCTTCCGACTCAGATTTACGACTGGACAAAATTAAATAAAGCAAATTACTGCGCGCCCAAAAGTATGCCGAACAAAATGTGCTGGCTGAGGGTGTCCTGCGTGTCCTTCGCAGTCGCATCCGGCAGGGCTGTTAGCCGTTATCGCATTTGCAATGGCGGCTGGTCAACAGATTTTTTATTTCATTTTCGGAGGCTTACAAAATAAATTGGACTACGCATTCACAGATACCGTGCAGTGCGGCGGACGGCAAACAATTCCAGTACGAGTTTTATTTAATTTTGGTTGATTTCGGTGTAAAACCCTTTTGGCAAATCCGCCACATCCCATCTATGGGAGAGATTCCTTTGTTGTGCGGCCATATTCAAATAACTGCGCCACACGACTTGTGCGGCAAATTTATGTTGCTTCAATAACAATTTCAACACAAAAACAGCAATCGTTGGTGCTTTCAAATGGCATGTTGAGTGTATTAAATTGCCATTTATTTGATTTTTGTTTTCGCCGTTGGCCCCTTTGTGTCCCACTTTTTACTGCTGCCGCCCTTACATTTGCATTCCCTCTGCTTCATATTGCCCGGATTTTTTGTTTTTGCTGTAGCATATTTTTGGGAAACATTTAAATAATGTTTATATTTGTACGCCATGGATTTGTATTGTTGTGTGATAGCTGTCTAAGGTTTCAACAGTGTGCGCGTGGCAGGGATTCGAAATAATTCATGCTGTTGTGATGGGGGATTTTACTTGGGTTGAGCAGGAAATCGTGACAAAGAAATCCGAATGATTTCCTGCACTTATAAACATTCTCCTAAATAATTAGAAAATTAAAATACTCAAGCCATTTTTATAGATATTTCAAAAAAAGTTGAATCAGTGCGAACAGGTGGTAATCTTTATATCTAATATAATGATTTTGCCTTAAACAAATGAAAGAAAAGAAATATGGAATCGGTATTACTCAAAAGGGTTTCTCATCTATCTCGAGGAGATTTTCGGTAACTGCTTAAAATTTTCTATGGATTTTCTTTAAGCCCGAAAGAAATATCATTACATTCGAGATTTCAGTTCACTTTCCTCAGCTTTCGTAGAGATTTCATGATTTTTTAATGTTCACCTTTTTTGGTACAATATTACTGTGTGCTTTTCGAGGGTCAAGCAGGCGAATTGACTTGACTTTTATGGCGGTCGTAAAAGAGACTTTAATGTGTTTTATGTCCCTTGCCAAAATGCGAAAGCAAACTTCTGCTGTCCTTCACATAAATCGCCTTGAAACACAGCCGGAAAGTCCGATGGAATCATGCGTGAGCGCACATCAAATGAGCAACAAACGATGTTTTCTACTTTTGGAATTTATGCCAGGACTTCACGGCATGTGTGTGGCCGGGGATAGACCAGGCCTTGGGCATTGGCTTCTTCGCATCCAAATCAAGTTGTCAAGTCGGAAACACTAGGACTGTGTGGCAGGCACGCATTCAAATGAGCTGGCATAAATCCTCGCCGCTAGCCAAATATTGATCGACCGACGTGCTTGAGGTACAAACCCCCTCCAGCCTTCCAGGAAGTCGGCTCGCAGCGTTAGTTTGTCGCCCTCGCCTCTGCTGACAATCTGTCAGGTGCCACTTAACATAAAGGTGGGGTAAGCCGAATAGAGGCGAATGCGGATGCGGATGCGAATGGTGTTTACCTTTGCCTTTCAGCATGCACGCAAATCCCCCGAAGCAATCAATTTGTTTTTATTGAATTTGGCCCAGCTAGCCAGCACTTCGGTAACGCCTGTTTGGCGAGGGCATTTATTTTGAGTACGCATGACGAAGCTCACAGCTCACTGATGCACAGAAAACGATTTTGGACCCGACGGCTAAGAATATAAGAATAATAAGATAATAAGATCGATTTTTACAGTTAAGCTCGACTTTACAGTTAAACATATAAAAATGGAAGCTCCCTTTTAATCATATACAAATGTTTTACTTTTAATAATTAAATTTAACACTAATGCACAAAGAAAAACTTTTATTTTGTTAGAAGCTCAGAATTATTATGTTACAATCAGAAAACCCAATAATTTTGTATATGGTTTCTTAAAAGAAAAGTATAGTCCCTCCATTTTCTGTTTTTTTTTTTTTTGTGTGCAGCAGCTTAAGACTTACTACCGCCTGCATCGTATCCTGCCGGGCTACCTGGCGTATGAGTGACGTATGGCCAAGCATTTGTTATGGCTCAGCCATCGCCTGAGTGTGTGTGAGTGTGTCTCTGTGTGGGTGCCAGTAAGTGTCCGTTAGTTTGCTCTTCCTGCCATCCATGTAACATTTTTTATTGCTCGCTTCCTGCTGGTCGGTCAGGGCAATCTCGGGTGTCTGTCCGTGTGAGCTGGCTGTCAAAACTTATACTGCTCAAATTTCGAGCACAACAGTAACGTTAAGTATAGGTCGCCGTCTGGCCTGGAGAGTCCTGGGATAGCTGTTGATGTGTGTGACTGATCCGTAAGAACAGTTCTTTTAGCGGACTTTGAGTTTTTCTGATATAACCACACCATTCATTTACAATGTTAACGATGAAGAAAGTATAAACATTAATTTACAAAGCTGCTGACTAAAGCCAAAACAGGGGTTCATTCCAAGTGAAAAACGCTACTTTAAATATTCCTGTGCACATAGACAAACCCAGTTCCTAATACTGAGTGTTTCCAAATCTATATCGTGAATCAAACACATCCTTCTTGTTCCATCCCCACTTTTGGGTTGCCCATTGTTCGCCGTGTTTGTTTTTCGTTGCTCCTGCTCTTTTGGACCATTTTTCAAATTGATGTCTATCGCTTTGGCTCCTTTTCAAAGTTTTTGGCATTTTACATGTGCTAACCAACAAAGCTTCGCCCGGGGATCGAAGGGAATATTTGGGACGAATTGTTTCTGTGGACTACTGAGTGGTGGATGTGGCTTGAGTGCTGGCTTTGCCGTTGATTGTTATCTGGTGGTTCTTCTAGAAAGAGCAAACCGTACAAGTGCCACGAATCAAAACCATGTTGATAGTGGTCCTTTTCTCTTCGAATTGTTATTTTTATAAAAGGGTGTTTACTGCGCTTTCTCCCACACCGTTCATGTAATGCGATCTAGAAATAAACAATTTTGTATCACGCAATGCAGCTCTCATTTTTAATCAGTGTCATTCAACTAAAACTTGATTATTATTGATTGCTTGCCATTTAGTCGAAATTCAATTTGTGAATTCAATTTCGCATGGCTATCAATTGTGCAAGTCCAACCCTGACCTGAACAACTAAATCAGTTTTGTGTGCAAATTGATTTCAAATATTATTTTAAGTGGGACAAATTTTGGGTCTAAAGTGATTACATTTTATTTGCCCTCAAAGACCAATGGGAAATGTTTATTTTCAGTTACTGCTAAAAGTTCGCACGTCCTAATAATGCCTTCGTTGCGAACTCGTGTTTTATTTTTTTACACATATTAGTACATCATTATCATTAGTAATAATATTATGTTATAAATATTCAGAAACCTATATTGTTTCTTAGGCGGGAAAAAAATATATTTTAATTTCATTAAATGGATGAAAAAAATGCAACTATAAAAGTGAAATGAACCAAGAAAGCGAAATGTTTTTAAAGCCATTGATTTTTTTTCACACATGGAAGATACACACCAAGTTTTATGAAATCTACCAAGCCCAAGAGGAAAAATACAAAAAAGGGAAATATTCTAAGGGTAGGCGTGAGCTGGCTTAAATTATATTGTGTTGAGGGTCGCGTACAATTTGTATTTAGGCGGTTCCTTTAGCCTGTCCTCCCCTTTCGTCCTGCCTGCTTCCCAGTCTTGCAATTATTATAAAATGGCGCACAGCATCAAGGACAATGGCGGCAGAAGGAAGAAATGTGGCGCGCTCCTTGGAGACTCATTTTCAAGTACTGGGTCGCTCAAGTGGGTCAGCCCAAGTGGTTTAGGAAAGTGGAGGTTGTGGGCCGGCAGTTCAAGGATTTTATTGTTGCCAGCATGTAATTGAATGCAATAAAATTACGCAGCCTCTCAGTTTTCTTACTGTGCGACTATTTGTATGCAGAATTTAATTGCGTTGGTTGTCTCCGTGCCGCTTAAGTTTTAGTTTGCTGGCATTTTCCGAACAGAGTTGCATAAAAAAATACAAGGTTTTGAATTATTTAACGTCTATGAAAAAGGACTGTCTTAAAATATATTTAAATTATAAAATGATGTAAATTATTTCTAAGAAGAGATGATGAGTTGTAAAATTCCCATTTCATTGTTTTGAAGCGCCGTATAAAAGATTTTCCTTAATGACATAGAGGACAAATCGATTCACTTCTGCTTATAAGCTATTATTTTAATTTCATTCAAACATTCACCCTGACCTACGACTTCAGTAGTTTTGCTCTCATCCAAAAAGCTAAAACAACATATTGCTCCACACATGTGCCAAGTAAGTAAACAAAATCCAATCTCATGTTTATATAATTTTCACTTTTACTCCTTCACTTTTTTCCCATTTGTTTTTTTGTTTGTATTATCTTTCAATTTTCTCCTCCACTCACAACTTAATTCACATGCCAGACTGTTCAACTGACCAGTAACTGAGCCACAGTGCCCATTCAGAACTCAATCAACAACGGACTGACCCATATTTTATGGGAAATTTTCGGGCTGGTCCCAAGTAAAAATACAGCTCAACAGCCTGGGCCGCAAAATAAACTGCTAAATAAAAAATGTGTATATATGTTTCCCTATACCTCCTCGCAGTTGTCTGCTTAGGTCTGCCTGCAATTTAGGCTTATCACTCTGGTTCCAGACCATTGCGTATTAAAAACATTTTTGCTACGCCAATAAAAAGACGAAACAAATTTTGCATAATTCGGGTCATAAAAATGAGTCCAAAGGAAAGTTGTTGTTGTGTTGACATTCCAGTCGGACAGAAATCTAGGCAATGGGGTTAGGAAAGCGCGTACAACTTTCTAGACTGGAAAAGGTAATTTACCATTTCCCTATGGCCGTTGCTAAACACATAAATGAAAAAATATTTAGTTAATTATGTAATATAAAAAAAATGGTTTTAAAATATACCTGCTTGGATAGTTAAAACTCAAAACTTTAAAAACCAGGTGTGCCTTTAACTTGGTTTTTAACTTGGTTTTTATTATGTTTTCTAGAGATTTTCCTTTCTCTGTACACGCTGTTCATGTGCAAAGTCAGCCCAGTTATGCTGCCTGCTTTTTGAAAGCCCCGAGAAATGGGTTTTTTTTTATTGCGCACATAAAATGACCGGGCCAGACAGCATGGGAAGTTGCACGAGGAGAATTTATTTAGGGTCTCGGAAAAATCACCCATGGTGCTGACAGACGCCTGATGCTGTGAATTTGCTCAGAGACATCTACTCAAGCCTCCAAGCGGTCATTTGTCAGATGAAAAACCATCGCACAAACTATGTATATTGTTTGTCATTAACAAGGTCACCAGAAAAGGCGGCACAGGCCGTGCAAAAACGTGAGTGGAAGGGCGAAAACTAAACTTGCTTTGATGACCTAAAGCTGTTACTCACACTCTAAAAAAATATGGCTCCAAATGTAGTCACCGTTTTGTTCATACAACGTTTTTGTGTATATAATTATACACAATAAAATAAATATAACTGTACAGGACCTTATTTAAATTATAACAATATTCAATTAGAGGAATTCTTTAGTGAAAACATGCTTTTACTAATTTAAAAATATTACCAAATTATACAAATTTTTATGTTTGTAATTCAGGTGGATATGAGATCATGTGGTACTATTTTGCTCAGCACCAAGATCTCTTTGAGGGTGCGCTGAAAGTGTTAAGTGGGGTGTGCAAACCAACCTGACCCACAGCGCCTGACATTAATTTTGTTTTCATAACTTGGTGCAGCAGTTACAACCAACATACATCGGAGGGTCCCTGAGTAACCCGGCTTCTCCTCAGCATCGCAGTTGCTGGCTGGAAAATGAAGACACTTTGTTGCACTGGTGGCGTTTCCTCTGTCGCCTCCTCGTTTTTTCCTTTTCGGGGTTTTTCTTTCAACCAAAGCGTGGGCTTGATTGACATGCTGTCTGCCTGCCGCTTTTCCCCGTTTTTCTGCAACGTTTTTCCCACTGCTTTTTGTTTTGGCCAGATGGCCATGGCAAAAAAATAAACACATAAAGCAAACACGACACCAAGTGCAAAAACAAATTAGCACAGTTCTCGGCTGGCTGTTGATGCTGTGATGCATTTTTGACAATGAACATCAGATGTCAGCCAGTGTGTTCTGGTCACAATGGGACAATCAGTCAGCAAGTCAAGGTTTGGCAAAAGAAGGAGGATACAGAAAAACTGTCCCTTTAAAAGTGGTTGTGTAGGATAGGACAAAAGAAAAAAACCGCTTATGACGATAAATACTCATTTAAATGTTCGAAATAAAAATACTTCAAGAATTCTTCTGATTTTATGTATCATAGTATAAGCAAAACGGTAACTTTACAAATGTTATGTTTCTTGCTAAAAATCGAACTATTTTAATACAAGCTTAATTATACCCGTTACCCGTTCATTGAATGTATGTAACAGGCAAAATAAAGCGTTTCCGACCATATAAAGTATATATATTCTAGCCGAGTCGATCTGGACATGTCCGTCTGTCCGTTTGTCTGTCCGCATGAATGTAGAGATCTCAGAAACTATAACATCTAAAAAGTGCAGATTAGTCATGCAAATTCCAGAGACATACCAGGCAATACGCAGTACAAGTTTGTTAACCGATGTTGCCATTTTTTAATTTTGTTGTTAGTTTTCTCCGTAAATTTTTATCCGTTTTCCAAATAACTTTTATCAAATTTATCAAACAATATTTAATATTATCACGAAACGTGTTTCACATAAGTTATCTTTTTTGAAACCAAATTTTAATTTTAGTACCTGACACCAGTTTTAGCTTCCATTTCAATTGAATGTGACCCAAGTTGTTAGACAAATTATGCAATGCATGCAGCCACAGAAAAAAGGACACTTCAAAGCCAGTCAACCAACTAACAAACCAACCCAGAAACCAGTTCATACACACACTGTTCGCATTACGTTTAATTTATTTAAAGCTGGCATTTTCACACTCCAACGCTCGCCGGCGCTCTTCTTCTGAAGCCGTAAAATGGAGCAACGCTCTGGCATTGGACTTTGTTTGTGTATTGTTGGTTATTTGCATAAAAATCACGCATACGACGCGTTGCACGCCGACCCTCGCTCACCAAAGAAGCCTTAAGCTCGTTGTGCAGTGATTTCAAGGTTAGCAGGCGCCCAAAAAGAGTGCTCTGAAAACAGAAAAGTTTTTGCAGTAATTATGGAGATTCGTGTGCAACAATGGCGGATTAAAAATTATTGCTGCACACACTGCGAGTCGTTGGTTTTGTTCTGCCAATGTCATTGTCGCCGAATGATGCACCACAAAAGTTTCATTTCCCTTCATGTGCACTCGCATTGTTTGGCATTGCACTGAAATGGGCATTAATAGTCTCCGTAGTCGGTTCCGTATTTTTCTGATTTTTCCCGCTTTCCTCGCAGTTTTGTTTTTCAATTTCTCCCATTCAGTTGATGACTCTGGCATTGTTGCCGAAACAGAGCGTCTAGGACCGGGTTTATTTTCAATTAATCAAGTCCTGAGTATCAGACTCATAATGGATCCCATTTGAAGGTTCCCTTGCTGCGATGTGAATGGCTCTTGAATACGGAAAGCGGTGAATGAATGATTAAATACAGCACTGTGTGCCACGAAAAAAGTAGTTAACTATTGACAGAGACGGCGAATGGAATATTAATTGCCAGTCGCGGTCCTCTTTCTTCAGCCACCATATTTCTTGTGCCCTCTGTTTTGTTTCCTTCCGTTGTCAACGCCATTGTCTTGTAATAAACAAGTTCGGAACAGGGGTGGTCCGGATCCTGGCCCATAATATTGGCAGGGCAACATAATAAACATAAATCAAGTGCGCTGGCATTGTACTCGGTTTTACTGGATGATTTGATATTGGTCGGCCTGCGATTCCGATTCGGTTGGCTCACACAAACAGAAAGCTGAATGCGAAACTCAAGTAGTTCCAATACAGGACATTTGATAATAGAGCAACTAAGAATAATATATATTATTTAACAAGATAGGTTAAAAAATAATAGTGTATACCATTAAATAACAAGTTTAAAATTTGATTGCTTCTCTATTGTTATATTTTTTATTATTTTCAAGTGGAGTAATATTATTATGTATATTACAGACGTTTTAAAACATGAAATCATGGCATTTGTGCATGTATAATATTTGTAATAGAAAATTTATTCCCAGAAAGATTGACAAACTTCCGATTCTCATTTCTCTGTGCATTCCGGTATTGGGCCATTTATCTTAGACGGTTTCATTGCCCGACCAGGCTGCCACACATGCATATCATACTCGTCATCGTTTTTATTATCGCCAACCAAGTGAAACAAAAGAAATACCGTTCCTCCTTCGGCTCCATAAGTAAGCCAGGCCAAGTAGAAAAACAATTCTGACTCTAATGAAAGTTATGGGTGCGGCCAGCGTGTGAAGTTTATGTCTTACACTGCGTGGCACGAGCAGATTTCACTGTTTTCTTCGGCTTGGCTAATAGATATTTATCTGGGATTTTGTGGGTTCATTTATATCTTGCGCTGAGGGGAATTGATTTTCCCACAGAAAAGTAAATAGCCCAAGTTGTCGTGAATTTTACGTAATTACTCAAGTATTCCCCATCCAGAGCGTTACATCACACACTTTTCTAAATGAGTTGAAATCAGTCTGTAAACATATGTATAAGTCATCACATTAGGCCTTTTCCCTCTTTCATTATTACTCCAAAGACTTTGCCTGTGTCTAACACAATTTTCATATTTTTATGATATTAACTCGTCGTCGTGTCACTTAAAACCTCAACGTAAATACCAAAAATACCCTCGGCATTCTGGCAGGCATTTCCAAATTAAAATTTTCTATGTAGAAGCCAGTGAGAAAATAACAAATTTCAGCTTGTGATGAGGAGGGTTTTCATTTGAAAAAAGAACTCATACGAGCGTGAGTGATGCTGTTGTCTTTAGACAAGTGACACTCGTCTCAAAATGGCACTCTTTTAAAACATTTATGAGACGGAAAGCTGAGAGAAATGGGAAAAGGGGTTGCTCCAGGCAGAATGTTTTTCATTGCGCACCCTATTTCATAGCAGGCGGTCTCAAAAATTGCCAGCAAATCATGGAAAAGAGTTGACTGGCATGTCTGAAACAAATACGTGTTTCGGAATGTATTTCGAAAAGGTGTGACTCTGTAATTGAGTCAAAAAATCACTCGTGAAAGTATGTCTTACAGACGTATTTATTTAAACGTCTCTTAATAATGAAGTTGAAACATTCTTGACAGCTTAAAATAAATTACTTTTGTTTTGTTTTCTACATTTCTTTTTTTTTGGGCCCAGTTTAAAAATAGACTTGGCAGCATGTTGCAAAAAAACAACTTTCAAAAATACATTTTTTCAGTGTAAGTCGTGAAAGTCCTTGAAGGCAGTTCAAGACACGCAATGACTTAAATTGGAGCTGGCAGAAAGGAGGCATTGATATTTTATGGTTTTTCGGCGGATTTGACAAAAAGCTTCACTTTCCTGGCGCTTTACGAGTGCCATGGGCGACGATTATTCCCTCGACAACTTGTCAGAAATTTAAAACGTATCCACGCAGAGGGCTAATGTGGCATATTTTTAATGTATGCAAATTAAATTTACCGCTCACATTTAAATCAATATTTGTCAGATCTTCTGCTGCGCTTTTTAAATATACGTATTTCTGTATAGATGTCTTTTTTTAATTATAATTGAAAGTTCAGCCACAGATAAATTATCATGTGCTCCAGAGAAAAAAGAATTGCTATTTAATTGCTGCCACAATAAAAATTTATATTCGCCTTGGTCCTCGGAATGGGAAAATAAAAAGTCAAAGGAATGCTGCGGGATCAGAAATGGAAAGATATAATTGCAACAAAGACTTAAACTGTTCTGTTTAATGTAAAGTTTAAATAATAATTAATTGTGAAGCCTGGTAAAGCCTCCAAAATTATTAAATCAAAGCTCATAAGCTAGTATATGTTAAGCTTTTCTTTGCATTACAAACCAAGCCAATCCATAGGGGCGATCGATTCATTAGTACAAGTATCTCTTTGGTAATCCATTTGTTAAATTTTATTCATGGAAAAAACCTTGAATATGCAAAACCATCAAACAAACGTAAGGCCATTAAAAGGAACCACCAGAAAGAGGCCAAAATAAATCCTTAATTAATTTTCGATTTTATCAATCGAAAAAAGAGAATTCGGTTTCATTGCAGCTGGTGTATGTCCTCATAAACTTGGGATACATTTGCACCCATATGGCTCTTTGCTAGTCTGCCAATCGCTGGGTGTAATAACTGCAGAATAAATTCAACCCAGAACGGGCAGTAAAAACAATTAATTGGGCAGCAGCATCAGCATTCATTCCATTATGGATGTCAGCAGTCAGCGCAAAAACTGCAAAGATGATGGCCAAGGTGGGTTAAAAAACGGGGTAAAAAGGGGCTCCGGGCGTCCTTGTTGTCATTGTTGTTGCATAAATAAATGTTGCTGGCATACACGGTATTTTTATTTTGCCTTCAGTGAATGCATTCGATTCACGGCAGGGTCTCTCGTTCACCTGTTCAGCCTGCCATGCAAATGCCACGCCCCTTATGTGAGTTATGGGCGTGGGTGGCGTATGATTAATATTCAATTACATGGCGGATCGTCCTGCTCCCCGAAAAACTATGCATGCGACAGGAGCCCCCTCGCAGAAGTTTGCTTCACTTCTTTGCCTTCGCTGGAAAACTTTGCTAATTGCCCCCATCAAGAAAATGAAAGGAAACCAAAGCAAAACCAAACAATATAATGAATGTCCGGAAGAACCAGAGTCGATTTCATCAAACTTTACATTCGGTGCTGTTTTCTTTCCCCTCGCTTCAGATTTTCCTATTTTTCTGCTAGACAATGTGTGCCTCCATATTATTTAATTATGCCGTGCTGAAACGAGAAATGAAGCTCTGGAGGTTAACGTATTCGCGAAAAGCAGTGGTGTGAAAGTACATTCCTCTTATCACGCAGTGCGTTGAAAATTAGCTTGAAGCGAAAAGAATTTTTATTAGCATAATTATAAACCAATTTTGATGCCAAGCCATACATAAGAAAGAAATTATGCAAACAAGAAGTTGAGGTAAAGTTTTTGGGAAAATTTTGTAAATAATTCGCAGCTTTTAAAATGGATTCACAGAAATTTAAAAATTTGTTTTGGGTATCGGTATTTCTAATTTAATAAATTATATATTGTTATACAGAAAATATGTTACGGTGTTAGTCTCCTAATACAGGAGCATGATTTATAGCAATTTTCTCATGTGTATTTATTAAGCTAACACATATCTTTCGTATCCTTATATGTACAAATAATACTACACAGCTTAAAAAATAAAAAAATATTTTTTTTTTGTTAAATCGTTATCAAAACGAAATAATCAATTTTATCAAAACAAATTGTGTAAATACATATCTACGCTGGAAAGCTACAACACTTTAAATAAAAATTCGAAACATTTAAGTAGTAAGTTTGAATTGAGGCCCATTTGGTCTACTTTAATTTACTTTTTCCCGAGTATTATTCAAATAACTTCAATTGCGGTCTGAGTTGGTATTCCGATTGCGTGTAGTTTTGGCATTCGCCAGCCGCATATATATCAAACTCTTGCCATTTGACAAGGCCAATGTCCATGATTTATGGCTGCTATTATTTTATGTTTAGCTGCACGGATTCGTGACATATTATTACTGCAATTGCCAGGCAACATTGGGGTCTACGAATAATTTTCTTATCGGCACAGTTTACCCAGCACTTGCTGGAAACTGAAAATGAATTTAGCCAGCCGCTCTCGAATCACTCACTTTATTATTACCCAAGTAAATATCAACGCTTCGTCTGCTTGAAGTAAAACATAATGTTTGCCTGGTGCGGCTTTTAGTTGTTTAATGTGTTTCGCTGGGCATCAAAAATTAATTGCCATTTTACGAAAACAATATATTTTTTTGCGCATTTGTTAAACTTTTCAGAGTACACTATAATTTTAATGACAGATGCAATTATTTGTTTACTATACGCATATCCAATTCAACTCGATGTGGAGGAAATTAATTAATCATTCTGCTGGAGTTGCCATTTAATAAACCTTATTCATATTTTACGTCGTTGGTTACCAAAAAGTTGGTAACCTTTCATTGGCGCAGCATATTTGATTATGTTTGCGATTGGTTAAAGTTTTATTTGCTTTTTTAATGCGGCAGGAGAATAAAATGTTATAGTTTTCCGCCTGCATAATAATCAACTGATATAATAGTTCTCGATTTTTTTTATTTTATTTGAGCTTCCCCAATTGATTCATGCCCAATTCATTAACCCATATGTGTCGTATGAGTGCCTAATGTATCGCACATTCGCTTGAAAAGCGCATCGACTGAGCGTTTATTAATTTATGCATTTAAACCATGCCCGATTGCACATCACCAGCCCATCACCACGGCATAGCCTGCGCCAAATTTTGCATATTAATTGCTCATTAATTGTTGATTAGCTTTCAAGTGCCGCAACGTGGCCGCTCTGCCAAGCCCCTGGTAATCCTTAGAGTTCAGACTCAAGTATACGCCGAACTTATCCGAGGCAGCTCGGCATTAGTGCGACAAAATGTGGTAATCAATCAAAAAGGGGAAGGGCCCCTCCGCAGCCCGGGCGGAGTTCTTTCCACGGGCGCAAATACTTGCAATTAGGCATTATTAATCACAGCGACTAAGCACCAGCACCAGGAGCTATCGGATATAGCTTCGGAATTACCCAGGGCTATGCATGAAGTGAGCACTTCCGGTAAAGGCAAATAATTACATTGGTCATCGCCGTTGGTGGTGGGCCCTGCGCTAATGTGCTAGTATTATTTTCTCATCAAAATTAATATTTAATTAAAAGTCAAGTGCGGGGGCTGGGTGAACACGCGCCAAGAAAAGTTAATTTCCTTTTGGGAAATCCAAATCCACCATGATATTCATTTTTGTTTTGCCAACTTAATGAAGTTTGGGATGAAAAATAACTACACAGCTGAATAATGCTGCAGCAAATTAAATTTAAATTACAGAGGGTAAATATTACTTTTCTATTTTACATTTCACATTTATGGCAATGTTTTTTTGTATTCTCTGCGATGTTACTTATTGTTTTCGATTAAAGAATGATTCATTTTGAAATATCGTTCATTAAACGTAATATATAATTTGATGAAATTCTTCATTGTTAGTTATAATAACGGAAAATTCACGTTCATTGAATAAATTATTCAATTTTTCTAATGAGTTTGTTGTTCTGTTCTAGCATAATTAATTAGAAGAATTAATTATTAAACTGAACCTTATTAAAATAAAATTATAAGTAAAAAATTAATTAAGTATAAAATTACTTAAAATTATAAGTCCTTAACATTTTTGTTCTCTATGTGCCATTCCATTAAGAATCGTAAACACTTAAGATAGAAAACAGGAGTGCAATGATAACTCCGATTTTCAAGTGTCCCCGTTGTTTCACAAGCTCGCTGAGTGCAAGGATAAATGGAAAATGAATGAGCAATTGCATTCGCAGCAACGGAATATCATGTTCGAAATCCGAGTCCAAAAAAAGTCTGCCTGAAATGCAAATACACAAAGCGACAAGCAGCAAACAATTGAACTCTAATGACTGACAGAGTTCATTGTCAGGTCGCGGATCAGAATCCGATTTATGGACTAATTGCGCTGCTCATGTCAAATGCTCAACTCGAGTGTGTGGGGTCGATTGTCTGTTCGTATGTATGACAGAGAACAAGGGCAATCGAATAAAGAAAGGCGCCAATCGGGCAGAATATTCGTGGCCAAAACACTTGACTTGTGCGTGCCCGCAAGTCGACAACTAATCAATCAGTGGAAGAAGCCCTCATGGTCCATGTGATTTCTCGCTTTTTTTTCGAGGTACATCGTATGATGGATTAGATCGGTCTGAAGTTTGATTTTCGGTTTTTTTTCGACACCAAACACTTTTATCGCCTGCAAAAGCCCATTTCAAGTTTAATCTCGCGTGGCGAAGTGACCAAAGAACGCAGTGAGTTTCGTTTAATTATGACTTGATTTATGACTCAATTACCGTTTAATAGTCCAGACCGGATCCTAGTGCCTTGCTTTGATTTGCAAATTGTGCGTACTTTCTCCGGAATGGCTTTTCTTTCTCGTCACACTTCACTGGAGAATTTAATTTTCTTTAATATTTCTTTCTGCGGTATATGCTTTTCACTTTTTCTGCCTTTGGGCTGCCATTTGGCTGAACTCTTATTTATATTTTGCTGCCGGGGCAAGTTGGCGCCTCACACACACGCACACTTGAGCTCAGCCACACACACTGGCACAACAACTTAAATTTTTGCTTGGCTCTTTGCGAATTCCGTCGTTGCCCGCTGCCTTTTATCTTCGTTATATTTTCTCGAGTAGGTCAGAAGAAGTTGATATATCCGTTGCCTACTTATCTGGGCGTTGTTTTCGGTCGCTCCTTGTCAATGCAACAACTTCAATACGCACACAGCCACACATAACAGCCAAATCGCACACTCACACACACTCGCTGGGTGGTATTTTTGAGAACGATTTTTGGGAATAGGCGCGACGCGCTCGGTTCGTTTTGAAAGCGCTTGGACGGTCGCCCGATTACCGCTACCAAACAACACAAATATCGAACGTGAACTGACATGGAAATTCGCTATTTCAGCCAGCCAAAAAGAGGCCCTGGCCACAGGATGCCTTTCGTTCCTCTCGGCCAACTTCGCTCGGGCGTAGCCGATTCAAAAGCACTGACAACTGCAGCGCCAAACGGGCGTGCGACAAACTAATCCAGAGAGCTCGGAAAATTTTAGGGATCGGGCGCATGGCATTTGCAGGCTTTTTGGAGCGAAAAGTCCCAAGAGAAACTTACTCCTTTTAAAGGGGAAAGCTTTTCGATAGGGGGAAATCTCCCCTTTTTGTAGTACTTCGAAAAAATTTAGCTCTCTTAACTTGTTGCTAACGAACATCAGTTCGTGGATAAAGTACAGTCAAATATTTTTAAGCTAGAGGAAGGAAAAAATATAACTGAAATAAGTTTGAAAATACATTCAAAAATTATTATTATGACTGTCTTATGATAATTTAGAGTTCAAATTGCCAGTTAATAAAGCTACAGGTGTGTAATTTTGGTTTCGGTAAGCGTCAAACCACTCCAACATATTGATAATAATTATTTAAAGGGCCGAAGAAAAGTTAGTGTATGTACCGTTTCTCAATTTAAATGTTAAGTTGTCGCTCCCCTAAATACGTCAGTGAGCTGAATGAATTGTCGCGGGCCGAGCAGTAAGATCCCCATTTCGAAGCTAAGTCATTGTTTTAACGTACTTGACTTTGCGGGATAGCATCTTTCTTAAAATGTATTTACTAACGCATGTCGTTGTATTCGTTTTCACAAGCTATTACAATCTAACAAATTTGTGCTTTTTTACTGTTGATTGAAAACATAAGATGCAATCAGAGATAGGAAGATCTAATTTTAAGCTGAATTGATTAAGCTTTCATTCTGCATACTGGTTGTAATATTCTTCGCCATTGACGTAATATGGACCGTTTCGTTATAAAGATAAACAAACAAATTAAAACAAATTATTAAACAAATTTGTTCTTACATATGTGTAGATATGAGCAAATGATTATGGTAAAATGAGACCGTATTTGTTATAGGATAAGACCGATTCTTCTTAAAATGTGAGTGTAAGAACAGCGGTATTACAAATCCGTTCCTAAAATTATACCATAATTTCTTATAATGATACCGTTACTAGATTCGTTAAAAAGTAGTTAACAGGCAGAAGGAAGCGTTTCCGGCCAAATAAAGTATATACATATATACTTGATCAGGATCAATAGCCGGGTCGATCTGGCCATGTCCGTCTGTCCGTCGGTACGAACGGATGCAGCATGCATATTCAGCATGCAGACTCCAGTGACATGAACGCAGCGAAAGTTTGTCGTGTTGCCACGCCCACAAACCGGCAAAAACGGGTTTCAGACAGTCGGGGAACTCGACTATAGCGTTCTCTCTTGTTTTTGGTATAGTTTGTATAAATATATATTTTACGAAAAAGTACCAGTAGCAGTAGTCGGTTCGGGTACAACCGGTTGAACATCGGGCTAAATTGTAAGCATCTTTGTTTTTGCCATAAAATGCAAGTGCATAATCACCGCTCAGTTTGTAAGGATTTTTATCAAAATTAAGTCGCATTTCATTTATAATTTGAAATAGAAAAATATTTGTATAATAATTTGGTCTTTATTAGATAGACAAGATAGCACGTATAGTAGAGATTTCTATCAGATTTCTGTTATCAACGAAATTTTTCACCGTTTATTTTTGTCAAAAAAAAAATAAAATAAACAAATTTGCTAAATTAAAAAAAAAAGTGAAGAATGGATATCCCACAGGCAAGAACTCCGCGCCCAAATTCAAACACAGCGCATCCCTGGGATGCGATCGCGCGTTATTGTCATCGAGATATGCACAGCTGGTCACATTAAGACCGACTAGCCCTGAGAGAGTAAAGCCCATTGCACTATCTGGGCACACTAGTCGGCGGCTATATATCCAACATCACTTCCCAGATACAGTCATTGACGTTCCGGCTAGAGGTGGAGAAACATCGATTTTGGAAGCTCTTCTAGTTATTGAGGGTCATTACAGTCGGCCTTTATTAACCATGTGGTCTCGTAAAGGTAAGAACATATAAATAAGAAAAAAATTATGTTCTTAAAATATACTTCTTGATTTCGCGTTCGAATTTCGTTTAAAACCGTTTTTGTAGGCAGCCATTTCTGTACGGTCGTATTCCATTTGCTCGTCACTGGAATTAGTTGTGGTTGTAGACATTAAGTCTTCCAACTTCCGCTTCCTTTTGGATTTGTTCTTGTATTTATTTATATGTATATTTATAGCGCACTTCCACTAGCCGAGTAACGGGTATCAGAGAGTCGGAAATCTCGACTATAGCTTTCTCTCTTGTTTAAGATTAAAGTTAAAGTTACCCAGTTCAACTGGGTAACGCATACATATATGTAAATTTTGTATATGTGTTAACAACTGTATTAAGTAAATACTTCAGCCCGCCAGCACAAATTAATTGCACACTTAGAAATTCTTTTAATAAGAACTCCTCTTCTTATTCGTCGTCACCCATCGCACACGGCAGTCAAAATCAAAGTGACGCGTGGCCTAAGCAGCAGCGATCATCCTATTCTCTTCCCGTCTTTACCTTTTTGATATTTAACTGTAAATGGAAGGAAAACACAAGAAATATAGCTAACAGAAAATTTGCGGGAATAGGTATTTAGTGAAAATAACATGCATTAGTTATCTTTTTCCTCACAGATCGTTGTCTCATGAAGTGCATTCCTGGCAAACTGGCTTGCTTGACGATACGTTAACCTCACGTGACCATATTCTATGCTGCGTCGACACACTTACAAGTCAAAGCTTCTTCTCCGGATGTTATTGGAGTGTGCGTCACATTTTTGTCCCACCAGGACTTGGACGGCATGCATCAAACTTCACGGGCTCGGACTGGCCAAGGCTACAAACTGGCGATCCGCAACTGCTCCGAGAAGAATCCATCTCACCATTCCAACTGAGAGTTTATGCCTGCGCGCAGTTCTGCTCGTTGATATGGGTGAATCAGGTCAGAGACACACCAATCTCCTCAGATTGTTTTTCTTAAATTTCATTCCTGGCCAACTGGCCCTTTTCCTTTCACTTGGCGGTTTTTCGGCAAGTCGCCGACCTTTGTCGCATAAATAGTCCAAAAAGCAACACAGCGCTAATTTAAATTCAAGAACGAATAATTTGAGAACGAACGTTCTGGATCCAAGTACGAACATTTGATGGGATTAAGAACGATAAAGTACAAATTAAAAATCCCGCTTTAAGTATGGGAAATACTTAAATTAAATAATTATAATACTAGACCTGAACTCGACAAATTTTAATATGTGCATTAAAAATTATAGATTCAAGTTGACAACTGAAGTGTGAATAACGTCTACTTTAAGTAAGAAAAGTTCCTATTTTATGAACTAGATATTCAAATTTTAGAGCAAACACTTTTATTTTAAGAACGAATCGTTCCTATTTTAAAATATTTACTCTTTATATGAGGAAAAACAATTTTAATTGAAACTAATAATTTCGTTATTATTCTGTATACATAAAAATATATAATTATTGATGGCTTCCTCCAGTATTAGTGAGCCAAATTCTGTCCACTTCCTGTAAAGTCTTCTTTTTTAGTTATGTTTATCCGTTTTCATTTTCTAATAATAATAAACCAATTCTGTAAAAAAAATTATACGTTATATGATACGAGGGTCGTTTGATAAGTCCGTGACTTTTTGAATAAAATATATTTTTTTCGTCAAAGAAGCGTTTTATTTGTCAACATAATCTCCTTTTAGCTCTATACATTTAGTCCAGCGTTTTTCCAATTTTTTTATTCCTTCCAAATAATAGGTTTTCTCAAGGCCCTCAAAATAGTCGTTTGTTTCTGTGATGACCTCTTCATTTGACCCGAATCTCTTACCGCCGAGCCATTTCTTCATGTTTGGAAACAAAAAATAGTCACAGGGGGCTAAATCTGGAGAATATGCTGGATGGGGTAGCAGTTCGTAGCCCAATTTATGAAATTTTGCCATGCTGACTACACACGTGTGCACCCGTGCATTGTCCTGATGGAACAGCACTTTTTTTTTCGCCAAATGCGGTCGTTTCTGCTTCAAATCAATATCGAATCTGTCCAAAAGCTCTGAATAATATTCGCCGGTGATCGTTTTACCCTTTTCAAGGTAATCGATGTGAATGATACCTTGTGCATCCCAAAAAACTGTGGCCATGACCTTGTTGGCCGACAGACCCACCTTGGCCTTCTTTGGTGCACGTTCACCCGGAGAAACCCACTGTCTTGATTGTTCTTTGGTCTCTGGTGTGGTGTGGTGGATCCATGTTTCGTCTACGGTAACGAAACGGCGCAAAAATTCGTTTGGATTGCGGTTGAACATCGCCAAACACTCCTTTGAAATGGTCACACGGTTGCGCTTATGGTCGTGTGTGAGCAATCGCGGCACCCATCGCGCGGAAAGCTTTTTCATGTCCAAATATTCATGTAAAATGTGATGTACCCGTTCAGTTGAGATGCCTACAGCCTCAGCTACCTCACGCACTTTCATTCTCCGATCATCCAATATCATTCCATGGATTTTGTCGACGATTTCTGGCATGACGACCTCTTTTGGGCGACCTGAACGTTCGGCATCACTTGTACTGGTACGACCACAACGGAACTCAGTAAACCATTTCTTAACCATTGAAATTGATGGTGCAGAGTCCCCATAATATTTATCAAGTCTTTCCTTGGTTTCGGTGATGGATTTTTTACGCAAAAATTAATGCTTAATTGGCACACGAAATTCACTTTTTTCCATTTTCGTTAAAATTCACGAGATCGTCTGCTTTCAATGCCTATAAAACGCAAACCAAAAAACGCAGCTTTCTCAAAATTTTACAGTCAGCTGTTAATCGATAACTGCTGACAGGAGCAGTGTTGTATTTAGAGCAGGTGCGCGGCAAATACAAAAAGTCACGGACTTATCAAACGACCCTCGTACCATAATTAGGGATACAATTACGAAATAAATACCTTCTTTAGTACGAAGGTCTTTCATGGTCTTCCTTTTCTTTGCTTATAGAAGGTTTCTCATTATTAAAAAATATATTAAAAAAATGTTTACATTCCTGTGTGCTCTTTTAAATTCCATTTGCACTCCAAATTTGGGAATCACATCTTTTATTTCTTCTGTAATATCTTTAAGTATCGACAGAGTCACTCCAGCTTCTAAAAAATTAAAGAGAAGAGGCTACATATATACTTATAATTAAAATATAAATATATAATACATTTATATCATACTTGCATACATACATATGTATGCGTGTGTAGGCCACCAACGCACTATGGGAAATGTGACCCCTTTTTCTGGCCAAAACCCATTTTCTGAAAGTCGGAATTAAAATAATTTTAAGTGTACGCATTCATAATTGACCAATCTTTAGTGCAGCATACCAGATATTTTTATTGATGGCGCCACAGCAAAGAAATCAGCTGTAAACAAGAGAGAACGCTATAGTCGAGTTCCCCGACTATCTGATACCCGTTACTCAGCTAGTGGAAGGGAGAAGGAGAGTCTTAAAGACAGTTTTTGGCGGTTTGTAGGCGTTATAGTGGGCGTGGCAGAAAGTTTTTTTGGCAAATCGATAGAAATTTACAAGACTAATACAAAAATGAAAAAATATCAAAACATTTTTCAAAAGTGTGGGAGTAGCAGCTTTGGGCGGTTTGTGGGCGTTAGAGTGGGCGCGTCAAAAAGTTTTTTAGCAAATCGATAGAAATTTACAAGACCATTACAAAAATGAAAAAATATCAAAACATTTTTCAAAAGTGTGGGCGTAGCAGCTTTGGGCAGTTTGTGGGCGTTAGAGTGGGCGTGGCAAAAAGTTTTTTTGCAAATCGATAGAAATTTACAAGACCAATACAAAAATGAAAAAATATCAAAACATTTTTCAAAAGTGTGGGCGTGGCAGTTTTGGGCGGTTTGTGGGCGTTAGAGTGGGCGTGGCAACATGAATCGACAAACTTGCGCTGCGTCTATGTCCCTGGAGTCTGTATACTTAATCTCAACTTTCTAGCTTTTGTAGTTCCTGAGATCTCGACGTTCATACGGACAGACGGACAGACAGACGGACGGACAGACGGACATGGCCAGATCGACTCGGCTACTGATCCTGATCAAGAATATATATACTTTATATGGTCGGAAACGCTTCCTTCTGCCTGTTACATACTTTTCAACGAATCTAGTATACCCTTTTACTCTACGAGTAACGGGTATAAAAACAGCTTTTGCGCGTGCAATAAATAATTATCTGCAACGATAAGTTTTTCCTCTGAAACAAATATTTTAATATCTTTTGAAACAAAGCGTTTCTTTTCATTCTGCAATATGAGATCAATGAAATGTTGTAGCTTATTTACAAGGTCCGGCACTCGAAGTGTAACCAATTGAAAAGGCCATAAATTCAGTTTGGAACATTACTTTTACTTGATTCAAAGTACAAAATGTGTAAAAATAATACAAAATTTAGAAACAATTTACTATTGCTTGATATGACCACCTTTTGACTCACTATGGCCTTGAGACGGTCCAAAAACGAATCGCAAGCTGCCCGAATGTGATTTTCAGGTATTTGGGCCCACTCGCGGACAACAGCTGTTTTTAGCGCCTCGAGACTGGTGTATCTTTTAGTTCGGACCTTGCTCTCCAAAATGGCCCAAAGAGAATAATCCATCGGCTTCGCGTCTGGTGAATTCGAGAGCCATTGCAATGCATTGTGTGGTCGTTATGAAGTTCGGAACGTTTTTTTTTCAGCCATTCTTGGTTCACTCGAGCTTTATGAGTAGGGATGTCGTGATTTTAAAAAATATCGTATCGATGATATTTTTTTTATCAAAACAAAATGATGATAATATTTAAAATATCAAAAAAAAATATCGATTTATATATTTTTGATATTTTTTTTTTCAAATAAAATTTTATTTCCCCACAATGAAAATATAAAACTTTCTTATTAACTTAATTTTCATATTTTCATTTAATTTTAATATATCATAACTTAAATTCATGGATTTCTAATACAGATCATAATAATAATAATAAGGATATAATACAGATAATAAATTCTCAGTGAAATTTTGAGCTTCTGAAATTTGAACATACGCACACGCACGAACATATGACATACCTTACTTTTCGCACATTTTACGAAAACATGATTATGTTTATTTTTAAGGTGCGAGGACAGCTTTGAAGTGTTTCCACAGGTTTTTATTATTCTTCCGAACAATTTGCATTTTGCAGTCCCGTTTTTTATTTCTATGTAATTTGATTTGATATCTATTTTATCACGTGCTCGTGTAGTTGGTATCGCGTCGAAATCAAAGTGAGCGAAGGGAAAATATCAAAAAATATCGCAATTCCGACATTTGGGCAAAAAAAAATATCACTATATAAATATATCATTTTCAGAAAAAATATCGATATATTGATATTTTGATATATTATATTATCAACAACCCTATTTATGAGACGGTGCCGAGTCCTGTTGAAAAAACTCGTGTTGTCCCAGTAATTTAGTAAAAATGTAAGTTGCCTTACAAAAGTAATTATACCCGTTACTCGTAGAGTAAAAGGGTATTCTATGTAAAGTATGTAACAGGCAGAAGGAAGCGTTTCCGACCATATAAAGTATATACAGTGGCGTGCAAGTATGAGTACATGTTTGCAACTTTTGACTATTGGCCTGAATAAAAAAAGGTATTAGTAAACCAAATGAACCCAAATTTTTACTGTTGATTCTTTGATTATTTATTTACAAATTCTTTAAAAAAAAATAACAATAATGTAATTCTTTTCGTTAGGAAAAAAATAAAATTTAAATTAACTCGCATGTACTTAATTATGCTCAATTTGAATTTTTCAACAAAAGCTTATCTTTTAGTACTTAGTCCAAAGACCCTTATTCCTAATGACGCTTTTTATTCGCTTTGGCATACTTTCCACCAGATTTTAAATAATTTCCTTCGGAATAGCTTTCCATTCTTGCTGGATTCGTTGCCACAACTCGTGTTGGTTTGCTGCAACCGATTCGTAGTGTCCCAATCGTCTTTTCACAATCGACCACAAATTTTCGATTGGATTGAGATCAGGACTCTGAGCTGGCCACTCCATTAACTTAAAGTCTTGATTTCCGATCCATTCCTTCACGATTTTGGACGTGTGTTTCACTCTCATCATAAACGCATTTGTCAACAAAATAGATAGAATCGCAAAATATCTAAATAGTCCTCTTTTTTCATAGTTCCTTCTATTTTCTTTATTGGTCCAATGCTCCACCAGGTAAAACAGCTCCAGACCATGACATTTCCTCCTCCGTGTTTTACTGTTTCCTGTACGTGCCGTCTTTGCAGCGACTCTCGAGGCTTTTTCCAACAATATTGTTTTCCGTCCGACTGGTATCGATTGAATTTTGATTCATTAGACCATAAAACTTTTTTCCAGTCGTCCACTTCCCAATTTTTATGTGCCTTCGCAAATTTTAGCCGTGCTTTTATATTTTTATCGGACAAGGCCGGTTTCTTTTTTTTTAATTCGGAAACGTATCCAATACGCTTAAGTGTTCGACACGCTGTCCACTGGCTGACAGGCTTGCCTATAGCTGCAGAAGCATCCTTGCGTCTACAATTCTTATCCTTTTTAATATTTTGCATCATAAGCCGCGCATCTGCATCGGTCAACAATCGACGTGGACCTCTTCATTGAATTTTGGGTACCGCGTTTCGCCTTTTTTGAACACGAATGACTGCTGATTGGCTTATATTTAACTTCCCAGCTATTATACGCGTCGAAAATCCATTTTCAGTAAGGTTAATCACTGAATCTTCAACATTTATTGGCAATTTCTTCATATTTTACGTTTTAATAGTTAAGAGCAAAACCACGTGGAGATTCGTACCTTTTTGGTTGAAAGCTTTTATATTTATACTTTGATATTAAACTTTCTTAAAAACAAACGGTAAATTCTAAAATTAAACTTTCAGTTGAATGAGCTATCCAACTTTTGTTGAAAAGTTCAAATTGAGCATAATTGAGTACATGCGAGTTAATTTAAATTTTTTTTTTTTAAGAATTTGTAAATAAATAATCAAAGAATCAACAGTAAAAATTTGGGTTAATTTGCTTAACTAATACCTTTTTTTATTCAGGCCAATAGTCAAAAGTTGCAAACATGTACTCATACTTGCACGCCACTGTATATTCTTGATCAGGATCAATAGCCGAGTCGATCTGGCCATGTACGTCCGTCCGTCCGTATGAACGTCGAGATCTCAGGAACTACAAAAGCTAGAAAGTTGAGATTAAGCATACAGACTACCAAGACATAGAAGAAACGCAAGTTTGTCGATTCATGTTGCCACGCCCACAAACCGCCCAAAACTGCCACGCCCACACTTTTGAAAAATATTTTAATATTTTTTCATTTTTGTATTGGTCTTGTAAATTTCTATCGATTTGCAAAAAAACTTTTTGCCACGCCCACCCTAACGCCCACAAATTGCCAAAAACTGTCAGTGTTTAAGACTCTCCTTCGCACTTCCACCAGCTGAGTAACGGGTATCAGATAGTCGGGGAACTCGACTATAGCGTTCTCTCTTGTTTTATAATGCCTAACTTTGAATAGAGATCTAAAGTGATTGCTGCAGATTTCATCAATGAAATGTTGTAGCTTATTTAATTATTGTTCAGATTATTGTAATTTCAAGATACACTTTTTTCCGATTTTGGGAGAAATTTTAATTTTTAGGTGGTAACCTCTCTTTTCAGAATGTAAATGTGTTCAGCATATAGCTAGAAGTCAAAGGAAAAGTTGCAAAGAAGGATGCCTTGTTAAATTATTTTAAAGCTTCAAGGCCAGAAGTTGAACAGGAATTGCATTATGCCATTTTTAAAGAAAAATCTAGAGATTTTTGCTATCGCTTGGCTGAAATGTGGAAAAAAGCCCACTTTAATGCCAATCAGTTTCGCCGTAAACATGGAGATTGGCTGGATTCCAAAACGGTAATAAAGTTTCCAAAATCCAAAAAGACCGTGGGAAGTAGAGCTGGGGCGACCACTCACGATAGTATCGATATATGGAATATTTACTTTTTAAGCCGCTATCGAATATTTGATTACGATAGTGTTATCACCACATTTTCTTAATTTTGGCGCAAAACGTTGGCGTTGGCAAAAAAGTGGTGTTGGCGGCGTTTCAAAAATAACATGGATAAATTTGTCGGAAGTGCATGTGTCAAGGGTAAGTGGTATTAAGCGACAACATAGATATTAACTTTTTGTTTTAATTGCTGGTAAGGGGAAAGATGAGGATAAATCGCATGTTGCGAAAAAAAATAAAAGTTGGCAAATCAAAAGCGTGGGGTAGCTTTGACCAGTCAAACGACGGTCTGTCTGCCAAGTGCATTTATTATGCAAAAGTGTATAAAACAAGTGGCAAAACATCAAATTTGTTTGACCACCTTAAAAGGCAGCACCCAGGAATTCACTTGGACGATATCCCAGAGAAATCGCATTCAATAGTTTCTTTAATAACAAATAACTACGCTCCGTCCTCAGAAAGGAAAAAACGGTTAGATAACGCCTTCGCTGAGCTGATATCTGACGACTTTGCAAAGCTATTAGACCCTCGGTACGTTCTCCCGTGCAGAAAAACGCTGAAAAACCTAAGGCTGCAAACATAGTGCGCGCTGAGACGAAGACGAAGATGAAGACGAAGCTGAAGACGAAAAACAGTGCAGAACAAATCATATGAATTCGCTCGCCCGCAAGCATAGTGCGTGCTGAGACGAAGATGAAGACGAAACGCAAGCAATCAGCTTCAAACGCTGCTGTACTGATTTTGAAGACAAATCGCTTGCTTTTTTACCGTTGGTTTACCTTAACGTCACAATTAGCCTTTCAGCAGGCATAATTGGGGTTTTATTAAAATTCGTCCAATTGTAATGGGGTCTTATATTTATATGACCTTCGAGTCGACTTGAAATGTTTAAATGTTCAACATTAAAACATTTCCATGTTCCCCAACTAAGCTAGTTTTCTAACTATTGCTTTTTATAATGTATTGCCTCGCTTTTTATTAATTATATAATTTCATTTTTTTAGTCGTCAATTATTTTAATGTTTTAATTTTTTTCACTTGTGAGATAAAATGCTGAGTTTAGCTTGCATTTGTTGTCTATCAGCAATAACAGTCCACTTGCAATGTTTAAAAAGCAAAACTTTTCTAAGTTTTATTCAAAGATCTATTTTATGCTCTGATGGAGCTGTTAAATGTTCGGTTTCTTTTAAAATTACCGATCTGCATTTATCGCAACGTGATCCCTTTGAAATATATCCAACAAAATATATATTTGAAGTTAATTCAATGGGTATATCATTGCACAAACAATTATCTATATTTCGGTTAAAGTACCTCTCATTGCCTTCAACAATTTCAGAAAATGATACAGAGTATTCTTGTTGCTGTATTTCTTTTTTTCAATGCAAGGCTGATATATAATCGAATCGAACTCTATTGGCAACATCACATCATCATCTGATTCGCAATTAGAGTTTTGGAAAATTTAAAAATGTATAAGGATATAAGCTTGGCAATTATTATATTAAATTCATTAACTGAAGGATTTCTGTAGTTACCACCTTTTGCTCGAACGCAAGCAAATATATTTTCAAGGGGGGATCCTGGTTAACTCTACTTGTTAAAAAGAAAAAGTGGTCCGTGTGGTCCTTAAATATATCTTTGACCAGTCCAAATATAGCTTCAGTAGTTTGGATCTAGCCATCAAGACAATATATATTATTCCCGTGATATTTTACGCTCTTTAGGTATTTCTAAACAACACCCCTTACTTTAAACCCTATATATTCAGCAATATTAATGTTTTTATAAATAAGCTTTTCTAAGCAATCGCCTTTTATATTTGTTTCCGGCACGAAATAGATCAATATACATTTCCATTTCTTTAAAATACCCCGAATCACAAATACGCAAATGTGGCTTCCCATTTTATTAGAGCGATCAATTAAATGCTCTAGTCCATCTATTATTATATCAACTGATACATTATACGTTAAGTTTTTTTTTATTGCTACTTCATCACAAGTTACGAGTATTATGAATGCACTTGTGTATTTCTGTATTGTGTACTTTTCAAGAGTATTTACACACTCAACATAAAAAAATATATATCACAAAAATACCCTCTTGTTCGAAGAACCGTTAAGGCTGTACATGATAACCCAGCAAACAAAGAGCGGACATAATGCGGATGGATCCGAAAAATGTCCAATAAAGATATTAAAAACGGACGTAGAATCGGAGTTTCCGCCTAATTATCGAAACCTGACCCGAAAACGGGCGCTACCGATCGTCGGCGGAGACTGGTGGCGGTGGCCCGCTTTATATAGGGCTCTGGCTGGCCTAGTGTGCCCGCTTATTTGTCGTTATTTTCGCCGCCTTAGTGTGCCCACTCCCTCGGTGGAACAGTGTGCCCACATCTGCTTGGCTCTGGCGCGCGCGCGCGTATTGTTTAAATTTGAAGTTTATTTTATGATTATGTTTGAAGTTCAGTTTATTTCATTACTTTAATTTACTTCAATATGTATTCATTTTACTCCATCATTTTACTTTTATATAAATTATAAATTATATATTATTATTATTATTATTAGTAACTATAATAAAAATAAATAATAACAATTTAAAGTAAAATAAATCATTGTTTTTTATATATATGTAAAAAAGAAATAAAATTATTATTATTATCTGAAACGAATTTATTCGAACACTTTTATAATATTATAAAAGTATCTCAAAAGATACCAAATACGTCCCGTGAATAATATTAAAAAAGTATCGCGAATGATACAAATCCGTTTCGTAAATAATATTATAAAAGTATCGCGAATGATATCGAAATCGGCCCGGTTTTGATACCGCAAAAGGTCCGCAAACTCAATCATTTTCGGGTTTCGAAAATGATAGCTTTTGCTGCCACAAAACCCCTGTCAGATGATTAGCTTAAGTATCGTTCACTTTTTTTCTAACTTCAGACAGCACTTCAATTTTCTGCATTTCCTGGCCCTGCGGACCATGAAAATGCTGCACTTGCTCTGTCTTCGAATAAACGCGAGTCTTATCCGCACTTAGATAAACCCGAGCTTTGCAGTCTTTGATACGACACACGTACGCGATGTCACCTTCTTTTAATTGTCCATTTTTAACATAGATCTGATTGTCATCTGGCGTATACAATAATGTGGAGCACCCGGCTCGGCTTCTCTCCTTAAATTCAAATTTAATATCCATTTCTTATTTTTTCCTTAAAAAGCGACTGAACACTGTGCCAAACCGAAATCAAATGTCTGTAGTCGCAAAGTAAAGAAGATCAGTGGCGCCAAGTCATACTGACGTTTACACAGAAAAAAATATTTGTATACAACTTCAAGTATTTATTAAGAATAATCTTATTTTTAAACCCACAACAGAATGCAACCTAAAAACTATTTAAAGAATATACATACTGACCAAACAAGAATTTGTATAAAATAATAATATATAATAACATACTTAAATGTAAAATTAAAAAAAAAAATTTTAACGTGTATTTATGCGCATTTATACATGTACGTACTTAGAAAAGCGCATTTTTGGCGCGTGTCTTTCTTTGCAAATGATCATATACATATGTACATTGTATGTACATATGTACATACATATATATACCATATATACTAAAATATCATATACATAATATATATCACCGCTAGGAGATATGTCGTTTTGAGTTCGGAGGAGATATGTCGTTTTGAAAGCGTCACATCTCCGCGCGGAGCTATGTAGTTCTTAATTCGGAGGAGATATGTCGTTTTGAAAGCGTCATATCTCCTCTCCTCTCCGAGAGGATTTTTTTGAGCTCGGAGGAGATATGTCGTTTTGAGTTCGGAGGAGATATGTCGTTTTGAAAGCGTCATATCTCCTCTCCTCTCCGAGAGGATACGAGTATATGACGCTTTCAAAACGACATATCTCCTCCGAACTCAAAACGACATATCTCCTCCGAGCTCAAAAAAATTTCGGGAGGAGATATGACGCTTTCAAAACGACATATCTACTCCATAAGCACATTTCGTGTTTGACCCAGCGTTTCTGTATTTTCTGACACCTTTTCATCATTTTACTCACTAAACTTAAATACTACAATGATTTTCAACCGAAATAACAAAATTAGTAGCAGATCTAATGGAAATTTTAAAAAAAGAATTCAACAAATGGATTATATCTTAAGAACTATGTTTAAAGAATCTTAATATTTGGTTGCGTGACCTTTGTTGGCGATGACAGCTGCGCATCGTCGTGGCATGGAGTCCACCAAGTCCTGGCACCGTTTTTGAGGAATTTTGCTCCATGCATCCTTGACCACACCCCAAAGTTCCTCGTTATTATTGGGTTTGGCTTCAGAAACCTTTTTATTCACGTCCGCCCAAAGGTTTTCGATTGGATTCAAGTCGGGTGACTGAGCAGGCCATTTCATTACTCGGATCGATTTCTGCTCAAACCATTTTCGAGCTTTCTTGCTCGAGTGTTTTGTGTCGTTGTGTATGTACATATATGTATTGATGTATGTATTCGAAAGCAAAGAAATAGGGCCAATAATATATATAATATAATGTATGTATAGTCCTTATTTTCTTTGCATATATATTCATGTGTACATGAGAAATGTATGTATATATATACACTTTATTTAATTATGTGTACTTAAGCTCAATATCTGTTTCCATATTTTGACTTTCCATTTTCACTTTTTTCACTTTGCTCACTTGTACTTCCACGAACTATTTGACACTAAATGCACGCCGTGTTGCGATCGATTATCGAAGAAGCATATATGTTTCCTTCTTCAACAACACAAAAATGTTATCGATACATAAATGAGAAACGATAAATCTTTGTGTTCCATGAGTATCAATAATTTCGCTTTTAAAATGTGAAATTCAAGTACAACTAGTACGTATACGATAAAATTTTTAAGAACGTTCATTCTCAAATTATTCGTTCTTCAGTTTTCTGAGTTCAGTCTTGACGCTTCGATTCGACAGGATGAGTTCTTGAGGTAGGCAGTGTCGTCTTAAAAACGGTCGTAACGCCATTGAAAAATGAAATTTCAAGAGACTAAAGAATTTATGATCAATTTGGAACCAGTTGAATTGCGAGTGTAATATCTAAAAGCCTCCTTAAGCCATAAACCATCTTAAAAAGTTTTATGTTGATACTCGAGTTTTTAGCTGATAGCATGCTATAGTACAAGTAAGGACATAAACCTTATACATGTATCTCCAAATTCTACTTTGTAAAAAAATTTCCCATTTCCGCAACCAAAGCTTTATACAAAAAAATCCTTTCCATTTCTCTAGCTCTTTCAACATTTGAATAAAAAGCTTCATAATAGCTTCCAGGAAGCGAAAGCACTTAAACGGTACATGAAGCTCATACGGAATGTTGGGTGTTCCTTCTGCTTTATATTGAATTGAATTTTGTAGTTCTAGTTCTTTTTATCTCCGCAAGCTGCGTCCTGATTCGTTGCATTTTGCTTTTAAAATTAATTTCATTGCTATACATAAGGAAAATTAATAATTTAATTCACTCAAATATAATAGCACTTTATCTGGCAATAGCACAATTTATGAACATTATATGCAATTGCCCAATAAAATATAATTAAGGATGGTCGTTACAGATTTCTAAAAAAATGCATTAGAAAGAGCATTAAATTAACAATGCTGCTATGATGTGAACTATGCTGACTGTGGCTTTTTCAAAAAATATAGCTCACCTGCAACTAAAAGCAGGGCATAACTCAGTTTTAATTTCACATTTTCTTTCACAAAAAGGTGGAGATTTGAACAGTAAAAATCAGGGTCAACGGACCAAAATAATAAAAGAAAGTGCTACATAGGAGTGTGTTTTAAGTTTGGCAATGATTTTAGTTTTGGGAGTTTCCTTGTGTCTGTGGCTTTGTGTTGAAGCTGGGAGTGCAACTGGCTGCTGGCCTTATAAATCATAATTTCCAAGAAATAAATCCTTCGCGGACAATTTAACCGCTGCACCCGTTTCAGGGCCAGAACTGCAACAGTCGTAGGAACTTTGTGTCTCGGATTGCGTATCCTTTTTTCTTTTTCCAGGATGTTGGTAAAGGTTTGGTGTCTGGCAGCCAAAGGCCAAACAATAAAATGATAAACGGAAATGCAGTTGTACGGGGGAATGTGCTTTTTCTTTGAAAATGACTAAGCCCCCTGATGAACTAATGGAAGATGCTGTATTTATTTGGGCGTCCAGTCAACTACATTTGCAGGTGAGTGATAGCAAGCGTGTCAGCTGCTCAATGTCCATCTCCTGGCAAATATGTCATCCCATATCTTCGCAGTACACAATCGGATTTGTGTTGGGTGTTCCATAAGTATGCTGATGATGCATTTGCTTTTGGGGTAACTATTTCGCAATATGGGAGTCACTTACCGCACCACAAAACCCAAGCGAAGCATTCCAACTCATGGGATTATGTACAGAAAGAAAATATATCAAAGCTGGTATGGCTTATTACCTTTTCAAAATCCATATTTAATATAAGACTTGAATGAAATATGAACCTATGTAGTCAATTTTAAGTATTTAGTATGTCAGGAATCAATATGGGGCTAAAAATAAAAATATTATGAATTGGCAACCTAATATTTTATGGTGTAGATTTTCCAGCTATTGCTGCATTCTCATTGAGTTTCCATTTGTCTGTGCATTGATACCTGGACGCAGAGCTACTTGCATTTCACAGCGCGCTCAAAAATGTAATTTACAAACCTTTCTCATGCAATGGCTATTTTCCACAGACGAGGAGTGCTAAAGATGATGCCAGTCCGAATGTTTTGGTAATGTTGAACATGACATTCCGACAATAGCAGTCGGACTTCATTTTAAATTACCCACATTTGCATTCCCGCACTAAGCATATTGTAGGAAAAACAACACACATCAAGAAGTATCGTAGAATTGTTCATATTATTTTAAGATTTCTTAAATACAAGTTTTGTGCATTTGTTCCCCAAGTCGTATATTCCGAACAAAGTTTATATTTGCTTATATTTCATATGGAATTTGCAGTGTCAAAACATCGACACGAGTTCTCGAAGCCACTATTCAATGGGGTTCCCGCAGACTCAAGGGGGACGCCCTACGCACACACCGAATCTGTAGACATGTGCAAGGAGTGTAAGCAATTCTACTGTATCCCGGGTATGCCCTTCCCATAGGGGCACCATGTCCCCCGATATTTTCCTCTCTTCCAGGAGCTAATTAAAGCGCGCACGCGTGTGTGATATGCCACGCCAGATGTTAGCTAGTAGATGTCTCAGCAAACCAGCGTCAAAACCCTAGGAACATGTCGCAAGGGGAGCGTAAAAGTAAAGCAGTAGCTGAGGCGTGTACACTGGAAAGTGAGTGTTTCATGAGTTTCAATTTATTTAGAGTGTAACACAAAAATGAGGTGATTACTTCATAAATACTTGTTACGTAAGTGCCACCCTTTGAAACTTAGCTATTAGGACTATTTTTATTGAATGACTTTACTGTATGAACACTTTTTATTTTGAGTGTTAAGAACTAAGTGCTAGGATTTAGGATTACAAGAAAACAGAAAATCAAAAGGAAATTCAATTTATTGTATTAAGCAGCGCAACACTTTTACTTTTACTATTTCCAGATTTTTGAAATTATTTTTATAAGAGGTCTTCAGTATTTTGCTCGGTGCAAAACCCTCCCTCTGCCGGATCCTAATCTCTACCGCAACATATTTTAAATTTTGCATAACATCGAGCCCCAAAGAGGAGGCTGGATGGCATCTTTATGCAAAGGTCGCCTCATCAACAACATCTTGGGATGGGAATGGGACCCCTGCCGCCCTAACTGCGGGGTGTTTGAACTGAGAGTTGGCGATGCGTGTGCTGTTTTGATTTGCTTTTTGTCGCCGCCACCGCCGACGCCATCAAAAAGGTAAACAAACACTTTTTATTTTGTCCTCCGGGGACGTTAAGTATAAAAATTTCAAGGGGCTTGAAATAAGCTTAGTTCACGGAAACGCTTAGATTAAATCCGTTAATGTAAACTATGTGTTTACGTCAATTGTACAAAAAATCCATTTCGCGTTTTCAAATATTTGTTCGAATTTATTATGTTGTTATGCAATATTTGCAACATAATCAATTGCAAGCCATTCAACTGATATTTACCTCAGTATGCATTTTTATAGTACTACCTTAAATTTGTCAAATATATTTTTGGATTTCAGCTCTTCAAGGTGAAATGACTTACCCAACGATAAAATATCAAAAGAAAACTGAGATAAGAGATAAGTCGAAATTGTACCGAGCTCCCTTATTTGCATATGGCGGGTGGAGTATCACTAGAGTATTCAAATTCGATGGAAATACGCTGATTATATCTGAGGATGCTGTTTGGTTAGACTCACCCTTTAGGCAAGATGCATTCATTTGCAGTCATTTTTAGCTGCTAGCACTGCGCCACGGCTACAACGTACTGATTCCCAAAGATTTTATTAAATGAGCGCAGGAAAAGCAGTCGTTTGAAATGATGAAAAGCATTTGCCACTCCATGCAAAATAATATGCTGGGACGCGTGGTTTTCGCTCTGAACTGTGCAGATAAACCGGGAATTGAAAATCAAAAATGCATTGGCATGGAACGAACTAGCTTCAGCTTCCCCCACTCAACTTGTTTGCGATTCAATATGGAATTTATATGAAATATGCAGTATTCAGAATTATTACAAAGCACAAAATGCGCGAGCAACTATCAGTACATAAATATAGTAAAAATAGCAATACAAAATGTTTTTAAGCACATTCGCCAATTTGCATACTATACTTTAGAAAATGTATGGAAAATACTCCATCTCCGGTGCAATAATCTTTTTTCTCGCAAAGTTCGATCAAATCAGTAAACCACTTCATTCCGAAAAATTGATGCACTTATTTTAACGTCAATAAAGGCATCCATATCTGGCCTTTGTGTGAATTCATAAGCCATTAGGTGTCATCGCTAAATTGACAAAGGGCATCATCAAACTCGGCTAATCCACGTTGTAAGCTATTTCTGTCCATTATTGCTAACCAAAAATATGCGCCAAACAAAAGCCTTTTGAGCATTTTTGTTTGCAGCTGGATAGGATCGCCCGACCTACGCGAATAAAAAACATTTTTTAGCAATAACAATGAACAACACATAACACAAAAAAATCAGCGATACTTAGAAACAACGTGCGGTGAAACACTGCTTTGGCGTATGTTTTCGCCAACCTAAGAAAAAATCATAAAAAAGTAACTCACAATAGGGGGATGGGCTGAGTTTTTTCTATAAAAATGTACGATTTCAAGCTTTTCTTTTTGCTTCAGATTTTTATTCGGCTTGTACACGGCCAATTGTTTTGTTTATTCCGTTCGGCTTACTCTTTGTTTTCTTTATGGCGAACTGGTGAATAAATTGCACTGAGAGTGCAGGGAAATAGTTAAGTGATTGATTTAGTGCTGCCTGGAGGCACCCATCCTCTCTCTGAACATTTTTCGCCGTTTGACAGCTTTGGGGCTTGGAAAGTTGCAAGCCGAAATTGATTTCAATTCGGGGCGTTTTTGCTAACAAATTGAGTGCTGGCGCTCGAATGGGGGGCTAAATATTTCGATGAATGTATTAAGCCCGAAATTTATTAACAATGAAATGCGATAGGTGGACCAGAGAATTGGGGGAAATGGTCGCGAAATTTGGCCTGATGCTTTGACCCGAAATAGTGGCTTAGTTAGAGGAATGCGGGATCATATGATTGCAAATTTGCATTTTTGGTTCAATCAGGAAAATTTGAAAAGTTGAATAAATAGATTGAGTGCACAGAATGCACTAGTACGCGCTTTAAATGAAGGGGAATACGAATTGACTAAAAGGTTTGAAGTCTCAACATTTTTATTTTCTGTTTTGTAGGCCAAATGAAAGTTAATACAAATAAACTAATTTTGATGTTAGCTTTACATACTTTAATATTCTTAATAAGATGCAGAAATTATTCGGCGATCCCAGCGTTGTTGTGTTTACTATGTTAATTTAGTTTCTTAAAAAGAAACTACAATTTCCTTTTAAAAACGTGTTGTCTTAGTCCAATCCATGGCCTCGAAGTTGTTTAAACAAACGAACCTCTCGCATTTCAGGGCGGTTTGGGTCTTTAAGCAAATTGCAAATGCAGTGCCCTAGCTGGGGCTTTTGGGTTGGCACAAACTTGCAGCTTGGCTTAAATACTTCATGACTTCCCGGGCGTCACGATGCGCCTGCCACTTGAGCCGCAAAGCGGCCATTAGCCGACTGATGCAGACAGCTGCGAAGGATGGCTGTCAGTGTAAGCCACCATCACCCATCACCCATTACCCATCAACACACTCCCACCTCCAAGGACGGTTCAGAATGACGGCTATACCACACTCTCAGGAACGTTAACGTGGTACTGCGAAAAGGCTGTGCTGGCAACTGGCAACTGCCAACTGCCAACTGGTAACTAAAGGCACGCAAACTATCTCGCCACTCAGCCGAGCCACTTGAGTTATTTTCCAGCTCGCGAAGGTAATGGTAATGGTAATAGAGTTGAGTATTGAGCCCAGATGAAGACGCTAAACGGAATCCGAAGACAAAGACGCCGGCAATTCATCTCGAGCAGTGCAAGAGTAGGCAACAGCAGTAGACTTTCTCGTTTAATTAGCAACAGAGCGCCAGAGCAGCGAGCCTACAACTTTACAACCGTTTTATAGGGTTTTGGCATTAACTTTTATTTGCAATTTCTGGCTGTTGAAATGGCACACGTACAGCGTCTTAAATTGTCAGATGACGCCGTTTTTAATCACGTCGAAAATTGCGCTAAATCATTTTCTAATTGCCTCCTCTTGGCAGTGGCTCACAGCGGCCGGAGTTCTCTAATGAGTTCGCACATTTGCACGATGTGTCTGCCTAACTTCCAAGCTGTTTGCCATATCTACATATCTACTGTGCATACCAACCAGACACCACGTACGCACATGTGTCAATATAAAGATGGAAATAACCAGAAATCAGTTTTTTTCATGGGCTCCGGGTCGAGTTACTTTTCGAGTTACTAGATAGCGGGCGTAGTTACATTATTTAAGTAGACGCATTTTTTTTTCTGATTAGGTATCATTTATTATTGGTTATTAAGTTTCAACTTAAATTAGTACAAAGTTATATAATAGTCCTTTCATTTAATTTGTATGTATGTTTAAAATATCCAAAATTTCGAAATCATTTTGAAATTAGGTAAATATAAAATTGACTTAAAGAACTAAGTCATAAATTCCAAACATTTCCAAGGCAAATTTAAATATTTCCCTGAAACACCATCTCTGGAAATATTTTACACCGCATCCACACTCCGGCTTGGCCAAGTTGACCATCTCCATCGCAAGCCAAGTCCGCTCTGGGTGAGCCGTGTTTGCATATTTGTGCTGCAGGCTGTGTGCTAATTATGCCGAAATATGGGGGATTTCAGGGTTTGAGGATGCTCGGATTTTCCGGCTTAGAGAAGACGTCTATGAGTGCTCGACCATAGTGGCTCTTGTCACGACTGGGCGCCCATTGTTGCTGCTGCCAATATGGCTGGGATGTAAATGCCTGAATGGGCTATTAGCTTCCAATTAGTTATTGTTAATTTGTCGTTTGGTCCTTGCAGGCGGATCCTGTGGTGGTGTTGCACCTCGGTAGTTGTCCTTCGAACTCTGTGTGGGTTTATGATATGAATTTCGAAGACGTATTAATTACGGCTGCAATGTGTTGGTTTCTGGTTTGGGTATTGAATAGTTTTGTAATGGCTTTTCTTATGAATTTTGATTAGTTTGTTGGTTGGGGTGGACGATTTTAATTGATTTCCAGTTTCAATCATATAGGTCATTTGAAGTTAATGTGCACTATCTAAGCGAAGTTGAAAGATGAAAACATCATATTAATAAAAATTTAAATAAATAATAAAAACGATAATACTTATATTTAACGATCTGGATAATAATTGCCACTATAAGTGTGGTCACTGATATTTCTATTTGATTTTAAAAACGTTGCCGACTACAGTGATTTCATATAGTCATCCGAATGTTGATTCTAATGATGCGTTGTTCCAAACCAAGTAGCTAACTCTTTTCCCTGGCAGTAGCAGTCCGTTTTTCCTTGCAATCTGCGAGGCTTTTCCGCCTAAATTGCTGCACTTGCGGACTTGTTTTGTCAACCCTCGCGGGCCACAGGCTTTGACAGCGCGCTGTAGCGGCAGTACATGAAATTCGTGTTTATTTTGGTACGCGCGTGGCAAGTGCAGCGCGTAAATGTGGCATGCCCCTCATCGGCGGGCACGTATATGTACATATCCCCCACGGGCACAGCGGAAAGCCGGAGCCATCAAACGCCCGGAAAGTGGAGTCAGTGCTGGGGGCCAAAGGGTTGTGCACTTGTTGTCATCATCATCATCTCCACCATGCTCATCCTCAGCCACATCATCCGGCGAAATAGCAACATCAGTAGCAGTGCACACGGAGAGAAATCTGGGGTCACTACACTATTGCAACCAAGTTACGTGTTTACGGAACTTAATTGATATAGTATTATCTTCTATATTATTTCATCAAACATTACATTTCTATTGAAGAGTAATATTTTGATTAGATTTTAGATATTAGATTTTTAATTTCTAGACTTCTAGACTTAGCGCTTAGATATTAATTTACCACTTTATAAGTATTATGAAATATTGAGGCAAAAAAGTATAAGAAAGTGTATTCATCTTCTTTCTGTGCATAGTGGGAAATTGCATAAATAACAGGGTGTACTCCAAAACTGCACTGGTTGACTGAGCATGATGACGTTGATTATGTTTTGGAGGCAACAACTGTTGTCTCCTCGTCCGCGAAAAACAAATCCCCACTAAAAGACCCCTGGTATTGCCAGGAGCACTTCTGATTGAAAGAGGTCTTCTGTGGAGGTCTTACTTGTAGTGCTTCCAACGCGATTGATGTGTGCAGCCGCAATCTAAATGCAAAGCAATGTATGTGGACTTATTGTGATTTTCAGAACTTCTTCACCCTGGAAAAACCTTTCAGATATTTTAAAATATTGCGTTGCGCTTCTGCATGCAGCATTGTGTTTTGCAAACCATGAGGACTAAAATGTGCGAATATTTTAGTAAAAATCCAAGCCCGGTACCTTCTTGTCTACCCAGTTTTTCACCAAGTCGACTTCTGCTCGTTGAAAAATTGCGTTTTAATTAAAAACGCTCAAGTGCACTTAAGTGTGCGCTTTCTCAGCCACGTCAACAATCAGACAGGCAGCCATTTCCCACCCACTCCCACTTACAATGCCAACAACACCAGCAGCCAGCAGTAGCAAAAACAATATGAGCAACAACAATGGCAGAGGGACCTGGAAAAGGCACAACAACAATTAAGCCGACAATAGTCCCGAAGTGTAAAAAAGCACAAAAGACAACAAACAGTGCAGAAATAAAGCAGAATAAGAATATACATATACATATATAAATCAGAGCGAAGTCGAATATCAGACTTACTACCCAACGGCATTGCAAATATTAAATTAGGTAAAAATATAATATCCCATTTATGAGATAACTAGAATTAATTTCTGCAGTGCGCTTCGATGTAGAAGATATAGAAGTATAATATAGGAATAGAATGGTTATTGTTGGTGTGGACAGATGCATGCGTTTATGTACAAATACAAAGTTTTTAAAAATTGTAAGGTATTTTTTTATACATAACCCAAGCGGTAATAGATAAGATTGTGACTTAAAGTATCAATGATCTTACTGCAGGTTTTTGCTGTGCTGTATTCTTGCATAAAAGACTCATGCTCTACTCGACATTATTACAAGTTTATTATACCATTTTTTGCTCGGATTTTTTCTCCTCAGATACCAAACATTTTATTCCTCGCACGGTTTTCCTATATACGTTGAGAGGTCCCTCTTTTTCCAACAGTTGTGTGTCCCAATAAATACAGTTATCTATGCATTACCAAAGTTAATACGCAACGAGATCACGTAAGGGTATATCGAGCTGCATTGTAAATAAGCAGGGAAATTTATACCATTTTGCGCCGATTTACACAGGTACCTGGAAGAGAAGACACCGCTCCCTGTTTACACTCAGCTCCTCAGTGCCGTTCAGCAAATGAGGAAACCTTCGGTTGAGTTGCTACTTTGCCTGAGCTTCCCGAGCTGCCTGAGTTTCCCCCTTTGACAACGTGAAAGATGGGGAGATGCGCTTCCTTTGAGGCTTCTTCAGCAGAGTAACTGCAATTGCAAGTGGGTCTGATAAGCTGCTCGGTGTGCCTGCAGGAAACAGGATATGACATATTTATAATGCGAAACAGATGCGCACATTTCGGCCGGAGCTGCGATGCTTCCCTTTTCGATATCACGAATTAATTTCATGCCATTTTCATAATGTGCCCCGCTGCAGCTGCCTTTGTCGTAATTATGAAATAATCAGAGTCCTTTCGGGAATAAAATCGTCATAAATATTCAACCAAAAAGGTGCAAGCCGAGATGGTCGCGAAATTTGCATTGCAAAATGTATAATAATCACAAGAGTCGGAGCCAGAAAAAGAGGTAACAATAATAAATGGCTAATTAAATGCAAATGACAAAGACATCTCGATTAATTCATTTTCGAACAGGCAGGGGGGTCCTTGTGAAATATTATTTCAATGCAAAAAGAGCTCTGAAAAACTAGCTCAAAACGTAATTAATAAACTGTCCAGTGGAGTGAAAAAATAATCCGAGAAGCAATTTAATTAGGTTGGCTTGAATTAATGCGAAAGCCAATACCAAAAAACTTATCTGGATTTATTTACACCCTTCAAGTTATCAGGTAAATTATCCCAACTTAAATTGCTATCTACCGCGTTTAATGTCGCTTTCTGAACGGCCAAGGGAGTGCGATGAAAGGAATTGTTTAATCCCCTTCTAGTTGCAAGTTGGGCGGAATCTCGGATGCCATTTGCATGGGCAGACCGACCACTGACCAGCACTTTAATGGAAACTGACCCAAAATGAGATGGGCAGCGAAGGGACAGGGATCTGGAACTTGAGCTAAATGACACACACGCAAGCAGCCACGCGTTAACAAAAAGTGTCGCAACTTTTCCACTTCTCATGGGTTGTTTTGCAGTTTGAGTCCCCTGGTTTTTATAAATGCATAAACGTGGGCGGGCGACGAACGTCAGTTGCTGGCTGCCGAAAAAAGGAAACTAGAGGAAAACTCGTTGTTTCATTTGCTTACTGGAAAAACTTTTGTGCCGCCGCCGCATGGACATTAACAACACTTAAAATGCCTGCGGCGTTTTTCCTTTAATACAAGTGACAGTCCGAAGTGCGGTCGTTCAGGGTTTTTCTTTTTTTTTTTCAAGCTTCCACGGCTTACCACTTGAAGAGGAGACTCTGCTCTGGGCCCCATTTTTCAGAGGACTTGGTCCGTTTTGATTTAGTCAACGTTTAGTTTCCTTTTTTGCGGATTTTGTTTACTTGGTTCTTATTTACACCTCTTTTCAGGAAAGCTCGAGGGCGACAATCGTAAACGAGTGTCATTTAGTTTCAGTTGAGTGAAAGACAGATTTTAAATAAAAGCGTCTCTGGAGAGATTTAAATGCAAACGAATGAATCGACTGTCTGATTCATTTGCATATGCACAGGGGACCTTAAACACACAGACCACAACAAAGAGCCTAGTCTGTTAACGCTTTAGCTAAGTTTAGTTAAATTTCCGTAAGCCTAGCTGAGCTAAAAATCAATAGCCTATTTTACGCCAAATTTACTGCCCTAAAGCCCATGAGGCAGTTCTGGTTGCCGTTGGCTGTGTTTTCTGCTCAATTGGGTTTGGACCACTTCAATTTGAGTTGCGGGTTCGTTCCGCTGCAGAGAAATTCCCCCTGATTAGCGGAAAGTTCGGGCAAGTTTACGGAGCGGAATTCCAGCCAAAATGAAGCGAGGGAGAATAAGTTTGCAATAATTCAACTTGCCTATTTTCTTGCCTGAAAAAATGGTTGAATATTTCGTTTTCTATTATATAATCGTATATATAGAATCGTTGAAAAGTATATCACAGTTAGAAAAAGCGTTTCCGACCTCATAAAGTGTATACATTCTTGGCCATTTCCGTCCGTCTGTCCGTCCGTATGAACTTCGAAATCTCAGGAACTATAATAATAAGCTATTGATAATAAACTAACTCGTTTGCACTCTCACTAGCTGCGTAACGTGTATTTGATAGTCGAGTAACTTTTTCAATATCTTTCTCTCTGGCTTTTGTATTAAAGGCTTTTATATTCATATGCCTTAATTATTATAATAACAAACTAGACTAAAATAATTACTGTTTAATTCATTTAATTTTAAAGTGTAGCTGTACCGTATTTAAAATAGGAATATTACTGTCAAAATTTAAGAATTTTCCTCAATTACTCATCTTTTTTGTGTGTGTACGTACCTCTACTTATTTTTGTATTCCACTTTAACCAAGTTTTTTGGCGAGTCAACAAGGCAGAGATAAGTGCATTTCTTGGGGCATTTCTCGAGCAATTTTTGTCTAATTTATTTGCACTTCACTTTGTGCTGGCAGCCTCAAGTCAAATACTTAACCACTTTAATTCCGTTTAGAGCCGGTTTCTCTATCTCAGTTCCTTCGCTTTATTTTCGGTAAATACTTCCTCTTTATGGTAACCTAAAAGCACCCAACTGCATTCATAATTTCTCGACTTAAGGCATATAATTAGCAGCAAATAAGTTGACTTGACCGGGTGCACTTCCGAATTAAATCATCCGCTGTGGCTGTTCCTTTATGGGAATGCCTTCAGTCATATCTGCTGCAACTTTTCCTGATTCTGGTCAGTGCGAGTAAAGGAAAACGCTCTTTTCGTCTTTCCTTTTGTGTTTCTGCAACTTAACCATTGCCGACTTAATTAGAGTTGGCTTTCATTTGGCACCGTCGCCTCTTCCTTGACAGTTTCCCCCGATTTTTTTGTGCTCCACGGCCTTCGTTTAACTCGGTGTAATGTGGCCGCCATATGGCCAGAACCGGGACCCAATTGCAGTGGCAGCGGCAAAACACAATTACGTTCGCACTCGCTTTTTGTGTCATTTTGCTTTTCTAATTTCAGCTCTTTTCTTTCAGTTATCCTTTTGCCTGCGCCATGGCCAACTTTCGTTTTTCGCTTGATTGCGACAGTCTAATTTTTTCTTATCTAGGGGTAAAAGTGGGCGTGTCCCTTGGCAGAATTATGCACCACGAAATGCAATTATGTAAATGTCCTTGTCGTTGGAATCGAAGTTAATTAGATTGCAAATTGCTAGTCATTCGGCCCCAGATCCCTGACCCTGTCCCAGTGTGCCAAAAGGGATTGTGACTGGGAATTTAGCAAGAAATCAGTTTTTAAAAAAGGCAGCTCTTTATGAGCTAAAATGAGCTTAGTTATTTAAAGCATGATATACTTGCGAAGCTAAAGCCAAAACGCTTCAAAGACAACGAGGATATATGCTAATTTTATTAAACATCGGCAAGCTTGCTTTTAGTTGGCAATATCAAGGCAACTGACTAAGCTTTTAGTCACTATAAAGAGGGTATATGGATATCAGTCAGAAGTTCCCAACCCAGTAAAGGGAAATATGCGACCATTGCTCAGTTTTCCTTCTAATGCATGTAGTATATAAGTCATAAAGGGCTGAATCAGGCCACTAAAAGGGAAACATAAAATTATTTAGCTATTTTTTTTTAGCTATATTCTTTGTTTAAATATATCCTTACTGGAGGGATAGGATAGGCTTTGGCATACATACTTGTTTCAGTAATAGGAAGAAAATGTATTTGGTTACACAATAAGGAAAAATACACGTCAAATTTAATAACTATGTATTACAAAAGAAAGGAGATCTTTATTTAGATCATTTTTATTTTGTGTTTGAGAAGAAAACTGACAGGACCTAAGAAAAAATTATTGGAATAATTACAATTTGTAAGCAAACTGGACTAATTTGTTTTTGCAATCCATTTGGCACCTAGATGAAAACCATGAATATGAAAACTAAATATATAAAAGAATAAAATAACTGCATTTATTGAGAAACATAACAAGCATGAATTATACAATGTTCTTAAGATGAAAGATGTATTTTCCGATAAATTGACAGCCTGCAAACGAAACTTTTATAGATATAAACAACATGGCCGGACCAAACTGTTTTTTTTAAATTGTTTTTTTGTAGTCCCATTCAGAGATGAAAGTGAGAGGGAACGCTTTAGTCAATTTCATCCATTTTCAAAAACCTTTTACTTAGCTAGTTTGAGGGAAGAGTGAAAATTTAAGATTTTTAGCCGTATCTTTAGAAATGGTCACAAAATGGGTTACAGTGGGTGTAGCCAAACATGTCTTTGGCATAACGATAGAAAGATGCATGGCACATATGAAATTGATTAAAATTCTGTGGTGGTCGCAACGTTCAGAAGAAACGTTTGCATCCATTGTCTTAACTTCATAGCTTTTAGTGATCCCGATCTACGATATATGTATATTGTAGGTACGAAACGTTAGCTTCTACCTTTAGATACCTTTTAGATACCTTGCAGCGAGTCTAGAACTCCCTATTTACTGTTCGATTAACGGGCATAAATACAGTTTTTTCAGATTTGTATAATCTTGCTTCATAGAAATTTGTAAGGCTTGCCTTTTTTCTGGAATGAGTGTATGCCGCCGCATTGACGTCGAATGTGGCTATTTTTAAATGCCCTGCTGACGTTCCCAATGGCGCTTCTTCGGTGTGCGTGCTCTCGAGTACTGCGTCTTGGGCATGGGGCTTCGATATTAATTAACTTGCAATTAAACAAAATTTATTGGCGCACTTTGATGGTCGTAAATTAGCTACTTGAGTTACTTCGAAAATGTCAGGCTGTTAAATTCAATTTCCCCAAAAAAGCGTTTTAGGTGTGTAACCAAAGAAAAAGAAAGCCGGGCGTAAAGCTCTACGAAGCTGTCAGCCGTTTTTCTATTTTCCTTTGCACACACTGAAATGGGTTTGAAGGTAACATGCTGCAAAAGGTGATGTGAGGTATATGGGTTGTTGCCACAATGGATACCTACATATTTAGAATTAATTTGGCAACAGTCAAATCAATAGCCGTGAAAACTAATGGATCCCCTTAAAATTAATTTATCAGTCAGTGTTTAGCCAACTACAAAGTATCTAAAGCAAATAAAAATCTATTAAAGAAATGGGAACAGTTTGGAACATTCATTCGGTTTGTAGTCTTAGCATCGTAAAAAAAAAAAGAAAATCTTTGGAAGTCCTATTACCTTCGAACCCATCTACTATATATCACTAATGGTATTTCTCCTAGTCCTGAGACTAAAACCATGCCTAGTTTGCAAAAAAAAAACCCTTTAAAAGGCGGCTCCGTCAATCCCCTTTAATATCCTGCCTTTTGTGTAGTGGCCTTACCAAATTGACGATAAAGTGAAGGCGCAATGAAGAAGTCAAACAAGTCACTTAGCTACTGCTATGCAAAACCCCTTGGCAAATAGAAGTAGACCTACATAGTAGTCTCGCTTTGTCTACATGGGCACAGTTTTTGCATTTTCTTCACTTCTTGCCCAAGAGCCAGACTGACTTAGGACTTTAACTTGGCGCCCGCCTGTGCACTTAGATTTAGAGATAGATTTGCGGCAAGAAGTCATTTATAAGAGAAGTAAAAAAATCTTTTCACCCGACACCCAAAGATGTCTATTTACATATGCCTAAAGAGGAAGTTGTGAAAAGTTCACCAACTGAGATATGGTAATGACAAGGAAGTTTTAGAAAATTATAGGTATCAGAAGTTGGTAAAAATTCGTAGCTTCTGCTATTTTCGTTTGCAATTTTTTGTATGGTAATTAATTAGGCAATGGAGGAAGTCCACGTGATATGTGCAGGGTACTGAAACGAGAGTGCCTAAGACATAAATAATATTTACAAAACTCGTGAGAGAAACGGTTAAGAGAGCTTTACAAATCAGGAATTTAATAATGCGTTAGATAACCTGAGTCGGCATTTAAAAACTCTTATAATTAGCTTTTCCTAATGAAAACATTTTTGTAAACAAAATCAAATATATATGCGTACAGTAGATTATTCGCGAGTTTTCCGGTACAAAAACAAAATACTCACAACTAAGAGAAGATCGTGTCAAAGAGAAAAGATCTCGAAAATGCTCAGATATTCTTCCGCCGGAATAGTCCCCAAACAGTTGCATTTTGAACGAGGATCGTGTCGGATGTTGATCGCTCCGTGTTTTTCGGTTCTTCAGGGGGAATTCTTGTGCCAAGCCAAAAGGCAGTGAAATAAATCTTGTATGTGATCCAAAAATAACGCCAGAAAATATCTGCAAAAGGGGGACAAAAACAGAGCGCGTGCCAAGTGCTCGAGTGAAAATGTTTACGCGCAGAAGAGGCTCCAAAGTTAATCAGTTCGAAGAAGTAAAGTCGTCGCACTGTGATTTATTTTAGGTGTGGTGCAATCGTTAGTGAATGAAAAATAATCGAAAAGTTTTCGATTTATTTGTGCATAACCGCAGAAAGTGACAAACGAAAACATAGTCCTTGCCAAAATCGTTTTGCGCATCTTTCGGGCAGATCAAAGATAAAACAAATCAAGCGCAAATTGGTAATGCAAAAATGTTCAATTTTACAACGCGCATAATTATCGGAAATGCAATGGCAAAGGCAAATAGCTCGTGAAAATACATATTCGAACGAAATAATGTTGTCCTCATATACGAAGTACCACCGCTATTTGGGTTAATTAAAAATTGAATCGAAGCGATGGATAATATGCAAAATAATATATACAAAAAAAGTGAAATAACTTCTTGTGGAGCTCATGAAATATCCCCTATAAGAAATGCGAAAGTGCGAAACAGAGAAAATATTCTGATGTTCAGTGATGTGTGACGTTCGTAAAAATTTCAACACATGTATAAGCAACGTTAATAATAGCAAACAAATATAATCCGTATATTTTTGCAGATTATCCGCTAATACAAATTTTGAGGTGTTTATTAAATTCGAATTCGGGTGCTCCCAATTGCAAAAAAGCTTTTTGGGCTTTAAACACAAGGCTCATTCAAGTTTACTCGGTGTTAAATACAAACAAAATCCCTTTTCATTGCACAAAACAATAGTGTAAACAAATTAAACTAAATTGCTTGTGTTTCGAGTAACCGAATTATTTAAAAATAAACATTACACTTAGTTGCCGCGATAGTTCGCCACGCCCACCGCCCACTTGTGTGTTTTGGCGAGGGGGACCAAAAATAAATCGCATAATTCGAAATAGTTCGGCACGATCTTCTGCATTTGGCTTGGGGTTTGTTGAACTTTTTGCCGCGGTTTTGCATTGCCAGCTTCCAAATCTGTTTTCTGCAAGTCGGCTAAAATTGGTTTCCACTAATTTGTTGTTGGCGCTCATATTTTATAGTTTCCATTTCATATGGCGCGTCAAAAGTGACAGCTTTCAATGCGTCGACATTTCTGTGCTAATTATGCAAATTTCTCCTGTGTCCGTCAGCGTACAACGTTGTACAATGTTATTTTTCCGGAGGTTAAGGGTGCTTAACTCATGGGACCCCAGCTACGTGGCCCTTCTGCCATCATTTGCATCACAAAAGCGCTGGAGCAACTCTCACTGGGATTTATCACCGCTAGTGGAATATAAATTATGACAGTGTCACAGCTGTTCGGAAACTATGTCGAGGTGTTGCGACATTGACTATGCGGTCATACGGCTTTCGCTCCAATTTGAAGTTATTCGAGCAGTCAGCACACTTCAATTGACCCACAAATTGCTCCCTCTTCCCATCCAAATAAGAGACTTTAACAGGGCAAGAAAAGCATTCCGCGAATTGTTTTGACCGGGCCAAGTGGACCGGCGGAAAATAAGTGACTTCGCGACAGAGTAATCCAAATCAAATCAAATCGCTTTGCCCAAGCTCCAATTGCAATTTTCCTCTCTCGCTGATTTTCCCATTTTCCAGCTTGTTTCCATTCGGTGCGTCTCCTTTCGCCAGCTGCCAACTGCCAAGTTTGTCTTGTGATTTCTCTTTTATTTTAGAGAATTCCTCTATTTATTTATTTTTGCCTTTGGTGACGACATTTCGAGGAGTGCACGGACAATGAATGCAGCGAAATTCCGTGAATATTTCCGCTCATTCGTTTTTATTTTTAAGCACTTGCTGTTTATTTTTAACGCTGTGCGTTTTGTTTAAATTTGCATTGCCACTGTGTTCTATCCTCCGTCTGTATTTATTTTTTATTACTTCCATTTCCACAGGCGAGTATGGCTGGCTCCTGCAGTTTTGGCTTTCGTTTTTTGAAATTTGCATTTAATGGCCACCGACAGCTGTCTTAATTTACTTTCACTTAGTGGAACGCTAAACCCACAGATTGCCAAGAAAACATCACAGAAATAGCATTGATTTCTATTTTGTTTGCTTCTAAAAATACTATACAAATTGCTATAGCGAGCTGGCCCAAAAGCAACATTCGCTTATGTCGACTCAATTAGCTCGCGATCGAGTTGGTAAACTGCCTGCAGCAAACTCCCTTTTCATTGACATTTATTTATTCCGGAGAAACAAACACAGGGCAGTAAAAAATCGGACAGAAAATAAAATAAATATGAAAATCATTTGTTTGCCACTCACTGGCTCTGATATTCTCATGACAATTTTTCTATCATTCAGATAGGAATACCTTTAGAATCGCAACAAATTTTTTACATAAAAGGAATTTCTTCTAAATTTATAGCTGTATTTTTTATTAAAATGTAGTTTTTAGTATATATTAAAATATAGAGAACAGTAGATCGGCGCTCAAAAGGGCGTTTACTTTTCGTCTAGTGCCTTTTCCTTCAATATTTTTGTACACTTTTATTTTTCCTCATTCTACTTAGTTTGTTGTTATTGTGGAAAATGCTTTTAGAGTGTCGGTGCGTTGCGATTATTTTGATATATACTTTTGAATACACAAAGAGTCCCCACCCTCTGTCACACATTTTAGGTACGCACACACATGTGCCGCCCATGTGCCTCCCCCTTCCTACGCCACTGCGCTTTTCTTAGCACGCTCGTAAAAAAACATTTAAATTCCTTAGCGTTTTTAGATTTTGCGTTTGTTTTAGTTTTATAGCGAAATTAGCTCACTTCGCTGGCGTGTCGACATAAATCGAGATGGAAAGAAACAGAGAAACCTAATTGAATTTTCATTGGTATTTCTGCTTTTATGATTAATCGTCATGGGAAATCTTTCGCTGAACTGGCTTTTCCATTCCATTTATTCTGAATGCTCTTTGTTTACGTTACGCAAATGTGAAACTACACGGCACTAAATTCTGAAAAGCATTCGGAGCTCGTTTTCCACATGTCAGGATTCTTGAAAGACGGACGTTTGTTCGACGCCTCGTATTTGTATACAAATTTCCATTTAATGGCAACTCTTATCAAGTTTATGACAAAAAGCGTAGGAACTTGCTTTTGTTTCATTTCCGTTCACTCCGATTGAAACGATTTGACAAAGTCCAAAGTCTTAAAGCATTCATAACTAATGGGCCACTATAAATAAATGAACTTTACCATTCCCATTCCCATTCCATGGATGAGTCCTAAAATAATATTTGAAATTTTGAAAATGAACAGCACATCGATTTTCTGACACACAAGAAATGGCATGTCAATTGGAAAATGCAGAGTCACTGAGAAGTGAGCTATGACTCAATCAGAATGGCCTCTCTACCCAATTTAGCTTGGATATTTATTAATTTTCCCTTTTTAAAAAAACTTTAATTGTATATGTTGATATGTTGGCGTTTCTCTAAGTGAGAAACTGAAATTAAAAAAATAATGGAATTGTCGAGCTGCTTCAACTTACTTAATGTTTCTCACCAACATTTTCTTGGTGTTTTTCTTTTCGCTTACAAAAAAGGACGAAACTTTTGGTGCAAATGAAATTAAATACAGAAAGGAGCTGGACAAAGAAGCAGGCCAAAAACAGCGAGTAAATAAACTGTCGAAACTATTAAAGGCGCTCAAAGAGAATCCATGTAAATACAGCGTCCAGAAAATGTGAGCAATTTGGTTTCACGCAACAAAGAAGGAAAACAGGAAACAGTTGGGGAAAAGAACAATTAACCAAACAGGAAAAGCCAGCACGAGCGGAATGTAAAAAGTTTGGACCGAGTGGGCAGTGCAAGACCGAAATTAATATCAAAATATCACAAAAGGCAGCAGGAAAAGCAGCAGTCCAGGTCCCGAAGGCGGAGAACAAAGCCATGAAGTTTCGTTTGGCAGCATTTTGGCTATTTCTGCTGACAGTTGGCGGCAATCACAAGCTATTAAGCCACGTTCCCCCAATGGGCGTGGCAGCCGAAAAGCAGCCGTTGCACAAAGGAAATGAGCTGGAAAACGCAATGAAGTTGCGTGAAACCCCGAAGCAATCGCGGGTTATCGGGGACATCACGACGACAATTCAGCCGGACTCGGATCCGGGACGATCAATTGGCCATCAGACGGTTCGACGTGCCAAGGCCCCGCCGCCCAGCTTGGAGCTGCATTTCAGGGAGAGTCTGAACAAGCTTTTCGCCGGTGATGAAACTAACCACGTGGACCAAACCAATGCCACTGGCAACACGGTTGCCACGGTCGCAGCTTTGGCCACCGATGAAGGCCGCGGCGAACACGAGCCAACGACCACTCATCACCCGGAAAGGCGACACGTGGTCCCCGATAAGCTGCAGTACACCCAGGAGATCCATGTGAAGCAGGGCCGGCTCATGGGCATCACGCGTCGCTTCCAGGTGACCAGCGGACTGCGCCAGGTTGACCAGTTCCTGGGGCTTCCCTACGCGGAGGCGCCCACCGGAAATCGGCGCTTCATGCCACCGGGTGAGTGTAGAAAACTTTCCTCATAGTCTTTAATTTTATTTTGAAGCCAGAGATTTCTACATATCTCTTATGTTAAGTCACTTTGAACTAGAACAGTTTCGGCGGTTCTCAGTATTTGGCAGTTTTTTACACACAAACTATAAATTTAAAGCGAGTCAGAATGCTCATTTTGACATTGACAGCAAAATGTTTATTTTCAATATTCTCTGTTAATGGAGAAGGATTTCTGCAATTTATTTGCATACACCAAGTCGTCAAAATGGGATCACACTTTTTAGAGTGCTATAAATATGTAATTCAATAAAAGTGAGTACATATAATTGAAATGGGCAATATTCCTAATATAAATAGTGATATCTGTTCTTAAACCAAACCTGCTGGCTGGGAGTACAACCTTTTTAATTCCAGTTGCCCGACCCGCCGCAGGCACGCAGAACTATTTGTGACCGCAAATATGATGGCAAATTGCCACTTTGCAGCACCAACAGGCAAACCCGAAAACCTCAAAGTCCCCAAAAGCCCCAGAACCCAAATAGGAGTTCTTCGGAAGGAGCCAGCACTCCTCGAACAACCGACCATGCCACAGCATCCGGTTGGTCCTGGAAACGCTGCTGGGGCACTTAGAATTTAGCCTGCAATTTAAGCAATTATCGTTGAAGCTGGCCCGGCATTAGGCTTTCAGGACTTGACATGTGCCCTCTCTAACACCGATCTGGCAGGATGTTGGTTCTGAAAGCACGTCCCTGTGTGTGTGTGGGCTTCCTGTCTCGGATGGCTATTATTATTGCAGCTTGTTTTTACAAGGATTGCAATGTAAGTCCCAGCCGTCCCCTCCTCTTCGCTCTTTTATTTTGCCATATGCTTGGCGATTATGTTTCGGACATTGTACATGAATATTTTGCTTGTTTAATTAAGAGTGAAAATTGCTGGTATTATATATATTTAAAGTTGTTTATCCAAACATGAGATTTGAGGCCGCCAAGCTGCCAACACTTCACCCAACTTTGGGCCTGCATCCCGCTGTTCTGGGCATAAACAGGCCGCAGCTTCAACTGTTGCCACCACAACTTCCTCCTTTTCACTTGGTTCTCCGGTTTCACTATGCACCAAGAATATATTTCACATGGCAAAGACATTGTTGATTTATTATCTACCACTCTAAGCTGTGTGGGTAAATAAGTAGACATTGGGCCAAATGATTGAATAGCACACGGAACTAAACTCTGAAGCTGGTAAATTAGTAAAAAAAAGTTGAAGACCAAACAATCGAAGATTATGTTTTCAGTGTAGGCCTTGGTCCTTTGAATTGCATTACGTGAAGACAATAAATTAACACGCCCCGGAGGCTGTCGAAAGTGTTGGCCGCGATTTGCGTGTCAGATGGGCTGCTGCTGTAGTAGTTTCCAGTTGCAGTTTCCAGAGGCAGTTTTCAGTTATCAGCATTCAGCTTTCAGTTTCCAGTTTGCACTTCGCCGTTTGTCGCGCTGAGTTTATTGAGCACTTCAGCGCCGTGCACTCAATCCGAGAGGACAGCAGCGCCACACAGCAGCAACATATATGTATGTATGTATGTATGTAGTTGCACCGCAGCAACATCAACAGCAGCGGCAACAACAGGAGCCGGAGACGGGTGGCGAGGGGGTATTTGTCAGGGGAAGTTGTTGCGAGTGTGCCATGACAAACAGGCTGTCGCTGATACAACTTGCCTTGAAATTCGCCCCGCAAATATAAGCCAATGCAAATATGCTCACGCTGCGTATGCGTAATGTGTAGAGAGCCTGTCAAAGCAGAGGACATTCAAACCCGTACGCAAACAGAGTTCTGTGCGTTTGTGTGATAGATTTTGTTTGTGCGCGACAACCAAACAAATACACATCGTTTTCGATTCAGCTCTTCGTTTCCCATTTCGGCCACATCTTTCAGGAGCCTTTCCTTTTGCCTGGTGCCATATTTATTAATAACAAAATGCAAATAATGCTCACATCCGCATATTGAATCCGCGTTCGGAGGTTGCTCTTTTCGTCGCATTTTTATGAGCTCAATAAAGCGACGAAATGAAATTTGTCCGTTTCGAATGTGGCAAAGTGTAAATGTTGCTTATTTTTTCTGGGTCGCCGAGCCAGAAACGAAGTTGGAATTGGCATTGATTTTCTACCCTTTTTGAAGAGTATAAATGTTGAAGCTAAATCGTTGATTTTTGAAGTCGTAATATTATTTAAACATGATTGGGATAATTAATCATAAATGGGTTTTGCTAAGTGGTTTCAAAGTTCTAATATAGCTTTTTAAAATGTAGTTATCACTTTTGTTTATACTCGTTACTTGTAGTGTAAAATGGTATACTAGATTTGCTGAAAAGTATGTAACAGGTAAAAGAAAGCGTTTCCGATCATCTAAACTATATATGATCGTGTCAGTGCTGATGCTTATTTTTTCATGTTTTAAAATGATGGCATGTATATTTGTCTGACCTAAATCAATTGTCGCAACCATAAGCTAAGCTAATATCTTTATTGAATTGGTTCGAACTTATAGTAATGTTTTCAGTGCCAGCTGTAGTTGCTATTGAAGCCACTCACTTTGCGTGAGCCACGGCATTTGCATATCGATCGCATCTAAATAGCCGCAAAACAATCTGAAGCCGTAACAATGCGGTGTCAAAATTTGTAAGCGATTGCCCACCGAGATGGATTGCCCTCATCCGCACTTGCTTGTCCACCAGCATCCCCTAAACCGCAGGAATTTGGATTTGGAATCGGAAGCAGAGACCAGAGACCAGAATCCGAACTAACTTGACCAAATCGTGGTTGTCCACTCACCGACGATTCTCCGCATCTGCGAGCACGGTTTGACGTTAACTGCAACACCAAACCGTAACCGCAGTCAACTTGGCCACGAATCGGATCCAGACAGGACCAAATACGGAGCACCAAGGGTCCTTTGGTCTCCGATGGCACTTGTGTGCAGGATGTGCGAGCTCTGTGGTGTGAAGGCAGTGTCTGTGTTTGCTTGTTTATGGCGTTTTCAAGTGCCTGTTGACCGTGTTACATAAATACGGAATTGACTTTTTGGCCACAGCGTTTCGCAAGCAATCGAATGACTGTGAAACAGAGAGGAGAAAAAGCGAAATGTGTTTGGCCAATATGGGTTAGGATGTCATTCGGAATGCCCTCTTTCTTAGTTCTCTGTTGGGGGATATTGAAGACTTAAAGATTTGTGTAACGTTCGCTAAAAATGTAATTCCTAAAGTCGTTGTGAAAAGCTTCTACATTTCTTGAAGTAATAAAAATACTTTTTTAAAGTCTAAGAAAGGATTTTCGATTCGGTGAAACGAGTTTCATTGTATCCATGTAAGCAAAGGATGGAACTGTAAAAGAAATATATTTCTTTTTACACTGGCTTAAAGTCTTGTGATACTGTTATTCGTAAACTATGATCTACTAATAGAATGACCCAGTAATGTGATTTTTGCTTTTCTCTATGGTTTTAGGTGCCCCTCTGCCCTGGCAGGGCTTGAAGATAGCGCGGCATCTTCCGCCCGTGTGTCCGCAGAAGCTACCTGACCTCTCGCCCCTCGGCAGTGAAAATATGTCCCGGGCTCGTCACAAACACCTGAGTCGCCTGCTTCCTTACTTGCGGACGGAGAGCGAGGACTGCTTGTATCTCAATCTGTATGTGCCACATGAAGGTAGGTCCACCATATGTTGTACTGGTAAAATGTACTTGATGTGCTTAAACATTGTGCGTAACTGCAGGTAGCATATCATGTTAATATGCAGTTCTGTTTAATTTGTATTTAATTTTATTGGATCCCATAGAGCCTCAAAGCACACCCAAGCAATATGCGGTGCTGGTTTATCTGCACGGCGAGTCCTTCGAGTGGAACAGTGGCAATGCCTACGATGGCTCCGTCTTGTCCAGCTATGGAGAGGTGATTGTGGTCACCGTCAACTACCGACTGGGAGTGTTGGGTGAGTCCCTTCCGGAATTTTCCCTTCGAACTGAACTGATTTTGTGGTTGGCCACTTACAGGATTCTTGCGGCCGAGCATCGATGCCCATAATATAGCGAACTACGCCCTGCTCGACCAGATTGCGGCGTTACACTGGATCAAGGAAAACATCGAAGCCTTCGGCGGGGACAATTCGCGTGTCACTTTAATGGGACACAGTACGGGGGCGGCGTGTGTCAATTACCTAATGGTATCGCCGGTGGCCTCAGGTGAGTCGAGTGGAGTGTATTACGACTGGCATAATTCGATGAGAACATATTGTCCTCCCTTCCACCGCAGGCCTCTTCCACAGAGCCATCCTCATGTCCGGATCCGCGATGTCCGACTGGGCCGCCAGCAATCAGTCCCTGCAATTGACCATGCAAATCGCCCATGCCCTCGAATGTCCGCTCAACGAGCACGTGGAGGCTGAGGACGACGATGTCCTGCTCGATTGTTTACGCCATCGTCGGTGAGTAGTCCTCGACCAATTGAATTATTTAGCCGCGCCAACAACCGCATCAGCGATATGCGGACCGTTATAAACAGCCCTAATGACGGCTAATGCCTTTCAATGGTTTACACAAAAAGAAATGAGTTCGAAGACATCAGTCAAAAAGAGAAAAAATGTAGTAAACTACTTTCAATAGTGGCATTCTTTTGAAACAATGAACATCGTCTTTTGAATGTGATACATTTGTCGTTTGGCACTTCAGTTTGTTTTCAAATTCGAAAGCGATTTACCTATTTTCGCTCAGTGCTTACTGTGGCGAGTCCGAATGCGCCTACTTCATTTGCACTGGCATCTTCATTTGAATAGTGTTTTGTGTTCTTTGATTCAATTCGTCAGGCCAACAGTATTGGGCGGCTTTGTGACCTGCCTAATGATTCGTTAAATTTACGAGCTTGCAGCACCGTGGTGTCAATGAGGCGTAAAGGCCTTTAGGCTCAACTTCCCCATCAAACTTTGCGTATAGGACCTCGACTAATCAGGAGTAATAAGGAGTGACGATGGCTTCAAATTTGTGTGGCGATTACCAGGAACAGAAGAACTGTAAAAGGGAAACATCAATTTCGAAGCTGATTGATAATAGGGATTCAATTGAGACACTTTATAATTGCTTAATTGCTTTAGTATTTGACTGAATTACTATTAATTTACGAATGAATTTTCTGCTACTTTCGCAGTATCAATTCCATTACTTATTCATTGCACGCTTTTCAGCAGCTTATCCTACCAGTATGGCAGTGTCCCTGTCCATTAAAGCATGAGCTTTAAAACGCTTAAAAATAAACACGACTTAAAAGCACTCTTTTTTTATCAGAATTTAATGCATGTGTGGGGTTTTCTGCGCTTGTGTGGAAGGAAGTTCATTTGTATGCGCAGCGAGCACACAAGAGCGAACTAAAAAACAATTTGCATACAAAATAAAAAAAGGCGCGTGTAACTAAATATGTAAAACTAAATCAACAACGGCACAATAATAGTAATTATGTTAATTACGCTAGCACACACTCATCCACAAACTTCCAGCCATTCGAATGCATTCCGCTAACAAACACTATGAGCCACCAGTCGGTTTTATCCGAGTGTGTGTGAGTCTTTGAAAACTTCCTGCTTGTCTTCTTGTTCTTAATACAAGTTGGCAGGAACTTGAAAACCCAAGCCAGGAATTTGGCTGATGTAAATTGTACATTCTATTAGTTGGCATACGGCCTTTTTAGGCTATACTGGGGGAATAAGAACGAAGCATAAAAAGGACAATACTAGAAGACACAATTTTAAAAATTGTAAATGATTAATTATAAATTATGGAAAATATTTTGAATAAAAGTACTCAATCAGAATTTCTTATGACCGTTCAAAAAGTAGGAATACCCAACTAAAGGGTTAGTTTCGAAATGTTTTAATGAATGAGCTAAGCCTCGGTTTGATCCTGGGAATTGCTGCCTCGTGTGGCAGCTTACTTACATTACTGAGGAAGGAGCGAGTGAATGAGTGAGTGAGTAGAGGTTTAGTAGCATGTGTGCCAGCCAGAGCGAGTGTTAAATGAATGCAATGAATTATGCATGAATTACTGAGCAAATGTCCTCATCTCTTTTACTGCAAAGGCACACAATTCACATACACACAACCATACCCACACCCACACCCACAGCCACTGAAACACAAACAGGTAACAACTACTTATACAATCAAACGGGGAGTCACAGTCGCATTTGTTTAACCCACTCTCACAAACAGGCATAAGTCTTTGTCTCCGACCTTAGGCTTCCTAAATATTTAATAGAACCTCTGCCCGAATCCTGCCCATTGATTTGAATGTGTGCTTTTCCAACTTGTTAATTTATTCAAATTATTTACCTATTTTCGCAGCCAAATGTGTTTGCCTGCCTGTGATCTTTGTTTACTCATGGCCGAGCTTACATAAACTATGGCCTAAAATGCGTATTTGAATGCCTTAGATTCTGATTTGCCACTTGGCGTCAAAAAGAGCAAGTCATTCCATTAGATTGCACTCTGTGAAAGAACTTTGTAAAGCTAACTATTGTTTGTTGACTTGGTAACCATTAGATTCGCTTGCTCCTACAAAATCAAAGTGAAAAATTCAAGGTCTAGACAGTTCAATATAAGTGCAACAACTTGGCCTCATCACGTATACGCTGGTAACAAAGTACAAGTCGAGCGCCGTCACACTGACAAAATAAAAGGAAATGCCTATTAAAAATTCATTAAATGAAAAGCGAGCAGATACGAACAGCTTAAGCAGGAACAGAAACTGAAACTACAGCCGTACTAGATGCAGGGCTAAACTGGGGCATAATAAATGTTCGGTTTGCCTGCACCAGACTCGCTGCAAACGAGTGTGTGTGTGTATTTCCAGTAGCTACATGCAGCCTTAAGGACATCATCAATCTTCGTTTCTGCCACCAGCACACTGACAAATTGTGCATTTCGTTTTCAGTATCCAGTTTGCAGTATCTATATTTGTGCCACCACACACAAAATATATAGAGAGAAATCGCACATATTGTGTGTCTAACGAGTTAATCGCAGTTGCAGCTCAACTTGTGACAGTTTTGCACCAGCAGAGCTAATATGAAGCAACAACAGGAGGCGATAAACTCCCACCCATAAGAAAATCATAAATCACACGGTTCCATGGCGAACAACTTCGCAGCAGCAACTTTGACGATGAAGTGGTCTCTTCAAGACCCCGCATCAGGGGGCACAACTCACTCTCCCGGGCTGCCAAAACTGTTTTAGCTTCTACAAATTGTCAAAGTCAGAGAAAAACACAAGCTCACGTAGCTGTGGCCGTGCGGTGCAGACTTCAGTCCTAAACTTGGCCATGTGCCGATAGCCAGGTCCCAGAATGACCACATAAGCCAGGACCATGTGCTGCAGAACTTTGCCTGCACTAGGAAAACTGAAATTCATTCGTGTAATTCATAGAATATATTTTAAGCAGTATAATTTAGTATTACCAAGAGAGTGTTGGTTTTTTAAGGATTTTTTTAGGAACGCATAAACTTGTATATCCAAATTTATAAATCCTAATAGGCAAATAAAATCTATTTTAATAAATGAGTACACAAAACTATATCTTTTGATTATGTGTATATACAACATTACCTACATACTCGTACATACATTTTTTTAATTTTACCTAACAAAAAAATAACTGTAAACTGTCATTTTTGGAAAGTGCCTTCAAGCTTAACTTCTTTAAAGAGCGGGGAAGCTTTATTTGGTCTCGAAAGTGTTTGATGGCATTGCATCGATTGCTGCAGTCAGCTCTTGGCTTAAATGGATTACGATAATGTCCCTCTTCAATGGGATTCGAAGGTGTTGAGTGAATTAACACACACATCCACCGACAGATGGAAATTTTCGGTATTTTTTCGGGCTTAGCATGTGAATGAGTGCCAGGCATCCAGGCATGCTTGGCATCGCTTCCAATTGAATTTCTCCCCAGATCTGCTTTTACTCGGGTTTTATTCAAGCGTGGAGAACGGAATGATTAAGAGAGCCTGGGGTTTTAATTCAGCCGCATTGCCAGAATCATTGCCGAAAGGTGGTCCAAATATTATGACTGTGCAAACTGGGGACAGTCACTTGTTCCATTCGGTCCAAGGTTACTCCGAGTTGAACTGAGCTGAGCATGCAGATTGTCCATTTGAATTTCTACTCCGAGCACTTCCACCTCAGCTGGCTGGTTCATTTCTGGTCTGCATTTTCCAGATAACAATTGTCCAAATCGGGCAGCCAAAATATTCGAGAATTCTCTTTTCCTCCCCGGATTGTTGTGGCTATATTTTTTGTCGATTTTGTCGGTCCTTTTCTTAATTTGTGCCAATTTCTGTGCCATCGACACTTCTTCAGTTGGAGCTCTGGCATGTGGATTTTTATGCAAACCATGCCAGAAATTGCACCCAACTGAACCATTTTGCCACTGCAATTTTGTATCAATACGTGGGTGCGGTGGGTTGGCCCAAACGAAGGCCAAACGAGCCAGCCAAGCGGGTAAAAAGAGCAAAAAGCGTAAATATTGCAGCGAACGGAAATGCTTTGCAGTACGAGCAACTTCAGACCAGAAATCGCAGGAGCATTTGGTATGTGAGCTGATTGTATTTCATATCCACGTGGCATTTTTAGGTCGAAAAAAGGTTGGGTTTCCCTGTTTGTATTGGCAATACCCACACATACATAAATACGGGTGTAAATCCGTACGAGTATGTGCGTGGGAATTGGTTTGCATTGCCGCTCTATTATGGCTTTGAATGGGTAAAAATACTTTTCGAAAAAATACCATAACTACAGGAAGTAACACAAGAGCCAGTGATAAGAGCACACAAGTTGATGGAAGGCGTTTTGTTATTTGGAAAACAAAATTTGAATAAGTGAAAATGGAAACCTCAGAGGTTTGCAAACGTTTTTGTTGCCTGGGCTTAGAAGTTATAATTTTGGACATATAACTTAAGAATACATTTTCGTTCAGCAATGCCAATTATTTCAAGCGAAAGTTGTTTCTAAATTTTCGTGCTTTAGAATTTTAGGATACAATGAATTTATTCACTGTGAAAATTGGGAATCTTGCACACGATTCTGTCAGGTTTTATGAAACGATGTTTAGGAACGGCAAGCTCAATGGGGTTTATTAGAAATGTAGTTACTATTGGCATTCAGCTTCGAAATGCTAAACAATTCTTTAACATTACTTGGAACTTGAATGACGAGTAAAGACCTGTCCATACTTGTGCTTTTTAGAGCTCCACGCGGAACGCTCTTAATCTTGTGCGTAGTAATTTGGCAATGCCCTTAAGGCCATATGTGTATCTGTAGGCCATCTCGTTCGGCTTTATGGGACCACGTGTGTGCGGTACGTGCGAGTTACTGTCCAGCAACAAATCACACATAAAATTTATTAGAAATTTCGAATCAAAGTGAAAAGTGACCGCTGTCAGCCGGCGGAGTGGCTTCAGTCCCAGCGGCAATCCCTCTTTTAGAATGTATATATCCATCTACTGCTACATTTATACCCAGCTCGTTTGGAAAGGCCTTTTAACGCATTTTTTGGCGTTCTTGTTTCTTTGCAGCTACCAGGATATCTTGCACATACCAACGGCGCTCACACAATTTTCAACATCATTGGGTCCAATTGTCGATGGACATGTAATACCAAATCAACCGTACAAGGTCATGGGGCATTATACGGAGCACTTCAGCCGGTTTGTTAAGCAATTCCCCCCTTCCCTATTTTCACCCATTTTATCCATTGCGATTGCTTTACCCTAACCTAGCCCTAACCACTGCCAATTCCTTAGCGTTTGATATTTGCTGGAGCTCCGTGCTTTGGTCAGCTGTCAAACACTCCCTTTCATCCGCATTTGGCCCGGACAGACAGCTCACCGGACTATTTATTGTGCGTTACTTGATTAGGCGACTGGTATTTCATTCTTCGGCGCATGTGTTTGCCCTCAGGTGAAGTCAAATCGTGTGTGAAAATCGGGGCCTGGGGTGAACCATTTAACACGCCGATTTTGCGTTGGCGTTAGCTCGGCTATCATCAAGCAAATTACGTCTCGATGTCAATTCTTTGGAGCCAAGCGAAAAAACATCCATTTCAACACCGAATCGATATTATTTAGGGACGGGAAATGGGTTTAGCTGCGGTCATGTCGAAGGTGAAACAATAGTCCAATAGTTATATTGATTACGCATGGAGAAAAACGCATTGGGTAGAAGTAATAGTGATACTACAGCACCTTAAATGGTACTAAACTTACTCTCCATGTAAAAAATCACGGAGGCCCCTTTTTAATATAGCTATCAAATGGTGTATACCATGCTGTTGTTTTTAAATCAGTTGTCCTAACGATAAGCTTAAATATTAGACTTTTTATAAATCACCTTGCTGATACTTGAATTTTCCGACGTGTGTCAAAATCAAATTAAATAAGCCCAATACAAATAATGACCTGGGTCGCATCAAAGAGCGGCTTTGAGGGCTTTGGCACCGACGGGCCCTTTTGAAATTACACCCGTCCATCAATCAATTGGGCAACAAGTAATAACTCAACTCCGCGCAGGACTCCGCACTCCCTTCGCATTCCTAAGGGGGGATGCCCCATTCCGATTCCCACATTTCCCTGGAGGACATTAGGGCACGTGCTGCTCAGCCATTCAGTCAACCTAACACGGTATAATCTAATAAAATGCGTGATTAATTTGATTTTAATTGTTATCCTTTTGCAAGTCAAACGTGTTTGACACGCAGTGCCGAGAAAAATAGAATAATAGCTGCCAGGAAGAGCCATTAATTACTGCAAACAGACAGGGTTCCGGGCGCAGAGAGGCAGGTCACGGTTCAGTTGGGAAACTGAGGTGGAAGCACGTTTCACTCGACCGGAGATGCCGTCCGGAGCGGTAACCCCCAGGTTGGGCTTTTAATCACCTTAATCAGCGATGACCAAGGATTAAAGCCTTCCCAAATGAGTGAGGTTCCAAATGAGGAGGAGTGCAGGAAAAGTGGTCCTCGAGCACGCTCAAGTGTCCAGTTGCGATTCCATTGGCAGCTCCATTCAATTTGGCAAGTTTACCAGCAGCTTTGCATTTACTTCTGGGGCGCAAACTTTCCGGCCCAACTTGAGTGGAACTTTTAATGCCATGTCCACGGCGCAACAGGAAGACAATGCCCGGTTGGTTGCTAGCTCGAGGGGCCCCCAAGGGAGGATGGCTGGTCAGGATCCGTACCAGAGCTGGGAACAGAGCAGTTTCATAGACGAGCACCACTAGCACCATTTATCAGGCGGCGTAACAAGTTACGCCACAGGAACGAGGGCTCGTTTTATTTTAGTGCTTTTCACTGCGTTTTATGGGATTTCATTGGCCTGGTGCACTGAGAGATGTAATGTTGAGGGCGCATATTGATTACATAAGCTGAAATAAGTAGAGTGGTGAAAATTGATGATTCAAAATAAATAAGCTTTAAGCCCTCATGAAGTTTTTCGTTGCAAAGTTCCTAAATGTTGGGTTTTTTTTCCTCGCCACGTATGAGCGATAAAGTTTGTAATCCTTTTCTGTGCACTAGATTGCCTTCTAAGAGCGACCTTTAAATTTGGTAAATTTGCTTATATCTATACCCTTAAGCCGCCTTACTAACACCTTTATTGGGGCAAACGGCACCTGCTTTTTTACAGTGCATTAAAGTAGCCTTCGTCCACCAGCGGCAAACGCAAGCTGTGCATGTTGACTGCTGCATCCCGCCCACACCGCATCATGTCGTCTCTCTCACACCCTCTCTCGCTGTCTCTTTCAGTTATGATTTATTATTCGGCATCACGGAGTCAGAATCCTATCACACACTGGCCGCATTAGCACTCGAGGAAGGATTACGTGAAAATGAACGCGATAATTTATTGCGCTTCTATATGCAGAGCCGCTTCGACGTACGCCCCGATTTGGCATTGGCTGCCACGCTGAAGAAGTAAGTTAAATTTATGCTACATTTTATGACGGTGGGCAATGCAAATCCGGCCAGCCCGTGGCCCAAAGCCGTGTAACTTACTCCGCATTTAACATAGTTGCCGGATTGCGAGCGATCCGATTGACTGGTTTGCATGGCTGTAAGAACACGGCCCTATCGTTCATCTCAATTAGAATGGTTTATGTGGGGCAATTTGTTTGCTAAGTGCCGCGGATTAGCGACGCCCGCCTGAAATGTCGGTTAGGCAATTTACTCCGGCATTGACGTCATCGGAAGCCGAATCGGCTTTAAGGTTTCATTTAAATTGAAATTTATTCCGTGCGGAAATATGTTTGAAAATAGTCGGGCTTAGGTTTTTTCGGGCCATTGCGAGCAGGCTCCTTGGAGGAGCCACCATAAATTATAATAAACGACTATCCAAACTGATCCGCAGGAGAGCACTATTATGTCATCATCTGGCTACTTATTACTTTGAGCTGGCGACATTCCCGCGGGTCGACATTACTCCGTTCATTTGGGGAAAACAATGCCACCGACTATCTCATTTTCACAGGAGTGGTTTCGTCTCGTCCTGCTGCTAGTCCTGTTCCTTCTCTCTTTTTCTGGAAAAGTTTTGTATGCAATAAATAAATTGCACAATGCACAGCAGTGACCTCCTGGCACAAGGGGCAATTCCCACCCACCGACGTCCATGGAATGTCAACGTTTCTTTCTCCGAAACGGAGGTCCTGAGCTCCCTTTTCGGTGCCATGCTATAAAGTTATTTGCACAAAAGATGCAATTGTTTCTAAAGATGCCCACCAAGGATTATAAGCGGAGTGTCCAGACGATGCCGCATGTACACTGAAAATCGTTTTGAGCCGACAACGAATGTTGTTTAAGTAAACAACTTTTTACACCCTTTAAAGTTCAACTTAATTGGAGTGTATAAATCGCTCTATATAGAAATGAGCAATTGCGCTCTTTCCATTATTTTCGGAAAAGAAATGGTTTTGCGATAAAGCTATAACTGGTTTTCTACAAACAATATAGGTGGCAGAAATTTTAAATAACTCAGCGCTTTTAAACATAAACTTTGTTGTTTGTTTCCATGATCGTAACTATTTGCTTCCGTTTAATTGCCATGCAAATATCGAACTTGTTCGGGTGATATCTTCATTCAAATTCACAAAAGCAGTTCGGTACAAGCTGGGCGAGCAACTTGGAATACCCCGCAAGTGGCGGAAAGTGGTCCAAAAACTATCTGAGCTGCTGGCATTCGTCTGGAGCGGATAACAGCAATAACACCCGCAGCAACAAAAACAGTAACGGCTTGAAAGGCAACAACAGCAGCCATAAGAATAAACAACAAAACAACAAACAAATAGCAAAAACACAACGACAACTGAGGGAAAAAAGAAGGACAAACAAACGATTGAAAGGAAGTTCACACAATCAACAACAGATGCGCTTTTTCACATACGAATAACTGAACATGGAAACTCTCCAGGGGAAATTGTTTTGTATGGGGACGGCGGACGGCGGACGGTGGGCGGTGGGCGGTGCAGAGTGGGTGGTGTTCGGTGGGTGGTGACATGTAGTGTGTGGGCGCGGCAGTGGAAGTGCCAGCCTTTCAGGCTTTGCTTGCACATATTTGGCGCTTTCTCACTGCTCTGTTAACTGCATCCCAGTGGCAATGCTTTGTTGTCCGTCATTGAATTAAATGGCGGACCAAACATCACTGGAACCCCAGGACATCGGGCATGTGGCAGTGGAAAACGTACGGAGGCCGTCATTGACGGACAGCCGAGCCTTTGCCTCGATTTATTTCATTTCGACTCCCGACTTTTTTCAACCCTGGGTGTCTCTCAAGTTGAAGGATGCACGAAGGTTCACGTTCCGGACCTTTCAGCCCGCACTCGTCTGTTGATCAAATGTTCAACACGACACCTTTGACAATCAATGCGCCGCCCGCAGGTCCTCTATGCCCTGCACTTACTTCAATCCAGTTAGTCAAAGGGCATACACTTTCAAAAAATGAGCCTGCATTGTAGACCAAATATCTTAATAGGGTGGAATATTATAAAATATATCAACAGTAATTGAAACGGCCAGTTTTAAGAGACTTAAGTAGTGTGCAACCAACATCATCAGCTTACATCGTTACTGAATAGTATAATATAATATATAATATAATAAAATATAATAACAAAACCAGCACAAAAGAAGGTATATCACAACCAAAAATAAGTGTCAGTCGTAAACATAAAATTGTGATATTTATATTTAAAATACTATGTATTCAATATATACAATAAAAAACAAGAGAGAACGCTATAGTCGAGTTCCCCGACTATCTGATACCCGTTACTCAGCTAGTGGAAGGGAGAAGGAGAGTCTTAAACACAGTTTTTGGCGGTTTGTAGGCGTTATAGTGGGCGTGGCAGAAAGTTTTTTGGCAAATCGGTAGAAATTTACAAGACTAATACAAAAATGAAAAAATATCAAAACATTTTTCAAAAGTGTGGGCGTAGCAGCTTTGGGCGGTTTGTGGGCGTTATAGTGGGCGTGGCAGAAAGTTTTTTGGCAAATCGATAGAAATTTGGAAGACTAATACAAAAATGAAAAAATATCAAAACATTTTTCAAAAGTGTGGGCGTGGCAGCTTTGGGCGGTTTGTGGGCGTTAGAGTGGGCGTGGCAAAATTTTTTTTGACAAATCGATAGAAATTTACAACACCAATACAAAAATGAAAAAATATCAAAACATTTTTCAAAAGTGTGGGCGTGGCAGATTTGGGCGGTTTGTGGGCGTTAGAGTGGGCGTGGCAGCATGATTCGACAAACTTGCGCTGCGTCTATGTCCCTGGAGTCTGTATGCTTAATCTCAACTTTCTAGCTTTTGTAGTTCCTGAGATCTCGACGTTCATACGGACAGACAGACGGACAGACGGACAGACGGACAGACGGACAGACGGACGGACAGACGGACATGGCCAAATCGACTCGGCTATTGATCCTGATCAAGAATATATATACTTTATATGGTCGGAAACGCTTCCTTCTGCCTGTTACATACTTTTCAACGAATCTAGTATACCCTTTTACTCTACGAGTAACGGGTATAAAAATATATATATATTTTTAATTCTAAATATTCTATATTCTATTATTCTATAATAAATATATTTTGTATAATATGTGTCCAAAAGTGTTCAAAATGAGTCTTCAAAAAATTAAAAACAATTTTTACATATAATGCTAATAGATTAAAATTAATCATTGTGGTAATCATGTAGTACGAATTAGTACTCTAAACGCTAAAAATATTAAGAATACAGAATTAAACGAAATATAAAAATAATATATAAGCAATTCAATTTAAGCAATTTAAAAAATACATATGTAAGTAAGTAGCGGATTGGGATTCTAGAGTGTAACCCCTAAAATGATGGCGGGGGTGCTTTTAATTTACTTCTATGAGGTGATTAACCATGGTTCTTATTCCGAAATTGGCCTGACAGGGAATATGAGTATTAATATTCTCGCTCATACATATTTATGACTTCGCCGGCAATCTTTTTAGCTTATTGCATTTCATTTTGCCTCAGCCCGCTTATGAATTCTATAATCCTCCTTTGAGGCGCCTTAAAGCGCACACAATTGCTTCCGCCGCGTGCCTTGATTTCATTTCTGACCAACTCAAAGCGGCTCAAAGCAGCGCTGCAAGGACCCTCGAATGCACTTCTTCTACGAGCATATCCTCTTCAGCTGGGCCATTTTATCTGCTGCAGTGTCGTAAGTTTTAGCCGCCTGAAAACTTTTAGGCATTGCGCCATTTTGAACAGTTTTTGGATTATGGCTGGGTCGCCTCGTGCCCCCTAGGTTTTTAGAGGGATCGGAGACCTGTTATCCGACCCCTTTTAGCATGCCCGAGGCGTGTTTTCATGGCTGCGTTTAATGGCTGGTCAGATACAGTTACAGATACTACACCGTCGGAGGAAAATAGAACACACCCCCATACACCTGTGCTCCCCAAAAATTAGCTACTCCAGCGTCGAGCAACAACAGAACGGGGCCAGACAATGGCCAAAGAACTAAAGCAAAGAGACCCTAAAGCAGAGTTACAGGACGAAAAATATTCTTTATCTTCTGCTCTTTTAGTTAACATTTCAATTGAACCGTATCTAGCTATCAGTACTAGTAATCAAGACCTTCGTTTGCCTTACCGATTACTTCGTGAATGGATAGATCTTTATGCGTATTTATATTCAATAAGCAAGCAAACAAAGATATGTATAAATTTAACACACTTTCAAATTGTCATAATGTCCCACAATTCAGACCTGTGTCTATTCGGATATATTTCTTCCTGTGTAGACTTAGTGCTGCATGTTAATGAGTTGCCCGGCAATTGCCAGAAATTGTTTCTGGGGCCGTTGCCCAAATAGCTTTGTCCACTCCTCAGGTGGGGCTCCAGGTGGGGGTCGTGCACGTGTGGGCCTAATTGCAGGTGTGTTTGATTTACACTAGCCATGAAATTGGCTATTTTGGTATTACCGTAGCATTCCTCTTGTTCCTTTAAACGCTAAGCTGACACACATTCGCTCAGTCGGCTCAGATTTATGGGCCCATCGAAAATGTCTGGCAGTTTGTGGTTGTTTTTTGGCCAAGAGAGAAAAACTGTCGGAGTGAAAAGGCAATTATTTAGTGCTGTATCCGTATCTTGTACTTGAGGGCACAGCCGACTTCCGGAAGCGATTTAGTTCTGGGGATTTTCACTTGCACTATTCACAAGGAAGAGAAAATAGAGCAAGGAATTTTGAGCTTGCCAAATTTTCCTTTTCATCTCAAGATGGTTCTTAAGCTGCTATTAAAAGTTGCAGATGCAATTCCCCAAGGTGTTCAGCTGTGCTGTTCTGCAATCAAATTGAATTCAAAGGAGTTTAATTTGTTTGCGGACTGTGGGATGAGAAAATCGAATCAAACACGTCTGCTGTGTGATTGAATTGAATTTTGATTGTACAGAAGAAATCTTCCCACTGCCTCACTTTTGTAGAATTTCATTGTCGCCAGTTTATTCCTTGTCGTTTTCCCGGTTTGTAAACTGTTGCTTAGTCGCTTAATCCGCGGCTTATCTGGCCGCGACACAATTGACCCAACTCAAAGTGTCGCTGACAGCTTTATATTGTCGTTTTAATTTCAGCCATTTATAAACCGCAAGCTCGAGCGGGCTCCTTAATTACCCGGCTGGCCGCAAAGTTGTTTACTTCGCAATGAGACCGCTCCAGACACGCCTCCTATAGATAACAAGGCCCGTGGGAGCGGGCAAACAATGCCGGAGGCCGCCAGCAGACGCTTAATAGCTTAAACTTATTTATTATAGTATTATTTACAAAAATATGCAAGGCAGCGCTGCGGTCGGCCCGGTGATCCTTGGCGACAGGCGGCACATTTTCCGAGGTTCGGCTCCTGCATTTATTATCCGTGGGCTGTGGCACAGGCTGTGTGCCAGTTTTGCCCACAGTCGTTATGGGAAAGTCAAAAGCAGATACCTAATCTTATTTAAAAGGTTGCTTATTTATTTAATGTTTTTACGCAATCCCGATTTCTTTAAAAGTCCTTTTCGCCTTTGCTGTTTGATAATTTTAGCTGTTTTATCCTGACGGATTAAAAAGAAAAATTCGGTCCTGATGTATAAAATAAATCATTTATTTTATAGTAATGTGTCAATTGGCTAAATAGAAGAGCTATTCCGCATTTAATAAGCTGAGCTCTTATTTCTTTAACTACATTCATTCCGTAATGCCCATAAGTTGACTTTTCAGCTTCAGTTCTGAAACGCATATGGCGAGGACCATGATGTGGGCGTGGCCCTTGGGTGGGCGATGCAAAAACCATAAACTTTTAAATGGCATTGTCTGCTGTTGGCCCATACGCTTTGCGCTTTAATATCCCGGCTAAATATGCATTTGGTATTCAGCTGCTCCTGTTCCACATAGACATGTCCATATATCCCTATGCCGCAGCATCTTGAACCAGTTGCTCCCGTTTTATTTGCCAAACTTCTCTCGTAAATTGCACGTTGCTGCAACTAGTGCACATGCATGCATCCCTCTGTTCCAGCCTCCTCTTTTTTCGACGGCTCGGAACGTGTTGTTTACACGCTGAAACATCATAAATTACATGCGTGCTTTTTGCCACTCCCCTTGTGTGTACGCGAGCTCAAACTCAATCTGGCTCAGCGATTGTTTTGGGCCATCATGTGATGCCCCACATGCACTCCTCCTCGGACGAGCCATCCGCCCCTGCGCTGACCACGCCCCTTTTGGGGCGATCTTTCGCTGACATGCATTTTGAAGAACTTTCGATTATGCAACCGGGCGGAGAACCGCTCTCAAACCCACGCAATTATTTACTTTGCATATTTCAGTGTTTTTCGTTGCTAGGCAAATATGGAAATTGCGAGCATTTTGAGTGAAAATTCCATTCATGAAGTGCGAACGCCTTTTCAGTAATTTTATAAGCTCTCAGGTAGCTTAAATGGCGATGTTTGTTTTAAAGTAAATGGGCTTAAAGAGCATGTAAATGGGAAAAGGTAAATATTTTATATATTTATGCAGACTGAAATATTCTTACCATGTATCTAAAATATAACTGCAATCATGCGTGCTTAAAAGTGGAATTTTAAAAAATTTAAATGACTTGAGTGGGAAAACAAATTATTGATACGCAATTGAGAAATTCGCATTACAGAGCTTTTCTCGTGTACAAAATACTGCTACCATAATATGGCCATGAAGGGCTAAGCTTTATATTTACATATTTTATTCACATCTCTGAGCTTTAGACACCCAGACCACTTATTGCATCTGCATCCACAGCTACAGCTTAACTTGGCTGCTCAGTGTAGATGTTCAAGTGTAATAAAATAGTGCTTATTGCACAGTGAGCGGCATAAATACTCGCTCACACGCGCGCAACGGCACTCGCTGAGATATTTTCCCGTTCGCCCGCCACTATGAGTGGTCGCATTTCCCCAGCGTGATGCAGTTATTCATAATCGTTTGTCAGCGCCGGGGGATATGAGTGTTTATGTATGTATCTGTGTGTACATTCCAAACTTCTCTACAGGCACAGAAAGGGGGCACAGTTTGCGTATGCGGCAAAGCAATTTCGGTAAACGCTTTTGGGGCGGATCGGGGGGCGTATACGCAATATATTACATTATATTCCGCACTGACCAGAAATTGTTGTAGGCCCACACGGACGCAATAAATAATTGAAATCTGGCATATTACCGAAGGCTGTGAATTGTTTAATTCAACAATTGCCATGTCGACCAGTGCATTAGTGGCGAATTTGCGTAGTGAAAGTTTAATATTATGGTAAGCATGATGCCACTTCAGAATGAATCGGAAATATAAACTTAAATAAAAACATTAATTGTCGGTTAATTATTTTCGACAATGGACACCAAAATCTGTTTGTTTAAGTCCCATTAACAAGAGCAGCAACAGTAAAACTATTATAAGTAAAGCGAGTGAGTTAGTCAGAAATGATCAGATTTAAAGCCTTTTATAAATATAATTGCCCAATTAAAATTTGGGAAAAGCTTAGTTATATATGCCAAAAAGATATCCATGTTATTAAACGTACGTCGCGGACTCTGTCTAAAGCAGTAAACATAATGATGCTGCCTTTGAATATTTATTGACTTGATCTACAATGTCCTGTGCCTGGGCAAACTATATGTTGGTACCCTTCCCCGCTCCCACACTCCATCGCTCCTTTAGCACTAAGGACGTAACAGGAGTTTCGAGCACACATATAGATCCTCCACTGGCTTGGCTGCTTAGCCTGGCGGCAGTTGAACACTTAATGGGCGAACCTCCCCACCTCCCCACCTTCCCACCACTCGTCCTCTCACCCACATCCACGTTAAGTGGGGCTCATGAACCCGCACTATTCCCCGCAGAAGTCGGGCATTAACGCCAGTTAGTGGTCCGCATCCGTGCCTATATATCTATATGTGCACGGCTATATATGTATGTATATGAGGCTCGAGTTGTTTCGCCTTGCTTGTTGTGCTCACGGGCATATCGGGCGTATCGGGTGGGAGGGCGTTTAGGTTCTGGGTGATTAAATGGATTTGATTTTCCCCCTTTTCCAGGCCGCGGGCAAGCTGTGATTTGAGGAGGTGCTTAAATGTCTGAGGTCTGCTCTCACTTAAAGTTAAGCCAACTTTACATGCCAGGGAAAGATTCCAATTTGGGGACCAGGATAGCTGCTTCGATATTTGTCCACTCGTCTGAATGCCATTAGGAGCATATTCCCCCGTTCCCTGCAATTTCCGCTTAATGCAATTTAAAATCAAATTGCATTTCATTTGATAAACCGGTCGTACTTCATTAGCAAACTCCTCAACAAATTCATTACAGCTCTGCAGCTGCCAAAAATCTAGGGCACTAGAAAATTGTGCACCAGGGCACAGACAGCCGGAGACCAGGCTCTCCGGCCAGAAGTACGGCAAGCACCTCCGACTGTCCCAGTCTGCATCAGAATCTGTCTCTCCGTTTTCGCATCCGCATCCGCATCCGCATCCGTCTTTGCCGCCGACTGTGAGTGTGTGTTTCTTGCGGAGAAGTGTTTGTTTGAGTGCGGAAATATTTAAAGTGTCACATACGCTCTTCGGAAATTAAATGTGAGTGTAGCTTCACGCTCCAGAAACGAGCAGCGGAAGTCAGCAACCTACACTGTGCAACCAAGTTAGGGAGAAAGAGCTCCCTGCGGAAGACCACAAAAACGGGTGCTGGTAATTTGCCTTGTTCTTAGTTTCAACTCACGCCTAGCTATGTCCTAAGATCTTTAAAGTCAGCACAAAGCCAGCTAAATACAAGAATACCTGCCTTAACTATTCAGTCATTAGAGCAATTTAGTTTTTACAAAATACAAACGAAACAAATCGCACTGTACTGCCAAATCAAATTGAACTTGTATGAGTTCCCGAAATGGTCATTCCTTGGACTCCGCTCAAGGTGTAAAAGATGTAAAAAGGAGTGGGCTGGGGCCCAGGGGGCGTGGCACTGGCACGGGAGCAAAGCAAATGACGCTCACCGGCTTTGTTAACCCCTTTTCACCAGCTATGTGTTGCTGGTTTTGTTGCGAGTGTGTGTTTTTGCACTGCATACTTGGGAGTGTTTGTTGTGCACATTTCCGGTGGCCATTTGTTGGGGGCGTTTGTGTGTGTGCGAGTGTTTCGAGAGCTCTGCGGTTACTTTTGAGTGTTTTCGTGTGTTTGGAGGCTTTTGTGGGTCGTTTTGCGGTGCGTGTATGTTTTACGTACGATTGTCGCCTAAATACACACGTATATGTATATATTTAATTATATTGTCGGTGGCATGAAACTTTCGTATGGCTTTAGTCCCGGAACTGTTCCACTTATTGTTTGTTTGGTGCCCACTTTAATCTTATTTCCTTAGCAAGAGCACCACATTTTCGGGTTATTCCATGTTTGTCGAGGGATTTCCCAAATGCGCATTCGTCCAACTTTTAATTAAGCATTTGTGCTGGTCTGTTGGCATTCAAAATTCGTTTGCTCGACTTTTCGTTTGTTTTGGCAGCATTTCGCGTGATTTCCAAACTATATTTGCAACGACACATTTTTACTGCTTCCTCAATGAGCTACAAAAAACTTTCTCCACCCCCAAATAAGGAATTATCATGGCTTTCATACATTTTTAATTAAGTTGATGGTTGCGGGTTTTCCGATTAGCTTATAATAATTCCTCTGTGAGGAGCATAATGAGATCAATGTTCTGAGCTGTTGCGGGAACCTCAGCATATGTACCTCTTAAAAGTATGGCAAGCGAAGGAGACATGCTGAAGCTCAATGTTGTTATTTATTGCGCATTCGCATCGCACACCGCCAACTGAACGCTCTAAGCGTTGCTCAACTAGATGGGATTACACAATGGAAGCCGCAAATAAATATAAAGCGAGCTTGAGCAGTTTCGAGTGAAACAGAAACATGCATAAGTGTTCTCTAACATTCAATAATCGAGCACATATTTTTTTAATTTTCTTAAATATTATTAATCAGACTCCGTGCTGTTGAGATAGCGTCTATCCATTATGGCACTAGCTTGGCATATATTTTCTACCTCTGCTGAAGGTATCCTGCATATCCTTTGAATCCTGCATAAGCAGCAGCATGTAGGGCAAACGAGAGGCGCCTTGCGAGCCACCTTGGGCCATACATTCATGAGTGGCACCGTACGCCCCGCCGTTTGCTGACTTTGCTTCCTTGAGGCTTCTTCACAGGGGGTCGTCGTCGACTGTGCTGTCTGAATGGAGGTCAAAGTGCATAACTTAAGTAGCCGACAATAAAATGCATAGCGTGGCACACAAAACACAAACAGACAATCCGGGCAGCAAAGGAAAACTAAGTACAACCCGTACGAAAATGTGCAAAATATGGCTCTATTTATTTGTACATCAGGCCATGCCAAGACGTTGAAGAAGCCGGCGTACATATTCCTTAGAGTGAGTGTGAGTCTGTATGTCTTGTGGCATGTTGTACCTGCTTCAACAGCTGCTAGCAAAAGGCCAAGTGTTGTGCTTGACATGAACACTAGGCAGGCAGGCACAGAGGGATTTCTGTATTTTTCCAAGACCCCGTGTCTTTCCCGCTGCGCCATAATAATTTCATGCTGGGATGGACTTAACCAGAAGCTCGCCGATATATCTTATGTGGGAGTGGAGGGCAACAAATGTATTAGAGAAAAGCCAGTATAGGAAGGCATTTTACTAAAGGTATCCTAAACTGGTGGCCAAAAGGATACTCGTATTACACTTGCACTTGGGCCTGACTGTTTGTGCAGCACTCTGTTGCAATTTGTTTGTATATAATTTTTGAATAATGTTGCTGACATATTGGTACACATATTGCTACAGCAGTATGATTATGTATTAACAGTAATAAGCAATGCTTGTTATAAATATCATAAAGTCTATAAACGAGATAGATGGCAACAAACTTTTTAAGACATAAATTAAATACACATTTAAAGCATTCCCAAACTGCTGAATTTGTGAAGTGTGAAAAGTTTACAAGTTTTACGAACGAAAAGTTTAATCTTGAATTTTATTTTCAAACTTTATATTGTTAGTTAAATGTGTATATTATTGTGTACTTTTTCAACGCAATGAGACTTTTGCAAAGAAAGATAAAGACGTTAAAGTTGCTTCTACTTTTAAAAAGCTTTTCTTTAAAATAAGCAGATTTTTGTTATTACATCCAGTGACGGAAAACCCTGCTTTTGTGGAGCTCCATATGTAAATTCTTTATTAAGTAGTTTTCCAGTACTGTATCTAAATTTAGGCTAACATGACCAACGCAGTGGCTAACTCCACATTGTTTTGTGGGGCGTTCACTTAATTGTTCCGGGATTAAAGCGTAAGTCTTTCACAAAAATCAATTGCAATCAGCGCTAGTTTCTTGGTTGATTCGCGATGCTCGGCATTAGTGCCCATTGTTGTCCATTGTTGTCTGCGAATGTCCCACGGGGGGTGCTCTTCACAAAAGCCAACCGCGTAATTAAGCTTTACGTACCAAGAGTAAATACACAAAACGAGTACCCACGCACACCCATAACCACAGCGAGCCACCAAATGTTAACAATGCACATTACGCATACGCCACGTTGCGATGATGTTTTGCGTGCTTCGTGGCCTACACCTACGATCGGCCCACACTCTCATTTCTCTGTCTCTCTCTCTCTCCGCAGATACCAGGACATGTACAACAATCCGATTAAGGCCACTAATTTGGAGCACCGTGACGTGGTCCTGGACATACTGTCTGATGCCCGCGTGGTCGGCCCACTCCTGCAAACCGGGATGTTCCACGCGGATGTCAATCGGCGCAATTATATGTACGTATTTGGCCATAACAGCGCGACAGGACCGTTTGCCCACGTAAGTATTAGCCCTCCTCAATGCCCAAACGGCGATTCCAATTACATACTCTACAGCGCATTTAAATTAAATCCAGCGTGAGTTGGCATCTAATGAGTTTCCGTAATGTACTGGGCTCTTTCCCCTCCGTTCACCGCATAGCGTCCACCCAATAATGGAACAATAATGCTGAAAAGTTTGCGGCACTGGGCCGTTGAGCTGAATTCAGTTCATCATTGACAAGGCTGACGGAGCTTGTTTTGGCTTTTTGGCCAAAACAATTCGCAAGTTTGCAGCTCCCGATGGGGAATGATCGTAATGAAGGCATTGAACCCCTCAGCGACATAAATTGCTAAATATATGCACATAGAGAAAAAATAGCAGTATACTTCGTATGCCTTGTAGCTTACAATTAACATTTAAATGCAAAGTTGGGGTTTGAGTTTTTAAAAAAATATACTTATTAATCACTTATGGAATCATCTTTCCGAGTGCAACCAAAACAAAAGAGAACGATGCAGTGGAAGTACGAACGAGATATTTTAACACTTTTCTGGCATATTAATAGAAATTGGCAACAAAACAATAAAATTAATCATTTTTTTTAGAAGTGTGGGCGTAACAGTTTTACTCTACGAGAAACGGGTACAACTAGAGACAGCACAAAATTCAAAAACAAAAACAGTTTGCTTAGCAGACGGCATCCTCTTGACTTCGGGTTCATTTGAGTCCGAGGAGGGATCACTTTCGTGGGGCGGAGGGGGAACGGCTATGGTTATGGCTATCTGTGTCCTTGTCCATCCTACTTGGCTAGGTTTTATGGTTTTGTCATTCTTATGGATTTGTTACTGATTGCCTCACATAGATAGCTTTGTGTTGCTATGAAGCTGTCCTGGCCTCGGACCTCTGCTACTCTACAGTTAAATGGACCTATTGATTTGTAATTAAGATGATTGGACTGATAGGCAAATGGGGCGCTCTGAGTAAGTAAACATTTTCAGGGAAATCCTTTCATCTTCCCAATGATTTCCCCGCGGTAAGGGTCCTTTGAGCTTTGCCAATGCCTTCGCAAAAAAAATGAGGAAAGCCCGATGGCAAAACAGAAATTGCTCACCAGACGGAGACAAAACTTCCACAACAACCCATACAGAAATAATGAATTTGAAAACAACTCAAACAGGGATCCGAAACAAAGGAGGCACTCCCTCCCAGCGGAAAGTTATTATTGCGTATTATATTTTTGGCAACTTTTAGTCTTGTGCTAAGCGAATTTTTATGGCCATAGTTGCGGAGCACTGCAACTGCAAAATAGATGAACAGCTCGGGGACATGGCCTTTCGGTTGCGACAACAGCTTGTGGCGAGCGGAGTGCAACAACTTTTTAATAGACCGCAATTAAAGTATGAAAATAAGTCTGATAAATTGCCAACGCTTGCCATCGACCCAAAGTAGCCAAATCACACAAAAGAACATGCTTATGCCCCTGATATATGGGCGGATTCTGCAGCCAGGCTTCGCATTAGTGCGAATAAATTGCAAAAATAAAATGTACTTAAATATTTCATGCCACTGCCGGGGAATCCTTGAACATGAAAAGCGGATCCCAAGGATATTCGGCTGTGCCTACAAATTATCGCTGCCTGTCGCCAAGGCAGCCTACTCGTTTTCCGATGCTGTTGTGGCTGTGGCTGTTTCTTTACTTTTCTTTGGGGGCCAGACAGGAAAACAGTCAGACAACTTAAGGCCCACACAATCGCATAACATGCTGGCTCTTCTTTTATTTATGCCAACATCTCTCTGTTGCCGCATTCTCCGCTTGTCAAAGCCGAAGCCAAGAACTCGCCTGAATGCGAATGAATTTGTGCATAAACTGCGCTTCTGCACTCCATCTCGAGCTCAGCCACTCACTTGGAGCACGCCCACTCAGCAGTCTTTGCCGCCCAAGCAGCCCCTACTTTTTGACTATTTGCCTTGGGCCGCGGGCTTATTGTGAAACTTTTTGGCACATGTCTTGCCTGTTTGCCTCAAACTCGGCCTCAAAATGGGCCAAAGAGACTACTTACGTACTTGGCTTCAAGTGTCCGACCACACCATCTCAGTCCGCTGAGGCGGAGCTGCGCCTCAAGGCGATTGTTAAAAATGGCGAAAATTATACCAAGCACAGATAATTCCACTGAATTGGCAGTTGTGCTTTAAGAAGGGCTTTATTGATTTAATCCCAGGGACAACTCCACCAAAATCAGAATTGTACATCCTAACTGAATTTAATACCGACCTCAAAACGCAAAATGGCACAGAAATAAGCAACGTTGGGATTCAACAAAATTGCCGCTCTGGAGATTTTCTATTCTGTTCTTCTTTTCTAATTTCCCAAGCTGAGCAATAAACTCAGCGAGCCGAAAACTTTGGCAAAACAAGTTCCAATTTATTTAGGCATAATAGAGGGAAACGAGATGAAAACGACTTCGGCTCGAGGACTGTTTAATAAGTTTCCTATATTAAATCCAGCATTTTCCGGGGACCCAGGAACGCACAGACCCACGTAGACAAACGTCATTATCATCGCATTCTAAGAGCGGTCAGCATCCCAAGAATTTTTTCGCAAAACCCCACAAATAAAAAACATTTGAAGTATGTCCCGTCTGGTCGCCTTCTTTTTTCTTGGAAAGTTTTTCCGTCGACTATTTGGGCATTCGCCCCGCTCAACGGGCTTTCTCCTTCTGATAAGAATGCGAAATGGTTGAGGAAGGAAAAGAAATTTATGAAAATAAAATAAATATGACTCGAGCTAAAGTTTTTATTTTGGTGCGTGGTTGAAAATTGCGACCGCAATCCGCAAAAAGGTTCCGAAACTCGAGTGTTTGGCAAATACTAAAAAACGTGCTGGTTACGCTTAATATATATCGTACTTATTGCCAACAAATTTGCGAGCAAAAATATTTAATTACCAACACCCACAAATACAACATTAAAGAGACCGGGTCTTGGCAAACTCTTGCGTAATCCAATTAAATTATAGAAAGCCGACGGCGAATTGTCCGGCGAGCAATTCTCAGCCTCCTGGCAAATTCACGCCCAAGCAATTGCCTCAGGATACTGATACTAAGTCCCCCGTAAAACCTATTCGGGGAAATATTTTTGGAAATTTTACACGCAGCGAGTGCCATTAACTCCATTAGGTTTATTACGACAAATGGCGCTAAGTCAAATTGTTGTTTCCGTTGCCGTGGGCACAAGAAGGCAGTTTCCGAGTGGGCACACGGAGGGGCATAAATTACGAAAGTTACGCATTTATTCCAAATTGAATTTCCGCCTCCGCTCCGGTAATTTTTAAAGCGAGAATCGCTAGCCTATAAAAAATTCGGTGCAGGAAGTGCCCACGTTTCGGATAATCGAATAAATTCATAAATTCTTTTTTGTCAAATTTATGAACATGCTTTAATTATGCATTCATGTCGAGGACCAATACTGAGTTTGCAGAATTTAAACGAAAGTATTTAATTAAAATTTTTAGATTTTATGCAGTATAAGCATTTGGATAAAATGTGCGCCATAACAAATATACTTTTCGCCAAACGCAAAAATATACGAATAATATTAGTGTTCGCAGGCACTCAATTTGATTGATATGAAAATATTCCCTTGTCCATTGTCCATTTCCTGTCCATTCTTATACAATTGTCCATTTCAAAATGTTAACCGTAAAATAAACATTCGCCTTGTTAGAGTGCTGAATCAATTTGAATCGTGGAAAAACCTTTAAGAATCGCTTTGATTTCGTTATAGGGCCATTGAACCGTGTATATTCGCCACAGAACTCTACAAAAAGCTTAGACTAAGCCTTGCCACGGAGAAGCAATATTGAATTCCGTTCGCCTGTTTCATCAAATTCTTATACAATTGCAAACTGAAAATCAGAATCAAAAGCGAAATTCATCATTCATAAATGCCATAAAAGATTTCGTGGGCGCAGAGGACATCGTCCGAGTGTCAAACCAAAAAGAACAGTCAGCAGCTCCGGGACAGTGGCATTTTGATGTGCTCAGACAGCAATGCTTTGTGACTTTGTTACATTTTTCATGGCAACAATAAAAACTTGGCTTTATTACCTACTTACATTCAGCGACTGCCTCCGGCGGTCTTGTCCTGTCCTCATCCTTGTCCTCGCCGTCGTCCTCGTCCTCGTCCTGGTTTTCGCCCCTGTCTTCGGCTAGCTAAATATTTATGCAGGCCGTCTAAGAAGATTGATGCCGGTTGGTCACAATGGCCAAAAAGAGCCGTTAAAATACTGCTGAAAACATTTCACACCGATCTCCTAGTCACCCACCGACTTTCTGACCGCAGTTCATTTTGCCGGGTAGTATGCACTAAGTGATGAAGGTCGGATACATTAGAAGATTTCCTCCGTAAATCTAAATGTTCGCTCTGTATTTAAAATAAAGAAACAGTTACACTTACAGTTACTTTTACTTATACTGACTTAAAGCTAAAGGGGAAAATTCATTTCATTTTGGAAAACTGGCAAATTCAGAGTGCCACATCCAAGCCATACGAATATGAGGTTCTTTTAGTTTTGAAAGCAAATCATTAGGCTCTAAATTCTACTGTAATGGTTTATAATCTATAACCATAGGCCCACAACCCTCTTTAATGGCCTGCGTTTTAGAGTATTTCACCACCGGCTTGATTTACTGACACTGCTGAACTGGATATATATACAATTTCACTTACAGCTACCGCATAGCATTATGGGCGAGGAATTGGCGTTTATCTTCGGGGCTCCTTTGGCCGCCGCAGGTCCCTTTCCCAGCGGCAACTACACGGTGCAGGAAAAGCTGCTTTCCGAGGCGGTAATGGCATATTGGACGAATTTCGTAAAGACCGGGTGAGTACTGCCTGCTGGACTTTCGGTCCACAAAGCGGATGTGCCAAGTGCATTTGGAGAAAGTTAGCTGGGGAGTTTGCGGTACTGCAAGGCTGGGAAATATAAAGCTGGGAGGGCCATCAACATCAACACGAAGAGTCACAGATCTGCATGCAAATGCGGATGCGGATGCGGATGCAGTGTGGGATATTCATGAGTTCTGGAATGGCAACGACTAGTGGCTCTGGTTTGGCATTGGCTTTGGCTTTGCCTTCGAATACGGCACGTTTTGCAATCTGCAACGCTCGGACAGCGAAATGAATAGAATTTTTACTGCCGCTTTTATTATTATTCTACAGCAGCCGGATTGGGTGGCGGCACATGCAAATATTATTAGTTGAAGTGGCCACCGCTCAGGGATAAAAATAAAGGACGGGCAAAAAATGGAAATGGGTGCGGCAATCAGAGCTGAAATCAGAGATCGTTAGCAGGGCGTTTTGGAACTCGGCTGCCGGCGAGTGTGGTTATTGGCCATAACCATATCATTTAAATGAGCAAATGAATGGCCGGATTATGTCTATAAAATGGGATTCTTTTCTGGAAAAGTGGGGACTCAAATGTGAACCAGACGATAACATATCCGTTGGCAGATATTCTCATTCGTTGCTATGATGCTTTTCCAGAAATCCAAAAGCACCATGGAAGGGCATCTTCCTCAACTCACACGCCCTGGAGTGGGATCGCTATGACCTGGATTGGCCGGAATTCAACAGGAGGGCTCAGGCATACCTCAATATTGGTAGGAGCATGTCATTAGATATTGGAACCTCTATACGCTTTTGGGAAATAAAGCGATTAAATAAAACCATTTTCAATTTTTTTCATTTCCCATTTTGTATCTAGGCATTCCGCCAACGGTGGGCTACAAGTATCGCCAGATTTATATGAATTTCTGGAACAAAGAGCTCCCGGACGAACTCAACCAGATAGCGGCCATCCAGGAGCAGCTCCAGAAGCCGGGTCAAGAAGTGATTACCGGTCACATGAGCAAGTACGGGCCGAGGGACCACGGAGCGGAGGACCCTGTGAGGACATTAAAGCTGCTCCTCCAGGAACCCAGTCTAGCTGGACCAACACAGAGTGGCGAATCCACCGAAACAGCGGCGGAAAATATGTACAATGCTCCTCCCACCTTCGGTCATGTGCACAAGATGCAGGGTGGTAGGGATTTCGAGGACCTGGTGACCTCCACAAACCCACTGGAGAGCGGGGAGGATCAGCATCAGCCGCCTCCTGAAACAGTGGCCAAATCCGAGGCCACGATGCAACTTCTGATCGCCCTAATTACCATTATAATAGTTCTCAATCTCCTGATTTACGGAACCTTTTTGTTGCGACAGCGCCGTCGAAGGGCCAAGGCCCTACCATTCCCGGCACCTAAACTGGGCGGCACCATCCTCAGCTACGATGGAGCCAACGATGAGGAACTGAAGAGGTGCAGCAAGTCCCGAGACGGAGATGAAAGCATCGTTCTGGAGATGACAAGGAAATCAAATACATATGAGGCCATCAAGACAGGCCAGAGATCGCTGAGTTGCTCTACAGTAGACACCCATACTAAAGTCTGTGAGTGGATGTCCAGTCAGGAAGCTCCGAAGTCGGGCAGCTTCAACACGGCCACTCCGCCTCCACAACCGACTTTATCCGATGGCAGGCTGATCATATGCCAGGACATAGAGGTGGCCGACGCAGCTCTACTCATCCCCCAACACATGCACGAGCCGCAGCACTATGAGATGCTCCTGCAGAGACAACATTCGGCCCTAACCGAACCGAGTGAAGACATCCTGCAACAGCAATATCCCCTGAGGAACCACGCCCATTCCCATTCGGATCCTGTGGACATGATCCTGGCTGCTGATGAGCAGGTTACCAGCTTTGTTCATGCCGACGATGTGGATATCAATGTGACGAGTAGAGACGACTCCGATGGTCTGGAGGTTATACCCTTGACGGCTGCTCAGCAATTGGAGCTTTTGCGCCAGCGTAATTACCCCAAGGTCCTGCCCACAGAACAGGATTTAATTAACAGCAGCTATAAGAGAAATTCCCTGCCGCCACAGAATTTCAACGCTCCTTTGCCGCCGCCGCGAACCATTAGCAACACTCTTGGCAGGAGGCGGAGGGATAGCAGCAACATAACCACTTCGCCACTCCAAGTGGCCAAGGATTGTGGAGGCGAGGACGAGGACCTCAAGGTGCCCCAAATCTCACAGAACACTCTCATTGTCGGTCCCATTGTGCCCAAATCACCCGCCTCCAGTCTTAAGCGAGTGAAGAGAATGCCGGACTCTCCGGCAATGACGGCTCTCAGCGGATCCTTTCAATCCTTCGAATCCGTACCGCCGGCCCACGAAACCACGCCCCCTCAGGGAGGCGAGCGGACCGAGTGCATCTACGCGATTAGGCCCAGTCAAGGAAGTTGCAGCTGGGCGGCGCCCAATGGCGATTTATACGCGCAGCCCATGAAATCGCCCTCGAGGAACTCGCTCATTCCCAGACCCACAAAGCCGGCGGAGTCTCTGTCCCAAGCAGGAGTTCCGCCAGGAGGACCAGCTGGGGAATCGCTTGGAGCAACGGGAATGGCCACAACAAGCCGCATTCCTCAACTGCAGCGGCAGGCTTCCGGAAAGGATTTGCAAGCAAGAACGGCAACTGACAACACCGCAAATCCTTTGGGATGCCAGCAGCGAACCGATTCCACAATATCATCGGGCTCGTCGGCATCCTATGCCTCGACCACGGACTCCTCCTCCTCCTCGTCCACTGGAACCGTACGCACCGAGCTGCAGCAGTTCCTGCCAGCTCACGGCAGAAGTATTACAACCAATATATAGAAACTCCAGGGAGCGGCTGCCAAGAATCATTCAGGACTTCCCGCCGTGCCCGCAATGCGGCGACAGACAGCTGCCTGCCAAGCCCCCCCCCCCCCCCCCCCCCCCCCCCAGTGTTTGTCCGGATCCCATCTCTCCGGTTTCCTCTGGTCTGAAATTTTACGGGGTCTGCGTAAATTTAATAATACATTTTGGTGTAAAGTTTATCTTTGACTTGGCGGCACTGCCCGTGGTTAGAGCTCGACTGACTGCTGGCCTTCTGGCTTTGTGCGAGCAAAGTTTCTGCCGGCGTAAATTAGTTAAGAAAATTGCAGTGGAGCTTTCCCTGGAGATTGCGGCAAAGGTTCGCCGTATCGATATAAGCAGCGATTCCCATAAGGGAAACTAATTTCCTAGAGAATAGTGCATAGCAAGGTCGCTTTAACAAGTTATTTGAAATTGATTACTGGGAACATTTCACAGTTTCCGTTTTCTCCAATTTTACCGAGTAAAATACTAAGAAGGTATTAGATTTAACGTCAAATTTTATTGGATTGCCTAAAAGAGTTGCACGTTTTTTATAATATAGTTGGAAGGCGATTAGCCTGATCGCTTGTATATAGAACAAAAGAAGATGACTCGCAATTATGTATATTAATTTTTGTAACATAATCAGCTTATACAAATACAAGTGATGATAAAAGAGCAAATAGCAAAAATATTTTAAAAAATGACAGAAAATGTTTAATGGGCTTAACAGTAAGCTTGTTTAGTAGCCAATCAATCGAAATTAGCCACAGTATTTAATATAATTCTTTTACAATTAGAATAAAAGCGTAGGCTAAGGACAATTAAAGTTGTAATTACCCATAATTTAAGCTAAAGAACACGGGACTCAAGAAAAGGTTTGGTTAATGTCCAAAATCCCAATTTCAAGTATTATAAGATAAAGATTTGAATAGCTTAAACTTAAATATGGTTAATCATAAGCTAGCATCCGCACATGTGCACAAATATATATGGAAAATATAGTGAATTCAAGAGATGAAAGCAATTTTTATGCGTCTGGTTTTGTATATATTCCCATGACAACCGACAGCAAAAATGGCTGCTGAAATTGCCAATAACAATGCCTCGAATTTTGCGACTCGCTCACCAAAACTTGTGTCAACTATTGCTGCCGCCAATTTACCAAACAAAAGCTACTTACGAACATGTCTGCTCCTCTTTTATGTTTGACTTCTGTTTTCTCCCTGAATTTTGTTGCCAATACTCTCCGGGCCACGCAATTTCGCACTGCCGCCAAGTTAATTTGCCACAACATTTCGCCAGCCAAATCACTCATAAAAATTTGCAGCGTTTATCTTCAAAGTTTTCAAAATCTCGAGGTAAGAAACAATAATCTACCAAAACTTGTTTCACTATTTGACGATATGATTTGGCATATTTTGTGTAAAAGAATATGCACCAAACATAAATTTTGACTTTCTTTTATATAACAAAATTTGTTTAAAGGAAAGTGCTCCTCGTTGCAATCTTTCTGTAATTTGGTATAACTATTTTTTTATTTTAATTCAAATGTATATGTATTACTAAGAAGCACATTTTTCGGGGTAAAGACTTTTTCCGAGTGTTTAGTAGAGGAGCACTCTCAGCGGAGAAATGGGGTCTGAACTGTGGAGACCGCCTGGAAATCAGTACAAACGTCAACATTTTCGTTGCTACACATATTTCAAATATTTGGCGTTTTGGGCATAGTTGTTAACTCTTCTCCACTTGCCTAAAACTGGGATCTGTCCTCGGCCAGGACATCAAAGTTGTCGCTCCCCTCGAGGCGGAGCAATAGTTGTGCGTTGTGTTGCTAAGCTGAGGGCCATATCCTGCAGGATTTACTGCCTGGGCAGAAAAGTTTCTGCGTTGGATTTTATGCCTTATTCCCTTTGTGGCACATTTGACTTTCTTTTTCTGCTCTTGTGCTGCGAATTGAGTTATTGTGTCGTTTCTGCGTGGGCCCCTTATGCAAATGACTCATTCTCCAAGTTGTTCTTGCTTCTTGTGCAGGTTTCGCATAAAGTTTGCTCTGAACTTTGGGGAAATTGAAAATCTCCGCCATAAACAGGGCTAACAGAAATGTTTTCCCCCCGGAGCGCTCTTAAAAATTTGTAATTATATTGCTTGACCCATAAATTGTTCCTAGTTTTCCTTTCGGATTTCCAATGGCCTATGGCCTCGCATTGTGCGAGCACAGGTAAGTAATAATTTGGTTGGCAAAAGATTCCCTTAGTTTTAAGAAAATACCCTGTCGAAAAGAACTAATTGGACAGCACAAGAGTCCTGCGTAAAAGATTTCATCTTTTCTGTTTGACCATAGGAGAACATAAATTGCGATAATAACGCTTGGACAACCTGACGTGCTGTAGAATGTGTTGACATTTGTTTTCTGCTCAAGGAAAAACATGCTGCTGGTTTTCCACAGCTTTCCATATCAGTCCATCAGATTGCTGTGGCCAGTATTCCGCAATTTTTCTCTGTCGCCTCTATGCTTCTCTGCTCAAGTTTGTTCTGTGGCCCATGTATCGTTGGTGTTTTCTTTCGCAGGAAGAAATTCCTTGTGCGCAGTCTTTCGGTTGTGTCGGTGAAGTGCGAAGTGTGTAAAATGGTACTTGAATTGAATAAACTCAACCCAACTTTTGTGGCCAGTTGCAAAGTGCTAAATGGAAGTTTGTTTGCTTGATATGCGTGTAATGGAATTTCTGCAAAGAGCATTGGCAATAGAAAGACAAGGAAACAGAAACAGCTGTCCTCCCATAATCACTTTTACGATTGTTAAAAACACTTATACCCCATTAAATATTGAGTAGTTGAATCAATTTAGTACATTTATCCCATACCTCTATTGGTTTCCCCAGTTTTAATAATTCATAACATGGAAAGCCGCAAAAGCCGAATAGTTTAGTCTAACAAATCAAAGTTGCCAGGCAACACAGCCACAAGCAAAACGCAAAACAGAAATAAGAAAAATTAAATTTCCCAAGCAGATTTTGCCGGCAGTGCTGTTGTCCAAAATTTGCTGACAACCACAAATTAGAGTAACTCGAGAGTATATTAAAGTCAAATATGCAGGGGCGGGCGAATCGTAAATAACGAAAATTGGGGGACAAGTACTAGGGGAAAGGGGAGCCTTTTCGGAGACGGGAAGCCTTTCATGCATAAATACTACTATGGCGTTCTGGTCTCTGATTTGATTTACTGTTCGGGGACTTTCCCCTAGTTCCCGGTTAACTGAAAAAGGCCGCAAAGAACGATGAGTAGGGGAACTGGGGGGAGGCAAACGCAAATTATGACAGGAAGGCCATGGGCAAAAACAAAATACTTTATCGGCTTAAACTGAAATTGGATACAGAACGGATTACTGCGTACATATTTAATCTTCTTTAATTGAAACTAATTGCGAGCGACATGTCTAATATAATGCGTATGTTCTACACGATTTTTTCCGTTCACATCGTAAAGTGCCTAATGACTAATTAATGCTTGTTATTGTTGTGTGCGATTATTTATTAAATGTGCAATTGCAATGCCCGCAAAGCAACTGGTCTTCAAATCAATAGCCTTGAACAATAAGCTGGTTAAGCATTGCACACAATGCAAATTCCCAATTGCATGCGAACTGAAACAAAAACAGCGACTGCAAATAAACACATTTGCAAATTATGTTTTGTTATTTCCTTACTTTTTCATTCATGTCGTCTGTTTGACTTTATAATGAACATTTTAATAATTTAACAGGTGCCAAATTACACAATTGCGTGCTGGTATGAGCATTGCTAAATCATTTAAAGCCCAGCAATTATTGTAGCTTTGTGGCCATCAGGCGTAGAAATTTTGCTCTAAACAATCAAATTAAATGGAAGTCATTCGGGCCTGGCTTTTGCGAAAATTGGTTATGCCTGGTAAGTTTTAAAACAGTTAAAATAAACAAAAAAAAAAGTGGATGTCGTGTTTCTGGTCGTGGTAATTTACACGCATGACACGCAAAATATCTAATTTAATATTGGGAAATAATTTGCTGGCAAACATTTGCATGCGTTTGAATTCCACTTTGGGTGAATGAGATCTGAAATGCGATTTTCTATACCAACGGAAAATGTTTAATTAATAGTATTGGGCGACTAGACAACTGAAAACAGCCACAGAAATATGGACAACAAAAGTCATTAAGGACATCAAGTGCATAAACGGATTTGCTGGCTGATAATTTTGTGCTGCGAGAATTAAACGTAATTTTGTGGTCGAGCTTGTAGACTGTGCGCATGTGTTAAATGCAAATTATTCGCATCGAAAACCTCAATGAATATAAATTCGCAAGTAAACCGAAATCGTCTAGTATGGGGCAAAATAATAATAATATAAATATTTAATTAAACACATTTTTTGCCAGCGCCCTGTGGTACAACTTATTTTTTAATTAATGCTATCCATTGTTTATTTGTTTGTTCTGTGGTCCAAAGTTCAATGGGACGTAAAATTTTGGCGCCATAAAATAATATTCAGCAATTGATTTAAATTGGTCAAGTGCAAAAGGCCGAAACCAATTCGCTCCAAGCATGCTAAAATATGTTAATGCGCTTTGAATTGTAAAATTTTTTTATTACACGATTAGCTGGTACGTATAGCTTGTCTCCCCGGTCTGTATTGCATATCAGTAATAGATTTAAATAAATAAAACTGTGAGCATATAACAACAGCCATTCTATCCGCGGAAACACACTGCACGGCGCTTAAATGTAGACAAGGACCCATTTGCATTAACATCTATTATATTCTCTCCTTTATTAAATTTGTAAATTTCAGCCAGGATCTGATGGCTGCTGCTCTGCCAGGATGCCAGGATGTTTGGCAAGTCAGCACGCACGAACCAAAAATCCCCTCGCACAAAAACTAACGCCCACATGGGCACTCTCACGTATGCGATTTATGGAGGAGCGCATTTTATTTATATATTTTTTATGACTTCTGTTGCTTTCATATTTTAGTTCTTGCTTCTGCGCTATCGTAAATATTTCCCTAGGAAAGCGAAAGCAAAACTGCAATTACAAGGAAAAACTCTGTAAGGGCTGAAGGGAAACTGCGCTTAAGCTCCTTTGAAAGTAAATAAAAGTGTAGAAGAGTGCAGAAAGCTTTGTTGGACGTGACTTGGTCCAGCTTCAAAGGACAAAATGCTTCCCTAATCTGAGTTTTCCCAAAATTACAAATTTCATATTGCGTCTTTAAAAAATTCATACTTAACGCTACGAAGTTAAAAGCAGAAGACAAAACGCAGTAGTAAAATAAAAAAAATTTAAAGTTAAATTGAAGAAATTAACAATGCTATATTCTTTTGAAAAGAGTGCAGATGCAGTCGCATTTTAGGTCTTTGATCACTTGCAACTATAATAACATCAAAAAATAAAATAATACCTATAACAACAATAAAATCGTCAAATAATTAAAGGCTGTAAGGCTATTAATAAGTGTAATTAAGTAATTGGTGTTATTGCAGAAACCTTTGCCATCACTGCTACTGAAAATCGTTTCGTGTGGACCACTCAAGCATGCTCGTAGAACTTTCTCAAGCCCCCACGCCCATTTCCCGTTTTCCGTTTTCCGCTTCCCACTGCCCCTTTCCCCTCGCCAACATTATGCATTCGTTGGCAATTAACGCCCATGAGATTGCGCTTCGGTTGCATGTGGCTGGTGACTGCTGGCGGCATGTGGCATGTGGCGTCATCGGGGTGTTAATGCGCCAAGTCATTCCGTTCGCATTGCAATGCATTGGCAGCCGCTGGATTTTTATTGTTGCCTACTTTGCAGGGCCGCATTCCCTTGGCATTTAATTTGCTTATTACGAACTTACGCAGACAAAGCGTCCATCGTCGCGCTCGTTGTCGCCATCGTTGCCCCACTTTGGTTCAAGTTTGTTGCAATTTGCAATTTGGGTCGTCGTCTGCCCGCCCGCCCGCCAACCCTTGCCACGCCCCCTCAGCCCGCCGCCACACATTTGTCGCTAATTTGGCGAGGAAGTCTTTGGCTTCCTTTCACGCAACGCGCTCCTTTCCCTCTGAAAAGCACCCTCCGCGTAATTGTTTGGCACCAATTGTTTTAAATGCTCGAGGAGCGTTCACAAATTGCTTCCCAGACTCCGCAGCCAGTTAACTGCGCTGAGTGCACTTACACTCTGCTGTCAAAAGTTCGACCGGAATCGAGTTATCTCTTCATGAAAGCTGTGGCTTGTGTAAAAAAATATCTATTCAAGATACTGAAAGGTTGTTTAAATCATAAATTTGTGGATGCGGAAGCTTGGGGATTTGAATACTTACTTACTTTGAATACGTAGGTATATGAAATGAGTGTCCTATTAAAAACCATTTCCAACAAGAGAGAACCCTATTGTCGAGTTCCCCGACTATCAGACACCTGTTACTCAGCTAGTAGAAGTGCGAAGGAAAAATTTTAACACTGACAGTTATTGGCGGTTTGTTTCTAACTTTCTAGCTTCATATGGACAGACGGACTTGGCCAGATCGACTCGGCTATTGATCCTGATCAGAAATATATATACTTTATGTACCTGTAACATACTTTTCAATGAATCTATACCATTCGTAGTGTAAAAAACTACCAATAACGGGTTTAAAAACATTGTACGGTTCGGGACCATGTACATCCACGTGTACCCTATCCTTCAAGAAACGTGTACAAACATTGTCTGCTTAATCTATTATAATGTGTTATAAGTATGCCGACTATACATTCATATGCTACATTCGACACCTTGGTAGACAATTTAATTTTTAAATCCGACCGTTACCACGCTGAATAGTGTAAATGCCATTCAATGCGTGACTGCAAGAAAGTGCAAATGTTTTTATTATAAACAAAGTGAGTGAATGTGTGTGTGGTTTGCTTGCTTGAACTTTCCCGCTTTCAAGTCGAAATCGATGCGCATCAATATTCAATATGTTGCCTTTACTGGCGCCACGCCCACAAGGAAAGGGGCGATGTGGAGCCGCAAGAAGCACCAAACGCAATCATGCCTCGCAGCCAACGCCATCTGATGTTTGCTTTACGTAATGGAATTGTGCGGTGAATGCCGCGTGCCACATTTTCTCCTTGCCTTGCCCTCGCTTTCCCTTTTTCCTTTTTGGCCTTTGTGACTTTTGGGTCTGTGAATTTTCCTGGGCTCGCCATATGTCGAATCCACCCGTCGAAGTCCCTTCAATCGTTTTCCACCGGCGCCTGTCAACATTCCTTTGCTGTTTACTCTCGACTTTAATTAAATAAAAATATGCATATGAGCTGGCAGCAGTTAATCGAAAACGCCCACCCCTAAGCTGATTAAAATGAATATCTGTTTGGAGCAGATACAGCATGTAGATAATAACATGGGCAAATGTTTCTCTAATTCCAACCGACTAGTCATTTGCCGGAGAACTTGATTAACAGCAGAAATTCGTAATTAATCGAGTATGCTAATGACAAATTGAAAGCATATCGAGTTCGACTCAATTGGGTTCGTATTGGGCGCGCACTTTTTATTGTAGAAAGCCCTATTTCTACAATGGATGAGCATTGCGCATACGCCGTGTTGTGCAACAAAGCAGACACGTGCTCGTATTAGCAGCCAGCTAAGTGCTGTTATTCTACAGTTTTACACCACAATTACCAGTTCCCACACACAGGCAACGTGTCAAAATCGACACCGGCACAAGCTGCCCCGCGAACACCCCCCAAAGACCACCCACAAGACGTCCACCCCCTGGAACAGCCCTTCCCGGGATTACACCGTTCTACGTGTCCCGGGATGCTCGCGTACGTGTCGAATTCCAAATAGCAACGCCAGTCATAACTGTAAGACAATGTCTGCGTGTGATGTGATGACGGGTACGTTGTCACGCAGGCGAATGGGATTCCGGAAGGGAACTTGGACGGGGGAGGCCGTGTAGGTGATGCAAAGCAGCGCTAGTTAGTATGTCATGTGCATGGGGGCATACTTCGTTCGAAACTTACCTCAGGCTGCCTACGCAGCCTCCTTTGGCCACCTTTTTACACTACTATATACGCTTCCAAGGGGTATTCAGGATTCAAATCCATATTATTTGAAAATAAGTCTGTATATTGGGATCTTCATTTATAAAATAATTAGATTCTTTAACATGGCTAATAATAAAACGAAAATGTGAAATGTCATTCAGTGAAGAAGGACTACACAGAACTCCACTGAGAAGATTTGGTCATAAGAAATGCGTTGTATAATGATATTGTCGTGAGTTTCTTTTATTGCTGTTTACTCACTCCATTTTTTGTCGTGACCTTTTACAGAACTTGTCTAGCAACGAAATCATATCAGAGTAGCATTCTGGCCACCTCCCCTCTTCTTTAGCATCCCTCATTTTTCCTCGGCAAGTATTTTCTCGTGTTTTCCATGAGCGCTACAACGTGTTCTTCCAAGGTCTCTATGTTGATGTTGTTGTTCTCCTGGCCTTGGTAAAAACAAGAAAGGATTTGGAAAACAACTCAACCCACTTAAGAAAACCCAAATTAAGTTTAAAGCAAGAAAAGTGCCAGAGAGATAAGAATAAAAAACATAAAGAAATAGTCCTGCTTTTGGGATTGCACCCATGACCCTTTGGTGATTCGATAGATGTTAGCTAAGGTGCACGTGGTAATATTTTGATCGATAGAAATCGATAGAAAATTACAAGACTAATACAAAAATGAAAAAATATCAAAACATTTTTTAAAAGTGTGGGCGTGGCAGTTTTTGGCGGTTTGTGGGCGTTAGAGTGGGCGTGGCAACATGAATCGACATACTTGCGCTGCGTCTATGTCTCTGGAGTCTGTATGCTTAATCTGAACTTTCTAGCTTTTGTAGTTCCTGAGATCACAGCGTTCATACGGACGGACAGACAGACGGACATGGTCATATCGACTCGGCTATTGGTCCTGATCAAGAATATATATACTTTATATGGTCGGAAACGCTTCCTTCTGCCTGTTCCATACTTTTCAACGAATCTAGTATACCCTTTTACTCTACGAGTAACGGGTATAAAAAATGACGACAGGTGGTGGCACATGTGTCAGATGCATACAGGAATCCATATAGTGTCATCATTTGGATGTCAATTATTTTTCTGCCAACAGTCAACTTGGTTTGTGGGTAGTCATACACTAAAAAAAAGTGGTTTGTTTGAAGTTAGCACAAAAACAAAAACTTGGTATACATACATTTAAAGCGCGCTTTTACAAATATTAGTCTGACAAAAAATTGGGCAATAAACATAAAAATGATTTAAATTAAATTAAACGGACATATAAGTACATTAGATGTTTTCAATTAATGAACGGGTTCATATTCATAGGTTAAATATTCATAATTCATCTTTCTATGAAATGTTTCAAGTGGAGATCCAAAATCGATCCAGCAGCAATCCGAAACCCACGAACCCGATTCAAGTACGTCAAACCTTTGACACATTTTCAGATGTGAAGCGGGATGACTTGAGGTGCGGTCGATGTGGGATGCAAACTCCCATGCAGAGTGGAACCCCTTTGGCATAATGAACACTCCGCCTCCCTTCGAGCTCGCTGGCGCTTCCCGGAGACGGGAAATTCGAGGGCAGAAGTACGGATACAGTCGGTGCGAATGCCATCAGCATTGAGAGTACTGCATGTTAATTGCCAAAAATAAAGTAAAGCAGGAGCGATAACAATTCCGGAATGAATGAGTTTTTTCTCTCACGTCGGTGCAAAAGTATTTTAATTGCTTTGGCAGCAGCGTGGCGGGAAGGGCTAACGATGGAATGGCAAATCATATAAATAAAGAGGAATTTTCGGAGTGGAGTTTATAATCACCAAAAACGAAGCGGAGTGAATGAAAAACTTTATTCGCCGCGAATAATTGAATAAAAACAATAACAATAGCCGACGTTTAGATTGTCCATCACGTGTAAACGTAGTCTAATTTTTCGAGATCAATCAAAATCCGCCATGGACTATTCGGGTTTAAAAAAAAAACCCTTTACAATTTAATGACAAAATTTGATATCCACTTTTTATTTACTTGAAAATTTTTTGCCATCAATCAATCAATTACCTAAACCCTATTTTATTTTTTCAAAAGACCAATCCAAATGCACGGTGTAGCCTTCTATAACTATAGTAAACATAAGAATTAAGTTATCCTTTCTCTTTGGCAAGAGTGTACCAACTCTATTTCTTCCTCTGTAGAGTTGCCATCCTAAACGTCACGTTTCTAGGAAATTTCTTTTGGCACCAAGCAATGTGAAATTCATAAATGTAAATTTACTAATGCTTTTGGAAACCGGATCGACTCTCCCTCAACTGTTCTAGCACACCGGAGACGGAGACGGTAGCCATGTCGAAGGAAGACCCTGGCGCATCCAGTGCAGAGGCGAATCCAGCTGAATCGGAGATTTCGATGAGTCGTGGACCCCGCCCTAGATCCTTTAGCGGCGGTGGAGGCGGTGGCGGCTCAGGTGGAGCGGGTGGAGCGGGTGGAACAGGTGGAAGTAGTGGTACCTCCGGCGGCAGCAACCTCAGGCCCGTAAGAAGCCCGCGGGAAGATGACGCCATCGACCGTGCGACGAATTCGAATTCGGCTCACCGAAAACTGCTGAGCGATCCGCGCTTCCGAATCCGGCCGCTGCAACAGGTGATCTCGGCCTGCACGGGGGCCATGATCACGGCCTGCTTCATGACGCCCCTGGATGTGATTAAGACCCGCATGCAGTCGCAGCAGTCGCCGGCCCACAAGTGCTTCTTCTACTCGAACGGGCTGATGGACCATCTCTTTGCAAGTGGACCCAATGGCCCCGAGCTGGCCAGCCTGAGGCCAAGACCACAGTTCTCCAGCTCCTGGGATGCTCTGATGAAGATCAGCCGGCACGAAGGAGTGGCCGCTCTGTGGTCCGGCCTGGGTCCCACCCTCGTCTCCGCCCTGCCCTCCACCATAATCTACTTCGTGGCTTATGAGCAGTTCAAGGCCAGATACCTCCAGCTGTACGAGCGCCACTATAGCAATACTCTGGAGCCCCGGCAACTTGAAAACTGGTACGTTATACAAATATATTTATATATGTAGATATTTGATATATAGATATTTGAAAGTCCATATAGTTATATAGTTATAATTAATTAATTAATTTTCTATAAGTACAAGTAGTTTTGTTGATGAAGCGCTCATCAAACACTTTTCCGTAGCGAATATATAAGTAGCTAGCAAAAGCGCAGGAATAAGCATTTAGTTGATGTAAACTTTAAAGTAGTTTTAGCTCTAGATAACAAATAAGCTTCAGAGTTAAGTAACTCTTTTTTATTTTTCGTTGCATTGTGTTATTTAAAACGAAAAACAGCTAAATTAATGTTTATCAATACACATATTTGAAGCAGAATGCTTCGACGTTTATTTACCTCTTACGCAAACGTAATATAATCTAAAGATAACTAATTTTAAAGGCTTAAAACTGTTCCCTACCTCCAGGGATACCAAGAGAACTCTACCGTCGGTGGTACCCATGATGTCCGGGGTGACTGCCCGCATTTGTGCAGTTACGGTGGTGAGTCCTATCGAGCTGGTGAGAACCAAGATGCAAGCCCAGCGGCAGACCTACGCACAGATGCTGCAGTTCGTCCGGAGTGTGGTGGCTCTGCAGGGGGTTTGGGGCTTATGGCGGGGCCTGCGGCCCACGATCCTCAGGGACGTTCCTTTTTCGGGGATTTACTGGCCCATCTACGAAAGCCTGAAGCAGAATCTTGGCCAGAGCTCACAGCCCTCGTTCAGTCTCAGTTTCCTGGCAGGTGTGCTGGCGGGAACAGTGGCGGCCATTGTGACCACTCCGTTCGACGTGGTCAAGACGCACGAGCAGATTGAGTTTGGAGAAAGGGTCATCTTCACGGACTCGCCGGCGAGGGATTTCGGAAAGAAGTCGACGTTCAGCAGACTGACAGGCATTTACAGGATGCACGGCGTGAGGGGGCTCTTCGCAGGATGCGGACCCAGGCTTCTTAAGGTGGCACCTGCCTGCGCCATCATGATCTCCACCTTCGAGTACAGCAAGTCCTTCTTCTTCCATTACAACGTGAGGCATCATAACGAGGCCCTGCTCTTGGACAACCCGAAAGCCACGCCGGTCAAAGATGATGCCATTGAGTAGGGAGTTCGGAGGCTCCTATGTAAATAAAGATCGCATATTTTATGTAAATCCTGGGCGGCGAGGCTAATTCAATATCCTCAAACCCCTGCGCCACGCTTTACGAGTTACATTTTTCCGAAGCCGGAAAATCAATTTCCATTTTCGCAGCTTAAAGTCTCCGGCTGCCTGTTGCTGGTGCTCCGAGGATACCGGGTATCCCACTCCCCAAGTTGACATTTAATGGAATATTCATTCATTTACATTAACTGCAATTAAAGCGAGTGCAAAGGCGAATTAAACGGAAATGCCAAAGAGCTGATGGGCAGGTAAGCTGACTTCAGAGCTGCATCGGACCGGGAAAAAACTACGCTAGCTTTTCCCGCACATGTTCTTACTGCATTTTCAGGCAGCATTAATCGAGTTTCTTTTGCCGGCCAGTCACGTTTTGCCTCAGTTTCGACCACTGCAAATGCCATTTGAGCCCAAGCCCGTGGACCGAATATATTTCAGTGAAAGAGTGCAGCAGAAAATCTATAAATCACAGTTGGAAATATCAAAAACTTTGGCGAGTAATTAAGAAGCCTTCTTTTTCCCCGAGGACCTCAGCCTCCATTCTTTATTTCTTTTAGCCACAGCAATTTTGCTCGAACGATTCGCCTATTACAAAAAAAATTACCCAAGCGGAAACTTCTTTTTTCTATGTGTCCTTTGTTTTTATTAAAGACCCCACAAAGTGCACAAAGCATTCCCAAACACAAACTACGGAAGCAGACTGTCAAAAAACAGGGAAATGTGTATTTTTCCATTTTATCTGGATGAAATAAAATGGATGAATTTCCTTGTAGAGATGTGTTTAGGGTCACAGCAAGTGAAACGTGATACTTTTTGTTTGTTCTTTTAAGTATACCTTGTAAGGTTAGAGAGTAAGGTAACATACTTAAAATCATATCGATGGAATTACTGGTATTTTTCACAACCATCGCGGTAATTGCGGCAGTTCAATAAATTGTGCAGTCTTTCTGCTCTCAAAGCGCGCAAAATTTATCACACTTCAAACACTTATCAAAAGTGCGCCAATAAAGCCAGTATTTAAATAAAAGAATATTGACGCGGCTTGTCGAACCGTTTTCCCCTTTCCTTATTTTCCTTTTCTGCAAAATCACATTAATGAAAATACTTAACGGCCTCCCGAGGGACTCACGCGGTGCTTAATATTATATTTTCCCCTTTTTCATACTGGTATTCTTGCTGCTCGACGAAAATAAAGCCAATAAAGCGAATTAAAATATGCTTTCATAAATATATTATGGAAATTAAATTTAAGTGAATATCTCATTTGTGTCGTCCGCGTACATATAGTGTGTGTGTGATGGGTGGCGTACTTTTTGCTCAACCACAATCAAGGACCTCTGGCTACACTGCACTCCTTTCTCATCCTTTGTCCTCCAGCTACTTTCGCGCATTGTTGTTGCCAAGGGCGGGCAGCAGTGCTGGTTGAGGGGGCGTGGCTCTTGTCTATATTTTTTCCGCAGGCTGTTGCTCGCCAGGGTTTTTGTTGTCGGCATCAAAAATATTTTCCCTGTCGCAAAGAAAAACAACAAATAAAACCAGAAAAGGAAAAAATTGGGCGGCAGGCAGGAAAAGCTGTTGATAGAGAACAGATCCGTCCGCCTGGATGTCCTTCAGCTGTCCCAGGGCCATCCTTCAACATCTGCCTGCTGTGTGTTGTCAGTCCGAGAGTTCCATCTTTTTTCCTCGCCCTATTGTATTTGCATTTAATTGTGGCATTAAAAATACACCGGAACACAGCCCGTCCTGGTCGGATCCTTATTTATGGCCCAGTCCGTCTCTGTCGGCAGTCTATCTCATTTCTGACTCTGACTCTGGTTCTGGTTCTGGTTCTGGTTCTGGTATGTTTTTGCCCGCTTACCATTGACATTGAGTGGGCGTGGTCGGGTGAACGGATTCGATTTATTTGCCCCATCCCCACAAACAGCAATTGGAGGCCATGAAAATGATTTAAGATTGGATTATATGGTGACAAAGTGTGAAGATATTAAATCGGCGACAGAGCCGTCGATTGAAATCTAATGAACTGTTAATTGACTAATCAAATCAAACACGCTTAAGCGACCGGAATTCTTCGAGCCCTTAAAGGGTGGCAAAAATTGAGATAAATGAGTAGTATTCGAAAACCAAAAGCTGTGAGTAGTTGAAATATTAATGCAGCCAACGTCATTTAATATAGTTATTTTATATATATTTATTTTTAAATCCTCTCCAAATCAGAATATATGATAATTAGATATATTTGGTTTAGAGAACTAGCATGTAAAGCTTTAAATTCTAACTGAACTAATATGGGTAATCCTTGAAGTAATATTGATGCCTTATTAGGTGACTAAAATATCATGTTGCTTACCACACTTTTTTAACAATTAGGAGAAGATTATTTTCTACACCGCTCTTTTAATGTTGTGCTTAATTCCGAAACTTAAATAAATATTCCTTTTATTTCTCCTCGCGGTGATTTTTCAAAGAGCTCAAGGCTGCTGCATCTTAGTTTCCGGAACTATTTGCTAATTGTTTAATTTTATGCGCGGAGTTCGCTGAAACTTTATTAAAACGCGTAATTGTGTAGCGTTTGGCGGCAAGGAAGCGGAAGTGGAAGGCCTTCCAGCCCCTAGTTAGTTAAAATTTCCGCTTTCTTCGAACCGACAGAATTCTATTTCAGTTTCCTTTTTTCTTGCCAAACATCCGACCCCTCGAAAGCTAATTGTTGCCACTAGCCGTGTATGAAGAAGGAACCATTTCCACTTTGACCTTCTGCCTGGTGAGTGTTTAATTAATTTGGAGAACTGAGCCAAATAAATGGCAGGCGGTACCATAGCCCTCGAGTTCACAACGAATGAACGAGGAGGTCGGACTTAAGTCTATTTAAAAATGAGGCTGAATTTTTCACACTTCATGGCTATGCATCATCAAGTGACGAATGGGAGTGGGATCCCTGGACGTCCTTAAAGGGACAGAATTTCTAATTTTTTTAATTAGCGAACCTTTTGCTTTGCTTATCCCTTTTGGCCTTGGCCTGTTTACACTGTACCTGAGCACGCAGGCTTTTAATTAAAAAGCACGAAATTGACAGGATAAAAAAATGTTTACCTTTTGCCACCGTGCTGACCGTTTGCTCACGATGGTTCGACGGGTCTTTTGGCAGGCCTTTAAATTCCTCAACCCGGGTGGATTTCTTACTTAGTGCCAGTCACTTGATTATATAGAATCCACACACTGGAGAGATTGCAATCAGCGCGGTTGTTTTTTAAGCGTTTTCATTAAATGCTTTAACCCGCCTTGTAAAAATCTAATTGCGGTTAATTAAGTCCTGAATAAACACAAGGCCTGTCCATTTCACACTACTGCCCATTCTGTTGGTCATAAGTTATGCAAGGTTTTCTTGTTTTTTCAGCAATTTTCGCTTTCCGTTTTTTTCGTGGTTGGCTAAATAACTTAAGCGATAATGGGGCGTAAAAGTCATAACTTTGAGGCTGTAAATTGGGGGCTTTCTTAAAGGTTCTTGGGTCTGGTCCTGTCAAGTGCATTAAACATGAGGGAAGGTTTTTGCTTTGTTTTGCTTATGAGCTCCGGCGCACTCGACTGGGATAATTTGGTAAGCCGGTTCGTATCAATTGTTGTGTACCTGCCAAATGGGTTACTTATTTTAAATGTAATTTATGGTAATCTCTGTCTTAATAATAAACCAATTAGAAAGTTTTCCATAATTTAATCAGATTCTCGTATTTGCAAGCAAAGTCCGCTTGCCAGCCGGCTGAGTTTCTCCTGCCAACTCCATCACTTTGCCTAGCAGAAAAACTTAAAGATTTTTCCTTTCTCGCTGTTTTTCTTAGGTTACGGTACGTCTGCTTCGTTTATGAATAATTCATGAGGTAACTTTATAAAAATAACGCACAAATGGCACTAAAACAAGGCAAGTAGAATACCAGCCAGCAGAACTTGAAATTCCCTTTAGCCGATTGAGGTGGAATGAACAAAATTGTGATGGTAGTGAACAGGGTTAAATAATTTAAGTACAAGCAATTGTAATTCCATAATTATAAACATGTTTACTTGGGTTTTGATTCAATCCTGAATGTCCATTCTAAAGTCATTGTTTTAAATGGCAACTATTAGTTTATTTTTGAACAAGGTTTATTTTATTTAGGCTAATGGTAATAACTTTTCCCTACAAATACTGGGAAAATTGCGGAGATAAAAGTTTTGTTCGGTCCTTACCTGCGCAGCAAAATATGCCAAAAATTTTTAAAATCTAAAATGGAAGAAACTTGCTTGTCAGTGTGTGTGTGTGTAGAACAAAATATGGTTTATGATGAACAGAAATATGCAAAGAGATCTTAAAAGAGGGGCACATCGAAAAGCGGCTTAAAGCTTTAAAAAATGTGATAAATTATTAAATATATTTAATGGTTGCCGCAATCGTTTAAGCGCAATTTGCATATTCAACAGATTTTTAAACGAAACCGGGGTCGCACGATACTCCACCATATCATATCAAGCGGAGTGAAAACTTTGAACTTCACCTTTTTGTTTTTTGGCCCATCGCAAACTTTGCTGCGGTTTGTGTTTGTTCAATTTGCATACCAAGTGGGCATCCCACCCCCATTTGGAAATGTTAAATTTTTATTTTGATAGCACCTCGCATGCAAATGAGTTTTGCGGAGAATTGGACTCGGTGGATCCTGTTGACCCGGGACGGAGGAACTTCCTTTTAGACAAGTTGCTTCATTATGTGAGTCGCGGCGTTGGTAGATACACAGCAAGCAAAAGAGGAAACTAATTAATTAAGGAACCGAGTGTTGATGAATATTTAAGATACCATTATAATAATGCACAAAGTTTGCTCGTTCGTGTGTCAAATTTAATTGCGGTAATTGAATAATAAATTTATAAACCGCAACTCATTTCAAAATTGCCATTTCAGCCAAAAATCAGCATACGCATAATTATGTGAGAAAACCGAAAGAAAATTTAATAATCTGCAAAATGTGCGGTAAGCTGTTCATAAATCCCGATAATAGCCATTAGCATTCCTCAAAGTCAGTGCATAATTATGTAAGCAGCTTGAAAAAATGGCATTGTTAAGAAGGCAGGCAAAATACGTCAGTAAGCGGATATTAATTTCTCTTCCGCATTTTAATTGTGCCCTGGCGGCCCAGGCACACACGCCCGCTCTTTTTGTGGCTTAAACTCACATCGCTTACCTTGGCAACGGAGCACCCAACCTATATCCCATACCCCATCCCTGTCCACCCCATGTCTTCCCGTTCCAAAGGTGCCAGGACGTCGGCAGCAGCACGAGTCTGATGTCTGATGGGCAATGACAGCGATGGCGACGCCATGGACACATCCTGCAGATGTCAGCCGTCTGCTGACAGGCAGCTTTCGGAGGGCACGAACCCGATCCACTGACGACCAGGGAAGAAGCCCGTCCGGAAACATTCCTGACTTATGAAATATGCTGAGCAGTGTAGAGCAGGCGGAACTACCGGCAAGGAGGGGCATTTATGCGGTGCGTTCCCAGAACAATTTGTTGCTACATTCTCGCTATATGTTTTTTGGCTTACTGGAACGGGATTATGTTCAACAATAAGGCACATGCAGTCACAAAACTTTTTAAGTTACAAGTGCAAACGCTTTAGTCGAGTGCCTCGTCTATTACTCAGCTGGTGAAAGTGCGAACGAGAAAGTTCAACATTAGCGATAGAAATTGGAAAGACAAATAAGAAAATAAATAACTGTAGGAGTGACAGTTTTGGGAGGCTTGTGGGCGCTTAAGTGGGCGTGGCAACATAAGGAAACAAACTTCCACTGCTTCTGGATCCTGCGTGCCCAATCTTTTTCTATATATTTCAGTTTCTGAGATCTCGACGTTAATACGGACGGAAATAGCTAGATCGGCTAATGATCCTGATTAAGAATATATCTAGTTTATATGGTCGAAACCCGTACTTTTACCTATTACATACTTATCAGCAAATCTAGTATCTTTTATATGATCAAAATCTATCATAATTTACGAAAACTCCATTTGTATTATGGCTCAAATTCCATTTCATACAATAAGAATTAATAATTAAGATAAACTGGGAAATATATTTCATTTGGGTTTTATTGACATTTTAAAAGCTTCCTCCTGTTTAAACGTAAGATTATATTTAAGTAGTCAGGTTTAAAGTTCTAAGTGCAATGCCCAATCAAATGTAACAAGGTCGAGCAGAAATCGTAAGTGAGAATCGCTCCCCAGGCAAGAGTTGTCACCATTTTTTGCCCCCGTTCCTCTAATCTCGTGTAATGCTTTTGGCAGCCCTTGTAATTTAGTTTGCAGTGTGTTTTTCTCAGTTACCGGAGACGGGGCAGCGACTAATGACTTGGGATTTGTTGCCCGCCAGCCAAATGAGCATGTGTGCATTCGCCTCCTTCTTCTGCCCTCCATCACGTTCTGTAAGCCAGCTGTTGTCGCCTCTGTTTGCCATTAACGCCTTTTTCAAGCCGAAAAATAGAGAAAACTGCAACTTAAGTGCAACAGAAGCGTGAAAATCATTAAGCTGCAGCTGCCTCTCCGACACTCGCATATGCTGCCGAACAAAGGACTCCGCGGGACAAACTAACTGACACGGACAAAAGGGACAAGTTTATCCCACCTGCCAAACGTCCAACGTGACGTATGAGTTATGCAGATAAATTCCATGCCACATCACTCATACCACCTATCAGCTTTAATTAAATGCAGAAATGCAACGAAATTCAAAACAAATTAAATAAATTAAGGAATTTAAAACTATGGCATATTTTTGATGCTGTGTAAGTCATGCACTTTTATTACCGCTGTGAATGATATTGGATAATTATGTTTATCTAAGTCTAAATATCTTAAAATGTTGCGTTTTTAACAAAAATTTACTTTATCAGCACCTTTTATAAAGCATTTAAGCAAGAGCGAACATTTAAGCCGTTTAACCCGTTTATATTTAATCACCTGAAATATTATTAGTTTTGTAAAATATCGTTGTTTTGCTAGGCTAATAGCCTAAATAGCCTAAAATTAAATGGATTGGGTTTGCTATTAAAAATACACTTGTTTTAAACATTAGTAAATATTTTGTATTTCACTTGAAAATAACTAGGCGAAAAAGTTACCCAAAACCAAATATTGCCCTCTTTGTTCTTTCAACCCATAATACAATGTCATGAAGAATGTGTCCGTTTTTCCTTCGTCGAATCTTGTAGGGTGGACGTGGTCTATGTGGAAGCTTCTTCGGTGGAGCCTTTGTCGGTTCATCCTCCGTGTTTGACTCCGAGCTTAGAATGGAGTCAAGCATATCACTGAATTCCATTTCCTTACATTCTAAAATTTTATCAAATTTGGATTTTCTTAAAATAATTACCTTATTATTGGGATTACCTTGAGTTGAACATGTTCGCTGAAACCTGGAAACATATGGGGAATCCGCCTTGTTACCTCCTATGTCGAATGAGATTTGTAGGGTTTTTATTGGGCTGCTTATACTTTTCGTTCTTTGTTGTGTTATTCAAAGCGTTTGCTTGGCACTGAATTAAAAATATTGAGGATAAAATCGGAAGAACGAAAAGCAACCTCCCCATCTTGACGTCTCCAATAACAATAGAGAGCGAAAAAAAACGAATCGTTGATTTAATTAAAAATATGTCATTTGATTTATTTGCCTTTTAAAGCGTAACAAAATGATTTTGCCCTCAAAGACACAGATTTAAGATGCATGAAACATATAAATACCTTGGCGCAATATAAGGAAATGAACTAGCAAAGTGCTCAACCTTTGCTAAAAAATAAAGTCAATTAATAACCGCAGGCTTCACGACTTTGCACATTGAACACAGGAGACATAGCTACAGTCATAAAAGAGTAACCGCAAACCCATTCAGGAGAATATCTCGTTTGTTTTTAAACAATGCCCTTAATGAACAGCGGAAATTTGCGACCACTAAAGTACATTTCCAATAAATATAAATCAAATAGACAATGCAAAAAGTCTCTGCAGATTAATATGCGGGAGATTTTGGTGTTAAAATCAAATGGATTTAACCTGACCAACAATTATAAAGCGGAAAATAAATTGCCTTAGCTACGATTTGGTAAACATTTTCCGTAGTTTAACCCATACTTTTTAGTTAAACAATTTCGCCTCTAATTGGTAATTTGAGCCAAAAACTATTTCGGACCTTTATTTTTGGGAATATTTTAAACAAATAAAACGAAGTAACACACTACGAAATCTCGATCAGGTTTCATCCAAGTAAAGGCAACAATGCAATCGAACAATGCTTAAAACATCGCAATGTTCTGACTTTGCTGGTTATTTTTCGCCTCCCATTCAGACACAGGACTCTACAATCATGGTGGCTGATAAATAACGACGCAATTGACTTGAAATCGCAACCGCTTTTACCGCACTCACTGCGAAGGGGATGCTGCGATACAAAGGAGTGTTGTCTTCAGATGGTTGTAATACATTATATGCAGCGGTGTGCTCAGTTGACATATGAGGTCAAATAAAACTGCTCTGAAATTTGAAACTCCTGAAAAGTCGCCTTGCAACCTTAAATTTCTTGGAAGGGAATAAATATGCTCCTCGTGACATCCTTGCTCGATTTATTCACGTCACGAGGACATCTCTGGTTTTGTAGAACCTGTCGGATGTGTTTTATTGTTGCCTTTTCACACACGCTTTATTTATTTATTTGTATGCTCGGTTCCACTTGGCTCTTTCGGTTTTCCCGCACCCTTACCCTCGCCCATGCAGATGTAAGCCGTATTCATTTTTTGTTTATCAATATTTGCTTTTTGTATCAATATGCAAAAACTTTTATTAATGACCAATATGTGCAGATTTCCTTTTCACAGCCTTTTATTTAGTTCAGCTACCAGGGGCCGCTGGCAATTTTCTGGCGGGTTGGCTGAAATGATGCAATGTAAATTTTATTTTAAAAGCTTTTTAAGGCTTTAAGTGGTAGCCGCGGGTATTTTTTGTGCGCCGATAAAAATATCGCCAAGCAGTGATATTGAAAGGTTGTCAAATGTGTACTATATATAATTTCTTACTTTTTTAAATTCCTCCATTATGCATTGTCCAATTTGGCATTTATTTAAATGATTTATTTTGTTTCTTTTCATTATATCACTGTTGTTGCTCTTCCGCACAAAAGACTGCGGATCATGATTGATGGTCAAACGGGTCCACAGCATTTTCCAGCAGCAGCGGCCTCAGCAGGCGCTAGGATTTAAGTTGATTGAAAAGCAAACCGAAAAATCAATTCCAGCTAATGGATTTTCCACACTGCACTAGGCTAGATCCCTCGTATTCGGATTTCATTAAATTTTATCTTTTTTCCAAGCATTCCCCGCCTTTGGCACCAGCCATTTGCATCCACTGAGGCATCGATTTGGGCGAAGCAATTTTTCAATAAAGGCGAACAAAGAAAAAATGTTTGGTATTCCACTTTGGAGCCGAGACACCCCTCGTTGCTTAGTTGATGTCTACAGCTGTTGGCGTGACTTGTTTTTCCAGCAACATATAAGGTGTAATCATCATCAAGAGATTGAACCTTTTCCTTGTGGAAGGTCGAGCAAGCCGGTCCCTCTGCGGTTTCCCCGAGAATTGGTTTCCATTTTGTGTATATGTATCTCCAACTGGGATAAAGTTTCCTCAGCTTTGTCACAAGAGCCTCTTGACAATTTGGGACATTTCCATAAATGTCCTGAGAGATTCTTTTATTTTTTTAAAGCAATAACTTAGTATGAAGCACTCGAAAAATTAATGTAGAGTAGAGCTGAAATTGCAACACATAACATTTAAACTAAAATTTTTAAAAAGATCCCGAATTGGGTTCCATTAATCTCTCGACGAGCTCTCTACTTAGCACCTGGTTAGTTATTGATAGCTCGTTTATACTGAGTTCAAGCGCGTCCATCGTCCTTGAGGTAAAAAGCTGCCAGTCTGCATTTGGATGCCGCGTCCTTCGCTTCGAGTTAATTAGTCGTATGCACATTTAAAACCTAATTAACAGCCGTGGTCGTAATTAACGTTATTGGCAGCTGGCAAAAACAACCCCATCATGTGCAGCATGTGGCTGCGCATCCAGAAAAACAGAGTGCGAACTACTGCCATCCAACTGTCGGACTTTATTATCTCCCAGTCGGTGCGAGGCAGGCGTCCGCTAGATTGGCGTATTCAAAGCAGATCAATGGGGCCACCGAGTGACAGAGGAGCATGCCGCTCCACAATTCCGCACCATGGCCATGGGAAAACGTGCCGCGGGGGAGAACAGAGTTAGACGCCTCCATGTCGTTGGCAATTAAGCATAAATCCGTTGTCACTGTGCGATGCACATTGTTGTTTTAGCCATTGCTGCCGGTCCTCTTCTCTGCTTTTTGCACTTGCAGCACTGTTGCTTATCCTGGTGAAAAATTCACGAGTTGCCGGATGCGGCGGCCAACAGCTGGGTTGACCTGAACCCAGCTAAAGGGCGAAACCCAAGTGGGAAAACTTCGCCAAAGAGAGAAAGATTGTGTAGCATTTATAAGTTTTGTTGAACATTAAGAGCAAAATAGTTACACTACTAAGCAATCCCAATGGAAGTCTTATGACTTTAATATTTAAGCAGTTATTAGGTCACAATTCTATCAGCAATGTGTTCATTCTTAATATTGTTCGCTTTTTGAAATTGGTTTCGACTGTAAAAAAACGAATTATTCCCGTAAATGAAAAAGAGTGTTAATAAGTAAAAAGCGTTAGAATAAATTTTTACTATTGTCCACATTTTATTTTGCAATCACATATATAATAATGCATTTTGAGACAAGAATGACAGTTAAAAAAAAATTAGTGCAATTCTTCATGAACAGATTATATATTCAGTTTTCCAGTGTGTTTCGAGGAAGAGCTTGCGAGCGGGAGAAAATGTAGAAAATTTAAACAATAAACGCTTGGTGAACTCAGCGCAATTTCCTCATGTCGTCCTCGTGCACTACTTGGTCATCCTTTCTCCACTTGGATTGCTTTCTTTCCCTGCTCGACACATTTCTCTTTGCCTTAGCCCAACAAAAAGAAATAATTAATTTTTATGGTTTTGTCCTCGGGTTGGCACTTTTTGATGCGTCCGTCGGAATGGATCAGCTCGGCACTGGAAAAGTCAGTAAAGTGAAGGTGAATGGGAAGTGAAGCCACTGCAAGTGTAAGCTGGAGTAATTTAGAAATTGTTCTGTTTTTGTTTGTGCATCTGCTCCGTGTCTGGTTGGGAAATAAAGAAAGAATTTTAACAAATTGACGCACTTTTCTAAAGACGTCTTCTTACTCTTTGGAAGACCAGTGACTGCCAGATTATTACCTAACATTTCGGAAAAGTTTGGCTACAATCACATATGTATATTGAATATTATAAATATCTTAAGATGACCTTTAGGAATTATCGTTACACAATAAAAAGTTCCTGGAATACCTAAAAATGGCAAGTGCTTAATGTGATTATAATATTTCAAGTTTTTGTACTGCTGCCAAACACCATAACGTACCAACACCATATCTAATATTCATAAAACCGAATATAAAATCTATGTTCTTCGCACCCCCTAAACCACATTTAATGGCCATTAGAAGGGTCATATAAACATTAACTGTCCCATGCTATAACTGTTTACACGCGTATAAAAATCAAGCTGAACTCATTTAACAGCCCCATAAGGAGAAAGTCCGTGTAGGTCAGATCGTTGACCGCATCCTTTCCCTACCAAAACCCACTTTTTCTCGATTTTTCCTGCTGCCGTTGCTATTGCCAGTGGTGCGGTAAGCAGGTGAGAGGCGGAGCATGGCGCACACTTCACAGGTAGCCGCAGGATCTGCAGTCGAGCAGAACCAAAGCTGAGCCCCACCCTATCGCCCACCTTGCCACCCGCTTTTCCAGCCACTTTCCACCCAACTTTCCACCCACCCGCCACTCACTAGCCACTCCAGTTACAGTTACCATTACAGTTACAGTTACAGTTTCGGTTTCAGTTCCTTTGTCTTCTCGCTCATAACAATAAAGGCATAATAAGAATAATAAAAAAGGTAAATCGGGCAAGGAGGAGGAATGGAGTTCTTTATGCTGGGTAAAATTTTTAAATATTTTATTGTTTAATTTGAGTGCGTCTTGTGCAAAAATGTAATGGCCTGCAACGCTCTGCTTCACATTACCATTACAATTGCGAGTATTTCCACCTGGCGCCGTTAATTCGAGTAGGTATTAATTATAAAGCCCCGACGGGAACCTGGTCATAAACAAAGAACATCTTGCGTATTGCACTCCATTTTCAGCTTGGATTGCGGTCCATTAACCGATGGTTCTCAGTAACCGCAATCGTAATGAGAAAACACAGATACTCACCAATACAAAGTGCAACGAAATTAAGTTTCCGAATGGCAAACAAGCATTTTAATTAATATTTCTGTAGGAAAATAATGCAGGTAAAATTGAGATAGCACTTTAATTTGCAGCTTAAGCTAAACTTCTACGTTAGTATTACAATTAAGCTCAAATCTATTGACAATTATCTCCTTTAAATACAATTAAGTACCTATACTAGTTGACTAATAATATATATAACAAGCAATAACAACCTTTGAACTAAAACGGGAATTCTATAAAAGTAATTACATCTTATAATTTTTATGTTAACCAGAGGAAGTTTAACAATAGCCAAGCCCACAAATCATTTTTAACAACCTTGACAAAATCAACATCTAATTACAATTTACCTTTTGTTTCATTTATTTTGAGGTCAAAATAGTCAACTATTATTAAACGTAAGCCCAATTATAAAAGTTTGCATCCCCCAAATGGGTTTTTCCAATAATGAAGTTACAATTATTAGGTCAGCCATTGAACTCCCTCGAGGGAATTGACTTTTCTGCCTCAGCACACACACTCTCATGCGTCAGCAAAGAGGACCCTCTATTCATACGTAACCATTTCCCACTTTTGCATTCAAGTTTTCCATTTCCGCTTTGGCGCCATTTTCCTGCCTCCAACCACGTCCGCCCACCCCTGTCTTCGCTCCCAGTTGCATAATATTTTATTATCCCCAACGCCTATCTGCATTGTCCTGGCTCAACAGGACTTCTCCCTCCGGAGCAGCCCACTTTCATTGCCAGTTATCTGCGAGTATCCTTGTGGCAGAATTATAATCTTTGAGGCTCTAACAAGTGCAAGTGCGGCTGGAATTTAATATAACGGACGCCTTTGTTGTTTGCTCGTTGGATTGTTGGTTTTAAGTTTTCGTGTATTTCATTACAAGGCAGTTTTGGGATTGGTAATAAGGATCAGGCTTGTGTGCCGCTCGCCACATTCAGCAGCAGCTTAAATCCTTTACACAAGCTGTTTGCCGCGCATAACGAAATAAAATAAATAATCCTGCTTAATGGAAAGGCCCCTGAATGAGGGGGCAGGTTTCGGCGGCAACTTCACCTCGTCGGCATCCTCAGTTCGCCAACGCCAACGCCAACGCCATTGCCATCGCCACCATCTCCAGCCCCAAAGCATTTCACTCGGAGCACCAACAATGCCGCCCGGCATCACATTTCCTTTCCAATTTTCCTCGCCCGTGCCTGCTGCTTCTTTCCTGCCGCTCCTGGTGATTCTGCTGCTCCTGGTGATTCTGCTCCTTTTCAGCTCCTTTTTCCTTTTCATTTCGCGACGCTGTTGTGCACACGTACGCGGCTCAAGATTTCCCATTCATATCGTGTGCGCCACTGCCGATGATTTAAACAGGGATGCAAGCCAGTTCTGAGCCGAACCAACCGAACTGAACCGGCTGCTCGCTCAAAACAAAAATTGTTTTGGATATAAAAAGGAATATTTAAATAGATTATTTTATAGAATGTTTCCCTTTCTCTGTGGTATATGGTAAATCTTTTTCCAAGTCTGTTTTGCTGGCTACTAAATGTCAAGAAACATACATTTTTTTAATCATCTTCTCTATAAAAATAATCTTATTTGAACTCTCATTGAACCTAAAATCATTTCATTAAGAATTATTCCATTTCAAGAACCAGTAAAAATTAAAATATTTATCGAAACAGCTTATTGATAATCCGAACACGTTCACCGCTGGTTCAATTATTCGCTGAGCCACTGAACTGAACAAATCAACATTTTTGATTTGCTGGCACCTCAGAACTTTAAGGAGAATATACATCCTCCCTATGCGAAGTCGACATCCTGTTCAATATGCATTTGGCTGGTGGTTAATGCCGCCTTGGGAGTAACTGATTGCCACAGTGGCACCATTATTATGCATTCAGATTGATGCACGTCCTCAGCATTTTTTTGCAACCAGCCTGCCGCAAATGCACACACACATCCGGCTGTTGGGTCCTGATTGCGGTCCCAGTCTTGGTTTCTGGCATCCTACAGGACACCCATACACATCGCACCCACTTAACTAGCACTTAAGCTTCTTCGCTCGGAGCTGCTTAGCTCTAAATATTATGTTTAATTAAATATGAGCTCATAATCGAGTTCCCCCATTAAACCTGCTGACCAGGTCGCCTTTCTCCCATTTTATAGCCACTTTATCTGTTTAATTAAAAGGCTGGCTTTTAATTGAAATCGCTCTGATATCTGAGCTGTCACAATTGCCATTTGGCCCCTTGGGCGCAGGAGAGAGATATCTACGTATGATTAGTGTAAGTGCTGCAGGCGGGCTTGAAAATTATAATCCGATATGTATAGGATTATCTTGAAGGACCCTGAGCGTGCCGACGGTTGGGAATTTATCTTGTGCTTAATCAATCAACTCGGGCACTGAATAAAATATGTTCGACTGGTCGAGGATAACCCACGGCTATAAACGAGCAGCTCCCACATTTTATTGGCTATTCCCCGAAGTCCGGGCGAGGCTCGCTTGGAAGGACCTCTGTCACTTTGGGTTTTATTTGGCTTTCCCCGGAAAACATATTTATTAGCAACATGTCGAATGGGTAATGCAATCGAGGCCTTGAATCAGTTTTCGCCAAGAGTGTGTGTGCAAAAGTGACTTTTCAATTTGAATGAACGAATGTGGCTGGGTAAATATTTGATTTATTTTCGGGTGACCTTTGTCAAATAGACACACACGAAATCTGACATTCCAGCCCACACTTCTCGCACAGCGCGGGATACAAAAATAGGACAAAGAATACTCTGGCTTTACTTTGAGTCAGTTAGTAGAACCTCTAGCGTGGAAACCTAGTATCACAGCACTTTTGGGCTCTGTGCTGTACATAAATATTCAAAACTCGCACATTTGTCTCTTTGTATCTTTTGACTTGAATGTTGCCCGAAATTCAATTTGCATACTTCCATCCCCTCCCCCAGCCTGGTGCACAAAAGTTTATAATTTCCATTTCTGTTGCGGGGCTCGACAAGCACTTTTCGCTTTATAACTCCATTGCCGCACAAGGTCAGGTCGAAGGCAGAGAAACCAATTTAGAATAATCTAACCAATTACTGCCAACGCTCCACAAGGTCAGTCGAGTCATTTTGGCAACGCACAAACGATTATTACTGCATTAGGAGTCGGCAAGGCAACGCACATGTGAGTCGCATGCAGATAAGCAAACGTAATAGAAACAGATTATATCCCATCCCCACCGGGACCCACACTTGAACGCATATCCCGTCTCCGATTCCCTTCCCGGTTCCCATTCATCCGTAACATAATCGTAAAAGTCAAAGCTTAGCTCAATGCTAGATTGCAGCATTTTGTACGGAGGGAAGTTTTTAAAGCAGCCATCGGGGAACGAGATATACATAACAGAGATGCTCTCCAGGCTCGAGGATGTGACTCTTCACAAGGGATTTGACTTGGAGTTCTGTCAGATTTAATGTGTAACATTTAAGCCGAAAATAATGAGATCCGTTCTTAAAAGCACGAAGTATGAGTTTTATTTAGTTACTTTCTCAATTTTTAGGTCACAGCCAATGTCAATCAAGTAAATTAATAATATTAAATATGGATCATTGAAAGAAGTGGGTAGTTAATTTGTCGCTGCAAAATCCTCAACCGGGTATCACTGGTCGGAGAATAAATGTAATGATATATGTATATAATTTAGCTCGAAGTTTTTATGAACGTAGTAATCTTATCTTTATTTAAAGTTCAAATTTAAATGCAATTTTCTTATAAATCCATTCTGCCAGTAAATAGCAACAGAGTCAAACGAAATGAAAGTAAAAATGTTCTCCTTATGTGTCCTTGATGATCTGCGGCTTAAAGTCATGCTCCGACGCCTTTTTAAAGGACTCCGCATACAGCGGAACTCTTTGGGTCATGCGGAAGCCCCAGAAGTCCTTCACCTGGCGACACAGGTTCAGATCGAGTTCAACCACAAGCAAGCCATCTTTGTCCCGCGATAAGCTCTGTCAATGAAAGTTATTAAATTTTTATATATAGCATTTGATTGGGTTATCAAAGTGTGTATTAAGCTGAGACCCTTACCGGTGTTCTTGAGCCGTCAGGAGCAGCGACATAAGAGGATCCGTAGAAGGGGCCAAACTCCGTATGCGCCTTGTTACCATCCCCAGATGTGTACTCGTTCGGGAACTGCTCAGTTCCCACGCGATTGATCGGAACCGTGAAGTAGCTATTTGCGATGGCAGCATTACGTGCCTCAATGCCCCACAGTGGCTCTGATAGCCGACCGATCGTAGCCGAGGGATTGAAGACTATCTCGGCTCCATTCAGACCAAACATCATCCAGTTCTGTGGGTGATGGCGTCCGTAGCATATGTTTATAGCCAGCTTGCCGAACTCCGTCTCGAAGACCGGGTGTCCGGTGTTTCCCTCCATGTAGTAGGTGGACTCATTGAAGTCACCCACCCGGGGAATGTGGTTCTTGCGGTGCTTGCCCAGGTAGCGACCACTGTTCGAGATGACCACTGCAGTGTTCCAGATGGTCTCGCCGTGCTCTATATCGCGCTCTAGGATCGAGTGGATGATAACCATGTTGTAAGCCTTGGCTAGATCGGCGAGCATCTTGGTCGTGGGTCCGTTTTCGGCTTCTTCGGCAAACTCACACCAAGGAAACTTCTCCCGAGTGCAGAAGGCAAAGGGCATGGCTATTGGTAATAAACATTGGTAGAATTGGTATTCAACGAAGTACATTTATTTCTTGTTTCTTTTGCATACTTACTCCACGCTTCTTGGGTGCAAATAATGTTGCATCCGGCCTCCGCTGCCGCCTTGATCATGGTCTTCACCTTGTTCCAGATGGCTTCTCGTTGCTTTTCAATGGGAGCCGTAGTAGGGATTACGATAGAGTTCTGTATGGCGCCAACTCTGACTATCCTGCATTTGCGAGTTTGCTCCTCTCGCGCCGTGAACCGATAGCCCTTGATGTCGAATCCATTTTGTTCAGCAATATCTTTCGCGCTCGTGGGTAGCTCAAGCGTTTGACTGCAAAATAAATCTATATTTAATTGCGATTTGATATAGTACTTTGAGTATATATGTAGATTAAAAAAATTGTTTCTTATAAACACAACTTTTAATCATAGTATATAAACAATAACTATGACCAGATGTTTTCCGCTTAAATAAGGATTTAGCAACCTTATTAGCAACAATACAATTTTAGAGATCCGCACTATGTGGTCTGTAGCTTGGACTAACAAAACAAAGTAATAAATAAATAAATTTGGCTTATGATTTTCTTTATACAGAGATAAAACCAACACACTGAAAAAATATCCGAGTTTTATTTTTGTTTTTCGTGCTTCGGTTCGCGATCGTTTCACTTTCATCACCAGATGTTCTCAAGGGTATATACGTAGCTCGTTGAACAAGTTCTATATTTTAATGTGATTCAATGTAAGTCTCTTTTTATAAAGTAACGTTACGCTTCGGGGCAACGCTAAGGTAACAAAGAAATTCATATGATACCCTTGTGTTTGTTAAAAGATTAAGATTAAAACAAATTTAGAATAATCTGGAGGTTTCAAAGACACCCCACATGATGTTCTTACTTGGACATACAGTCTAATCTTAATGGTCTTTCAACTGTACTCACTCTTCTTCAGCACCGTACAAAATTCGCTTCACCTCTTTTAGTTCACCGGGGGGCAAATGCTTTTCCAAGCAATCGTTCAAATTTTTCAGTTCAAATGTAGACATATTTCCTATTTCCAGCAACAGAAAATCTCATTAATTAGCGACTCAATTGACAGAACAACCTTCTCCGACCGCCGCACTATATAAAATGAATCTGCTGACGATCGCTTTCTCTTCTTATCTATACCTCTATTTAGTTTAATCTCTCTTTTGGATTCCTCTCTGCGCCTCTTCCAAGTGTTACAAAAATAGTGAAAAACATTTAAATACACTCGTTGGCATTAAAATAGCATACGTAATGAAAGGCCAACACTGAAAATGACGTATCACGTGTTCAAATTTTTTTTTATTGTATACGCAATATATACATATTTATTTTTATTGATAAGCAATAAACATTTTGTGCAGAACTTGAAAATTTCTATCTGAATAACGGGTATCTTATAGACAAGAAAAGCGACTTCAGCGATCGCTCTCGTTATAAGTTAAATATTGGAACGGTCACTTAAAAAGGCAGTGATCTACCAATAACAGAAATCAACCTTGTGACACTTTACTTGACGATTTCAATTTCGATGGTTAGTCATCAATTTCAACTTGGGAAAACTTGACTACTGACTGTTTAAGTATTAGAAAACTTATTAAAAGACATTTCTGGCGAGAAAAGGAATTTTATAAATTTAAAATATTTTCGCACCGTTTGTCCTCATTTCGATCGATGTTATTAAAAATTCTTATTAGGTCTAAAATCCTCAATATCTTATTTCCTCTCCTTAAAATGCAGAGAAACCCCGCGTGAGCTGATTTTGTCAAACTTTAGTAAATATTCACTAGGATTTGTGCATATCCTTATCTCCTTTGCCAGAGCATCTCCGATGTCAGCCACTTTTCCTGAAAGCTGACAGCGTTTGGGCCATTTTGTATTAGAAAAGATTAACTTCGAGGCAAATGTGGGTCGTTGGCGCTTCGAGGCAATGCAAATTACCCGAAATCTTCCTCTGGCGAAAACAGTTGGTTTGTCTAGTTCTGGTGCTTCTTGATCTGCTTTTTGTTTTCTTTTTCAGTTGGCAACTCAATTGAGTGTAAAACAATTTCATTAAATCGCCAGTCGTCGCGTCTCTTTCATCGCACCCAACTTTTCTTCGCGTGTGTTTGTGTTTGCTTTGTCGAAGAGTTTCCTAGGGACTCAGTGTCCTCCATTTGGCCACATTCATTTATTGAACTCGGTCCCAAGCCGATCCGAACGGAATGGAACCTCATCATTGTCTACGTCGTCTACTCGCCGGTTTTGTTCTATTTTTATTATTATTTTATTGTCTGGTTGCATTGTCCATGTGGGAGTTCGGTGCCATTGGGAGGACCTTCCAAGGACCTAGTGCCATTGCAATTTATAGCATACGCTTTGGAAACATGTTCACAGGCATTTTTATCATTTCCGCATTTATATGGTTTCCGCTTGAGCTGCAAGCAAACTAAGAAGTGGCTTTCTGCCTTATTGCCCATCCGCCGTCAGCCATCCACACTCCACCGTCCGCCATCCAGGATGTCCCAGCAGCTGAAACAGAAACCGAGCCTCGCTCAGCCGAATGAATTGTTTAGGTTTAATTTATTGTTCTGAGATTGGTTATGGGCTTCTGGAGAGGTCAAAATCGCACTGCAGCACACACTGCCCGAAATGAATGACCCGAATGGGCAAATCGATGGGAGGTCCAAGGCCGAAGCTCGCCAAAGTTTCAGTTTTCAGTTTGATGACATCCTTTTATTCGTAGAATCAAGTTGCAAAAAGATAAATGGAAATGCCTGAGATTTCTGAGGCAGTGTAATGAACGCAAGAACTGCCGCAATTTCTTAGCATGACTTTAATTAAATTGATAAATTAAATTAATAATTTGCGGTACTAGATGAAAGAGGACCTTAAATTAGTTTGATAATATAATTATTTGTTTCACCATTAGCATTGAGAGCAGAACTAATAAATCAATAAATTTGTCTAACGATAACAAGGTGGCTATGATGAAACAATGAGTGAAGTCTAAGTCTGCAATGTCAAATGAAATGTTTATACAATTTGACATGGAACTTATAAGGTAGCACGATTCTATTAAATTCTTAGTAAATGATTTCATTCGGCATGCACAAGAAAATTTAAAATAAACTTAACAATTCTAGTACCTAAAAATCTTTAATTTAAATACATAATATTCTAACCAAGTTTTTGTAGAAAACTGTTTCCCCGGCTAAGAGCACTCACCAAAACTTCTTCCCTGTGTAATTCTCAATAAAAAATAGAACACTGGCCACGACTGGAAGCAAAAAATTACAACTCTTACATAGCTCGTCTATTCTGGTTTATTAAAAAATGGGAGAAATGAAACAGGGGTACGAAAAGCAAGGGACAAAAGAAGGGCCAGCGAGACTTGTTAAGGGTCAGTAATAAATCTCAGCAGCTTGTGCTGGAACTTAAATTAAACACTGCAAAATCGGCTGGGCAATGGCCAAGTTGTGTGGACTTGTGACAGCCGTAAAGGAAACCTACAAGGAATGTAAGGAAAATCACCAGCACACAGCGACTTGAAAAATGAGAGGCAAAAGACCACTGAGACGTGAGCCGGGCGAAACAAGAATCCAAATTAAATAGAGTTTTCAAAAACAAGCGGCTAAATATGCTGCAATTGCCGGCTCTGTCACAAGGATCACAGGGCTCTCCCCGACCGCCATTACTCAGTTTTTGCATATGCGAAAGTCTGGCAGTCAGAAACGAACCTGCACGTGGCTAACAAAACTGTTGGCCACTTTTTAGCAGAAAAGCGGCAAATTTATGGCTGTTGTTGGCAGCATTTGCGTGCCAGCAACTTTTTGGGCACTCCTCCACCTGGAAAAAGACGTGAATATTTCTTTTTTCACACGTACTGTAGCAGAAGAGTTAAATTGGCAAACCAAGGAGCACGAATAAAATGCAAACAGATGAGTTTTGCCGGCCAAACTCGGTTATTAAATGGCGTAAAATGAGCGCTGCTCGACTATTCAATTTGCGTTAATGGCCAAAATATTGGCAGGGCTCAATTGGACCCTCTCGTTTGTGGCATGAATATTTCAACGGCTTGCCAAAGTGTTTCGCAGGAAAATCGGCTTACATCTAATTTGATTTTGCTAAATTATGTTTTCATAGAACAGGGCCAAATAAATTTCATTTGATTTATTTCGTTCCGCTGCGTGGTATTATTCATGATAAATTGGAAGTTAAGCGTCCGCAGTGCTGCCTTTCATGCTCGCAACAATTGCTTTCAGTTAGACAATCGCCGTCGAGAAGCAATCTAAAATTTTCCACCCGAAAACTGCATTAAAGGGGTGGCCAGTGCGAGTGCCGTAAATTAATATGGTGGCGAAACTCTAAAATTGAAATTATGGCAACTGCCAACTAATGAACAGCGATAAAAATAAATACAAGAGCTGGCTCCAGCGAACTGCCGGAGAAAGTTGGCCACTTGCACCTGAATGACTTTCAAGCCAGCTCCGAAACTATGTCAATACATTCTGATCCAGAGTTCATAGTCATTGCCTCAAACTCGTCCAAAGTTGCTCAAGTTTCCACTTCGAAAAGTGTAGCATGCCTTTGTGCGTCCCTTGGCGTCGACTGAGAAATCCGAGAGCGGCACCGAGTGCTTCCGAAAGGACTCTCCGCAAACGAAGGCACTTCGGCACCGGGAGCTTTAGTTCTCTTTCACTTTTCCCAGCCTTTGCAGACTCTCTTTGCTGTGCGAGTGCAATAGGGATATATTGCTTGCGCCGCGAAAACGGGATAGCCTCAGTCAGTTCGGACTGCTCGCACCTTGAAAGCTCATCTGCCACTTGTGACGCCTAGCATGAAACAATGAGCCTAAATAAATCGAACTGTCGTGAATTTTTCAACATGAAGAAAACAACCTAAGCAATTCCAACTCAAAGTAAAGGTTTTAGCGACCTCTTTTACAACGGAAAATTTAAATAATTCAAAATAATATATGCATACACACTGTTAAGTTTACGAATTATTTACAAGTCAGAGAATTGGTCATTAAAGTAACGGTTGTATTTTACAGCCTAAACCATAAAGATCGAAAAATGTAGTCATCAAAGAGCTTGCCCTCCGGTTTATTTCTAAGCATGTAAAGAAAATATGGCCAAAAAATGAATTATAATTATTTTAAAAATAAAATAAATTCCTATTTATAGCCGCTGCTCGTAGAGTAAAAAGATTTACTAGATTCCTTAAATGGTATGTAACAGCATGCTAAATCTCAACTTTCTAGCTTTTATAGTTCCTGGGTCTCGATGTCCATACTGTCAGTGTTAAAGACTCTCCTTCGCACTTCTACGAGCTGAGTAACGGGTATCAGATAGTCGGGGAACTCTACTATTGCGTTCTCTCTTGTTTTTTTTTATAAGTAAATAATAAATTACAAATAAATACGAATAAGTTTTACTCTTTTATACGATGCAATCTAAACTTCACAATTGTTTAGCTATTAATATTTTAATGTGACTTTCATTATGACTGGGTTTGATTTATAATAAACTAAGTGGGTGGGTTTTTTAAATTATCTTGAGAGTAATATTATCTTTTAAGCATCATAGTTAGCCAAACTTAAATTGAAGTGTAAGCCTCTACGTTTGCGTTTGTGTGCGGGTGGCACATGCAACATTTGACATTGTTGGTAGCCAGTGTTGACTTGTTTCCTAGTCGCCGCTCGCTGTTTGGGGATTTGGGTGGAAAATAAAAGGGTGATGTGTTGGTAGTGCGCTGGCCATTGTTGTTGCACTTGTTGTTGATTGTTAGTGGGCGACAGCTGAGTGGTGCACGTCTAAACATTTAAGCGGGGAAGAATGTGGGTTAATGGGTTTTTAGTTGCCCTTTTCATTACTCAGCAGACATCAACTCACATACGCGCCAAATTGTTTCGTTGTGCGAATTGCTAATCAAATGAAGTTCCATGAGCTTCCCAAGTCGGTCCAAGAGTCCTCCGTTTTCCATTGCAGGCTTGAGTGCCCTTTAGCCATAGTAAGCATCTTACTATGTTGGCCGAAAACAGAAAGCCAATATTTCCGCAAAGCTCCAGCCGCATAATAATGGCAACAGTTTCGCTTCTCACGCTTCGCTGATTAACATGTGAATCACGTCAGGTGAGGACACTATAAAAAAAGGTGACTGCGTATAAGATTCACAAACTCCAAGAAAATATTAACACATAAAAAATGAATTTGGTATCAGCATCGGTCCTCAGCGATCCTAATGATTAATATATGCATTTTTTTTTTAATTTTTATTCATCTTTATACATTGTTCAGCAGAAAAGATTACAATTCTTATGTTGGCAAAAAGTTTAAGTTTAAGTTCGAAGTGCATTCGCACGCATAAAGCAACAAGAGACTGCACAGCTAATTGAAATTTAATTTAATGACCGTTCTGAGCACGTGGAAAAGCAGCGTTGCGATGCAGCCAGGCGTTGGAAAATTCGTGGAACTTGATGCGCCTTCCATCGCTAATTAAATTAGCAGCCGTATGCATGCAGGAAGCGATTTATGAATTACATTCCCGTCCAAAAAGGTGCAACACGGAATGAGGAGAATGGAAAACACTGCACTGACCTAACCGTAAATGTGCCACACAATACAAGAATTTTCCTAATTGAACATGTGTCCGACATTCAGGTGCATACTACATAGGTAGGTAGATACATGCAAACAGAGTAACCCTTTTGCATTTGGTTTTTGTTTCCACTCCACCTCTTTACAGTTCATTAATATTGCGGGCCGCAGTGGGGAAGGTTTATTGGAAATTAAAAGCCAACTTCATTTGCGTTCTAGCCAGCACTTTTGTGTGCTACTCGCTCTCTGCCACGACAGTTTTCCATTTTCCCGGTGCCAGCTAATTTAAATTTTTTGCTTGTTGGCTGCGGAATTTATACCTGACAGCGAATGGAGACCACACAAATTGAGGCATAAATTCGGTTGCATTTCTATTTTTCTTTGTTAATTTAAACATTGCTTTGGCCACGAGTATTATTATCAAATAAATATTCCAGATTACGAATTTTTCTTCCCTGAACAAGTTTACTAATTTTCACATCTAATGACCGTATTTTTGATCTAATTCAAAGCCGATTTGAATACAAATTTTAATAAAAATTTTCGACAAGTCGTTGAAGCTGAAAATATCCATTGTCTGTACCCAAGGTACCTTTAAGTTTTTTTGCTAAAAATAGATCGTGTTTATGATGTATATTCTTTGTAACTATCGGGCTACATTCGTATAGAAACTTAAATAATCATAATTAATATGTAAAAAATATCCAAAATATCAAATCTCGATATTCAGCTAGAGTATCCCTGTTCATGCCATAAATTTGTAATAACTTTAATGGCAGACCCTTGATGAGCACTCGAAAGTGTTTTTAATTTCAATTAATATACAAGACACTCGAGGGCAAAAATACACAGCCGTTTCACTGACACACAAGTGACTCATTCAGGTCCTTGACCAGGACTCAACTCATACTCAATGGCTTCGAACGGAAATCAACTCAAGTGGCGTCTGCCGTTGAACGCTGGTTCGTCGTTCATCAGTAGTTGCTCGGAAAAGTCGGAAAAAGTGGGAGCAGCTGAATGAGCAGACCTAAATACCTTAAAGTTTGCTTAAACTTTCGCCACTGGCCAAGAAATTAGCAATGATACCCAGTCGTCGGATTAGGGGCTCCTGGACCATAATGGCCTCATTAAGGGTTAAGCCGAAGTTAAAGTTTCAGCGCTGGAAAAGGAAACTGTTCCGACGTGTTCTGGGCAGCTAGAATATCCTGCCGTAAGCAGGAAAATTATTAAACAATGCCCAGGGGCCGCAGGACGAGGAAGTGGTGGGACGGGTGGTAGATGAGACAAGCATGATGACAATGAGGACCAGGACCCTGGTGCATGCAACTATGAAAATGGCAAAGTGCTGACCTAAGCCCACAAACAAAATGGCAGGCTACAGCGGACGAGACAGCTAAAAAGTGTCACAGCAGCTCAACACAAAAACTCAAATTCCAAGCGCCCGAGTTCGACCCCGGCTGGAACTGGTACTGGTTATGGTACTAGTATTACTACTACTACTACTACTACTAAAACTGAACCCTGGCAGACCGGCGGGCGGATGGACATGACGAAGTGTCAGTGGCTCACAGCAACGAAATCCCAATGTAGCCAGTGATAAGGCCAACTACAGAGCCACGTGTTTGCTTTTCAATTTGTGCCAGCAGCCAGCAGCCGGCTGTGGAATTATGAATAGGCCGGCACAAAAACAAAGCGGCCAACAGCAGAAAGACATCGTGAATGGGCCAAGTGGAACGGCTTTCTGGGGGCCGCAAGGGGTTAACGGGCGTTACACGGAGCGTTGGAGCATTCATTGAAGCTAAACAGGATGTGAGGTAAGGTGCGGGCAGGCGAGGACTCCGAATGGATTCGGAGAGGATGGGACGGCACTGGTTGGGATGGGATGACTACGCTTCGATGCCGACAGGCAAAGGAAAACAACTTTTGCGAAAGTTGAACTCGATTTGTGTTCTATTTTAGTGCTCCTGTTCGTCCTCTTCTTTTCTCTTTTTACATCACTACTTATGGCAAGCTGCATCTCATGAAATGCAAATGTATATCTGTAAGGACTCAAAGTCGCTGTGGATGAACATACAAATTTCATGGTAAACTCTCTGATCGCTTCAATAATTTAGATAAAGGGAGCAAAGATTCATAGTTCGAGATACAAAAATGACCTAATCAACTCACTTTGGAAATGTTATTAAAAATGATGTAAGTGGGCTTTTTTATATGCAAGCCATATTTATTTTGGGGAGCACCTTGTTATGTTTTTTGGGAATAAAGAAGCACGGAAAATATTCGACATTTCAACTTAACTTTTCATCAACAAATACAGATTCCACTTAATAATATTTAATATTAATTGAAAAATTTTGGCACAACAACTAGCGGAAGAGCTGACGCGAATTTTAAAATTTTTCTGCCACATCGATAGAAATATTGAAAAACAAGAATTTTACGGAAAATAAAATTAAATGATATTTTAAGACCATAACAAAACTGAACAACTATCAAAACATTTTCCAAAAGTGTGGGTGTGACAGTTTTATTCTGCTTGTGGACGTGGTAATATGCGTCAATAAATTTCGAGCTTTTATAGTTCCTGAGATCTCGACATTCATACGGACGGACGGACATGGCCTGTTCGACTTGGTTCTTGATCCTAATCAAGAATTTATATGTTCTGCCTGTTAGTAGAATCTAGTATACACTTTTACTCTACAATGCTCAATGCTCAACAACTTAATCATCAAAAAACGTAATCTTAAACTTTAACAGAGTTGACTGTTATCAAAATTATAAAATTTTAGTGTAACATGCTTTATCCATCAACAAACACTGCTTTAACTTTCATATATAATATTTAGTTACAACAATTACATTCACAAATTCCACAATAGTATCCAAAATAATAACTCATCCACAGTAATAGCCATTACTTCAATACAACCTTCAAAATGGAGACAACCAGTGAAAGGAAAACCCAAATTATGGAGAAGCGAAAGCTCATGGGCGACAAGAGGATGAGCATGGGAATGAAGTCATTCTATGCCTCGGTAATAGGAAGCATTTTCCGGATGAGCGATGAGCAGCGAAACTCGTTTTCAGCCATGTTTAGGCGCCACAAGGCTGACGCACAATATGTTGACGCTACCTACGTTGATAATCCAATAGAGGAGTACAAGCCCATTTATCAAACCGTCTTCGATGACGACAGGGATCCCGTGCATGAGCCCACATTCTCCAAACACCGCATACCCCTGTAAGATCTCAAACCAAACTGGTTAAGGTCAAAATACTTCTTATTTCTTTAGTCAGATACGTTGTCTGGAGCGCTACCACAATTCGAAGCGGGAGTACGCCAAGCAGTTCAAGCGGGAGATCCAACTCCTAATTGACAACCAGTCCACGGCGGAGGATGCCTGGCAATTCGTGAGGTAAAGTTTCTAGTTATACCCGTTACTCGTAGAGTAAAAGGGTATACTAGATTCGTTGAAAAGTATGTAACAGGCAGAAGGAAGCGTTTCCGACCATATAAAGTATATATATTCTTGATCAAGATCAATAGCCGAGTCGATCTGGCCATGTCCGTCTGTCCGCCCGTCTGTCCGTCCGTATGAACGTCGAGATCTCAGGAACTACAAAGTTGAGATTAAGCATACAGACTACCAAGACATAGAAGCAGCGCAAGTTTGTCGATTCAGGTTGCCACGCCCACAACCCGCCCAAAACTGCCACGCCCACCATTTTGAAAAATGTTTCGATATTTCTTCATTTTTGTATTAGCTCCGTAAATTTCTATCTATTTGCCAAAAAACCCTTTGCCACGCCCACTCTAACGCCCACAAACCGCCAAAAACTGTCAGTGTTGAAGATTCTCCTTCGCACTTCAACTAGCTGAGTAACGGGTATCAGATAGTCGGGGAACTCGACTATAGCGTTCTCTCTTGTTTAGTTAAATTGCTAAATAATAAATAATAAAATTATCCGTTGGTGCTTCGTTGTAACCGGATATAATGATGAAGAGAAACTATAAATATCCAAACTTATTATTGGGCATTTTATTTTTCTTCCAGAACCATGGCTTATACCACACTTTGGCCGCCGCTGCACACAAGGAAAGAACTCAAGATTTTTGAAAAGGACTTTTGCAAGCTTACGCCTAAGGAGCAGAAACGCTACAATAAAATAATGGCGACCAATTTTTCTTAAAGTCTTTAAGATTTAATATCTAAAATTTTATAATTTAAAAAAAAAAGTACAAAATAATAAAAGCAACAAAAAGTGTTTACAACCCGTAAAAATAGCACTCGATCCCATTTTATAAACAAATTTTAAATTTCAATCTAGGAGGCATTTCCTTTGTCTTTGTTTTTGTTATTGCCTTTGCCAGTGCTTATCTACCCGCTATAATAAAAAATCAAACTCTTAGAAAACAGCTTCCGCTTGGAGACCAAATCATGGTCAACTTGTTGCGCTTCAATCAAACTTAATCGATCAGCATAAATGAAATTCACAACGCAGAGAAATAATTTTGACATCAAGCTTTTATTCTAAACATAATTGAAAGTTCAAGAAGTTTCAAAAGAAATGCTTCTGGCCGAGGTTGATTGGCTCAGGATTTAGAGTCCAGAGGGCAGTCTGTTTCGGGATCGGTTCGAGAACGATCTAAGATAAAATCTGATAATAGTGTCTTGTAATATAGTATAAGCTTAAAAAGTTTATCACCAATAAATTTACTAAAATATTTGTGACGCGGGCCGCGCACAAGAAATAAATAATAAACAATAAAATAACAAGGCGCGAACAAGGCGCGCGCGTAAACGAGCCACGGGTCACACTAAACCAGAAACCCGGCCACACTAAATCGGGTAAATCGATAGCAAAGCAAAAACGATAGACCCAGCCAATCTCTATATAAAGCGGGCGTGTGGGAAGTCAGTCAGTGGTCGACAGCGATAGGATGCAAGTCAAGCTACAGCAGGATCTCCCAGTGGTAAATATAATAAACCAGGATAGTAAGTGTTCATTCCTATTGCCTTTGCTGACTTAAGGGTCCAACAACAATTCTCTCTGCTGACTTTCGGGTCCGATAACAACAACAACCGTACCTTCCCCATTACTGACTTAAGGGTCCGTTACCTACATATCTCTCCTACCTCCCTAGCTAGTTAAGAGAACCGGAAGAGCTTATAAAAGTAATAGAAGAAGAAGATCGGCAACCGGACAAGAGAAATTGGTGAAAGCGAAGCCACGGGTGTTATTGTGGTCGCAAGTGCCCACCCTACCCACGGTCACCCACCTGAGAGCATGGCTCTGGTGACCCCTTTGTCCCCTACGACCGCGGAATCATCAGCATGAGTTCAAACTAATAACTTAGCAGAACGTCATCTCATCATAGATTCCGAATGGCGCAGAGGAGCATCGGGGGTCATCCATCACGGAAACTCTAGGGAACTCTACTAAAAAAAACCATTAATAAACTACTTAATTTCTATGACGAATGTTTTAATTAAGTTGTTTACAAATGTTGAGTGTGTATTAAGTATAGTTATAAAAGTTTAAATTTAGAGTATATCGAGAATTGGAACTTTAGAGCAAGAAAGAGCTATCAAATATTATTTCATTTCAATGCTTGTTTAAAGATTAAATTAATTTAACATATTTTGGCCAACTGAACGCTTCATTATCAATTAGATTTTTTTTTTTTAATAATTTTTACTTTTTTGTGTAAATGGAATTCATTGTATTAATTTTTTTTTTTTAGTTTTTTTTAATTGTGGAGGGAATAATTAGCTTTGCGGCTCAAGTAAAAAAATATTTTGTATTATAAATATAAATATATATTATTATAATTATAAATAATGCATGCACAAATTATAAAGGAAAAATAAGAAGTTCATAAAAGGAACGGACTCACCGCGCTAAAATTCCATCGACGAAAGATCGATCTTCCGGGTCCTGGGAAGTAGTTGAATTTTTGGTGTTTTGTTGCTGCTGCCAATTTTAAGATTTCATATTAACATTTTTCATAGCATGAGCTGAGCATAATTTCCCTAACTAAAAATTATTTAACATTTATTCGTTTTATATTGAAATTTAACTACTCTTGCACTATGGGAAATTTGAACCCATTTTCTGAAAGTCGGAATATTACAAAAATATTTAGTGTACGCATTCATAATAGACCAATCTTTAGTGCTCCATACTAGACATTTTAATAGATGGCGCCACAACAAGGAAATCAGCTTTTTAAAACAGCTGTTGCGCGTACTCAAAACTACAATCTGCAACGTTAAGTTTTTCTTTCGTTACAAAAGTTCCAATGTCTTTGGAACGCGTTAATTTCCATTCTGTAAGAAGTATTTTAATCAGTGGGTCTATTGAGCGATTGCAACATTTAATAGAAAAACTTTACAAAAGAATTTTTTTTTATAATGCCTAACTTTGAATAGAGATTTAAAGTGATTGCAGCAGATTGCATCAATGAAATATATTTCATATATTCTTGTTCAGATTATTGTAATTTAAAAAACCACTTTTTCCGATTTTGGGACAATTTATAGATTTTAGACCCTACTTTTCCAAATTCAGAGTAATCTCATGCTAAACGGGAGTTAAACAAGGCGGCTACTGAATTGTTTTGGTTATTATACCCGTTACTCGTAGAGTAAAAGGGTATACTAGATTCGTTGAAAAGTATGTAACAGGCAGAAGGAAGCGTTTCCGACCATATAAAGTATATATATTCTTGATCAGGATCAATAGTCGAGTCGATCTGGCCATGTCCGTCTGTCTGTCCGTCTGTCCGTCTGTCTGTCTGTCCGTCCGTATGAACGCTGAGATCTCAGGAACTACAAAAGCTAGAAAGTTTAGATTGGGCATACAGACTCCAGAGACATAGACGCAGCGCAAGTTTGTCGATTCATGTTGCCACGCCCACTCTAACGCCCACAAACCGCCCAATACTGCCACGCCCACACTTTTGAAAAATGTTTTGATATTTTTTCATTTTTGTATTGGTCTTGTAAATTTCTATCAATTTGCCAAAAACCGTTTTGCCACGCCCACTCTAACGCCCACAAACCGCCCAAAGCTGCCACGCCCACACTTTTGAAAAATGTTTAGATATTTTTTCATTTTTGTATTAGTCGTCTAAATTTCTATCGATTTGCCAAAAAACTTTTTGCCACGCCCACTCTAACGCCCACAAACCTGCACTTCTACTAGCTGAGTAACGGGTATCAGATAGTCGGGGAACTCGACTATAGCGTTCTCTCTTGTTATACCCGTTACTCGTAGAGTAAAAGGGTATACTAGATTCGTTGAAAAGTATGTAACAGGCAGAAGGAAGCGTTTCCGACCATATAAAGTATATATATTCTTGATCAGGATCAATAGCCGAGTCGATCTGGCCATGTCCGTCTGTCCGTCCGTCTGTCTGTCCGTCTGTCCGTCTGTCTGTCTATCCGTCCGTATGAACGCTGTGATCTCAGGAACTACAAAAGCTAGAAAGTTGAGATTAAGCATACAGACTCCAGAGACATAGACGCAGCGCAAGTTTATTGATTCATGCTGCCACGCCCACTCTAACGCCCACAAACCGCCCAAATCTGCCACGCCCACACTTTTGAAAAATGTTTTGATATTTTTTCATTTTTGTATTAGTCTTGTAAATTTCTATCGATTTGCAAAAAAACTTTTTGCCACGCCCACTCTAACGCCCACAAACCGCCCAAATCTGCCACGCCCACACTTTTGAAAAATGTTTTGATATTTTTTCATTTTTGTATTAGTCTTGTAAATTTCTATCGATTTGCAAAAAAACTTTTTGCCACGCCCACTCTAACGCCCACAAACCGCCAAAAACTGTCAGTGTTGAAGATTCTCCTTCGCACTTCTACTAGCTGAGTAACGGGTATCAGATAGTCGGGGAACTCGACTATAGCGTTCTCTCTTGTTTTATTAGTGCTATTGTTGTTAACTTCTGTAAAATATTTAAGTATATGAACACTATCACGAAATCAGTTGTTTTTGCTGAGATTACAAAGAGTATACAAAAATAGAAAAAGCGTTTACGAAAATTAATAATATAAATATAAGGGACGGTGCCATGCCCACGAAAATTAATAATATAAATATAAGGGTACGTTTAGATATGGTCTAGTGCAAATTAATGCAAAAAAATTCGTTCTGGAGTTATAAATTACAAAAAATAGAAAGGCGGTGCCACGCCCACTTTACCATTAAATTATAATTAAAGATATGGAATAGTGTAACCCCATACAAAAAGCACAAATTGAATATCTCTCTCCGTTCTGGAGTTATTAATTTAGGGGGTCAAAAGGGGTCAAATTTCCCATAGTGCATTGGAGCACCTTTACACCTCTGGTCCATTGGAGCAGCCTTACACCTCTGGTCCATCGGAGCACCTTTACACCTCCGGTCCATTGGAGCACCTTTACCCCTTTTGCCCACAGGAGCACCTTTTGCACCAATTGTTTGTGGGAGCACCCTTGGCTGCAAGTGCCGGAGGGCTCATGTCAGCCGGGCAAAAGTGACCTAACCTAGGCATTCGCGGGACCAGTCCAGCACTTATTAATCCATTCTTCTTAATTTAACTCAATTCAACAAAATCAAATGCGACGAAAAAACTAAAACGAACCAACAACAAATTAAAAAAATTTAATTTATCGAGCCGCGCCTAAAAGTCTATCTTGATGTTCCTGCATATGCAGAAGGGAATCTAAATCTAACACTATCATAGCCATGAAAAATTTGTATTTAGCCTTTTCGAAGAAGGCTTTTGATTTTCTTTTGAACTCTTCACTGGTAAAATTTGATTTTGCACTTTGGGTTAGGAATTTTTCCACTTAAGTGTATATCAAATATTTCCTTTTTCTAATTTTCTTAACAAAAGACGTCTTTTCGCTTTGACGATCAGAATAAAAAAAATCGCTCTAAGAAAAAAAACGCTATGGCTAAACCCCGGTGGGTGTGCTTTTTTTTCCGTCAGATAATGCACCAAAATGCAGTTTTATGGCCTTTTCTTAAAGCTAAACTCCGGATATTATTCGTTCTGCGAATCTTTTTTCCGAAGTCAAGCTTATGATCTACAAACGCTCTCCTGTGACAAGGGTCAGCAGAAGCTGACGCTTATCTTAAATCCTATATGTTATCTGTGATTGTTATGTAATTGTAGTAAAATCATTGTAAAATAGAAAAAGCTAACTATAGTTAGCCGGCGCGCCCAAATGGGCTGAATTATTAGAAAAGAAGGACACAAAGGGGCTCCAAGATTTCCCCGTATGCCTTAATAAATAAAATAAAAAAAAAAAAAAATAAAAAAACAATCTCTGTCTATCGAATATGACGTTTAACATATGTAGACCGAATTTATTTCTATTACAATTTCGTACATCAAATTAGGCAGCATACACATTTTGTCTTAATTGTTGTAATTTAGAAACTTAAACCAGACGTCTTAAGAGGAACTCGCCCACGATCGGGCACACACAGACTCCATACCGAGGTCTAATCTCAATTGCACTTGTTCTGAGCGTTCTAAGTAATAAGATACTTTTGGAGGCCTCGTGCTAAGAGCTGTAAAACAGTGCGGTATCGTCAGAGTAAGTAGAGAGTGGGGCCTTCTTGGAAGATTTCATTTGGTATATATTTGGGCAGGCAAATCCGTAGTATAAATTGAGTAGAGCAGCGGGCCAAGGACGCTGCCCTGCGGAACTCCAGCTTTCATGTAGCAAGGGGTCAAGTAGGGGTTTCGTACCCTGACCATAAACTTCCTATCTCCCAAGTAAGATTTCAGGACTCCATAGTTTTTAATTTTGCAAAGAAGGCCGATATTCCATACTCTGGCAAATGCTTGTTGCACGTCAATGAATACAGCGTTGCAGTATTCCAAATCGTCAAAGGCCTGTAGTATGTGTTTAGTCAATCTGTGGACCAGCTCCACAGTGCTCTGTCCTTGTCGAAATCCAAATTGGGGATCCGGGAGGATACGGCGCTCCTTAATGAAGTCACCTACACTGTTGGCAATCAGCCTTTTCCATATCTTGGATAGCGAAGACAAGAGACTTATGGGCCGATACAATTCAGGATTCTCTTCAGGTTTCCCAGGCTGTTGTATCATTAGAATTGCTGCCATTTTTCACTGCTTTGGGAAGGACTTCACCCTAAATATGGCGTTAAATACTTGTTTCTTCTTTAACGGCAATTTCCTTAACCCTGATTGTTTTAATGGGTAGGGACATTTGTAGGGTCTCTCGATGCTGCTCCATTGCAGCGAATTGGTAATGGGTGAACCTAGTCTCCAAATGATTTACAAAAGAATTGGCCTGCTCATCCACATTTTTAGCAAGTTCGCCTCCCGGACATCAAATAGGAACCTGTCTAAACGGTTGTCTTTTAAGGGATTTGGTGGACTTCCAGAGCGAATACCCAGCATCCACTGTATAATACATAGAAGCCAGCTTCTGCTCAAAAAAGTTACTTCAAAGTTTCTTAATACATTTCGTAGTTGTTTTGCAGACCGGTTTCATTAAATACGGTCTCAGGGATCTTGAGATCGGATTGCTGATGATCAAAGGCAAGTGATAGGAGTCCAGATCCCAATATTTGCTAGTGGACTTTGCAGTGCAGGAAGGCGTATGACTGGGTACATAAGGATACTTAGTTGCCGAACCAGTTGCAAGAATCTTAGCTCCAGTGACAGAGAGAGCTTCTGCTAGCTCGAGCTCCCGGGGTGAATTGCAAGTGTCGCCCCAAAGACAATGTCGGAAGTTCCATTCACCACCAATCAAATACCTTTGGCCGCAAGAACGTATTGAGTCAGTAAAGTGTCTTTCTTCGATCCTAACACTGGGAGGACGGTAAATGGCTCCGATTTGAACGTCACCCAGTCCTGTAGCTACTTTTACTGTTGACGTTTGTGTGCTGCGTGTCTATTTACGAAAAATGACGAAGACTTGTCCTAACGAACACCGTTGCTCCGCCAACGCTATTAATATTACGCGATGGCCTAAATGCATATCCATATATCTTTACAGTTTCCCCTCTTTTAATTCTAAGTTCCGTCACAAGAAGAATTTTCACGCTATTGTTGTGCGCGAACAGCTCAATTTCTTTAGCTTTTCTTAAATATAAGAATAAGAATCTTTAGTGGATTGATTGTGAGGGTGAAGCGTTTTTATGAAGCTGGATGATTTATTCATTCCCAGCTTCTTGAATTTCTGATTGGCAATCATCTCTAATCTTACTATGTCATTTTCCAGCTATTTTTCATGATCAATCAGCTTCTTTATAAGCTGGGAGTCATCAAAACTGTTTTCATTCACTTTTTATTAGCAAAAAATGTGCAGACCTAAATGTCCAGAAACAGAGCAAAAACAGTTCAGTTTTACTGATAAGCTAAGTTTTTATTGCCCCTCTTTTGCAGTAATGCGCGGGGTGAGGGTGATAACTTGCCCAAAGGGCAGAGAGCACCGTTAAACCGTTAAATATGATTTTTGCTATTTTTAGCACTAAAGGGAATGCAACGATAAGCAAAATAGACAATCACTTTTGCATGCGCGAACCAGCCGATCTCTTTGAATGCAGACTTGCGACTTCTGTTATAGAAGTGGAATATAAACAAAAGAGAACGCTATAAACGAGTTCTCCGACTATCTGTTACCCGTTACTCAGCTAGTGGAAGTGCGAAGGAGAGTCTTCAACACTGGCAGTTTTTGGCGGTTTGTGGGCGTTAGAGTGAAATTTACAAGACTAACAGAAATGTTAAAAAAATATCAAAACATTTTTTATTTTTGGAAATCTAGTATACCCAGCATACTCAACGAGTAACGGGTATAAATATAATATTTAGTTGATGGATTTAATTGTAGTTCATTGCACCAGGATCACTTAATAACAAATTATACAAATTATTCTTATGTTGTAGCAAACCTACACAGCATTACATGTTTGCTTTGCTTTCTATTGTTTAATGGCTTGTTTCTTGGGAGAATTTTTTGTTTTGAGGCTTTTGAAGTGTGAATCTTTTCAAAAGATCGGCTCAATTTTATCAAACGGAGAATGAATATGTCACAATAATATGGTCGGGAGCGTTTTCAATATAACAGTTACACAATGAATCTTACTCTACCATTAACGGGTATAAAATTGACAAAACTAACCCTATGATCTGATTTTTGATTTCCTATTTTCCGGTTGCAGACAGACTAGGTGGCTTTCCATTTTTCTAATCGGTTGCTGCCAATATAGGAAATTTTTTTTAACTCTCTTACTATTTCTTGATTCCATTCATTTCTTGATTCCATTCAGTTGTGATAGAATTTCGTGTTTAAAACTAAAACGTTACTCTAAGAGTAACGGGTATAAATACTTCTAAAACAAGAGAGAACGCTATAGTCGAGTTCCCCGACTATCTGATACCCGTTACTCAGCTAGTGTAAGTGCGAAGGACAGTTTTTGGCGGTTTGTGGGCGTTAGAGTGGGCGTGGCCAAAAGTTTTTTGGCAAATAGATAGAAATTTACAAGACTAATACAAAAATGAAAAAATATCAAAACATTTTTCAAAAGTGTGGGCGTGGCAGCTTTGGGCGGTTTGTGGGCGTTAGAGTGGGCGTGGTCAAAAGTTTTTTAGCAAATAGATAGAAATTTACAAGACTAATACAAATATGAAAAAATATCGAAACATTTTTCAAAAGTGTGGGCGTGGCAGCTTTGGGCGGTTTGTGGGCGTTAGAGTGGGCGTGGCAAAAAGTTTTTTTGCAAATCGATAGAAATTTACAAGACCAATACAAAAATGAAAAAATATTAAAACATTTTTCAAAAATGTGGGCGTGGCAGTTTTGGGCGGTTTGTGGGCGTTAGAGTGGGCGTGGCAACCTGAATCGACAAACTTGCGCTGCGTCTATGTCCCTGGAGTCTGTATACTTAATCTCAACTTTCTAGCTTTTGTAGTTCCTGAGATCTCGACGTTCATACGGACAGACGGACAGACGGACAGACAGACGGACGGACAGACGGACATGGCCAGATCGACTCGGCTACTGATCCTGATCAAGAATATATATACTTTATATGGTCGGAAACGCTTCCTTCTGCCTGTTACATACTTTTCAACGAATCTAGTATACCCTTTTACTCTACGAGTAACGGGTATAAAAAGTTGGACGGTTACCAGTACATAGAATCTCTACATTCTAGGGGGGAAAAATTGAAATCGGAATACCAAAGCTTTTCAATAAGATCTCTCTCTCTCAGTTGTGAAAAGCTCGGCTCAAGTCTCTGGATGGGCTTGAAAGCTTTACTCACGGCCTCTCAGTGGCAGTACCTCTCACCAAATCGATTATCATTTCCGATAGCATTTAAAAAGTCTCTCGCCCGTTAATTAGCGATCAGTTGTCTCTGCGTCTTGAAGGCGTTCGTAGCTTAATTTCGCTTCCCGGTTTTTTGGTTCGAGGTCGACGAGCGTAATCGCAAAGACGCATTCTGTTAACAAGCTGTGAAATTTATTATTAAGACTTGTGGGAAATATCCCAGAAGATGAAGTCAACACGCAAAGTAGTTGGGATTTTTTGGGCCACCTGCCTGCTGCCTTTCACCGTTCTACAAAATGTTGAGGCCCAAGGAAGTAAGTACCCAGCTATAAATATGTGATTCACTCCGAGCTGACTCATTAATTGAGACCGGTACTTAGACTTGTTAAGCGCAACAGCTTAACAGAAATCAATGCGGTTATCAATCTTGAACTTTACAATTTTCCCATGTCAATGACTTAATTGAGCGCACTCGTGTAATCTTATACTCTTCTCAACAAATTGTATGGATCCAGTCAAACAACATATAATATTACATTATCAAGGTATTTAATTGATGTCAAATGAGTTAATGGTATTTTGTATTATCACTTTTGGCCATTTAAAATGTTTTATTTTATGGTTATGGTTGGTCAATAATGAACCCTTTTTGAAATTTGAAATGTTATTTAAATTTTTATTTTATAAAAATTTTTTTCTTGATAGAACTTTAGTTTTAATAAAAAGTAAGCTGCAAAATTAGGTCACTACAATTTTTGATAGCACAATCAAGCAAATCATTATTTTGAATATGATATTTTTGAGTAAAGTAATGGCACATAATGGCACATTTTGAGCTTAATAACTGTTTTACTTCAACATGCTACATGCTTATTGTTGCTATTTATTTATTATTATTGAAATTGTTTTATTAGCGGATCAATTTTATCTCGCCATGTCTGTTCGTCCTTTAGTTTTTAGTCTGCCAGATTAAATGATCTGTCTACTAGTTTCCGAGTAGTTGTTTTATACAGGTGTAACTGATCTACATACTTGTTTTCATTTTTTGCGTAGCTTGTAGAAATCCCAACCAAAAACAGGGGCGATGCTTGTCCGTATACGACTGTCAAAGTCTGCTTTCCGTGCTTCAACAGAGTTATGTCAGCCCGGAGGAAAGAACATTCCTTCGGAACTCGCAGTGCGCCAATGGAGTAGGTCGCCAGCCATATGTTTGCTGTACAAATGATCGCAGCTTGGGATCCCAGGAGACCACCTCCGCTGCCCCGCCTTCGACGACTACGAGTTCAAGTTCACGGGGTCAAGAAGGTCAGCCGGGTCAGGGCAGTCTGCTGCCCTCGCCACCCAAGTGCGGACCCCACTCCTTCAGCAATAAGGTCTATAATGGCAACGACACTGCTATTGACGAGTTCAACTGGATGGCGCTGCTTGAATACGTGGATAGTAAGTGAGATCTTGTATTAAATCAGGTAATTTGTAGTTAACCGATCTGTTTCCCTTTTGGCAGAAAGGGGACGTCGTGAGCTCAGCTGCGGTGGCAGTTTGATCAACAATCGATACGTTCTTACCGCCGCTCATTGCGTCATTGGTGCCGTAGAAACGGAGGTGGGTCGCCTGTAAGTATTTTCAAACAAGAGAGAACGCTATAGTCGAGTTCCCCGACTATCTGATACCCGTTACTCAGGTAGTGGATGTGCGAAGAAGAAATTTCAACACTGACAGTTTTTGGCGGTTTGTGGGCGTTAGAGTGGGCGTGGCAAAAAGTTTTTTGGCAAATTGATAGAAATTTACAAGACTAATACAAAAATGAACAAATATCAAAACATTTTTCAAGTGTGGGCGTGGCAGTTTTCGGCGGTTTGTGGGCGTTAGAGTGGGCGTGGCAACATGAATCGACAAACTTGCGCTGCTTCTTTGTCTGTATGCTTAATCTCAACTTTCTAGCTTTTGTAGTTCCTGAGATCTCGACGTTCATACGGACGGACAGACGGACAGACGGACGGACATGGCCAGATCGACTCGGCTATTGATCCTGATAAAGAATATATATACTTTATATGGTCGAAAACGCTTCCTTCTGCCTGTTACATACTTTTCAACGAATCTAGTATACCCTTTTACTCTACGAGTAACGGGTATAAAAATTAAATAGAAATTGGACAAACATGATTTGAAAAAAGTTTTTGGTTTTACCAAAAAGGTGCACATAAAGCAAACATGATTGAACTGTATTCAGGTCTTCAAAAATCTAATAACGTTGCTCATGTCTCTGTACAGAACTACCGTTCGGCTGGGTGAATACGACACCAGCAAGGATGTGGACTGCGTAGATGAAATATGCAACCAGCCCATTCTTCAATTGGGCATCGAGCAAGCGATTGTACATCCCCAATATGATCCTGCCAACAAGGACCGCATCCACGACATTGCCTTATTGCGATTAGATCAACCTGTTTTTCTTAATGAGTATATTCAGCCTGTTTGTTTGCCTTTGGTCAGCACACGAATGGCCATCAATATAGGCGAAATCTTGGTAGTCAGCGGATGGGGCCGAACCACAACAGGTGAGCTTAGTTAATAAATATACATCCCTATACTTGCTTTACGGATATCACTTAACGCTCCTAACCAAAGAATACCCTACAATATGTACCTTTATTGATTAAAGTACTTATTCCACAGCCCGGAAGAGCACCATCAAGCAGCGATTGGATCTGCCCGTGAACGACCACGATTACTGCGAGCGTAAGTTCGCCACGAGGAATATCCACCTGATCAGTTCCCAGCTCTGTGTTGGCGGGGAATTCTACCGCGACAGCTGCGATGGCGACTCCGGCGGACCGCTGATGCGAAGGGGGTTCGACCAGGCGTGGTACCAAGAGGGCGTGGTCTCCTTCGGCAACCGCTGCGGACTAGAGGGCTGGCCAGGTGTCTACACACGGGTAGCCGACTACATGGACTGGATCCTGGAGACTATTCGACCCTGAGCAGGGGAACGAAGGCCGCTTTTGTCCTGATAATGTTTTAATTAAAGTCAAGTCGAGAGTGCTCTTTGGGCAGGGCGCCCATCCCTTAATTAACTAGCATTCAATGTGATTTTATCAGCTGCAGTTACTACGCTGCGTATACGTAATGCGCTTACAATCTAGCGCCGTTTGCGGTAATTAAAATCGCTGTTCCCCTATGGGATGGGATGGTAAGAGTTCAGTTGAATAACTTTCAAGATGCGGCCAACTTGCCCAGAGGCACCTTCTTAGCACCACAGCGATTTTCTGTGCAATTTGGCAATGAATTTCTATTATGCAAGCAGTGCTCTTCCGGACTTCCTGCGCTCCCTCCTCAAAGTTTTCACTTGTTTGCAGGCTGATTGCATTGAAGGCGTGGCGGGGCTGGAAAACAAAGTAGACACTGCCTAGGCTCATTAATTATGTGCGCGCGGAAAGGTTAATGATGACTGCAGGAACCGGTTAGCATGGACAAAAGGCTCGGGTTTCTTGACCAAATTTACCGAGTCCACATAAGAGCTTTTTATGTGCAAGAAGTAAACAAGGATCGCAAAGCTATTCAGAGAAACTTAACTTAAATGGTTTAGTAGTTGGGTGCTTATTCCGTTATGTAAAAGAGCCTTTTTTTAAAACAATGGATTTAAGGAAGGAGTATCCAGTCCCTAGATAGGCAATAAGCTTTTCAGCAATTTTTTGACATTTGCAGTTGCACACTGCACACTAAGGATATTTTTTGTGGTCTTCTTTTATTATCAACGATTTTATGAACAAATTTTGCACTTTTGCAATTCTTATGATTGTTTCTTCAGGCTTTTCTTAGCCGTTCAAAACGAACAAAAACCATGCATATTCGGGGCATTTTCCTTTTGACCCGAAGTCATGCTTCTTTGAATGGGTTTTATCTCCTAAACTGTTGGTTTCTACATTATTGAAAAGGACCATGAGCAAGTTTGAAATCAATATAGGAACAGTTTCACAACAATTCGGGTAGAATATTTATTTATTTGAGCAATAAGTGCATAATGAAATACGCGATTCTGACATCATTTTATTAACCAGTTAGTTACATATTGAGAACAAAACATACTCGAAACATTATCAATATTTACCTAATTTGCGATCGTAAAGGCATAGGGGCTGCTTTAAAAGAATCTGGTATTCCTTTTTACTCTACAAGTAACGGATATAAAAATATTACTCAGCTGGAGGAAGTGCGAACAAGAAATTTTGACATTTTGAGCTGCGCCCAAGTCTCTAGAATCTGATGCTGAATTTCAACTTTCTAGATTTAACAGTTCCTGAGTCTCGACGTGGACATGGCCAGATCGACTTGTTTTTTGATCCTGATCAAGAATATATATAATTTATATGGTCGAAAACGCTTCCTACTTTGCAGCGAATATGGCATACCCTCTTACTCTACGAGTAACGCTTTATAATTAAGTTTAAGATCACCATTTTCTAAAAGTTTAAGTACTTATGATAAAACGTACGTTGTCAGACTCAGATAGCGGGTCGCCGATGTTATTGTATTACATAAATATATTCTTATTGTTAAATATATTTTGCACATATAAGAGATTGATATCCAAATTTTTGTTGCGGTAATATATAAATACGGTCGTTTTTAATTGTTTTAAGGTTTCGATTCGTGACTTATGACCTTAATCTCTTACGTACTCATAAAAAGTACGAAACAACTAAACTTAAAGGATAAAAAAGAGCTGAGAAATGCTTAAAAAGAGGTTCTGCCAAAAAGGTAGAAGAAGGTATGGATATTCTCTTCTTTCCTTTGTACAACCCTTAAAACTCTTTTCTTTTGTTGTATTTTCCAGCCGGAAGTTTCGCTCAACTTTTGCCAAAATGAAATAAAGAGAAAATTTCCCCCATTCAGACGAGCTCTCCGGCCATGTGTAGCTAAATTGCACAAACGAAAAAAACGCTTTTGCTAAATGCTGGCGAGCGAAAAACTTGTAATTCAATTTTGGCCAACTTTGCCCAAATGCAAGCCAAATGTAATTAACACGCACACGGACACTTGCACAGGCGTTCGAAATTCGAATCTGCTGCAATGGAGTGGCAAAACGACTTGTACACCTGCCAGCCGGGCAGACAGATATTCCCAGCCCATCCTGGCCCAGCCGAGTCCAACCGGACCGAACTCATCGGCCACCCACCCCAATTCCATGCCCACTTCGTCCGAATGCCGTCGATTGGCGTGGAGAGTGTCCGGAATCGCCTCTAACTCTGAGCCCGGAATGGAAATGGAAATGGCCAAGTGGGAGGTCGGCGCTGTCTTCGTCAGTAACAGGCTTAATTGAGTTGTGTTCGCAGCATTTAAAATGGCCAACAGCGCTAACGATCCGACCAGCTTTACCATGGCCAAAACAACCACGAAAATAAGTTGCATAAATATAACATTTTCATAAATTAGCAGCGCGTCAAAAAAATTGTATTTAATTACCAACTTAAATGCAAAACGAACTATGGTTTTTTAAAAGTGAATATGCTCATAAAATTTCAGTCGCATACTATTATATGTGTTGATACACAAGGGAGTAGCATAGGTATTAAATTTGAATTTTCTCCTTGCAATAAATCGAGTAAGAGAATCCTTTACAGCCTGCTGTTTTCCATAGTGCACAAACCATAGCGGCAGAACACAAATTGGATTAAATGCCGACGATTTGCTAGAAAAATACTTGCCCCTCTTGCTGTGCCGAAACAAAATTCAAGCTTAAGTGGCCAAAATGAAATGTAGTGTGCTGCGCGCAATGAAAGCGAAAAGAACTTAAAACAAACATAAAGTTTTGCCAAGCAAAAAATAAACTGGACTGCGGCAACAGTCGCATAAATCTAAACCATTTTTTAGCGAGCAGAAAGCATGAGCATCGGGACCAATTCGGTGATTGATGAATTGAGCGAGAGTTGCGCATTCGCCATGTGGCCCGGGCAAAAAGTTGCAATAATTTCATTTAACATGCATAGGCAAACTGGCAAACAGTTCCAGCGCAAACCCAAGCCCAAACCCACCAAATAAACCGATACCGATTCTCGATTTTAGCGCAATTTATGACTTTGGCCTGGATGCACTCGTCACAAATGCCAATGTCGATTTGGAGGACTCTCGCGTTCTTTTGATTGGGCTTCAATTGCTCGAAAGTCTATGCATTTTGGAATATTTGTACGGCACAATAAGCAGGAGTATTAAAGGAGCGGGTAAATTTGGTCGAGTATTGAAAATGCATTTTGTCGAGTCCATATATAGTGGATACCACTGCTTCACATTTGATTACTGTTGTGAATGGACTCGAAGGCCACGGGAGCGAACTAATGCGATTTGCGCCTGCCCTGCTGATTGTTACCGCCGATTCTGGCTCGGCCACATCATTTGCCGTTGCCATTTGCCGTTTGCTGTTTGCATTTGCAGTTTTTGCAATGACATTATTTACTTAGCATTTGCATTTCCAATTTTGCATGCTGTGCATTGGCAATTGGCAGTGCAAACACACACGAAATGCCAAAGGACAGTTGATTTTTACGTCTGCTGATTGTGCTCCTATTATGCTTATTGGATCCCAAATAATGAATGGCACAATTAATTCGAAATAGCAATCAAATGAGTTCAAACTATCTACTTGCAGCATAACCAAGAGCACTCTGACCATTTTCTATTACAATTGGGCGCCCCTTCTGGCAATTTGAGAGTATAAATTTTAAACAGGCTGCCAATCAAACGGTAAAGGGCTTAGAATGCCCTCATTGAGACACAAAGTGACCCCTTCTGTGCAGACTTTTTAGTTTCATCTGGAAAAATGTAATTTGTCGCTTCAGTTTCCTTTTTGTCTTGCAACTCTGTGAGCTGGACTAAACAAAAAACAAAATTCGAACTTGCATTCTCAGCCGTTTTGCAGGCAACTCAAACAGAATGCCTGAAAATATTCCAAAAACATTTTCAGCATTTTGCTGAACATGGCGATTTAAAAAACTCCTTCTACGCCGGAACTATGGGCTCAGGCTCTCGATGTCGAAACCGCACCGGCGTCCTTAAAATGTTTTATTAAATTTTCATTCTCGAGAGCAACATTTTGCGGTTTCTCATAAGCATTACAGGTCGCCTTCGTCGACTCAAAAGTTTCGAATCATTTGGGCTAAAATATGGCCGCCAGGTAAATGCGATGATGAGGCAATTTATTTGTGTTTATTTTCGGCATACGTTTACCCGAGTTCTTTTCACTTCTTTGTCGATATTTTACAGGAGCCCAGCCCCAGACCCTCGAAGCATTGAGATGATTAAGTGTTCGTCGGCAGGGCAGGTATTAATAAACTTGCGGCACACACTTTTCCAGCGCAAGCGGGAAAAACGTGATTGTGTAGCAAAGGAATGACCACCGCCGAGTCGCAGAAACGACTTGTAAAGGGATCGACAATATAATTTAAATTTATTTAACAACCGACTTGTTAAAACCGTAGAACGAGAGGAATGGTTGGGGTTCTAGTAGGAAGTGCACCACAACAGCATTAAGTAGCTCATTAAATTTCCTTAACCAACGAACACAACACAAACAAGCCACTGGCAGACCAACTGACTTTTCGTTTTTATTTTGTAAGTGGGAAATATTATAGTAGAAAAACGGCGCCGAAAGAAATGAAATCGCCTGAGAAAGTGGAGTGGGCGGATGTGGGGGCGTGGCGGCGGACAGCCTCAAAGCAAGCAAGCTGTAAAAAACGCCGTAAGTGTATTTTTATTGCGTATAAAATGCATTTTGCAATGCCACACAAAATTCAAGTGGTGTGCGTTCTGAGCGGAAGTTACGACCAGCGAGCTAGGACCACAAGCGCACACACACACACAGACACACACATACAGACACACGGACAGTTTGTGGCTGTGGTGGTGAGTGCTTATGTGTGCGCCACAAAATCTTGATGTTGGAAGTTATGGACATCGAAATCAAGGAAATCGCAGGAAATTTCTTACTCCAGCTATTGCATTTTTTAAATGATATTCATGTGGAACAGGGCAATCATGCGGAAGCAACATAAACAAACAAAAATATAAATATTTATTGTTATTAAGCATTTATTTAACACTGCCTAAGTCAAAAGTTAAAGAATTCGACCGTAGTACAAGTTCTTAATCGTTTGATTGAACCTGAACTTGAATTTTAAAAAGTAATTTAGACTCGATCACGTTTAAAAATAGAAAAGAAAACGAATGAAAGCACCACACAAGCACTTAAGTGCGTGACAAATATTCAAGATGTACATTACTTACACTCAAGTCCCCAGCAGGACTTAATCATACTTTCCCCAAAGCAAACTGCTTGAGCCAAGGCAAATACCCCAGTCAAGAAAACAAACGAGTTGGCAAGCAATGATTGCTCAGCATTGCTACTTGTTGTTAAATATGTTGCACAAACAAACAACATTCATTACCCCGGCAAGTGGATTTATGCGGAGAGAGAGGGGCTGAAGCGAAGGATCGCTACGTGAATGCTGGGAAATTGGCTGTGCAGCTTTTAAAGCAGAGGGTATTGCCAAAAGGTTAAAGCTAAACGCGGGATACGATGTTTGAAAGGTTTGGTGTTTGGTGATGGAGTCGCGATTTACACCTTGTTTAAGTCCAATGTTTACTCTGACGGGGTTACCCAGTGCGAATGCGTGATAAATATGCTAATGCTTATCCTTTGGGCGTGTTTAATGTTGATCATGTTCAGTGAATAAAAACAAATGGCTATCCATTTGGTATGATTTACAGAACAACCATTTCTCTTGGAGTAATCAATGAATATTTAACAACCCCATTCGACTAATATGGGTATACACTACTTCCAGTCTTCTATTGATTTGACAAAATACCAAATATGTATTTACATGCAAATGTATAATACATATAAATTTAGGGTCGTATAATAATAATAAAAGGCTGCTGAGCGCACCGCTGAGTCGAAGTAGTGAGCATTATATTCAATCGGGTGGGTAGTCTAAATGCCGTTGAGCTACTGGTTACACAGTGCGTATGTGTAACATAAATCCATTGCTCTACGACGTGCGAAGCCTGCGACTTTAAGTTATGCATAAGTTTGTCTTTTATGACTTATTCCGACACTCTTTTCGAGCACTATTAATTATAATTTTTTCTCCGGCTATTCTGGCAACATATGTATGTATGGGCACGGACACGGGTGTCGGCCAAACATTTTTAAAATTATATGTATCAAAAAGAGAGTGAGCTCAGACACGGACACGCTCACATGTGCCGGAAATTGGCGCACACCTTGCAGCCATGCAGTGGCAGGAATTTTTTTCCATAAGCATCATAAAACCAGCACTGACCGGACGATGGTCAGGCCATTGGGTTATGGAATGGCGGCGTAAACGGTGCTGGGGCTGCTCAGCATGCGGAAATTATAATTTATAGCTGTAAGCTGCGGATGCCAGAGCTTCGCTGTGATTTTTTACTCTTGCGAGGGCTTTCTTCCCGGAACCGGCTTTAAACTCGCTGGAACTTGGGCATTAATTGAAGTTGGCCATCGAGGTTGAAAGACCACTCGAGCTTGAATCAGCGTCTATGGGATGTCAGTTTTCAAGTGTTGGCGGCGGCGAAAAGGAAGCAAGGAGGTTATTCAGTTTTTTCAGTTTTTAATTTAATATCGGCTGATGCGTGAACTGGAGTGGAAAATATTCCAAGCTTCCTTGCAAAATGATGAAATCCCTGTATCCCTGTCTAATGCCTGTAAATGGCTAAGTCACATTGAAAACCAATATTTGATTTAATGACAGGCCTGACTGCATTCACAGCTCCGATGAAAATTGTGAAACCTTTGCAAATTACCTTCGGCTGACCAATTATTGATGATTGTTTATTTTTTGTGGCCTATGCGAAAACCAAACAATAAATCGAAACGGTATTTGATTAATTTTAAAGAAGAAATTCAGCCAAGGGCATAACTGATTTAAAGCGCAAATTCATATGGCGTTTCTGGCCATTGTTCACTGCGTAAACATTTGTAAAGTTGGTCTTTTTCAGGTGTATACACGGCGCAAACAAAACTCAACTCAACGGCTAAAAAATGGCCATAAAATAGCATTTGACAAATGACGCACTTCCTGTCAACGCACACAATCAAAAAAGGCACACATTTGCCCCTTGTCGGTAACTTGTAAAAAAAGGTGGAAACAATTGCATCGCTTTAAAACATGAAATTGCTCACATAGTTACACAGTTCAACAATATAATAATTCATTGTTTGAAATTATTTATGAGCGCAGTTCGAATATTTAATAAGCAGAAACGGTAGTTTGTTTAAATGTAATTTAGCGGAAAAATAAAACAAATGGGGATTTTATTCAAAACTATTTAGTTACTGTCCGAGCAACTAAGCTTTATGCAAACGAGAACTCATTAAAATTAACTTCGTAAACATAAAATATATTTTCTTACATTTCAAAACTCTCTCGCTAATTTCATATTCGAATAAAAAAAACGCTGTAATTGCACAACTTAATTTATTGGCTGTACAATTTTGCATAAGGTAATTTCATAATTATTGCACGAAATAATTGCAAAAAAATTAAATGTGCTACTTAATCCGTTTCCAAAAGGATTAAAAAGCCTCATTTACTTTGCAATTAAATCGGTTTTAGCAACCCAGACTTAAATCTGTTTTCAGGAGATACTCGATGCGACATTTTTCCTTGGGAGTCATTTGAAAGAATTTTGACACAAAGTTATTTAGTTCCCGCTTTGTATGCAGTGGAGGCCACCGTGTTTTATAGCACAGGATTCTAGAAGAGCCACAGAAGTCCCCGTGAAAACATGTTTTCATTTCAAAGTTTTAGCTTACTTTTTCAGAAAAAACTGGTCGCAGATATTGCGTTGATTGGCAATGAAGTTCTCCATTTCCTGAAGGAACTGCCTGTCATATTTCTCCTTCGCGTCCAAATACCGCACATAGCAATTAAGATCGCTGTAAATATGGGCGCATCAGAAAACCTATGTAACTCAATAAGTTCCTTCTTTACTGACTATTGAAAGTGCTTTATATCGTAGCTGGGATGCAAACTGGCATCGGCCTCGTCGTAAAACTTGATTCTCGGCTCATACCACTCGTCAAGCTCCTGGAGACGATTGGACTCATATCGGGAAGCAAGTCCTGACAAGGAAATCATCGAAAACGACTTGACCCTGGTCAGGAATTCCTCCACCTTCTTAGCCTTGTCCTGTGCCTTGGCCACATACTTCGAGTTGAGCCGATAAACTGGGATTTTTTTACCTCGCAGGACATCCGCCGCTGAGGTAGTCGATTGAATGGTCTGAACGCTCGATATGGACATGTTGAAAATTTGACACTGCTGTTGGGAAAATCGAGATATGTTAAATGGCTTATTTATGCGGAGACTACTTTGATTCGACAATTAACGCTTTAATAAATATGCGGCATAGTTGTCACCGTCAACAACATTTGAGTCCTTCGGGAATTCTTCTTTTAAGCCGCTGGTATTGATAAATACACATAAAAACAGGCGAGAATATCATGGGGATTTATCAAACGATATCTGGAAAGAGGTCAGGCTACTGCATTTTATTTACAGAGCCATTCACATTGCCATTTCAAAAATCATTCATTAATTTTTTAATTCAACAATCAGACTGATTCAAAGAGGCGTGGAATAAAAACAAAAAAATCTCTGTGATAATATCACATGCAATTAATGCAGGCAATATGCATGCAATTATGCTAAAGGATTTCCATTGTAAAAAACATTTGCAAGTGAGCGCGCTATAGAGTTGCGAACTCAAAAGTTCCCAGTGGGATAGGATAACCTGTGGAAAAATGATATCCCTAATAACATGAGCAAGAGTGGCTTTATTCGAACTTCCATTAATTTATTTATTCACTTTATAGTGGCCTTCCAATTAATCTATGAGCAGTAGTGCGACTGCTAAGCTACCCAAATTTGCACCCATTATCCAGGTGTGGTCGAACATTAAACTCAAAAAGATTCCACACATTTGCGCGCCATTAAACATGCATTCGCGCATTTAATTTCATTTTTTGAACCGCCCAAGCTGACGGAACAGAGCCATCAGCCGGACCACAAGAGTGGCCCACTGAAGGGGGAATAGGAGCTGACGCCAACAGGAGAGTTGGCCAATGTTTGCCCAGCAAAAACATGGCCCAAAACGCTGGGTCTATTAAGAGCACATTTGACCAAAGTCGGGGCTCCGGCACGTGTGCAATGAAAACAAACGAGCCCATTATTGTTACACTTTTCTTTGGCAACCGGCCGCAGAGCCCATTAATGATGTGTTATGGCCTCAAGAGGCCGGCCTAGCCGATCCTTGAACTTTGACCAGGCAGAGCCTGTGAATTGAACTCTAATTGCAGATAATGAATTGCACACATTAGGTCAACGAACAGTCGTCCGGATTGCCGCAAAGTGCCTAATGGAAATGCAATGAACTATTTATGGGCATTAGTAGCCAGCAATTGGCTGGCTGAAGTTTGATCACGCAATGGGATTATTAAAGCCAAGACAGGTCGACTTCTCTTTAAAGTGCTCATCAAAATTGTGTTGTTTGGTGTTTTCCCTTGGCTTTTTCGCCAACAGACATTTTGGCGCCACAAAATTGATAGCAGCGTTCCCACAGCGCGTAATGACAAAACAGTGACTAAAATGTTAACAACAAATCCAATTTATTACACCGACCGGCCGACGAGGGACATTAATTAGCAGACGGATCACGTAAAAGGTATTAAGTGCCAACTCAATCTGCTTTAGGGGAGATGGCCAAATAACAGAGTGGATGGTCAAATCTGGACGCACAATGGGGAAACATCGAAAACTAACACAATATGCAGCTAACACCCGCAAACTGCATTTAAAGGTAGCGGGCTTTATTTCATAGCATATGTTCGTCGCTATTTATCACATAAATATAAACGTCATTCATAAGAAGCTTTAAACAATAAACATTGAAAGTGGGCGATGGTCAACAAGTGTGTAAACAACAAGATTTAATGCCATATGCTAGGGGATTACGAGTGTAATTGTATGCCACTTCGAAATGACATTGAACCAGACCTGAAAATTGATTCTGGGCCTGATGCCGAGTCCATTAGGGAAATAAGTTTGCTGAGCACTCGGGCAATATTTTTAAATATACATGTTTATTGGGCAATTATTTTACTTTCTTACTGGCAGACTGAAACAATTTTACTCATGCACAAGTATTTCATTTTGTCTCATAAATTCATTTTCACTTCAAGCTCTCGCTCCAGTGTCCCCTAAATCCAGCAATCCAAATGCAGACATAATCTCTGTCAAACCCACACACATTTGCACAGATGTTTGAGCAACTCAACTGAGACTTTTGAGATTTTGCAGCTTCCTTCAGTCTTAGTTGGTCCATGGTCAAGTTTTAATTTATTTGATGACTGCGAAATTGCGCACCTTCTTTTCCAGCTGAAGGAGAGGTTCCAGATGACTTCTGTATAGTTTTGCAGGCAATTAATTTTAGCAATGGCTCCGAGCATTATTCCCGTCGAGGCCGACATATTTTAATTTGATGAAGACCTAATAGGGTTTCGAGCATATGTTCACAGCAAAACTTGTGAAAGGGAAAAACTTTCAATGCAAATGAGTTGGCATATGGCTCAACTAGCACGACAACTATGGCGTTTCGGATGAGGATTCCTACAACCCGAAGACTTCGTCGCAATGAGTCCTAAGTAATCCGCCGGAATTTGGTCGAAAGCATTCGGTGGAACACCGCCCCACATTCCACTGAGTCATCAGGTTAATTCAATTTGAGTTGTAAGCAAATTTTGCACAAATGAAATGCACAAACTTTTGCCATTGACAGACACACACGCCAACCAAGAGTAATAAATTTCCAAAGTGTTTATGTAAACGACCCGATTGCTGTGCAGAAACACAAAATGAAAGCCGTCGTCTGGCTGCACTTTGTCACCAGGCATGCGGAACATAATGCCGATTTTTTCGCCTGGAAAATGGCAGGGCGATAATAAATCTTCCGCTTGGAACAAATCACAGCAATTCCATTATATACACATTTAATGATGTTGCCAGCCAAAGCCGCCAAATCCGGATCCAAATCCAAAGCAACGAGCCGGAGACAATTACTTGCAGCCCGCGAGCAGTTTCTACGACTTGCAGAGAGAAAAAAGATTGCTTATTTAAATTTGAAATACGAAGTAATCCTTCGGGGATTAAAAAAACTCTAATTGAAAAACTACTGAACATTGCAAGCCGAAATATTGGTTGATGGCAGCCATATAAAACTATAAAAAGTATGTAGACAAGCTTAAGTGACAACAAAATATATACATTGCAAGACTTTAAAATACTTGTAATAATCTTATAAAATCTTATATAAAATGTATAATCTACGTGTAAAAAATATTGCATTAGCTCACTTTAAAATAGTTAGTACATTTTTCGTAAGTGTCAATGGTGCAAATGGCTCTTCGTGTCCTTAGTGAGTGCAGCAACATGGCCAAGTTGTTAAAATAATCACAAGAAATGGCCGACCAGTTCGGAAATTTTCCCCTGGGCAGAATGGGAGGAGCATGAGGGGTTGGTTTTCCGAGGCAAAGACAAAGTTGCAGTGAAGCCTGCTATTGCGATTATTTTTAATTAGCAAAATTTCTTTATGCATTGACAGTGGCAGAAGGGTAACAGCAAAGTCTTTCATTAATTAGAGCCCCCACAAAGTATGCAGCATTTTTGTTGTCTTCATAATCCTGCAACACTGAAAAGGCGAAAATAGGAAGCAACACCCACATGTGGACACTAAACCTTCACACCTGCGAAGCCTCAACGTCATCTCCTCTGCTTTATACTTGCCCATAAATCTGCTACGAAATAGAACAGCCGGCAAAAAGGCGAAAAGGATGGCGACAGAGTTTTCCCCCGGGAAAAATATTTCCACTGAAGCTGCTTATTAGCTTTGACATTCGAGTGCGATGCACTCTGGCCGAAAGGTGTTTCGCTTGATGTTTTGCAATCTACTTTTTATCATCCACATGTACATCATTTTTAGGGGCCGCATAAAACATAACGCAGAGTGAGATGGGGACAGCATAATTTATTACTCGCCACCATGCATTTTTTAAAGTTTTCTGCCAAGGGTAATTTTGTAATAGCAGGTCGCAGAAGATCATGTGGAATATGTCGTGAGCATTTGCAACTGGAAGAAAACTGCTATACTTTAATATTTAAATTTTATCACTAAAAAGGGAAAGCTACTTGTTGTTTTAATTTGTTTTGTTTTTTGTGGTAACTTTTAATAGTTATTCAAAGTTATACCCGTTACTCATAGAATAAAATGATCGGAATTGCTGGCCGAGTAGATTTAACCATGTCCGTATGGTCGACTAGATCTCAGAAAAGATCATAAGATCAAAAAGATCGTAATACATTTAAATAATAGATAATTTCAATGAATTGTAGATGTCACGGTACCTTTTATTGTTACCACCAAATGACTAGTGTGAACTATAAGTGAACTTCAAAATCTGAAAGAAATAACTATTTTTGTCTATAATTAAGTATTCTACAGTCCCCTCAAGCTTATAACTTCAAGCACTTATCTCTTGGCTACTTTGTCAGCAATATTTTGGGAACATGACGTATTCAAATGCATAGTTGTCTGAAAGTTTCCGGATAAAAGTATCGTGTCCGCTGACCCCAATGAGACAAGTTATGCCCGGCTTTCAAGCTCAGCTGGAATTTTGTCCTGCCCGGCCGGCATAACCCAAGGCAAGGCATCGAGCAGCCAGCTAACCAAAAAATATCATAAAACTTTTCAGCTTTTCCAATTCACTAGTTGGTTGAGAATGCGGGCCGCAGGAGATGGGTGTTACGACCATATCGAAATGGTTCGCTCACGTTGCGTTGTTGACCGCATCACGCTCCAGAGCATAAAGCAATTACAGCGCCGTGCATTGAATCCTGGCGCTCCTTTAGATACTCGAGTCCTGCAGCACGCACCTCCCGACGGCACTTTGATTTATGAAATTTTCCGAGCATCAGCCCCGCTTTTTCGCCAGCCAATGCAGCCATCATCCTCGGTGGGTTCTAGTTCTGGTGCTGGTTCGGGATTGGGTCTGGGTTTGGGTTTGGGTTCGGGTTCGGGTTCGGGCGGAGCAGATTTGATTTCCGACAGTCATTGACTTGACTTTACTTGACTTTGCTAACCAACTTTTTGACGCCATGTATGGCTGCACGGAGCAAAAATAAAAATGAGCTTAAGAGCATTCAGAGGGCCTTTTTTATATATGTATCTTAACCCATCAATACACAGGTTTTTATGATTATTTTAATAGTAGAAAGCTTACGTTTAAAAATGTTTAGAGTTTAATCAAGTGTTTAATAATTATAAAATATATAATATAATTCACTATACACGAAATTATGAAGCTAGAAGCTCGATAAAGAACGTACTTTTTCTCCGACTTTCTACTTTCCACCTGCAGTCTATTGAATGGGATCTAGTGCATGCCCCATTGCTCTGCATCTTTTTGGGGGGCACCGGAAAAGTTTCGGTTGCATTTGGCCGTTGTCTGTGCAACTCGGAAAAGTGGCTTAGACTGTCGACACAAAACTTCAGTCAGTGCGGGCTTAAATCTTGTCAATTCCAATTTTGGTCTGTTTGGAGTGTGTGCCGCTGGTTTTTCTGTATATCGCACAAGTGACAATAAAGTTTTTAGTTTTGGCTGAGAGTGCGTGACGAGTTTTTGCCATTAGCCAGAGTCGAGTAAACTTTTTGGTTTATAGAGAGCGGGGAGAGCTGCCTGTTAATGAAACCATAATGAGTCTTGCTATGGAACTTGGATAAAATAATGGCCAGTCTTATAAACAAATTGAAACACAGAAAACTCCAATCCGGAGAGGCAATTTTAGAGGATTTATTTGGGCCACCTTCGGTAGTTGTGGAGGAATTGCCTTTCCGCATTTTCGCTACTAATCACAAGTGTCCAATCATCTTTATTGCTCGACTGGAGCTCAAATAGCGCCTGTCGAAGCCCAACAAGGATACTGAATACAAGGACAAGGATTTGGAGGCTTGTGGACCTCTCAAATTGCTACCGTCAAAGCCGCTGAAATTCGTTTGCGGGGCCAAATTCACTTGCGATTGTTCGCAAAAGCGCTGCTGATGTGGCGTGGGGTTTTCAGGTGGCTTGGGTGGTGAGGGTAGGTGGTTTAGCCGGAGCAACCATCGGTGAAATTCGCGTGAAATCCGCAGCACACACACTCGAAGCCAAAGACAAACAGCTCTGCTTGAGGTGCAAACCAGCCGGGATAAACAAGAAATACGTTGCGTTTCGCCAAAGAGAAAAACTGAAACAGCTTTCCACCGAAAAACAGGGAAAGCTGCCTTGCCCAGGGGGAAAAGCAAAAACCCTAGCCCACAAAAATAACCGGCAAATCGAATCCACAAAAAATGCTAATTTTATTTCCCCTTCTTCTGCGTCGGTGGGTAGTACTCAACGCACAATGTTGGCCAGCAAATTGGACTAAACATGTCTATCTATGTGGCACGTACATTGGCATTATCTATAATCCATTAGGCGCCCGGGCAGAATCAATTGCAGGCACTTGACACATGAATAAATAGCTTTTAAACTGGCACCTAAATAAATTAAATAATATAAGCCTTAACAACGCCTCGGGATTTGTTTGCGCCAAAGTCGTAAAAACTCAAATGATTCTACTGCGGAACAAGGCTTTTCACATTTGATTTTGGCTCCCTAACAATTGGAATATATTAGGCATGGCCTTTAGAACCCAAGAATACCGCCTAACGATCTGCATGTTTCTGCATTCATTTTACCGCGGGCTAAGCTCAACTAATTTCGTTTTTCAGTTCTCTGTGTTTTTCCTTCCTGAAAAGTACATCTAAATTCCAAATTTCAGCAACAACCGTCTAAGCATCAGAATCCACTCGAAACAAGAAGCCGGAACTAGTTATGCATTTAGTTTAGCCAGTTTGGCATTCGGACATGCCAAAGCCAAATGCCAATTACCACGAAAGCGCCATTGAGTAAGCAATTCAAATGCAGAGGGCCACCAATAGCTCCCCAATGAGACTGTGAGACTGCCGGGAGTCCAGACCCAGATACCCCCAATAGACTGGGTCATTTTAGGGGGAAGGACGAGGGAAATTACTTAATGCGGTCTTTAGTTCGGCGCATTTACCCATCTAGATTCGACTGGGTGCGATGTCTACACTTCTCAATGCGACTGCAGTGAAGAACATTTATTTACTAAGCCTCTGACTAAATGTTGTCTTTACATCTCCTTAGTTTTAATGAAAATTGGAGCTTTATATTTACCAAACACCAAATCTGAACATGTTTTTCTGTTGAAGGGAAATGAAAGTGCCGTAAGAGTACAAAAAGTGCCTATAAAATAGTTTCAAAATTAAATTTCAATATATTTTCAATTATTATTCAATTATTATGAGCATTTAATTTTCCTCTACACTTACCTCTTTTATGACCGACATTGAAGTGAGAGCGCAAATAAGCTCCAAATAAGAGTGAACTTAATTGAAGTGAGGAGGAATTTTTAGTGAGGAAAATATGGTTTATGAATTGATAAAATGCTTTTAACGCTTACACTCCACGTGTCAGTTGCTCGGTATCCGCTTACACTTAAAACCTAAAATTCCAGGGTCCAGAGAGGGAAACCCATAGACTGTGGCCCAAAAAAACAGGGAGCTTACGAAGGACAATCCAACAGATTACCAACCTGAAAGTTTGGACTGCGGGAATGGGTCACCAGTAAGCACGAGTCCGCGAACAAATGCGCGAATGATAAAAACTAAACATGTCCGTGGGTCGGTGTTTTGTTTTCCGTCGCCGAAAATTCTCCCTAATGGTTGATGGCATCATGAGCGTGCCGGGAGCTCAATTTAAGCATTTAAGCATCTCCGACAACAAAATAAATTCATCGAATATAAACGACCTATTGAACTCATTACCAGGCATTGAATTTTCAATAAAAATCTTGTTATTTTGTAGATTTACTTTGCGGAATGCGAGTTTAGTTACGAAGAGTGGTAAGCCAAATTTTTTCTTAGGTCATCAGTTTTTAAGAAAACACGTCCAAGTGCAACTGTTAGTCTTTTGAATCTGCATTCTCAAAAACTTCCAGCACGTCATATCGCCTTGATACGAAATGTGTTATACACATCTAGCAATAAAAAGTACTAATTCTATAAAGGTTTATACACTTGCTACTATAATTTATGTTCGAATCGGCATCCTATAACAATTCGTATACTATTTAACAGTGTTATACAAATTTAAAATAGAGCTACTTTGTTATACAGAGCGAATTCGGTCTACGAACCATTTGAAAACCACCCTATGCTAAAAACAGCTTTTATGCACAACAGGGTACAAAAATAAAAGAACAATTTATTTTTTATTGAACTAAAATATCACGGATTAAAACAAATAGTACGTGGCAAATATGAAACTATATACATATTAATCAAAACCCCTGTTGTTCTTCACTTGCAACTGAACCGAAAGATGATAAAGGCCTGGAATACTGAAGTCATCAAACAGCTCTTAAGTACCTGACTCAATACAGATATTAAAATAACAATTTACATATTTAAATACAGTACAGGATATTTCCGAAGGAAATTTTCACTTTAAGGTGGAACGTAAGGATATTAAAACCAAGAGCTAACTTTACAGTATAGAACTAATGGATAAAAGTAAGGAGCTGTAAAATTTCTTGTGAGTTCCATTTTAAATATGTACGTGTATGAAATTTTGCGCCATGTAATATACAATGTAGAAGCGAAAAATGTTTCGTTACCGTTATGTAGAAAGTATGCTGTAACTTGGAAATTGTTTACATTTGGGGTAAGAAGTAATTTAAAGAATAAGCTGTAATCTTACGAAAATAATACAACATAGCACAATGTAGGAAGTAAGGAAAAGGTAACAAGGAAAATGTAAGTAAGGAAAATGTATAAAAGTATTCAGAATAATTCGCGCTGTAATGTCAGAAGTAATTAAGGGAGTGCTTTATATGTATCTTATAAATACAAATAAATTGTTGTAAAATATCTTGTGAGCCCCGTTTTCAATATGTAATGTAAGTGTATTTAACTTTGCACCATGTAACATACAAAGTAGAAGCGAAAACCGTTAAGTAGGAAGTATACTGTAACTTGAAAATAATTTACATTTGGGGTAGGAAGTAATTAAAAGAATAAGCTGTAATGTTACTAAAATAATACAACACAGCAGAATGTGTTGTAAGGAAAAGGTAACAGGGAGCTGTATTAGTAGTTAACGGAAAAATGTATAAAAGTATTCAGAATAATTCGCGCTGTAATGTCAGAAGTTAATTAGGAAGTGCTTCAAATATATCTTATGAATACAATAAATACAATCCAAGATTACTGATTGGACCACTTTGTTAAAAATTGCTTTATTTGACAAAACTTTGGTTGACGAATCCCGCATTCCGGGTGTTTGCCGTGAGCACGGGCGTAGGACTGGGTATACTATATACGGGATAAAGGGGAGCAAACTCATTGCTTCCGAATGCATGCAGCTCTTCTTCGTTGATATTGCCCCGTTGAGTGTGCCGGGATTCCTCATAATTGGGGAGCCCTGAAAAATAGTAAATAGTTTTTACTTAAACATTAAAACTATTATAAATACTTCAAATACTTCTACTTAAAAATGGAATTATTTATATAGTCGTATGGTCCTAACGAAAGTCTCTTATAAACTCAACCCTCACCGAACATTATATTAATAAATGAACAATTCTGCTGAGTTTGAGAAATGTATTAACCAGTTCATTCACAACACCTTATCGTCTAAATGTAGAAATATTTGTTTATCTGGAAATGAGTATGAAGGTGGGACTTTTACTCAACAAGCTTATATACGCCCTTATAAGCGAGTTCGACATTATGTTTTAGTTTTATTAAACTTTTGTTAGCCCTTTTTTTAATATTATCTAAATAATGGTACTTGAAACTTGCGTTTGACATATGTTTTGAAAGTAAGTTGGTCGATATCTACAAAAACTGCGTGCTTGGTTCGTAAAAGAATTTGATAAGGTTGCAGTCAATCATGACAAGTTCATTGGCACGTAGACTGCAAAATCATGATCTCACCTGAATCAGCTGCACCGGACGTCAGATCGCTAGGCAAGCTCCCAAGTGCGGTCACCATGGGTAGCTCGTCGGGTGGATTCCTCCTAGATTCCGGTCCTTCGTAGTGGGCACTTCGCCGGGGAGGTTGTTGCACCACTATGCCCGAAACCGCCAGGGGAATGGTGCCAATAGTAACCGGCATGACCATCAGCTGTTGTTCCCGAAGACTCTTCACTAACGCCTCCACCTCCAGCTGGTAGGCGATCTGGATAAGGTTGCTCAACTCCACGCAGGTGGGCGGCGTTGAGGGTACGAGCAAATCGATGGTCTGGGAGCGGGTGCACTGCTTCAGCACGGAGTCCCCTTTGGCTCGCGATATTATTATTCGTTCCACCCGGGAGTGTTCAGGACTGACGCTATAGTATCGCACCAGCATCACCAGGGAGAGTCGCAGTTCGGAGACGGCTACGGCAGTGTTGTTGACTACCACCATGGTCACGGGAATCTTCTGGCCAGGAACGTAACCGGCTTGCGGCAGGTGCAGCTCCAGTTTTAAAGGATCTGTCTTGCAGGGACCACAGCAAAAGGTGCGGTAACCCTCGCTGTGGGCAGCGGACTGTGATAAAAAATCGATATGAAAACGATTGCTTAAGATAAATATAGTTGTTGTTTCACTATAACGCCGAATTAAAGCAAGATTCATTTGAATTATTGTTAACTTATTATCCGTTTTAATTTTTAATAACTTAACTAAATACTAACCCTTAACTGGGGAGTGTCGAAGTTGAGATCCAGCATCTTAAGAACCGTAAAGCCCTTTGTGTAGGCCTGATCGAACTTCCACGGTCTGACCAGCAGGACCTTCACTATATAGCGGATGCAGCCATGGCGACCCTCAAAGGACGAGGGACACTGATAGGGAAGCTGGCAGGCAAAGTTATAGTTGTGCACACCAGCCTGAATACTGAGTCTATTGTTGTCTTTTCGGAGATACAATTGTTTATAAGGGCAAACATTTTTTAAGGGCTACTCACTTTGCTCGGAACCCAAAAGATAAGTGTTTGATGATAGATAATCCTCACGGCCCACGTAGAGCTTTGTCGAGCCCAGACTCTTTTCGCTCCACTTGGTTATAGAATACCCGACCACCTTGAGCAGCACAGCTGAGATTTAAGAGAAATTGAAGAAAAGAGTTAACTACGATACTAGCGTTATATAAGCAGTTAATTAAGTTAAAAGTGCCAAGTATATGAATAATTCAGTTCTAATCCTAACTAAACTGTTATAAATATTTGAGGGGTGTTTAAATATTTCCAATTATTAATTATAATTATAATTATAATTATGTTTCTAGTAGAGTAAAGGGGTATTCTGGATTTGTTGAAAAGCAGCTGAGTAAGGGGTATCTGATAGTCAAGAAACTCGACTATAGCACTCCATCCTCTTTTCAATATAATTTCGTGGGGACCCTAATCTCGTTATTAAAATAATACCGAAGCAAAGCCACTTTGGAGTCTTATCAATCAGCCCCACACATTCCGCGTCGAAGAATGTCCGCTAAATTCAGTGTCGTCATAAAAATACGGAATTTTTACATATACACATATCGTTATCGAGCCACTATTTATAACACTGCCGCAAGGTAGAGCTAAACTTAAGCAATTAACGGAACTTTTGGGATTTGATTTCAATATAATTAATCAAACGTTTATGGCAAGTACCTTGAACCTCCTTGGACCTGTCACATTTGAGGGTCGCGCATCCGTTTACCAGCTGACCGGCGTAGAAAGTACCATGTCTATTATTATCGAAGCTGATCTCACACGTAACGACCATTTTACCCAGATTAAATGTCCGAGCGCGAAAAAGCTAAGACCGATGTTCGGGGGCAACTCACTTCGACTAACTTAAGTACAATACTTCTGGACTGCTTGCAGTGCGACCGCGTCGTTAGATAAGCGATAAGAACCTTAACTTGGACACGCCGTCGGATTCGGACTTCTCAGGGAACTATATGGAATCGGAGTCCAAACTGTATAAGAGTCGATAAAAAGCTCCCTTGCGAACTACTTGAACGATCACTTTGGGTGTTCGGTCTGTTATCTGGGTTGGTGGAAGAGGGCTTGGCCCTGGGGAACTTAGTGCCAGCATTCATGTATCATTATCGAGGTCTTTTTTAGGAGTAAGAAATGTGTATCATTTGAAAATATTAATAGCAAAGGGCATTAATAACTCAAAAAAATGTAAAAATCGCCTAAACATGTACCAGTGATGATAATTGTGAAAATAATGTTTATTATAAAGTTCTAGGTGGAATTTTTGCTTTGTGTACAAATGCTTTGTCGCCCTTAGATTTTTAATATTTGTTTTCGTTTTCATAACCACGTTCCCTTGTCTTTGTCCACATCCATGGCCGGATTGACAAAGGCTCTCTCAGCCATATAATTCTGTGTATAATCCGTCGGCGGTGGAGCTGAAGGACTAGGTATGTCGAAGACCGGATAGAGTGGCTTATAGGCACCGCCATCCAAGCTAAGAGTGTTGGGCGGTACTGGTTCCGGTTCGTCTAGGTCGTCTGACTTCGTTGCAGCCGTGCTGCGCATGTGAAGAGCCTCCTGATAATTGGGAGGAGCTAAAAGGTACAAACACAGGACGTCAATTTATACTGAAATTCGTAAAATTATAGTTCTAGGTAACTCACGAATGGATTCGTCGACAGCCCATGGACTCAAAGAATTCGGAGCTGGTGCAGTGGCTAATCTTTCAACAGCCAGTTCATTAACATCTAGCTGGGGGACCAAACCTCGAGGCTGGATGGGTACGTGTTGCGCCAGAGGAACACTGCCAATGGTCACAGGAATGCTGACGACCTCGTTGTTGTGGCAGCCCTTGACCTTGGCCTCCACCTCCACTTGGTAGGCGATCTGGATGATGCCGCACAGATTGAAGCAGGTGGGCGGAGTGGCCGGCACTCTGATCTCATAGCTAAACAGTTTCCTGCAGTTCCTTTGCACAGCGTCTCCCTTAAAAGTGTTGACCACCAACCTCTCGGATGTGGTATTGGGCATCGAAGGTGGCTTGCTGTGGTATGTCACCAGCATCACGAAACTTATAAGGAGCTGCTCCACCGGGATGTGGCTGTCGTTCGTGACCAGCACGCTGATGGGAACGTTCTGGCCAGGCACAAATCCTGTCTGTGGAACGGTCAGTTGGAGGGCCAAAGGATCTGACCGGCAAGGCCAGCAGCAGTAGGTCTTTGAGGTCTCACTGTGGGCGGGTACCTAAAAATATGTGATTAGTTTAGTTTTTAAGTGATTTTTATTCGTGTTAGATTTGGATTCGCACCCTCAGCAGTGGACTATCGAAGTTGAGGTCCATCACTTTAAGCACCGTAAAGCAACGTGTGTAGGTTTGATCAAATTTCCAGGGCCGGACCAGGGTCACGTTTGTCATGTACCGCACCCTGCCGTGTGCTCCCTCGAAAGACGAAGGACATTCGGTGGGAATAAGGCACACGAAGTTGTAAGTGTGAATGCCCGCTTCAATGGATACTTGGCCTGCAGATATGATTATTAATAAAGTGGACTTTCGTGCCTAAGTGGGGATTTACGGACTGCTCAGATTGGATCCCACCAAAAAAGTTTTGGACGCTATGTAATCCTCGCGGCCGTAGAATGTGTGACGTCTCCGCCTCCTGTTTCTGGTTACCCTTTCAATCCATCGCGTCTCTGCGTATCCGGTTATGTTCAAGGTGATGGCTGCGGAGAAAAAACTTGACGTATAAAATGGAATTTGATAAACAAGGGATGTAAGCATTTATTCAAGGTGTCAATTGTTAATTCGCACACGGCGTTTTTAAAAACTAAATTTTAATTCAATGGAGTCACAAATTGAATTAATTATTTTAATTTTTAAAAGTCATTCTAACGAAGCACACAATTTTTTTATGATATTTTACGCATTAAATTCCTTTAATCAAACATATTTACAGACTATGCGTTCACTTGGGGTATGCACCAAAACTTATACAAGAAATAGTTGTGTTTATAAAAAAGCCAAATATGTATCACTCCCTTTCAATATCAATTAATGCGAAACCCATTGATTATTTAAAAATAATTTAATCTTATCGAGCGCAAATATTTATCGTTGATGCATTTGTGTATGTTCATGGAACACCTTTCTATACACATTACATTTCGCACGTGTGGTTCTCGGCTCACTATAAATATTATGAGTCACTGGACTTGATCTTCGCTACAAAACGTTAACCGCATTTTAAAATGGTCGATAAGATAAGGATGACTCATGCCGCACTGCCAAATTCCAAAGGCATCTCTAACGAACTCCCTCACCTTTTACCAACTTCATCTTGTCCAGTTTCAACGTAACTCTGCCAGTTAGAACCTGGCCCCCAAAGTAGGTGCCATGGGGATTGTTATCGAAATCAATTTCACAGGTAACAACCATAATTGTAATTGTAACCGCAATTGCGTATTTATTGGCCGATCCCACTCTGATGCCAGCGCAAACACGACTGATTTGATTTTAATGCCAATGTTCAGTTATTTACTCCCTAACTTTCGAGAACACCAGACAGACTGGAATGGACAGCTTTTGCCAACGATAACACCCACATGCCCACTTGGGTGCCAGAAATCAACTGAGAATGAAACAAACATTGCGGTCGTTCTATATTGGTAGCGATGGCCAGGCCAATTTTGAATTATACATTTTGCCAAATGCAGTCGCGCAGTAAATAGCCTGATACCTCTGAAAAAAGCTCAAGGACTTCTTGAGTAGTAGGCGTGGGATTGGATGTCAAATAGTTTTCAAATTTGAAATAGTTTCTTCAGTCGCCATCATTTTTTCCCCTCTTTGTCCAAAGCTGCTCCCTCGCTCTTTTCTACAGTTGAAGTAGACAAATCAAAGACAGGATACAACGGCTTGTATGACTTCTCTTCCAGATTTCCCGCTACTGACTGTTTCTCCAAGTCACTATGAGTATGCATCGCCTCGGCGTAGCTCGGTGGCGCTTTAAAAATCGTAAGGTTACATAATGGGTACGGCCTTATTATAATAATAATAACTTACGTAGTGTGGATCCTTCCAACCAGGGATATGGGGGAGCAGCTGGAGCATAAGCTCCCTCAGCCCCAACCAAAGTCAAACCGCTTTGTTCTGGAACCACTGGCCCGGAGCTCTGTGGTGTGTATTGCACCATAGGCGGCGATATCGGAACACCACAAATAGTCACCGGCAGTATCAGAGTTCCGTTGATATGCATGCCCTTCACCTTGGCCACAACCTCGATCTGGTATCCAATCTTAATAATGCGGCACAGATGGAAACACGAAGGCGGAGTAGAGGGAATCAGCAGTTGAAAGTCGTATGCTTTCCGCGAGTTCCTCAAAACCCCGTCTGCCTTCAACTTGGTGACGGACTTACGCTCACAATTGGAACCTGAACTCAGGTCACTGTAGTAAGTGATCATCATTGATAGACCGACCTTTACTTCATACACCCGAATTTTGCTTTCGTTACCAACCAAAACATTTACGGGTACCGTCTGCCCCGGTACAAAGCCAGTCTGCGGCAAATTCAGCTCCAGCGTTAGAGGATCCGATTTGAAGGGCCAGACTCCAAAGGTTTTCTCAGTCTTGGCCTGCACGGGTACCTTAAAAGCGAATACGTTATTTTAGCTTTCTGTGCACATTAAAATTCAACTTATATTTACCTGTGAAACAGAGTTATATGTGTTTATGTCCATCACTTGAATTACTGTGAAAGGTCTTGTAAACACGCTGTCGTACTTCCAAGGCTGAATGATATTGACGTCTACCATATAACGTATACGACCATGGGTCCCCTCGAACGACGAGGGACAGTTGATGGGTATTTGACAAGCGAAATTATAGGACCTGGTTCCTGGCTCCAATGACATTTCTGTGCCGAATAAACCAAAAAATTATTTAACGAATTTCAATAACAAATTATCACTTATTGCCATACCAGGGCTTGATTCGGAACCCAAGAGATAATCTTTACTGGACAGGTATTTCTCAAATCCATTGTACGATTCTGAAGTGGACTTGTTGTTCGAATCAGTCTTGCTTTCGGTCCAATGAGTCTCTGCGAAACCTTTTAGCTTAAGTCGAATTGCTAAGTACATAAAATATTACAAAGTTATATGACAACTCGCAATTATGATATGAGCACTTACCTTTGATTTGAATCAACTTATCCGTGCTCAGAGTCACTTGACCAGCAACCATTTGGCCCGCGTAAAAAACGCCTTCCGTATTATTGTGAAATAAAATTTGGCAAATTATTCCCATGATTTATTTTATTGTTGGCCCCACCGCAAGTTTTATATTAATTTATGGCTGTCAATTATTGAGATGTTTTCCCTTCAATAGCCGCAATCAAACTGAACAAAAAAGTTTCTTTCAACTCGTTTGTGCTCTGGAGACCTTTAGGTTTATTTATCTTATCAGTACACATATAAATCTATTTATTGGTAAACACAAAAACCCCCTACAATTTTGATATACAGTAAATGGATGATTCGTAACCAGGTGAGCCAAGTTATCAGGTCCAACAGCGAAAGCAGCTGATGGTAATATTTCTGGCTGTAAAAGAAAAGCCCCCAAATGAGTTGAAACTCGGGCATCTGAGGAGACCAATTTCATTAAAATAAATATATTTTCTCATGGATAAGACATTGCGCAACTCGGCAAATATTATTCACGCGGGTCAAAACAGTTACCGCAGTTTTAGTACCTATTCTAATGTTTTTTAGTATTACTTATGAATTGTTTACACAGTGGGAATATTCATTTGCAATCGTTTTAAAGCCAAGTGCTTTTTTCTACTTCGTCATTGACATAGCCTCCATCAGTCTTGAGTTCATTTGTTCCCAAATTCAGTTCGTCCACTTGATTTGACAAATCAAAGACTCCGTACAAGGGTAAAAACACAATTGCGTCGTTTTTCTTCTCTTGTGATCCTTTGATGCCTTTTTTCTGAGACTTTTTTTTAGATTTCGAAAACTTTTGCGGATCCAGGGAGATGTGTTTAGCCGCGGCGTAGGTCGGCTGAGCTAAAATAAATATTGATGTGTTTATTTATAATCTTAGAAGAATTTTGTAAATTGGAGGGTAAACGGTTTGTTAGTATATTTCATTTTCTTAAAACTCCTATTTTAGTTACCAATAGAAGGATCCGCAGCCCATGGATTTGGGATCCCAAGTGGTTCTCCAAGCTGTTCGCTGCCAATTAAAATCAATGCCTTGGCATCAAGCTGCTGGGGTGGCAGGACTTCGCTCCAAGTCCTTGGTTCTTTTTGGAGTTGCTCCGTTAGCGGGACACTTCCAATAGTTATGGGCATGTGAAGGGATTGGCCGCCATGACAACCTTTGACCCTGGCCTCCGCTTCCACCTGATAGCCGATCTGAATGATGCTACATAGATTAAAGCAGGTTGGCGGAGTGGCCGGCACCTTAAGATCGAAGTTAAGTTGCTTCCGGCATTTGGTCGCCACGCCGCCTCCGGTTTTTAAGACCATCTCGAAACGATCCTTGTTGGTGTCCGCGGACGGGGGTTGACTGTAGTAAATCACCACCATAGTCAATTTCACGGTTATGTCCTCCACGGCTACTCCACTGTCATTGGAAACAACCACCTCCACCGGTACGGTCTGTCCTGGCACAAAGCCACCTTGTGGCACAGAAAGTCGCATACTGAGTGGCGACGAGCGGCAGGGAAAGCAGCAGAAAGTGCGCTGGGACTCCACTTGGCTGGGTACCTGAAATTGTACGAATACACAGTTTAAAATCATTTACGGCTAATTTCATACTAGAGAATGGTACAACACATGGTACAGTGGACAACATAAAGGTATAGGTATATGTGTGTACTCAAAAAATATATATAGATACAATTAATAACTAACTACGTTAAGTTATTGTGCAAAATGGTATAATAGCTGGTTCACGAAAGAATAGAAACCTATAATAAACAACAACACAACTTTTCCTAATTTGCCTAACGATACGGAAAGGCACTTTAAGAAACGATACAAGAACACATTTGAACCTTCAAAAAAACATTCGAAAAAGTTATCTAAGAAAGAGTATCAAAGAATATTGGAACGGATGCCAAAAAAACTTACTCTCAGCATCAGACTTTCGGAGTTCAGGTCCATCACTTTGATTACAGTGAAACATCGATTAAAATTCAGATCGTGCTTCCACGGACGCACGAACCTCACATTCACCAGATAACGTATACGACCTAGTGTCCCCTCGAAAGAAGAGGGACATGTGATGGGCAACTGACAGGCGAATCTATACGTGCTGGTGCCGGGCTCAATAAGCACCTCTGAAATGGAGCTTTGATTTCATTGTCTCTTGATTTATGGTGATTTATCATCTTCGAACGCACCTATGCTGGAACTAGACCCGTGCAGATAAGCCCTGGTGGCCAAGTAGTCCACATGTCCATTGAATGATTCACCGTTCGACTGATCCTCCGGATCGTGTTCTGTATCGGCCCAATGGGTTTCGGCATATCCCTTGATGGTAAGAATTACAGCTGAAGTAAAAAAATGCTTTTACTTTAAAAGCTATTTTAGCCCTTGCAACTCGTGCACTTCAAATCGAATTTGGTCTTTCCGCAAATAACATTTGCTTCGAATAGAGATATCGTGTAAAATGAATCAGCGCCTTACCTTTCACTGGCTCTTCCTTGTCGGTTTTAATAACCACCTGTCCAGAAATCAACTGGCCTGCATAATAAATTCCCCGGGAATTATTGCAGAACTCTATCTCACAGATTACCATGGTTCGGAATAATTTGTATGTTAATCCAGGAGCTGTTTAACTTTTACCCTGCCTGTGTCGTGGCGCCCAGCAAACTGAAGTCACCCACTGGATCTATTTTTATTTTATTTTTTTGTGCAGCATTTATTTGACCAACATTTTTATTTTATCTTATCAATGCGAAAGGTATCTCAGTATTTAAACACAAATTTGTACCATTGCTATCGAAGTATTTACATATGTAAGTGACAGCAATTTGGGAAGTACGAAACTAGCAGAGAGAACTGATCGATGAGAGCCAGTTTTGCCAAGGTTGGGTTAGGAATGATAAGGCGATGTAGCAATAGAGGAGTAGAGGACTAAAGGAATAGTGCCACTGATTTATCACAAAAGTTGTTAATATATATATGGAGGAATTTCACTCAACTGGCCGCGTTGCCAACTATTCAGAAATACAAACATTGCAGTGGGTTTTGTAGAGAGTTAAGGCGATAAGATAATGCCGGCCGACGGCAAAACTGAAAATGAGAGTCCAATACAGGTGGCCCAGTTGGCGCAGTTCGTGTTTAGCAGCGGGCGTGTTAGGACCAATCCAAAAGCTCTGGAGATCCATAAGCCCATCACTTGTTCGCCACCATGTCAAAGAACTGCATGATAACGTTCGACCAGAATGAGCACGGCACCTATTTCACCGGCCAGGTGATAACCGGCAAGGTGATTGTCAATCTGAACAAGACCAAGAAACTGCGAGGTAAGTGAGACCAACTAGGATACCCAAACAGTTCTGAAATTAGTGTCTGGCTTTTGTTTATCGAGCGCGACGTATCTTATCGCTTCGCATAATGTCAGATTCAGCAAACCATTGAAATGGGTAATTAAGTGATAACCATGCGGACACCCCAAATGTGCGATAATTGATGATTTCTGGAGCCGAAAGGGACCGATAACAACCTTACTTATGGCTGGGGATCTACCCAACTGATTTTATTTTCTGTCGAGGAAATTCCAGGGGACTTACTCACCGTTTACGTCTGGGCTTTGAAGTGATATGCAGACAATAAATGTTAATTCTTCGAAATATACACTTTCTAGTACTCTTAAACAGGTTAATTGTTGTCCTTAAATTAAACTGTATCATTTGGCATCTGCTTGAATAGCCCGAATCAAGTAATTATAAAATTTGTATAATTGCCTTTCAGCCTTTTTTTCCCGTTCTTGGAAATATCTGTTAAGGCTTCTCGCTTCCGTTTTATCTTATCCTAATTTTAGACCAACAGTGTGGGGTAATTCAAAAAGATAAACAAAGTGAGACACTTTTATGAGCAAGCCCGTTGTATTTTCTTTTTTTTTTTAACTAGGGAACTGTCTTCTTGTTCCCCTAGCCTACATTATAAGTAAGCACTTGGCTTACTCAATTTTGGATTTTCTTTTAAGAAACCCTCTTTTGCCTTTTAGGAATAAAACTGCAAATTAGTGGCTATGCCCAAGCACAGTGGCGCCTCCGCAGACATGGTAAAGCGGTGGCCATCCAAAACCCCAAAAAGCGATCGAAACACCAGTACAGCGGGCGGGAGGACTATATAGCCTCCACCACTTACCTCATGGGTTCCGAGCAAGGCAGCAACTTCAACATGGACGCCGGCACGTACACCTACACTTTTGCCTGCCCCATTCCCAGCCACTGCCCCTCGTCCTTCGAGGGTGCCTATGGACACATCCGGTATCTGGCCAAGGTCACCTTTCTGAAGCCAGGAGCTTCCAATCGTACCCACAACGTGGGTTTCACGGTCCTAAAGCTGCTGGACCTGAACCAGGAGACCAAAATGCTTCGGGAACCGGCGAGCAATGAGGCCGTGGAACACTTCTGCCTGATGCACACGAAGCCCGTGCAGTTGAAGGTTACTCTGCAGCAGCAAGGCTATGTTCCGGGTCAGTTCATGCTCATCCACGCCCATGTGCGCAATGACTCCAGTTCCGACTGCCACAAACTACTGATCATGCTGCACTTGCGAGCCACTTACACGGCGGATACGCCTTCGCTCCGCACCACCTCCGAGAAGATAATGCTGGTGAAGCGCGAGTGCGGTCCGGTGGCTCATCATGGGCAGCGGACATACACGGAAACCCTGAGGATTCCGGCCACGGCGCCCACCTGCGAGCACCTGAGCAAGGTGGTGCGGGTATCCTACGAAGTGCGTGTGGTGGCCGTTATGAACTGGCTGATGGCTAATCCGCGGCTCATTATCCCTGTGACCATTGGCAACGTGCCCCTGGCAACTGCGGTCTCCGGACCAGACTTCCTGCCAACTAACGCCTTCGCAGCTGGAAGTCCGCTGCCAGCCGACTTGCCATGTACCTCAACAAGGGCCATGGAACTGGCTCAAATGGCCGCAAGCGGGGTCAGCAACTCCGGCTACGAAATGAGTGAGGATCTAGAGGACTTTGAGCTTCCGGAGGACGGAGATGACGAGTTGGAAGCCGCCGACGATTTTGTACCAGATTTACGTGAGTACAAGAGCTGGGACTATACTGTGACACATGTTAAATAGAGTCTTTTGTATATAATTCCTTAATTTTTTTTAAAACTCTTTCATAAAACTATATTTCTACATTTTTATATTTTTCCATAGCTCCTCCTACGTACGAGCAGGCCATGTTCATGACTGCTGATATTGCGGATACGGACGCGAACACCGTCAGCGAGGCTTCCCAGTTTACTCCCCGCTACCCAGTTTTCGATGTGGACACATTCCAGAGCCCGCCGCCAAATCCTCCCCAGAAGAAGAGGCGTCGTCGCCGCAGACGTCCCGCCGATCCTGGACAGTCGAAACCAAAACCGGAGAAACAACCAGTGGAGTCACCTGTGCAGATCTGAGGGCAGTTTTCGCGAAAATCACGACTATATCTTATCTCGGCAGTATTTATTTCTTTTACGGTTCGCCAGTGTACTTACCAAAATGTTTACTATATATGTATGACTATCGGAATGATAAACAAGTCAGAATATAAAAGTGTCTACTTGGTGATATGCGATAAATTGTGATTATAGCCTAGACAACTACTACAACCAAAGTTATATTTATATTTGCTGGCAATTTCTATCGATATGCCAAAAGAATTTGGAAACATCTTCATTCCTACCTGATTAACGGCCCGTTTCGTCTTGTATAATAATACCTGCATATTGAAATAGTTTGAGTCTGATAGGTTATAAATTGAGAAGCGGACATGGCTATATCGGCTTGGCGCTCGATACGCTCGACCGTGACGATACACTTTGGTGGCAACGCACCAGGATTGAAAATTGAAACTACTGGGACATTCACGCTTTTATATGTAAATGAGTACAAACCATCGCTACCAGACGTAATCAACTATCTCAGACTTCAGTCCGTAACAAACTAACTTAATATGTATGTTGTAAAAAAAAACACTCGTTTTACAATCTTATGTAAATTTCCAATAAGATATAAAAATGTCAGTGTTGAGCAAAGCGTGTTGAGCTTTGCGAGTAACCCTCTGATTTTTGTTTACAAATTTAAAGATTTTTGGCCTTATCAATCGTAACAAAACAGCGAATGTCAATGTAACAACAATAAAGAGAAGAGAGTGGAGCAAAATCCAATATTGTTTTCAGTGAGCGCAAGCTCCAAAGCTCGCTCCTCGCTCATCGCCCCAAACTCTCCATCAGAAAAGCTTTGGCGCTCGAGAAGTGATGATGTCACTAACAACTCAGCTGTTGCAGACGCAGACCGGCTATTATTCTCAGTCTATATCTCACTTTGGGTGCGACGCTTGTGTCTGGCGGTAAATAAATTTCATGTTGCGCGTCGCCACTGAATAAGATCTGGAATTTCTAAATATATATTTGCCAGTACCCACATATTAACGAATCGCTTTCGGTTTCTAGGCGACTCTAAAATGCCTTCCAGCTGCTCTTTTGAGCTTGATCGCCGCGAACCTATTTACTACAGTGGGGAGACGGTCAATGGAAGAGCCATTCTGACCACAACATCCGAAAAGTCTGTAAACGGTGAGTTTTACTCGTAATGAAATCAATGGTGCAGATATGCTTTTCAGTAAATCGTTATCTCTGCTGACTTTGTTATACTCGTAGTACCAAGCCGGTTGTAACGAATGCAGCAAACAAACAAGTTTTTTGTGGCGCCAGAAAGTGTTGTGCTCATTATATAAGACGCCGTTAAGCGATCACTTATGTGTGTGGCTTTAATTATCGCCAATGTTTAATTCCTATCATCCTAAACTGTAGCTACGAATGACCTAATGAGCTCAGTTCAACCCCTAATACGAAATTCATTCATAAATTGATTCGTTTTTCAAATTGTCAATTCTGAAAAAAAAAAGCTTTTAAGACGATTATATTGGCATTTATGCAATAAAAACTCGCGAAAAGAGAGCAATTAGTATTTGATACATTTGATAGAGTGGATTAAGTGCACTCTTAATGCTCCATTGGCTTTAATATATAGTATGTGCTAAAAATGTATATACACGCATTCAAATACAAACCAAACCTGATTGGCAAAGTTTGTGTATAATATAATATTGTTAATATAATATCGATAATGCGAAATAACTAACTTTTTGTCACTACGATTAGAGGTATACATTCTCTTCGAGGGCGAGGCAAAGGTGCGATGGGACGAGCGGCGAACAAGGACGAGAGGTGGAAAGACTGAGCACTACACGGAGTATTTCCGAGGCAAACAGCAGTACTTGTACACCCGGACCTCAGTCTTTGCATCTGGGAATCTTCCACCAGGTACGCACACCTACAACTTCTGCATTCCGCTGCCCCTGGAATGCCCCTCGTCAGTGGTGGCGCAGTACGGCAAAATCTATTACGAGGTATCCGTGATCATCGATCGCCAGTGGCGCTTCAACAACGTCTTCAAACAACCACTGACGGTAATACAGACCTACAACCTCAACATGAGCCCCCAATTGCTGGTGAGTACAAAGGATGTTTCTGTGCGACAGGAAAAACTCACAAAAAATCAGCTTGGGTTCTTTTTGAGTAAGACAACAAGTTGAAACAAAGCGGCAGTAGACAATGAAGTTAATCTTAACATTCTAGCTTTAAGTTCCTAAGATCGAGGCGTTCATACGGACGGACAAATGAACGGACATCCTATTGATCCTGATAAAGAATATATGTATATACCGAATGTGGTCAGAAACGCTTCGTTCTGTATACGCTTTTACTCTACGAGTAACGATATTTTTAACTATCTTGTCCCGTTTCTTTTTATTGTTTTTTCTTTAACCGGACTCATTATTGTATGTTATAATTAATTGTATGCAATTCGAGTAATTAGTTAATAATAATCAATGTACAATCCTTTCGTACAGATGCCTCTAGTTCGCGAGGACATCAAGCACTTCTGCTGTTGGCCCTGTAGGTCAGGACCGGTTCTCTCGACGCTAACAATACCGTTCGGTGGTTACGCACCTGGACAGAAGATACGCTTTGCTCTGGAGATCGACAACCAGTCGAGCGGCTATGATCTGGAGGGCATCGAACTGAAGCTAAAGCAAATATACAGATTCCAGGCTCAAACGCCCCACCACAAAACCCGCGAAAAGGAGCTCAGCCTGAACAAAAGTTCGCAGCAGGAGCGTGTGTTGCGTCTCTCAAAGAAAATAATCGAAGGAACTTTGGCTATTCCAGCAGTACCACCTTCTTCTCGCTCCGATGGCATTATTTCGGTTAGTTACAAAGTGATTCTGACAATCAGCACGGGTGACTGCCACGTGGACTCGGACTTCGAGGTGCCGATTGTAATTGGCACTATACCATTGATCCAAAGTGCCGAGAATCCAGCCAGTGCAGCGCAGTGGATACCGGAAACACCGGACACTCCGGCCGGAGCTGCCGCAGATCTGCCTCCCAGTTATGACAAGTGCAGTAAGTATACAGGGAAAACATCAGATAATCTTCATTTGAATCTCCAAATTAAAGTTCTGATCGCTTATGGTGTTTTGTCCCATTCTAAAATGATTTATGTTTTTAGAACCACCAACCTTCGAGGAGGCCACAAACTTTGGAGAAAGGTTCATCGACATCGATCAGGATGAGCACAATCGCACGGATGACTTTATTCCCCGTTACCCCATGTACACCAACTTTGCCATGCCATCGGCTCCACCTCCACCCGCTGAAGAATCGGGATCCATTCAACCCGTTCCCGTTCTGTCACTACCTCATGATCCCACTGCCCCAATGAGCGGTCAAAACTATTCGGACCGCCCAACACCATCATACGGTTGGAACTCCAACTCTTAGATAGAACCAAGATAAAATCTGATCAAATGATTTTAATTTGCCTTACCTTTGGATATTAGTAATAAACATAGGTCAGTTGATTATCATGCTTGATATGAAACCAAATCTCAGGAATATGCATATATAAGCTCTCTAACATGCAGACAGAGTATATATAAGCATTTGGAAAACATTTTTATTTAAACTTTTGATAAATAATATCAAATATTTATATTTATATACCTTTTAATAACAAAAACCACAGCTAAGTAAAGAACTATGATATTTCTAATTTGGTAATGCTACAATCCTTCTTGGAACAAAATTCCACAGAAAATATATTTATACCCGTTACTCGTCGATCTGGCCATGTCCGTCTGTCCGTCCGTCCGTCTGTCCGTCCGTCTGTCCGTCCGTATGAACGTCGAGATCTCAGGAAAAGCTAGAAAGTTGAGATTAAGCATACAGACTCCAGAGACATAGAAGCAGCGCAAGTTTGTCGATTCATGTTGCCACGCCCACTCTAATGCCCACAAACCGCCCAAAGCTGCTACGCCCACACTTTTGCAAAATGTTTTGATATTTTTTCATTTTTATATTGGTCTTGTAAATTTCTATCGATTTGCCAAAAAAATTTCTGCAACGCCCACTATAACGCCTACAAACCGCAAAAAATTGTGTTTAAGACTCTCCTTCTCCCTTCCACTAGCTGAGTAACGGGTATCAGATAGTCGGGGAACTCGACTATAGCGTTCTCTCTTGTTTTAATTTCCAATTCTAAGCGAATTCAGAAATATGACGCATTGTCCAATATACCCACTCTGCCTGTAAGCAATGCAAATTTAAGTTTTTGTTTTCATTTTTTTTCAAATCCATAATTTAGTCAACAAATCGAATCAAATCACCAAAATAAACGATTCCCCATTATCGCCGCTAAATAAGTGAAATAAATTAAATCAGTGTAAAAACAAAAACCAACAAAGATATTGATTCTTAAAAGAAATATTTCCCTCAATTTAAAATTTCCACATACTTTCACCTGAAAATGCTGAAAAATTATATTCAAATAACATGAAAACCCTCCGAAACAATGAAACAATGACGCTATTGTGATAATGGAATAACATACATATATTTGTGTATTTTTGCGACTAAATGAAATAAATTAGGCGATGTAAAAAAATAAAGGTGTGGTGTCCATTCATTGGGACTTCACATCCTCCGATTGAGTCTGGTCCATTTCGTAGTAGACATATCGTGGTCTAAAATCCAACTGTTCACCGGACAAGTAGTGCTTGTTGGTCTTATTAAGATTGGTGGCCACCATAAACTCTGCTTCGCGGAAATCCGAAGCTAAATAGTATGACAAAAATAATATAAATTGAGATTCTTTAAAACGAGGAGAGACGTACCCAAAGATGTAGTGGAAACGCTGAAATTCGGAACCAACTTTGATGCTGTTTCGACTGGGGGAGTTGGTACCGGAGCAGTGCCCTCCATTGGTTCTTGCATTAGCAGTTTGCCAGGACACGGCGGCGTCACATTGCCAATGATGACCGGCATCCGGGCCGCAATGAAGCGTTTTTCCTGCTGGGTCGTGAGCAGCACCTCCACCTCGTAGTTAAGCTGCAGGCAGGCACATCCTGCCGCACTCAAGGTGGCCGCAGTTTGGGGCACTTGCAGCATGTGCAAATGCTGAAAATTTTGAAGTTCTCCACGGGGCAGGTTGTGTAGCTCGTGGCGGCTGCTTACAACAGTTTGCCGCTCAACCTTGCTCTCCATGCGCTTGGGCTTGTTCCTTAAGTGGGCAACGTAAGTGCTGATCTGAACAAGAGAATAAACCACTTCGCGAAGTAGCAATTTCTCCGGGTTGTGCAGCTTTACATGAACAGAAATACCGGCTCCTGGCGAATAACCCTGCCTGGGAATCTGGATCTGCAGATGCAGTGGCTTCATCCAGAACTTAAGGCGAGGAGTCTGCTCGTAAATCTGGACCTCACAGCTCCGAGTCTCCTGGCTTAAAGAGTTCTGTGGGAAAATCTGCAATTGTCGTACATGGAGCACCTCCTGCGGACGATCTGCACTGCTGTGGATGAGCACTTGGAGTGTGTACCGTATGTGTCCGTGGGCCCCCTCGAAGTTTCCTGCACAGTTCTTGGGCAGCTTCACATGGAAACCGTAGTTGTAGGTGCCCGCCTCTATGATCTGTGGCTGTGCGACCTCCGAGCCCACAAAATAATCGATTTTGGCAAAAAAATCCACGCGATAATCAAAGTCCAAGCTCTGAAGCAGCACTTGCGGGTCGTTTTTCTTTTTATTCTTCTGCTTTTGGGGCTGCTGCCATGCGGTGCTCGCATATCCATTGGCCTCCAAGCATATTGCTGAAATAAACAGCAAAATGGCAAAAAGATTAATTACATAAAAAAGGTATTACTATAATTAATAGGTATACAACATTATTATTCACAAATATTGTTCAAGTTACAATTATGAAAAGTTACTAATCAATTTTGCCATCGATAAGCTCACTGAAAGGTATTAGCAATTTGTGTTCCACCGACAAGCACTATCAGCAATTTGCCAGTCCATAAAAGAAACCAGATCTCAATCGGTGATTCACTACTTTAAATGGGGTAGCCCATGAGTCACGCTCCAACTTACCTTTGATTAACACACGCTCCGAAAGGGTCAAATAGACGTGACCATTGACCGTATCTCCGGCCCGATAGGCCCCTCGTGGGTTGTCCAACTGAATCTCACAGCGGTGGCTCATTCTGCTCAGCGTTCTGCTCTTTGTTGACAGCTCGACTGCTAACCGATGTCTGGCAGTTGTTGACAACATGCCCGCCCATTAAGAACGCGATTGAACGCGGCCTTATCGTTTATACTAGGTGTGAATGCTACCACAACCATGGCTATTATCTCTGGAGCTATATCTTATCTGGCCTAGGACGCTGCCAGCTAAGTGCCAAACAATTTGTAATTTAATTAAAACGCGTTACATTGGATGGCAGGTGTAGCCTACATATGTGCGAAAGGTTCGGGTATATCACGAACTCAAGGACTCGCAAGGCCAGTGATGAGTAGTAATTTTCTGTAAATAGCCAGACAAAATTATCGACATTTCAAGACACACAATTATTTTAGCACGGCTAAGTCAAAGCCCATGAGCGAATATATCGTTTATCTTTCAATAAGTTATTTAAATAGTTTTTCATCAGCACGCCACACAAAATATAATTCACAAGCTGATTGTTTGTATACTGCAATTATTTATTGTCCACTTAAGAACGCATTAATTGGTACTTACAATAGTTAGTAAATGTATGAAGTCGATTAAATATATTTTAACAGTAAATTTTGACGTATGTATAAGAGCGGTAATAAGTATGCTAGAAAAAGGAGATTTTGGCACTCAATAAGTTCGATTTGATCAATTGAGGATGGTACGCGAGTGTACAAATTTGCGCAATGAAAGCTCACTAAAACTAAACGACGGACTAGGATCCGGCCTAAAAATCCTGTATAAGCCTTAGTCTTGAACACTTAAGTTACTTATTACTGGGGATGGCAATACGTATATAAGACACTTTTGCTTTAGAACAGGTGCTCGTCCTGTAGATCCTGCTCGACCACTGAAACTTGTGCCCGCTGAGTTGGCCGATGCACCTGGGCAGTCACATCCACATCTTGTGCCTCCTGCTCCTGCTCCTGCTCCTCGACGTGTTCGGACAGTGGACCACAGAGGGATCCGAAAGTGTCCAGACTCCGGCCTGTGTGATCCGTGTTAAGCGATCCGTACGACCTGTAGATGTGCATATCCAAGCCAGAGTCCTCCATTCCGTGGGCCGGGGCTGTCCCAATGAGAGTGGAAAATCCAGGAAACTTGGGCAAGTGAATACGCTGCAGGACAGCTGCGGGGTTACTCCCTAATGTTTGCTGACTGCCTGCCAAGGTAGCAAAACTGAAAGAGGGCGGCACTGCAAATGGAAGTATTGAAAAGCTAATCAAGTTGTATGACGATCTCAGGAAAAGCACCTCCTTTTGATATAATTTTATTGACTTGGATGTGGTCCCTCGACTTTATTCAGCTATCAATTGAAATTTGTGTAAGCATTAATGTTAAGGACTTGATGGATTTCCCTTTCAAATGTTGGTTTAAATGAATTGCCAATATTGTAAATCGGGATTATTTCGTATTATTAACTCGCGGAATAAATATGTGGAGAATAGATAGGACTATCTTGTAATCTTTATACACGTTCCTCGTGGAGTAAGAGCGTATACTATATTCGTTGAAAAGTATATAACCGGGAGAAGGAAGCGTTTCCGACCATATAAAGTATATATAGTATATATATGCTGAATCTCAACTTTCTAGCTTTTATAGTTCCTAAGATCTCGACATTCATACGGACAGACGGACGGAAAGACGGACATGGCCAGATCGACTTTATATGATCGGAAACGCTTTCTTCTGCTGATAGTTAGAAAATCTCTTGTCAGAGTCATTATGCAATTTAAAAAGAAATAATTTAATCAATGGATATCCATACACACAAGAAATTATGATCAGTGCTCTTTACAAGGTCAAGTTCACTTAAACAGTATCTTTAATTTCTATTCTAAGCAAAAGTTACCGAATTATACAAAAGGATTTCATAATCAATCTGTCGTCCAACTAATTATATTTTAAAACTTGTTAAATACTAATTAAATAATATATCGCACGGTCAAAGCAATATTATATATTTATTTAGAGCTACTTTAATAAATCAGTTCATTTGTGTGATGATGATTTCACTTATGCGCATTTCAATTGCAAATAAGAACAAATAAAACTTACGGCAACTGTCGTAAGATGGTGGCTCGTCGTCTCCGATCACCCGATGCGGCTCGTCGGTTGCCGGATCTGTTTCTCCGGCGGACTCCTCCTCCACTGTTTGCGGCCTGGGAGTGACCCGCTCGATGAGGCGCTGTCTCTCCGGCGTGGGCGTCCTCCGCACTGGCTGCTGGGTGTGAACCGAGTCCCTGAGGTGTTGCAAGGAGGTGGTGCCCACGATGATGGGCACCGAAAGGTCCGTGTCGTAGTGAAAGTAACCAGTCTTCAGCTTTACCTGCAGTGTGTAGTGCAGGAAGACGATGTAGTTGGGATTCAGGGTGGATCGGGGCGTGTCCATGGGCATACAGATGCTGGACTCGTACTGCCGCTTGGACAGGCGCAGAGTGCGGTCCGAGATCAGCTCCTTGATTATCGTTTTGGAGTAGAAGTTCCGCTTCACGGGTTTTCGGGACAGAAAGACGAAGTGCTGCTTGATGGATACCTCCACGCCGATGATGTCGTAGTGTGGCGATTGGTTGTCCACCTCCAGCCGGAAGGGCACCTCTTGAAGGGGCGTGAATCCGGAGGCGGGCAAGGTCAATGTGGAGCAGATGGGACCCGAAATGCAGGGCCAGTGGCAGAGATACTTCAGGTTCTCGTCCCTGACTGGCAGCTAATGTAGGGAAATGTATTTATTGAATGATTGGTATGTTTGGTGTGATTTGAACAGCACTCGAATTATTTTGGTAGTGTTCCTTAAATCTTAACATAAACTATTCTAAAATCCATTACAAATTCAAAACATTTTTCATTAATGCAAAATGTACTATGTTTTATATGTCTGCAATATATACAAAAGCAGAAGTACTCACTGAAAACTCTGCATTGTAGTTGAGATCCAGGGTCTGCACCACGTTGATAGGCTTCCGGAAAACCTCGTCAAAGCCCCAGGGCTTGTCGATGGTCAGCGAGATGGTGTAGGCTATATAGCCGTAGGGACCCTTGCAGGTACTGGGGCAGTCCGGGGGAATCCTGAGGGTGAGGACGTATACGTGGACGCCGGCCCGGAAGAGGGTGTTATCGAACACATTGGTGCGGGAGTGTAAATATTGCTGATGGCCCGAGTAGTTGGCCGTCTCGCTCTTGCCGCTCATCGACCACTGAACCTTGGCCTCGCCCTCCAGAGTTACATATACGGCTGAGGATTTCGGAACTTGTAGTCTTTCCAGGGGGTAAGAAGTTAGGACTACATGGAACTCACCATTGACTCGCTTCACCTTGTCCGTACGCAGCAAAATGCGACCACTGATGTACTCGCCACTATTGTAGACCGGATTCAGGCGATCCAGCTGAAAGACACAGGTGGTGGGCATGGCTGCTGCACTTGCTTCCGGCTCGAGTTGACCGAATCTTCAATCTTCACTGCCAGTTCATCACTACTACTTCTGTGCTTCTGGGCTTTACGGAGAGACGGAGCAGCAAACAACCGCAACCCAACTTCCACACAGCCAGACGCGCACTAAGTTCTGAACGGCGAGTTCTTTGTCAGCATCCGACGCCATCGGGCTTTCGCTTTCCGGGGAGCGGAGTCTCGGGGCGGCCGAATCAATAAGCTGGCGCCTTGCGTCTGTGTAGCCGTCTACTGTCTGCTTCTGGTCTAATATTTCAGCGCGAAGCGTTCGGAAATGGAGCAGCTTTTGGCCGTGGGTCCTTTCGGTTTCCTTTGTTTCGCTTTGGCCGTGCTGGCCACACGCACACACACCCTCGCTCATGAGCTGGCTGAAATGGTGGACGAAAGCCAACGGGGCGGATGCTGGCGAGGTCAGGAGCCCATATCCACCACATACTGGGGTACATTTCAGTTATTACCATATATCAACCGTCGATACAACGGCCGAAAGAATGTCAACAAAACCGAGTAGTGCGTCACAACAAGCACTTTGTTTTCGGGGTGTTGGCTGTAGCCCTTGGCCACTTTGCTGCCGCATAACGTGGCACAATTAGGAGCCCGAAATTATTTGGGCACTCACTCCATTAATCCGGTATGCATAATTCCGATAATGAGAGCGTGCCAGTTGGCTGGGTAAAAGGAGGCTGCATGAAATGCGAAGTTCACAGTCAAAAGGGGAAAAATGTTCACATTTTAATGATGTATTGGATAGTAATACACGTAACTTAAATTTATTGGGAAGAGTAAAAAGAAAATACTTGGGGAATAAACTGCTGTATGTGTAAGCTAATAGTCCCACCATCGAATCCATTTGTTTGTTTGGATTAAGCATTTCAAGTTCAATTATGGTGAATTCCACAATTTGCAATAGCTTGGCACTGAAATTCCAGACTCGGCACGTGTCAGGGTAGCACTTTCTTAAAAAAGTATTGCAATGCTAATTGCACGTACGACTGTTTTCTCTTTGGGCCTTTGAGCAACTTGATGCGTTCACAATGATTGCTCGGCGCCAAGGCGTCAATTTCCCGGGAACAGCTGTGGGCCAGAACTTGATTAATTGGCCCAAGCAGCTCGCCATGGCTAAGGGCTAAAAGGGACAATAATTAATTACTTGTGGCCCTATTAATGGGGAACATGTGGACTTACCCATGTTTACGAAGCAAAGTCAAGACGATTCCAAAGAAGAATGCACGGGGGGTGCAACAGTGGCCACGAAAATGGGTAGTTTGATTGGGGCATTCAAGAAGTTGGATGTCTCAATATAATAACTGATTTGTATAGGTTCCATCTGATCTGGGTGACTCATAATGGGGGCTGTCAAAGGTAGGCGAAGATTACCATTTAATTCGGGACTCTCGGCCAAAACTTGTGTCACTGTCTTGGTTTTGGCCTTTGGCTGCTGACTAGTGTAGCTGATTTTTTTGCACAAGCGGGTTAGAAAGTCCTGGACTCCATCTTTGGAATGGATTTCATAGCTTACACTTTGACCCGGAACAAAGACACTTCGAGGGAGTGTAAGGGCCATATTCGAAGTCTCTATGTATTGGGGTTTCAGATCGTCAAATTCCAGACTCTTTCGTATCACCAATCGCTGATGAAAGCATTTGTTGTGTTTCCCACTTCTTTCAAGAACAACCTTCAGCGTATACTCCACATTGCCAAAAGGAAGCCTACAGGTGGCTGGAAGATGTTCAGGAAACTGAAACTTAAAGTCACCCACTCGAAAAGTACCAGGCTCTAGACGAAGAGCTTCGGTCAACTTTTTTGTTTGACTTATGTGCACCATGCTGCCGTTGTAATCCACTTTGGCGTAGTCCAGGTTTCTGGTACTATCATTGTGCTCGATTTCCGGCTGACCTCGAAGTGACTCCCGCCAGTGAACAGTCGAGACTCCATGGAGAGTGATACTTACGCCTGTTGAATGGGGAACAACAACAAGATCAGCATAACAGATTGTCCAACTGTTGGCACCACTTTCGCCTATCTAATCACTAAACCAACTCATTTGCCTAATGGCATCTTACCCTCTAATTTGAAATTTTTTTTCCCGTCGACTGTCACAGTGAGCGATCCCGAAATTTGCTCGCCGGTGTAATAAATGGCAGCGGCACGCGATAAGTTAAATTCACAATTTATTGGCATTTTCAGTGGTATGGAGTAGCTCTATTATATGTGTGGTTTTTACTAAATTTCGCATTCACGCGACTGAGACTCCAGTTGCGACCTCGCCAACGGACGGCAAACAAGTAACTGTGACTGAGACAACTTGAGGTTTCAGCCGAAGCCGTTGGAAGTCTGAAAAAGTTTTTCCACACGAGTCGTCTGAATGAGAAATGGTTGCTGTTTTACTGCTAATTTGGCCAGAAGTCTGTTTTGGGCGCAGCGAAAAAAAATATGTATATTAAGCTTTATGGTCCAGCTCAGTGAACTGAGATTTTCTGCTGATAATACCGTGTACAGGATGTAAATGTTACTACAGCTTTTAGGTGTACGTAATATATTTTGCTTGTTTTGCTTTATTGAATCGGATTAAATGGAATTAAAGACAGTTAAGACTTAGGAATAGACTTATATGATTGTTGGTTAGACTGGCGCTTAAATAAGAGGAAGTACAAAGTATATAATAAGACAACGCATTCTAAAAGTAATCGCTTGTATATAAACTAGAGCAAAAGAGACTTTTATATACCATTAGTTGGACAATATTTTGTTTAGACACCTAAAAAAATGGTGATGTGATGATTTCAAATAATAAAAAACAAAGTACAATTTAGCTAATCCTTGCTTGTAAATTTCTTATAGATTTATAAATACAATTTTCGATATTAGAAAATGTTAGTTTCGCGGCTAATTTCGACTCTCCCTTTGGTAAAATTGTGCAGATTTTTTTAATATTACGGCTAAATGACTTCATCTAACTTCTCACTACGTTGTTCACATATATTTAGCGGGCGACCACTGATCAGGTTGTATGTTCAATCTGTTTACGATTAGCATTTCTTAAAAAATAATTTTATAAGATTAGTTAAAAAGGGGGAAATAAGGATAAGAAGAGAAAGCCTTGGAAGTATAGGATTGATTGTAGAGAGGTTGGATAAAATAATTAAATAATCCAATTGCATTTTAGCTTAGATAGCGTTCTTCTCCAAAATATTCCATTCCGCTTTGGTTTTGTAAAAATGTGCTCGATTTGCCAATTGCAAATGGCAAATTGCAATTGCAAATTACGCCCTGCTTTAAGTTCTACTATACGTTAGCACATTGGGTTAAATTTTCCAATCCTTAGTATTTTGATTTCGATTAAATATGTCGGCTTTTTGGTTTAGATTTCCGTATCGTTTAGTCCCAGGAAGTCTCATTTCTTCTCAGAGGTGAGGGACGACTCTCCTCCTCGTGTGTTCGTGGTCACCTCCTCATCCGTTTCCGGTGCCGCCGAGTCCTGGCAGCTCAGTGTGAGACGCATCCGGGAACTGGACTCATCGTAGAGCGTCTCTACGGTTTCGGGTTTCGAAGGAAAAGGTGGGGTCGTGAATGGACGGTACAAAATGTAGCATGTTTTGGGGCGGTAACAAGAGAATAAATTTACAAGATAAGCACATTTTAAAATTGATTCTGCTCGGCTTACGTCTAATTAACAGAGAAATGCATATTAGGAAAGTAGAAAAAGTTAAGATATGCTTTTAAAATTTATAAAACGTTCTTAATTAGTATTTGATAAAAATATTTGTCTTAAACATTAAAAGACGCCATATTATAGAATCAGCGAACGTCACTATATAATTTAAAATTGATAAATGTTTTTGGTTCAGATGCATATATATTTTTGTCGTTTTAGCTAAAAATTTAATTCATATTAAGTAAATATTATAAAAAACGCATATGTATATGTATTTATGGAAGAAAATGGATAAATTATATATTAAGAATAGTAAAACAATTTTTATTAATTTAAGTTCTATAATTATATATGTAATTATAATGCAATAAAACGTGCAATTATTTTAGATACACTATTTTATATAATAGGAATAAAGTTTAATTCATTAAAGTGATATGGACAAGTAAGTAATGAGATGCAACTGAAATGAGATAGGCTTAGCAGACACTCAAGGACAGCATTGAACTTTAAAATTCAGACGTCCCTTTCAACGGGTTATGAAATTCTTCTTATCAGACATGAACAAACTTTAATGTTGAAATGAAGTTCCTTTGGTTTTGGACAGACAAGTTTTATCTCGCGTTCAATCTCAATACTTGAACATAAAAAAGTAGGTATATGAAAATGATCTAACTACTATCAAGTAAAGGAATAAAAAAGAACATAGAAAAAGCCACTCAGCCATTCAATTGATTGGATCATTTTTCATATTAAGCATTTGCTTCTTTGGTAAACAATTTTTGGTTTTTTTTTTTGATGGGGTTTTATGTGTCGGATTCATTAGAATCATCACTACCGGGCGGTATGGTCGGTGTCTCATAATCGTAATAGACCGGATAACGCGGCTTAAAGGGCTCACTTGTGGTGACATCAGCCTGAGCGGACAAAATGCTGCTCATGCTAACGTTGGTCAAGAACTCAGTGTCATCGCAGAACTTCTCACTTAGAGCCATGGCGTCTTCATACGAGGGCGGCACTGTAAGGAAAAGAGTTGTAATAGGTCCATTCGGTACAACAATATACATAAATATGATGCTCAAAACTAAATTGATGTTAATTACAAAAATTAATTACAAAAGGTTCAATTTCAAAGGCAGGCTCAATAGGTATTCGGTGGTCTTACTCATGGGTATATAGTCCGGGGGATTATCGCTATCACTGGTCACCAATATCGCTGGCATGGCCGTTGGCCTGAGGGCGGCAGTTGTTGGCGTTGATGAGGGCGTGGAGCTTGTGGGCGTGGGACTGGCACTCACTATCATATTCGTATTGCTATTGGTCGGCAGTAGTCCACCCACAAGGCGTCCATGATTGTTGTTGTTGTTGTTGTTGTTAATGGAGCTGATACGTCGAAGCTGAACTGAGGCACTTGTCCGGTCCCGATCTCTATCTCTTTCTCGATCCAGATTCATAACCCTATCATTATCCCTATCCCGATCCCGATCCCGATCCCGATCTCGAACCCTTTGGCGCTGCTGCGTCGACATTTGTAAATTTTGACTAACTACTTGGTGCTGTTGCTGCTGGCGATTAAATCGCAGCAGGGCCTCCGGACCATCCATGATCGGAATACTGCCGATGGTCAGAGGAATCTTCAGCTTAAGTTTCCAGTGAAACTCCGTGGGATTCACAATGATCTTAATCGAATAGTTAACGCTAATGGGGCACGTCGGCTTCACCGAAGTGGGCGGTATCGAGGGCAGGTCGAGATACCCCCTGTACACCTTCCTCGACCATCTCAGCACGTTTCCGAACTGCTTCCGCGCTATCAGGTGCTTGTCGTAGCGGTACTCATGCTGCGGGTCGTGCGACTCGTAGCTCACCTCCTGCTTCAGCTTGACCTCGCACTCGGTGATGTCGATCGAGGACTCATTATTGATGTACAGCACGAAGTGGATCTTCTGGCCGGGCGCATAACCGCAGTACGGCGTCGAGAACTTCACCGTGAGCGGTCCTGTGGGGCAGCAGAAGCTCCAGAAGCGCTTTCGATCGAGGATCTCCAGTGGAACCTGGGGAAACCGGTGCATTAGCAATAGTCTCAATAATTTATGATAGGAGGGTAAAATCTATTAGCCTATTAATGAAACCACAACATACAAACCCATTTATACCTACATGCACCTTTTTGGGTCGCCCATCGACTACGTCTATTAAACACTTACCCTGTAAATGGCATCAGCGTTTAGGTCCAGCGGCTGTATCACCGTAAATGGCAGCTTGAAGACCTTCGGGTGGCGAGCGGCCCTTTCGATCGTCGTTATGATCTCGTAGTGGATCTGGCCATACTTGCCGTCGAACGACGTGGGCAGATTGTCGGGCAGAATCACGTGGAAGGTGTACGAGTACTCGCCGGCCGGCCAGTCGAAGCTCGAGTTGTTCGCGCAGGATCCGAGGACGTAGGACCGCGAGGACAGATACGATCGGTAGGCACGGCACATGGCGCGCTCGCTGTCGCGCGGATATCCCTTTTTTATCCAGCGTATCTTCGCATAGCCGCTGACGGTAACGTGGATGCCTGAAAGTATTCCCCACCCCGCTGTGATTAGGGATTGCGGAAAGGAATTGAAAGGCGCGACCGCCGAAACAGCGACTCATCGCTGCCGTCAGACGCCTAAACTATTATCTAAAACTATAAATTAGATCTATTGCGTCAAAAAATGTGAAAGCCTTTAGATTGTATAGTAAAGCCTTAAAATTTAAATGATATTTCAAAAACGTACAAACTATTCCAAATTTGACCGAAGTCAGATGACTGAGCCACTATTTTGCGCGTGTAAATGGCTTTTGCACAAAAACGAAAACTAACAAATAACCACGCCTTTAACGAGTTCATGGATATCTGAAAATGGCGGCATGCCAAGAGCAGCACAACAACTGCAGGATATTCCACAGTGGCAGTCACAACAGCCACATATTTTTGGGGGCAGGGCGCTGGGAACAACGATTAATAGTAGAGCACTTTGAAATCGGCGCCTGGTGGGAGATACATTTTAATATTGCCATTAGCTGGTGGCCTTCGTGCATTTAAATGCACACCGAAATGCCAAGTGACCGCATCACTCATACGCCCCGTGAGTCATGGACAGCGCTTATAGCGTAGTATACATTAGGGGGCTCACCTTTAATGCGCTTCGTGGCGTCGACGCTGAGATCAACAACGCCGGATAGCTCCTGTCCGGCATAGTAGACACCTTGTGGATTATTATCAAATGATATAAGGCACTCAATGGGCATATATTGCTATATAGTTGTCGTTTGTGTTTGTGTTTGTGAGTCCGCTTGTTCCCCCCGTGGATCCGTCTGTGTTAGTGGTGTGTTTGTGTACTTCTGTGTGTGGGTTTGTTACTGTGACCTGTGCAAAAATCAGACCACAGATGTAAAAATATCACTTTTCCCTTGCTGGCTGGAGAGTATGAATTGAAGAATTTTGGAAATGGGCTGTCTCGTTCATTTGCTATATGTCATCAAGCCATTTGCACTTTGCCTTTGTCGCCTTTGTGGCACTCGCAGTGCATTTTATCGGCACCCAGCGGCCTACACACATGCACACGAGAAATTTGTTAACGCTTTCCACGAGCCACCGACCGTCCGACCTCAAAATTCCTTCCGCCGTAACCTACTTCTCTCTGCACGCACTCAACCGACGGGGCAATCACTTATGGATATTTGGAACTGTTCGCAGCATTAACACGGCCGTGGCATATTAATTATACTTGGTGCTTTCCTGTGGCCCCCGATTGTCAGTCTGTCTGTCCGCTCGTCCGCCTATCGCAACGATTCCGGGCTTGAGCTCCTTTTTGGCGTTTCGGTTTGTTTCACTTCGATTCGATTCAACTCTCGCTCGCCGCTCACAGCAAACACGTCCAGCAGCCGTTCGTGTTGGATTTGCTCTACCCGCATGTCATCATATCGCAAGGGCCTAAGCTGAGAGCCGAGCGTAGGACATACGTACTCGGGTCGTTTGGGAAATCCGACAGGACCTGCGGCTCGCCAGAACAACAACCCCCTGAGAAAGCCGCCGCGCTGAGAGTCACGCACACGTGCTGCCGCTGTTTGTTTTTGTACACATTTTTCGCAATGGGAGAGTTGTCAAAGCGTTGATGCGAATAATATTATGCTCTCTTATCGTTCGAAAACTAGTGTTTTCAAATTGTATTTCATATATTCGTGTGCACAAAATTGAACTCAAGGCATATTTAAAAAAAAAAACTTATTGCATTTTGGTTTAAAATCGCTCTTAGACTCAAAATGTTTAAATAGCGCGACACCTACGGACAAAATAAAATGTTGTTGGTAGTGTCACCTACAATAATACTAAATTTAACCGATACGGCAACTCTAATCGCTATATCCTTCTGGTTTTTGTTTAAATAGCGCGACACCTACGGACAAAATGAAAATACAAAATTTAGGCGATACGGCAACTCTCATCGCTATATTCTTCTGGTTTTGGCGCCAGGTGTCGCCACTCGGTATTTTTTAAATCCTCAATAGGTGGCGAAGAACTAGTTTTCTGATAGATGGCACCACTGAGGAAGCAGTATTTTGCCGATAGATGGAGCGAGAACTTATTATTTTATCGACAGGTGACGCCCCGCAGACATTTTGTTTTGTCCACAGGTGTCGCACCCATTACCTATAACACCTTTGTGGCAGCACCGATATATTGGTAGCGTCACCTACAATAATACTAGATTTAAGAGATACGGCAACTCTTAAGAATTAAGAGTCATTCTCTCGAAACTGACTTGTGGTACGCGCGCATTGTGTGTGCCCTTATTATAATAAAGCATTATAATTAAATATATACGCAATGTAAGTTAATGGCGAAAAACACATCGCTATAAAAAATGCCGAGTGGCGATACCTTACGACAAATCCAGAAGTATTTCACTTTAGCGCCATCTAGCTCAGCTAAAAAGTTATAACAGTCGATTAACATTGCTGATAACGATGGAAGGACCGTATTTACATGCGCAAGAAATACGGCGAAAAAGCGTGACAAAGTGTGACCCGCTACACTAAGCGCAGACAGATTTCCTAAAGTTTTGCCATCAATTTGCTCCCCGGTTTTGCTATTGTTTTGTTTGTTTGCTTTATCTTGACCATATCTGACCTTGAATAAGTACGTGTATGTCTTATCTGTGAAATCGGCAATAATCAGTAAATAACCCCACAAACACAGTGAAGTTACTGCTTCGCAGGATGAGCCAAGGAGCTTCGGAGGTGCCACTTTCGGGTAAGAAACTCCATTAACTTAATATTATCCTATAAATGGCAAGCGTTTAACACTGTGTAACTAGCACTTCGCCTAAAGTACTGCGAGCGCAAGGACGCCTTCCTGGAGGATAACATCAAGGTGAAGAACCCCTTTTGCGTATTCCGAGACTGGCTGGAGTTGGCCCTGAAAACCCCGGAGATCTTGGAGCCCAATGCCGCCGCTCTGGCCACCGTGAGTCCGGAGGGAAGGCCCTCCAACCGCTATGTGCTGGTCAAAGAGGCCACCGCCGAGGGCTTCACTTTCTTCACAAACTACGGAAGCCGCAAGGCGGAGGACATCAAGTCCAATCCCAATGTAGCCATTTCCTTCTACTGGCTCCCTTTGCGGCGAAGTGTCCGCATCGAGGGCGTGGCTGAGAAGATCACGGCGGAGGACTCTCTCAAGTACTTCCACCAGCGACCTAGGGCCAGCCAAATAGGAGCAGCTGCCAGTCCGCAAAGCCAGCGGATTCCGTCGCGCAGCTACTTGGACGAAGTGGAGGCAACAATCAAAGCGCAACTGGGTGCCGATGGCGAGGTGCCGCTGCCCAACTGGGGCGGGTACTTGGTGCGTCCCGACCTTATTGAGTTCTGGCAGGGTCAGACCGATCGGCTCCACGATCGCATCCGCTTTAGGCGAGGTGCAGGAGTGGAATCCGAAGTCGACAGCAAGCTGGTCCACAAGGGAGAGGATGGCTGGGTGTACGAACGGCTGGCTCCTTAGGACCTGGGAACTGGAGTTCAGCTACAGATGCATTGAAAATGTCTTCCAAATTTAGTTGTTGTGCGCAGGATAAAGAAATGTTCAAAGCTGCTTCAAAATATACACGTAGTTATAAAGCAACAACTGTAAATGTACTTGCATTCACAACTACCAAATAAAAATTGCACGTTAAATATTAATTTTCGATTTGAAAGTACATGTACTAGCTTGGATAATGCATAGTTTACAGCTTACAATATGGCAGCAGTGTTTAACATAACACTTACGTCTTAAAGGACTTGTTAACAAGCAACATAAGCATTTTTAATCCGTTCCCTTAAAGTTTGTTATAAATTGTAAGCTACATCAAAAATTACTATGTCGACTGTTTTGATACAAAAGCTGTGTTGTACGCTTTGGTCACCAGGATCAATAAGCCGCTTTGCGCAGCACATGAGCCATGTTTCCCACCAGGTGAGCTATATAGCCAGCGAGGAGCAGCGGGTATACGAGGAGCCGCACGTGATCTTCCAGAACTGGCTCATGACCGCCCAGAAGGAGGCGCCTCAGGTGCGGCCTCGACTAGCCTGCATGGCCACGGTGGACAAGTCTGGTGAGCCCGTGACCCGCCTGACCAACATAGAGGAGGTCAATGCCAATGGAATCACCTTCTTCACGACCCTGGGCAGTCGGCAGGCGGGCGAGATAAGCGCCAATCCGCACGTATCTCTACATTTCAACTGGGCGCCGCTCATGCGCAGTGTCCGCATAGCAGGATCTGCTCACCAGCTAACGGAGGAGCAGGCTCGGGACCAGTTCCGACGATTCCCGCGCCACATCCAGATGAGCATCACCCATGGACCACGATACGCTGCGGCCGACTGGCAATCCCGATCTGGGTTCTTTGCGCGGATCGGAGAGCGCCTGAACACCTGGCTTGGCAAGGAACCCGAGCAGATCCACATGCCGCACAACTGGGGAGGCTTTATTCTTACTCCCAGCCTTTTTGAATTCGGAATGCTCAGCGGAGAGAAGGCCGGCAGGACTCGGGTGCGATTCCGTCGTTGTCTTGAAATGCCCAGGGTATGTAGGTCCAAATCATAGGTGTTGCACCCAATTTTTGTACCTCTTGTTTTATTTTAATTACACAAAGATAATTTATATATTTAATTTCATAAATCCATTTCTTGCAGGGTACAAGAGTTGGTACCGTTCAAGCTGAAAGGCAGGACTGGGTCTATGATTCCTGTGAGGAAAATTGATATGGAAACACTTAAGCATCCAATTTGGCTTTAAGTTTTTCTGTGTATAAAACCTGGTAGAACCTGATGATACGGTGATCATCTTTATGAACACCGCGTGTAGCGTACGTTATTCCCTTAGTGCTAAATCTTAAGTCAAATAAATTTATTAGTTAAACAAGCATTATTTAATAATCTTCGTCTAGTTTCATTTACAACAAAAAGAAACCTTCAGAAGCTTTTTAATTTCTGCTTAGCATTTGTATAATTCTACCCGTTACTCGTAGAGTAGAACAAGTACAATCAGAGGGAAGCGTTTCCGACCATATAAAGTATATATATTCTTGATCTGAACCCATAGTCCAGTCGAACTGGCCATTTCCGTCTGTATGAACGCTTCGACCTATAAAATACATATATAATGTTCAGATTAAGCAGCTTCCAGAGACATAGATGCAGGGCAAGTTTGTCGTTTCATTTTGCCACGCCCACTCGAAAGCCCACACTTTTGAAAAAGGTTTTGATATTTTTTTAATATTTTTAGCAAACCCGCACCCCGCACGTTCGCAGTTCCTCTAGCTCAGTAACGGGTATCTGCTAGTCGGGAAACTCGACTATATCATTCTCTCTTTATTACCTTTCTTTTCATTTCATTTATTTTCTTCTCCGTAAAACAAACACGAATATATGTATAAAACCATAAAAGCCGGTTTTTCTGTGATCCGACGATTTCCAATGAATCATTACTAATCGCGTGCAGTCTGTTTCCTCCATTTTCAAGGGGGTAAAAAAGTAAATTAATTGGCCGTCAGGCGAGCTTATGTAGTTAACACATCGCTGCCAAATTGGATTTATGTGAAAGCGTTAGTTCATTCAGCATATCCCATATAAAATGCATTAAAAGCACGGACCGCAGCCGCCTAATTGGCTGTCCTTGGGTCCTCAAAATGCCAACTGCAGGTGAGAGTGTACAAGTGTATGGCTGTATGGGTGTGGGCACGTGAAAGCTTAATAAAATAAATAGGCGAGTGCAGTCGAGCGCAAAGAGTAATGCCCGCCGGGAAATGTGGAAAATAAATGATAAAAATGTGGGATAGCTGGTCGGATGGATGTGGCGTACAGGGATGTGCAGGGAACGACGGCCAAGCGGCAGTGACAGCAGACAACAAATAGTGAAAGCCAAAGCGCAAGGCCGGAAAAGCACACGCCACCAAGCCAAGCCATGCCACTATGCACACCCACATTTTCCGCCCGCTCTACAAATTTGCCTTTGCACTCCTTTGTAATTGTAGCCATCGCTCTGTCAGGCGTTCGCTTCCTTCCTCGGTTCGTTTTGGGCTTTCCTGTTTACTTTGTCCTGGCCTGCGCTTTGTCTTATCCTTCTTCTCTGCGTTTTGTTTTGCTCGTCCTGTTTCGTTCCTTTTCGGCTTTTCCCGCCCGCACAGAGCGTTTCAAATGTTAAGCTCTTTCTCTCTCTCTGTCTCTGTGAATCTCTCTCTGCGGCTCTCACGGAAAATGCAGAGAGCGCGCGAACTTGTTGGCAAGGATAATGAATATTTCTTATTTTCGTTGCGTGCCAGCTCAGCTGGATAGGGTTGCCAGCGTTGTCAAAATTCGACACAATATAAGAATAAGGCAAATAAAATATATAAGAAAATATTTCCTAATTATGCCAAATACTTGTAGAGTAAAGGGGTATACTAGATTCGTAGAAAAGTAAGTATATAACAGGTAGAAGGAAGCTTTCCCGACCTTTTAAAGTATACTTATCAATAGCCGAGTCGATGTGGCTTGATATTTCGATATGCCAGAAAACAGTTAAAATTGGAATACTCAAGATATTTTTTAAAACCATTGCTTTAACATAGAATTTAATAGTAAAAATATACGTTATATTGGATTAGCCCTGCGAGGGTTTTTATTAATACATTTCCTTTAGTCAGTTCATTACTTCTTTTACTGTTCCCTTTCCGTGACTTAAAATAGATTTAACAACAAATTTATAGTTTAGTCACTTGATTACTTTGTTTACTGTTCCCTTAAGGAAATACCAGCATTTTCATCCGCCACCTGGCAATCCTAGCCGTCATTCTGCCGCCTTTCCTTTGGCTTTGGACCAGGCCCACTCCGCTTTGGGCTACGGCAACTGGCAGCGAACAGTGAGGGTTGCGGTCTCGTTCAGTTCACCGCGCGGCTCCGGCAGTTTCGCTTTCTGATTGAGACTCAGATTCAGGTTCGGTTCCAGTCTCAGTTCGGAGCAAACTTCGGCGGGGAGCAGAAGGAGCTGTGGAGCTGTGTGCCAGAGCAGGACATAAAAATAGACACGAAGTACTGAAACAATAACTCGAGGCGGCGAGCTAGAGTAGAATTTTATACATATTGAATTGCGAGGGAAGGAAGCAGGAAGTGGCGGATAATTAAGGATAAAAACGCAATTTCAATTATCGTTAGTGTAATCTTGAATGTGAATTTAAATGTGAACTGTGAGTGCATGGTGTTCCGCAATTTATGGTAGACACCTAGATACTCTGGATGTGGCGTACTTTTTCCCATTGCAAATTAGTTAGTGTGGTCTAATCAAATATATACATACATATATACCCATATATTTAAATTGAAATTTGAATATACACTACACGTATGTTAAAGTGCAAGTATTTTTGCTATATTTATTAAATTTGTATTGCTTTATATGCTTGTCGAACGCTCGTGCAATTATTGTAATCTGAATACAAGAAATCTGAACGCATTCAAATGGCAAAGGACTAGAAATCGGAGTTCATTTCCCCAAAAATCATAAGTGTGTAAGGACATTTGCCTTTGTCGGGGGGTGTGTCCAAAGCCGAAAGTCCTTTTACATAAGCAGGTTGAGCTGCAAATGGGACAGCCACCTGCGGCTACACGTCCCCTACTCAACGCTGGAATCCCTCGCTTTGTTCGCCGCTGAGTGCTGCGTGTCCTTGCAACGTGACAGCCCGATTGTGTCCCGGATATGCAAAGAAGTCCCACATCCCGACAATGGCCCACTTAAAACTGGACACCCTTCACGTGCAGCGAAGCCCTCGCGGCTCCCGCAGGAGCAGTCCGAGCAGCGGAAGAAGCAGTGCCTGTAGTTCCGGTAGCCTCTCCCCGGTCCCCATCATCCCGATCATCTCCATCAGCCACGATGGCGACGAGTCTGAGTCGGAGTCGGAAATCGAAACTGAGCCGGCGCGCCTCTTCCAGCGCCGCATGTCCACCAAGTGCACCAGTAACCTGGTAAGTTCAAGGATCTGGTCGTACTGTACACTGATATAGTTGGTATCAGTTTCATAGTTTTCGAGATACAAGAGATTTCGATTAGGCTTAAAAGGACATTCTGCAATACAAGTGTTGCATGACCAAAACTAATTGCATCTGAACTCTTCATAGTACTCATAACTGATTATTTAGAATATATGAAATGAATAATTTATTTTGATTTTATTTTGTATCAAACATGATTTTATAGCAGAAACGACGGCATTTTCTCTGCATATGTCAGGAGTCCTGCGGCTTTGTCACGGGACCAACCATCGAGGTGCAGCGGAGCGTCCTCGCCAAAGTTTCTGGAGCGGAAGTTGCATGCAAAGGGGCAGGGGCAAGCCAGCTTTATATGCCAGTTGCGTGTGTCGAGAGTTTATGTTTCAAGTGCCTTGGTGAGCTACACCACTGCCAAAGGTCAGAGGCGCAGTTCAAGAAGTCGGTAAAGTATTTTAGCTTCGCTGTCGCATAGGTCAGGGGTCAGGGAGGCCCCCATTTGCAGATTGCTTCGCCGGCTTAGCGGACGCCCATTTCAATCACCATTTAGGTGCATTATTAAAATGTAATCCGACGCTGTCCATGTCGCCCGAAATGAAATAGAATTGTATCAACTTGCGACTCGCGGTGGCACAAAAAGAGCAGAGTCGAGCGGACCGTCGGCGTATTTTAATTAAACGTTGCCATAGTTGCCCGGCGGCCAGGTTTCGCGAATAAAAGAATCAAAATGATGGAAAAGCAAAAGAAAGGCAAGCCACAAAACTCCGCGAAGCCCGAGAAAAGCTTCAATTAAGTTCTTTATGGTTTGTTGACACTTTGTACTCGACCCTGCCCTCCAGTACACCGCGTCGTATGAACAATGTTACCGGGCTGCTGGCCATTTGATGTTAATTATACGCATCGCTGCGCTGACCCTTCCGCCCAACTTTGGCCTTCGCAAGCCCATTTATTTTTATCCAACTCCCGATGACCCAGCCGCTCGAGTTTCGGCCACTGTTTCGCCAATTCGTTTGTCAAACTGCAATTTATGCTTTAAGCGAAGGCATTTCTTTTTTGTGATTTATAGCAATTGGGCGCTGGGCAAAACACATTTGCCTGATTGTGACAGACGAGCAACATTCAAGTGCTCCCGGTTGGAGAGGGGCGTGGCCCCATGAACCACATGTAGCCTGTTGAGTTGCCTGGTGTGGGGTGTACACATGTCAAACCGCAAAACAATAAGCGAACGCTAAACAAAGCGGCTTAGTGCAGGGCTTGATGGCAGCGTTTTGGTTGGCGTGCTGTTAGCCCTGAAGGTGGTGACAATAAGACAATAGAACGAGCCTCAACAGGCTCAGTCTGGGGCACAGTGCGGGACAAGCGACTAGGAACAGGGGTCTCGAAAACTGGCAGCACTCACTAGACTCGAATGGGTTTTAAGAACAGAAGACTCGTTTGAATTGGTAGTTTGTCATGTTTTGATAGATAAAGATTTCTAGAAATATTTAATTTTAAAAAATTGTCAAATGTAAGCAGGAGATTATTTGTTTTTAGAGGTAGGGCTTATTAATTCAGAGTAATTTGTAATTGCAATATTAAGTTCCGAAATTATGTTTTTTATATGAATTTTTGTATTATGTGGATAGATATACATATGTATATATAATTCCAGATGGGACAGTACAATGGTTTTATCTACAGGTGAAAACAACGTTCTTGAACTGCAACTAACTAAGTTAACACGCTTTGCAAAGTTTGAAAAAAAATAACTTAAAAAAAAAGGAGACCTTTTTAGCCCGCTCTCCATATTTTTGCCAGCGATTGTAGTCCTCTTCAACCATTTAAATCCAGCATTAAGTGAACCTCCTGTACAAACAAAGTCAGAAGTCTTGCCAACTCTTTACCTCTGCCCCATTCTGTGGATCTTTCTGAGTAGGCTGTTGCCGCAATATCCTTGAGTCTGACTTCTTTTCTCGCAAGGTGCTTGTTGAAAAAAGGCTGAATTATTTACGACTATTTACTCAGACAATTGGCCAACAGTTTGGCGCCTCACGTGAGGCATCAAAGGAACTCGAAGCTCTGAATCTAATTTCCTTAATTTAAAGCTGATTGCTTGAACTGAAAAGCTTAAAAGTCTGTGCGAAATCGGAAGGAACGGATTGCCTAATACCTAAACGTAGCGTATTCGCCGAGTGATAGAATGAAGGCACAGAAATGAAGGTAAAGTCATGACTGGGAAACCTTACGTTATGTTTACATTGCCCGGCTGAGTGAGCAGCAACAGCAAGTCATATTCATATCTACGGACCGGTCTTTTTATTTATCTTGTATCTTTTTACATCAGCGAAAGTGGGCACGAAAAGGGAGAAGCTTGGGGCAGGTGGCGTTAAATCAAAATCAATACCCGGCTAACGAAAATTTCAAACTTGCTTATCATCGTCGCGCTGTCTGTTGTCGACTGGCTGATGGACTCTGGCTTTGCGGGCCTTATCCTTGGCCACTTTGGCGTATACTTGATGTGTCAGCGATTGGCCTCATGGCCGTGCCACATGATTGATTGACGATGATTTATCTTGGCATGATAGCTCTTACTTTGATTTTTAGTCACAGTTAGGTTTGGCTTGTGCGCCTCACATTATCAATTTAATTCAATTTTTCATCTCCCATGGGAGGTCAACGGCCTACTTTAAAGCAGGTTCCCCTTCCCCTACTCGTTATGGCTTTATTCCTCAAAATTCGTTTAGAGTCACGTAAATCCTTAAGCAACCTTTCAATTCCTTGACTATGTAAACATTTCCTTTTCCCACTATGCACCATTTGCTGTACAAACAGAAAGCAAATGGATTTGCTGCAACTCGATTGGTTGCAATGTCCGTGGATTTTTCCAACGCTTTTTCCGTTATTATTTGGCGCTTCCTCTTGCCGCATGGGAGGGCGGATATGGCTGCGCTAACAAAAATGAAACGGATTGCAATATTGTACACCCAGCCAGCTGCAATCCGATCGATTTCTATGACCCTGCTTCTCCAAGTCGAATCAAGCCGAATCAAGCCGAATCAAGAAGTTTACTTGTCGTATAATTGCCCCAGATTATTGTCACTTTTGTCGCCATCGCGCCCCGCTTATTTACACTTTTATAGCTTGCAAATATGTGTGAATTGCGCCAACGGCTGTGTGGCTGCTCTTTGTTTGCACAATTGATTGCCGGCCACATCGACGCCCCCACTTTTCGCCCTTTTGCCTTTGCCCTTTCTGCGCCTGCAGTCAATTATTTGTTGACACTCAGTCGAAGATTGTAAGTGACGGGTCCCGCAGAGAGCTTCGGAGTTGCTGACCGGAGTGTCCTGCGTGTTCTGTGTCCTGTGCTCTGACTGCCCACTCCCATCTGGGCCTGGTACTAGCTACGCTCCTCATTATTATCATCCTCGGCCCATTGACTTCGGTCCGTGCAGTGTCAGCTCATCAATTGCTAATTGCCCCTGGCGAATCCATGGCTGATTGGGTATTTTCACAGCCAAGCTGAAACTGCAATCACTTTGTTTTGCCCTCTTTTCAGACTGCCATCATCAAGGAGGGATTCCTGCTGAAGCACACTTGGTCCTTTCAACGCTGGCGGCGTCGATACTTTCGCCTCAAGCGGAATATGCTATTCTACGCCAAGGATGAAAAGGTAAGTTCCAGTTAACCTCCGGTTATATTCGATAATAAATGCTAATTTGTTTGGTAATTATATCAAAGGTATTGGTTAATTCCCACCCTTTGCTGAAATTTAAGTAATACTTACTATTTATTTAGCAAACAGTATTTTTGGGGAATGGCCTTTTTTTTATCTAACGAATCTCTTTCCTTCTTGAAATGCTCATATATAGAAAATAATTATAAATAATAATTATCGTATATACCCAAAACAAAATCATAAAATAAACTGCACACTGTTTTTACTGGTTATTTTATTTAGATTTTAAGTGAAAGTCTTTCAGATAATTGTAAATTAGTAAAGTTTCACAAAACAAGCAGTGTTCAACAAAAAAGTACTTAAACATTCAAAAGAAACATCATTGTTGGGCATCAAAATATTAACTCCTTGACATTAAGTGGTTGGTTGGTCGTGTCTATTTAAAGTATTAGCTTGGAACAAAACATTGTTTATGGATTATTTTAAGTTATGAAAGGGTGAACGCATACTCCTACCCAACCAAGTTTCAGGGAACACAACAAGTAAAATCACAAACAACTCAATAGCTCAGAGCGCAAGTGCTCCACTAATTGAAAGGTTTTCGGTGGACTGGCTTAGAAAGGAATACTTCAATTTGCCATTTTTCGTTAAATAGCAATACGGCAACGGACGGCAGTGCTCGATGCGATGGATGGCCTCACTTTGTTAGAACCTTTTTTCAACCTGACCCTTCACATTTGTTGCCAGCGTACTGACACGGTCCTTGTGCTCTGCACTCTCGAATTGCGTTGCAGCAAATTGCAGGATATAATTACCAAATGAAATTACCGAGCAGCTAGAAGGCAAAACAATGTCGAATGGAGCAGACGAGGGGTGCAGGAAGGGGTGAAGGGGAACTTAAAGGGGGAACCAGACAGGTGAGACGGACAATAAATTGGTTTATTGCGTGCAGTGCTCCTTTCATTAATAAAGTACGCTTTTAAAATGCCCGCGTTACATGGAGCCGTGCCACCTAATACAATCACAATGCGGCTGAATTTTCGGTGGCAATTTTCGGTGGGGCAAAAGGTTGCGGGCTGAATGCAGTAGCTTTTAGTGGCTCAATAAGTCGGACCGACCGCCCTCGCCTGTCAATGTCAATTGAACTCGATTGCGACGTGCCCCTGTCATTAATAATATTAACGCAGCTAATTGCCAGGTAAATCAATTATTTATGGCCGGTCTGCGAGTTCAAGTTTCGGTCTTGAATGACTGTGATCAGGAGCAAGAGTACGACTACTAAACTGATTACTCAACTTATTTGAACTGAATTCATCTCCATTCAGTATTTAATCCGATGTTCTTGTGATGCAATTGCATGGCATCTCATCCGATTGCGATTGACGTCAATCTTGCTACCAGCGTAAAATGCAATTATTTTATAAGCTTCGAAGCAAACCGTGTGTGATGCAGCCTCTTCACCGCCGGCTTTGCGTTATGTAAGGGCTATGAAAACATTACGTATTGCGTATTGCGTATACGCCGTGAGTTACAAAGCATAATAGTGCACGCTGGCCTTGTTTTCGCGCTGTCGTTACGAACAAGTCGAAGGCGTCTTCAGCACCTCTCAGATGCTCCTGGCTGGTGACATTAACTATTGAGTATTCAGTAAAGTAATGACAGGTCGGCATGGACTCGTCGGTCGCCCAAGTGATTAGCTCCATTAGTCCCTGCCGCCTGACGGAATTTATTCTGATTAAAAATTCAGTTTAATGCCCGATAAATAGAGCTTAATCTGCTGCCTTATTAAAAGGTTAATATCGCCGGCGTTCGCATTCTTCGGCTGGCCGAAAGGTGCCTGGGAATTCATTAGGCGTAGGCACGAAATTTCAATTATAATTACGCATACGCCATGTTGTGCCCAAGTGGCTTAAACGGTGGGCAATTTGTTGCCGTAGTAAACTCCAATAAAAAGGGCAAACGATAAGGAGTGGGAAAGCGGAAAGTCCAGGAAAACAGCAAAGGACTGAGGAAACTACGCCCGCCAAACAAATAGGAGGCTATGCCAGAGTTGGTCCTAAGCTGAGACACAAAAAGGATAAGCCTTTAGCGGGCTGGTAAAAATTGAAAGTGGAAGGCATTTGCGAAATGGAAGAACGGCGCGCTGAGACTGATGTTCATGTTGATGATGGTTGTGCTGCTCGTAAAAGCGCAAATTTTTGTTTGCATTGTTTTCATCGCAGCCTTCTCCTTGGACGGCTCCTTTGGGCCCTAAATCCCCCCTACTCTCTTTTCGCCCCCCATCCTCCCCTCCGTTCTCGTCATTTTGGCCCACACTAGCGAAGCTCCTTCGACGTACTTTGCTGCACGCGACTCGGCCAGAACAACAACTGCGGGCCAACTCACCACAGTTGTAAAGTCGTAGTACTCGGCTTTTGGCCATGTGCGCTCGCACGCAGAAAGAATGGGGATGCTGTTTGCATGTGTGTGCGTTTTGTTTTGAAACGTGAAAGCTTTCAGTTCGCGAATGAGAGCGGAAAAGCTCTGCGCCTAGGGTTGCCATCGTTCCGATTATCTGGAATCCTGCAATTACTAATGCAAATGATACATAAGATATAGGCAGCTATTGCATAGTTAGATAGAAATTACTTTACCAATAATTTCCTTCCTATTTGCCACTATTTAGGCATGTTAAGATCATAATTCTCTTGCAAAGCACAAAGTTATTTTTTAAAATTCCGTTTGAGATCTTCCACGGCACTCAATTTTGTTTTCCGTGTTCGAATAGCTTTAGCTCTGTAGCCCCCACACCCAAGCCCCAGTTCACCTGTAAATATTTGTATCCTTTGGGGCGCATGGCAGATGGAGAGGAACAGCGGCTGGCAGCCAGCAAGTCTGTGTGTGGTGAGTTTCGGAGGGCGGCCAATAAAAGCGACTGTTTGGCAGGACCTGAGCTCAGTTTTAACTCAGCGAAGCGATGTGCCACAATTCAGCGAAAAGAAAACCATCACCATCACCAACACCATCAACAGCCAGACCAGAGGAAGCCTACCAGGCCAAATAATTAATTATTTAACCGCGAGCAAGCTCAATATCGATAAAGTTGCTGAAACAAATAATTCCCTATTAGTGTACGAAAAAGCAAAACTCTGCAAACAATTAAAGATTTATTTTGTTTTGGTTCGCGAGGCGGCGGCGCTAAGGAGGTGTCCTTAAGCCATTGCCTCGAGTTTTGTGTGTGAGCTCGCAAAATGTGAGCCAAAGATACAGCAGAACTTTCAGCCGTAAACCAAAGAAGCAACAGTTCCAAAACCGTAAACTAAACGCCTAAGTCACCGCTAAATCAATATTCTGCGTGTTTTTCGGGGTAAGTTTAGCGTTCACCCTGCGAGCCCATTTCCATTTCATTCGTTCATTCTCGTTTTAATACCGCTTTGGGGCAAGTGATTTGTCCTGGGCTTACCAAACTTTCCGTCGGCTTTGGCTCCCATTAATCCTGGAACAAATATATTTATATGGAAAAAGATTTGTGCGCCTGCCAAAACTTTTAATTGGCTAATTTAATTAATGTGCGCTAGTTGAGCTCCCCAAATAGGGGCTTAAGACATTAATTTAAACTTCAGCGGAACAGACGTTGATGTACATACTACAAGAAAGACGTGGTCTTGCCTTCCCCCACTTCTTATTTGTGCAATTCCGCCCTCAGATAAATATCTAATTGACTCCTAGCAGTTAACACACACTCACGCAATCAATTCGATTCAGCAAAGACCACTGACCCTTTGTCTGAGCTGAGCTGAGTATGTATAGCCATCTTCTCGTTGAGCTCCCATTGGGAAACTGGAATGGAAAGGGGGCACTTTCTGGCTAATTACCTAGGCACACATCCATCCCACTACGGCGGGCATATGCGTATTAAATGGCAACATGAGGCTGCCAAACAATCAGCCAAAGTGACATTTCCACCAAGATAATTGTGTGCATATTTATAAAGGGCACAAGCGGCAAGACTGGCGCAAATTAAAAGGACCATGGTATGGAGCTCGTGTCTTGTGATGAAAGCGCTACCAGAGTAAGCTGTGCCCGATAATGGACTCCACGACTTACCTGGAGCAAATTGTCCTGCTATCGTCTACACTCGACAAAATTCCTCTGCACTGCCTCAGTCATAAGAATCCTTTAACTAGCTAGATATAGATCTAGATTCTAGAAAGGTTTCGTAAAGGTCCGTCTTCTTTCAATAACCAATAAAACCCCGAACCGAAAGTTGTAGTCCCAAGTTGGTCTATGTGTAACTAGTCTGGGATTTCACTTCACTTTCATGATGTAAGTTACAGGAAACCTGTTTCGTGAAATATACGAAAGTTATTCCTCACTCACTTTCTTCCACACATTGTATTTACTCTTAATTTTTTAAGTGTGCACATACCTATACAGCAGCCATGCCTGCGGCAAATGATTGCGTGCCTCGAATGCTATCAGCACTTTTGTCCTGACATGTGCGTGTCCCACACACAGACTCACCTACATGGAACATGATGTCCTGCGGCGGTGTGCAAATGTTTATTGTGTGTGGTGTTAAAAAATTTACATGAAGGCCCGCTCCATTTCGAACAAAGCATGTAATGTTTGCAGTGGACAATGAGCACATTGCCATTTGGGTGTCCTTTCTGTATTCAGTGTTCAGTGTCCTGCGTCCAGGTGTGTTTGCTGTGTTTGCCGAAGAATTAGGTTTTCCTGCATGAAGGACTGTTTCAATACACTTGCAGAGGGTATTTTGATTTAGTCAGAAGAAGGAGACATATGCGAGCATGTCCGCCGGTCCACCTCCCCATCCATTCGACGGTATAATTTTTAAAATTGGATACCTCTTTCATATAGGGGAAAGGAAACTATCATTTTTTGTTTAATATAAACGTGTTAACTCAAGGGTATATGGTCCTCGGCTTACCGACGCTATCTTGCTTCCATGTTCTGTTTGGCATTACCCAAATTTCCTTGGGGCTCGTAAGCTCATTAAATTGGCAAATCATGTTCGCATTTTATTGTTGGGCAGCATTCGGAAAAGATTAATTAACCCAGGATCGCACAGGAGTGTTGACGAAATAAAAGATTAGCGTGACACTAGCAGCAATATCCCTTTTTAAAAGTAATTTTATTTAATCAAGCTTATGAATTATTGTAGCGAGCAGCGCACTTAATAGCTATATAAAATATATATAATATATATTAATATATAAAAGGGTAAATTGAAATTAAAAGCCGTATACATTCCATACTCAATCATCAAATTTACTCGCATAAATAAAATAAATGTATTGTGTAGAGCGCTATTACCAGTGTCCATTGTCGAGGTGTTTCGGAATTTATGTAGGGTTGGTATTTAAATAAAAATCACCATCAATATCAATTAGTGGCAATAACAATTACCAATTAAAATGCAATTGAATATTAAACCAGCTGGAAAATTAAAAAAGCTCAGGTACAGTAGCCCACATAGCCACATAGCCAGAAAAAGCCACATGTTACGTCAGTAGCCATTTGGCTGACACTTTCCTTTACGACGGTAAATAGTCTGACGCTGTTCGTTTTCCTTGCTCTTTTTTTGGTTAGCGCGATTAAGTTTTCATAAACAGAAAAACAACCTTGGAAATCCATTCGGTATGTCTCTAAAATTAGCCACGAAGGTCGACTATATTGCATTCAACAAGGCTCGAAAGTTTTTCATGGGCCTGTTTGCAGGGGTCAAGGAGCAAAGTGGCTGTCAGGGGTCTTGAAATATTCATTGCTGAGAAGAACTGTCTGCTCAGCCAGGTGTATGGGTAATCCTAGAATTGTTCAAATTGAGGCGACGTAGACATGCCAATTTCACTCAAATGATCAAGAAATTCGCCACCATAATCCTATGTAAGAAGTGCATAAATCATTGCAGTCAGAAAATGTTCTAGTAATAACCCGTATCCTAACAGTAGGCACCAAAAGCTACATAAATCGTAGGAAACATTGTTCTTCGTTCTTCCATTTTCCTACGGAACTCCCCCGAGGGTTCGATGGCACCAGCTGCGAGTGCATAATTTGCTGGCTTAGTTTTTAAAAAGGTTTGTTGGCCATTTACGTACACCCAACCAAATCAAACTGAATGAGGTCACACATGGGACCCCTCCTTACATTCACGTGCCAAACAACCCAACAGCAGAGGCCGACATTTGTTTGGGGTTTTTGGGCAAAATCGATGGCCTGATATGGGTCTGAATGTGAAACAATGGAGGCAGCCACATGTGATATTTTGACAAACTGCATAAACAGTGTGAGGATTTGCATGCGAAGTCACAATAAATTCAAATTAATTCCACTAAAGTGATTTTGAGTTGTACAAATCATTCCAGTTGCAAGTCTCTAAAAGGCAAACATTTACACTCCTCCCAGTGGCACATGGGAAATCATAAAAACAATAAACCAATTTTATTCGTATCATATAACTCTATCATCCTTTTTATGTGAATTTTGAATTTTGTTAGGCTCAAAGCAATGACTCTATTTGCTAATAACAAACAAAAAAACAAAGTGTAAAATAAATCTTTAATATTAATATTATCACAATATTGTATTTAGACATCTAAAGTATTCGCAATGGAATCTTTATAAATGTGCTGTACACCATCAGCACTATTATGTTTATGGCAGCTATTAGTTTTGAAAAACTTTTCAATTGAACAATTCTCGTGATGCTGGCCGGGATATCCTGATATCTGTGGCCCTGACAGGCAACATTACCAACACAGAAGCTGTCTGTTCGCCAATGACGAGCTACAGCCAAATGAAAAATGTCAACGAGACGGAGGAGGATGCCATCCGGCTCCAGAAGCTGGGGGACAGTTGCGAACCAGGCCCAGTTTCAAGTCCGTTCAGTTCCAGTCATTTTCCTTTGTTCGAGTCAGTCCCAGCTGACGTGGATGTGTAATTTCCATGGCATTCACGCACAGGAAAGTGGTACTAGCGTCATCAGTTATTCTAAACGTATATGGGAAATTTCAAAAGAGTTATTTAATCACATTTTATTAATCTTGGAAATATGTTTGGTTATTGTGATATCTATGAGACTTAGGAGTCTGAAGTCAGTATTTAAGTAAACTTGCAGGCACTATATATTTCACTATCTCGTGCGTTTTTCTCGCAGTGCTGGCGAGAGATATGCGCAGCTTCTATTTGCCGCCAGTTGGCGCTAGTTTAATCAGCATAAAGGTTGCCCTTGCATGTGGCGTCGCCTGGGCCTACTGGCTTTGCATATGGTAGCGGCTTTACGGACTTTAATGACTGCATAACCATCGGCACAGTAGTGGCGCACTGGCTCATCTACGGAGCCCCTATATCTCCCCGACCGCCACATCCTGCACTTAATGAACTTGTTCATTTGTTGCACGTGGACGGAATAAAAGCCTTGAGTGTCGCACTCTAAGGATGTGTACAGTACGCACAACGTATATTTCTATATTTTTCTTGTCATTCAGAGCTACGTGACGAGGGGAGCTGGCAGGACGTGGAAGATGGGCAGGATGACAAAGATGTGCTCATCATTGACACTGAAGGTTGTCGCTTGGCTCGTTTTGCATTATCTAAATTTCATATTTATTTAGGTGGGATTTTGTGCTAAATCCAAGCTGGATGTTGAGTTACTGCATTGTGAGTTCATGAATGGCTCGGCTTTTCCTTTTCTTTTTTTCCTCTCAGACACAACAGGCAGGATATTGTATTTATGGGCAGGGCGGAAATTAATACATATAAAGCAAGAAATGAATTCAAGCGCGAATGAAACAAATCAGCACTGTCAAAGGCATAACTTGTCGAATTAATTCGATAGCCATCACATAAATGCGAACAACGCAACTAACAATGGCCAAAACCAATTTAATGGCCATTTGAAATATCACGCATACCACACGTTGCTCGGCCCGTCAACAAAGCTCACTGCCTCAGGCGGACAGCAGCGATATTAATTCGAGGCGGAGAAAAGCGAGTGGTCAATTGCCGTGGCCTCTGGTCCTACCAAGGACCTTTCCCCACCCAAACACCCAAACACCCAACCACCCAATCTTCATAATGCTTTGGGAGCTTAGCCATCATTTATGTCGCCGACATCTGCGTCCAGCTCACTCGTTAAATGCCTCAGGTCGCCTAATCTCCTATTTGTATGCAGCCCGAAGTATCAACTTTGTTAAGGAAAAGTTTTTTTTTTGTTCGGGAAATAAGTAGGAAACTCCCCAGACTTTTCGTCTTTAAGCAATCCTGGGTGTCGTCTTACTGGGCTGATAAAATCCATGCAAAGTGAGTTTATTTTATGGATTATCAATCGATTACAAAGTGTTCTAAGTGCATATTCGCCTTACAGACACAGACACTTCACGAATGCTAGATGAAAATGTAATTACCTTGCAGAAAACTGCTCCCTCAAATTTAATGAATTTTGCACAGTACGTCATTGGAAAAATCTGCGGGCTTGGCTGCGCCTCAAGCTTCCTTAATATAAACGTTTATTTAAATACATACGAGTGAGGAGCCGCAGAGCTTTCCAGAAGACCGAGGACGCCATCGCTGGTGTGTTCAAAATGGGGGACTTCGAGGGGCGGCCTCAAGGGTGCATTAAGCTAACAAGCGTACTAAATGTACTACAAAACGTGGCAACAGCCAACCGCAGAGACAGCGACACCAGCGAAGCTATGACGTCGGTGCTGAGGTGTTGCCAACACTCTGGGCCCACGAGAGTGCTAGTAGGGGAAAAGCTGTCGGGAAAACTTATGCAACGAAATGTGTTCCATGAAGTGAACTACAAGCTAAGGCGGTGGTTTGTTCCAAATAAACACTACTACCAGGATTCAGGGAAACTCAGTTTCTTAGAATGAGCGTTGCGGATTCGATACTGCACCACAGCAATAGCATAAAAAATAAGCAAACATGATACTGACGAGCTCGCTTAACAGCGCCATTGATTCAACATCCCTAATTCGCATGAGTTCAGAAAAAGAAATAGCTTAAATTCCTATTCTAAAACATAAGTAAACAATTGTAGGTCCTGAATTGCTATAATTGAAACTAATGATGAAACACTTAAGGCTGTGTAAATAAAAAAATGATATTTCTCATTTTCCGAGTGTAATGGAAAATGGTTAAGACGAACTGTTGAAGCCGCCAATCGTTGAAACTTCCGCCTAGGCTTCGCCCAACTTTCAAGGCTGCAAAGGGAAAATCATTACCATTTCCATAGCACCTTTAGAATCGTCAAACAAGGAACGACGCGACGTCACAGCTGCCACTGCCAATCTTGTTTTGAGTTATGTGTGACTAAATTGACATTTCACCTTGATTAATGGCCACGGGCTGGACAGCAGACTGGAACAGCTCAATCATGGCCCAGTTCCATATTCGGTTCGCTGGCCAGAAAGGTGCCACAAGCCACAAGCCACGAGCCAAGTTCGTTAGGTCATTGTCTCTTGCGAGTGGCTCAAATTTATTGTGGCGCATTAATTTCCCCATTGCGGATAAAAATCATTTTAAATGGAAAGCAATCACGGCCACCGAATCGCTTCTTTTGTCGTGGCTCAGCCCGAATGGGAGCCTACATATTTGATTCATTTGGAAATGCTCGGCGGCAGCCCAAGGGCTAACGACTAATGGGCGCATGAATATTTAATTGACGTCAAGCCCCGAGGCGAAAAAGGGTGCAGGTTTTCGAATAATTCCTAAGAATTAATTCCCTGACAGAGCAATGAGTACTGGTTTTTGCAAGTGGTAGTACATCGGTTTTTTATTGCCAGTGGAGCTTCCTTAATTTATCATTAAAATGTATACACAGTTCGCTTGTTTCTTCTCCAAAACTTTCTCTTCAAAAACGCAACAAAACCAATTTTTTGCCATTCATGGCAAGCAAACTCGAAGTTTTAAATAACGCACAAAACGGCGCCAAGCTCAAAGGAGCGTTAGCTTCCCCGTGTGAAGGCAGCGAAAGGAAAGGTCGAAACGGCTTTCTTACCCCTCATTTCGGTTGGGCACTCGTGCGACTTTGAAATGCTTAGTGAAAAGTTTTGGGTCCAAAGACAATTTTTGGCCACCTACCCACAGCGACAGGTCCGCCGACAAAAGGTAATACCAGAAATGGGGCACAACAAAGGCTGCCTCTTGCCTTTTATTGAGTGGGAATCCTTTGTGTGACAGGCTCCTGAGCAAAGCAATGTCCTTCTAAAATTTCCGGCCAGCGTAGCTATGGGTAACGCTCCCAAAAAGCCTTCTAGGCTGTGAAATAAATGATTCAGCAGGGGTGATACTCGAAGAAAGGGGAGATGGGAATTCGTTTAGTGCCCTGTAATGTGTCAATTATATGGCCATTTAGTGCAAACGAAATATACTTGATTCGATTTAGTTGCTGGGCGAAAAAAGAGAACCCTGCAGGGTCAATTTCCAATTGAGCTCCGTAAATAAATCAATTTTTTGTTATCGCTAAGTGAACCTCATTTTTTGCACCCACTGCGTCTAATATCATTCATCAGAAGAAATTGTTTTAATCAAATTAAATTAGTTTGAAGTTAGTTGAGTACGTTGACTAATATTTGACAAGCTTTAGCTTCAGCACATTTTAGTTGCCTCCAAATTTTACCAAAAATTATTACAAACTTCGGGCCAGTAAGTTGCAATGAAACTTTTAACCCTTTAGAAATAGAAAATCTGACAATTGACTTTCGGTTTTTTCTGTTGCTCACTAATAAATGGACAACAGATAACAAACTTTATTTTTAGTACCCTTACAGGCAAATTGAAAAACTGATTTGCCGTGCAGGCGGGATTTTAACTTTAAGCTGCCGTAAACAAAAAGTAAAACAAGAGAGAACGCTATAGTCGAGTTCCCCGACTATCTGATACCCGTTACTCAGCTAGTGGAAGGGAGAAGGAGAGTCTTAAACACAGTTTTTGGCGGTTTGTAGGCGTTATAGTGGGCGTGGCAGAAAGTTTTTTGGCAAATCGGTAGAAATTTACAAGACTAATACAAAAATGAAAAAATATCAAAACATTTTTCAAAAGTGTGGGCGTAGCAGCTTTGGGCGGTTTGTGGGCGTTATAGTGGGCGTGGCAGAAAGTTTTTTGGCAAATCGATAGAAATTTAGAAGACTAATACAAAAATGAAAAAATATCAAAACATTTTTCAAAAGTGTGGGCGTGGCAGTTTTGGGCGGTTTGTGGGCGTTAGAGTGGGCGTGGCAACATGAATCGACAAACTTGCGCTGCTTCTATGTCTCTGGAGTCTGTATGCTTAATCTCAACTTTCTAGCTTTTGTAGTTCCTGAGATCACAGCGTTCATACGGACGGACAGACAGACGGACAGACGGACGGACGGACAGACGGACAGACGGACAGACGGACAGACGGACATGGTCATATCGACTCGGCTATTGGTCCTGATCAAGAATATATATACTTTATATGGTCGGAAACGCTTCCTTCTGCCTGTTACATACTTTTCAACGAATCTAGTATACCCTTTTACTCTACGAGTAACGGGTATAAATAGAGGATAACCGGGCTTAGCGAAAGTTTGCACACGCACACCGCACAAGTTACAAAAACATGAGGTAAATGGGGCAACTTATCATTAACACCTCGCTGATCCAGCCATCCGAAGCCTCCTGGACCCCGAAAAAATGAAATGGGGAATAAAGGGAGATTGGGGACGGAGGACACAGCCTAGAAAGGTGTTGGCAGTTGCTGGGGGCGCGTGATTCCCAAATTGATGGGCGGCCTCTTAGGTTACGTGGCATCAACATTTATGCGAGGATTTACACTCGAAAATAAATCCTTCACGTGGCATCGCGAGGAGATGCGTGCTTTTTGCGGCGTTTTCCCATTAGCTGCTCCTTTTGCTTTGCATCGGTCTGGGCTTCGATTTAGGGTCTGTTTACCGCCCATTTTATGCACCATTTTTGAATATTTCCCCTCTAAGTGGTTTATGTATTGCTCTTTAATGGTAAATGTCGTCCAAAGTTAACCGAGTCTTTGGCTCCGCAAACACCACCGTTTATTGAAAAAGTTTCCTCAAAGGCTTGCTATGAACCTGGGAACACAAGTCACTATTATTTCGGACACTGAGAAAAAAAGTTAAAAAGTTGCGTGTGCATACTCAGACTAGTGAATTTTATCCATGCAACTGTTTAACTGCTTTCTTATTTTTTGTAGATAATAATTACACCACACTATTCAATTAGTATCAATGCCCCAAGTTACATACGTATTTAATTTGATTAGGAAGGTTTTTAACATTCATAGTAAGTGGGATCTTAGGAGATTTATTAAGGCATTGCAGTCATGTTCGGGTTTTGTGAGTGCATGCTGACTATACTTTTTCTTCGTGCTAGGGTGGCAGAGAAACTTTTTACTTGTCTAGCAAATAATTTATTCGAGTACAGGGTTACACCGTTCATATAATTTTTACTGCCTGCTGGCTGTGCATGTTTTACTAAAGCCAACAAGGAAAAACTGCCGTCATAAATGTTTAATTTATAATGTGCAATCTTGCCATGGCCAGCAACCAAAAGTTAACCTTTTTGTCCAAATTAATGCACATTTATTAGGCCGAAACTGCGGGCCAGGACAAGAATTTTGTGGAGAGTCCGGCAGATAAACGCCGGAGCTGTTGTCGGGCAGTTGGATTTGGACATCCGCCCTTTCTGGGACGAAAACGTTTTTGCTTTTTATCAAGCTGCTGAAAACGGGACCATGTGTTCTTTCGTGTTCTTTCGGAACGGAAAATATTATTTTATCAAGCCCGAAACGAGGTCATGTGAGTTTCCCGCATATTCGCAGACCAAGCCCAGACCGCACGGCTCAGAAAAAATTGAATTTGTTGAATTTCCACATCGCTCTTCATCCTACATTCCCCTTACTTTTTTTTTAGCATAAAAGGAGACTCATAAATTATGTAGCATAAATCACGGCACAGCGGCTCGCTTTTAGCGTTTAGTTGTATGGGGTTCACAAGAGGAAAATATACAACACATGCATATGTCATTAATAAAATCAGCAGAAGTTTACCCCCGAAAGCGAAATTAAACAGAAATGCGAATTCTTTTATGGTTGCGCAGAATGACTTTTTTTTGAGGAATCTTGGTTTTTACAAAATTAATTAAATTATATCGATATAACTACAATTTTTCATATTCTCAATAAACCCTAAAAGGTTGAAAAGAATTCAAGTATGTTTGTTCGAGAGCACTTCTTCTTGAAATGCATAACTTTTTTTAACATATGCAAAGAGAAAGCAATAAAAATGCATATGAGGTCTTAAGCTGATATTTTATGTGCCACAAGAAGAAGCAGCATTTGTTTGCCCCCAATAATTATTAATGTGAATTTTTATGCACACGATGGCGTGTAAAATCTGTATCCAATAGACAAGAGCGGCAAAAGTGCAAAAATAAGCTCGTTTATCTGATGCATAGCACTCTTGCGGCTGGAATAATCCCATAAATCTCAATTCGCCCTCCAACCTTTATTGAAATATATGTATTCATCAGCATTACGTTGTCACAATGGGTTATTAGGGCGTATACTTAACGTGTGTGCCTGTCGTTAATACTGCATTCACTCTCAATGCCACGCACCGCATCGCAATGGCCTGAAAAATATTCGCTGACGCCCCAGCGCTATTAATCACAATTATTGTCAGCCAGCTTGTTGGCAGCAGTTTCCGCAGCCTCATCCCACCGACATCTGCCCTCGAATCGGGTCACAGTTGTTATCCCGTTGCAGGGACATGACAAATTACACCGAGCCTCCAAGTAGGCCATGCTCCTCCTCCTCCTCCGCCTTCGTCCTCGTCCTCGTCCTCGTCCTCTCCCTCGTCCTCGCCACATTCTAAATCGCTCTAATTGCGGGCTTTTGTTCGTTCCCCTAAAACGCATGCAGGGGTGAAATGTTCATTTCGCAATGAGTGGGTCACATGTAATTGCCAGTGTGGATAATGCGGCCCTGCTTGGCCGACTGGCTATGTGGCCCGGAACAATCAATACTGCTAAACGCCGAAGGCTTAATAGCAAACTTTGTAATTTCAAATCCAGAATGCTCAGTTTGACCAGAAATCCGGGCGTTGGGGTGTGGTGTCCTTTTCTCCATTAGAATGGAATCTGCATTTAGAAATATAAAATATAAATCAATAGGAATAAGATGATGCACAGAGAGAATAACCCAAAAAGGACAGTAAGTTTTAAAATTATTTGCTATCTACATGATAGGGGCCAACATTTGTACTTTAAATATGTGTTCCGGGGAAATAGTGTGCTAATTTTAATTAGAAATATAATAAATTAGTTAATATAATAAAAAAAAACATAAAAGCAATTTATATTCTTCTAATTTCTTATTAGTATAAATGAGCATTATCGTTTTTTGTATCGTGTTTGTCTGTGCACGGTCCAGAATCTTGCGAGCCATAAATACTTTGCCAGTATTTAAATGTGGCTCTCGGCAAGGATTGGCGTAGCACAGCGGGCGACAGGCGATGTTGTGGCACATTAATAACTAGGAGGGAGTGTTTGGGGTTGGTCGAAGGAACTGGAGCTGCTGGTTCCTCGGGGGAGTGGCGGGTAAGTTATGCCATTAAAATGTCAAAATTTCAAGCTGCGCCACTTTGACACGCCAAATGAAACGTGGCACGCCCACGCAGACACCTACGTGCCACGCCCCGCAACGCCCACGGAGATCCCCGCCCAGAAATATTTGCTGAAGCCCCAACCCCGAGGCTTCCACCGAGCGTAGCTTGTTCCCGGGCAGCCAAAGCTATTTAATAATAATTAGACCCAAAACTGGTTGGCACCATTAACGCACAAAAGGCAACATGTTCTGTTTGCTGTATTTGCATGGCAAATACTTCTTTGTTATGGCACCAGTGTCAAAAGTATTCCCTCCATAAGAGGATTGGAAAAGGCAAGTTAGGGAAAAAGTCAGCGGCAAAAGTCTTTAATGTTTGTGTGTCGCACCATCGTCAGCAAATAGTTGGAATGCAACTGCGAACAAAAGTTTGCCAAGTGACTTTTCAAAGGAACAAGTTTGTCTTCAGGAACTTCTTGGCACTTGCGATGCGAAAGTAAGCGCTGCAAAGGCATCAATCCGATATTGATGTTCCACCAGGATTGCTTTCTTTAAGTTTCTGCACTGATAAGATTGCTTTGATTTGCCTTGAACTTTCTTAAAGAGAATCTCTTGCCGAATGGCGCTCAATTAGTGGGCTTAGGGTCTCATCGCCCAACTCAGCACTTTTCCGACTCGAGCACACTAAATTCTAATGACTGCCAGCTCTGTTTTTTCCCATTAAGTGATTTGGCCTGCAGAAAACGGGAGAGCCCACGAAGAAGTCGAAATGGTTCAGAAGTAATGCAAAGAAATTGATATGAATGGTCCCGAAACTTTTCTGCAAGCTGTACGCAGCAACAAGAAATAAAAAAATAAAATAAATAAAAGGACAGAGGAAAGTATGTTCGTGCGCCAGGTGGCGGATCCTGTTCGACGACCTGAGCCCCGGACCCTCAAAAGTGAGCAAATTAATGATTATTCGGGGCCGTTTTTCGTTCGGTCTCGAGGAGAAAAGAAATCTCGGCATAATGCAATCAAAGTTGGGTTAACGCCTGGGGACTGGAGCTGATAACACAGAAAATTAGCAATTTGCCTTAATGTGTATGTGATTGACCCCAGAGGAAGCGGCAATTCCCCAACGTGTTATGTGCCTCAGACCCATCGAAATAAATCAAATTCAAAAATTCAGCATTCCTCTTTCCTGCGCGCCTAATTATCGATTCGCATTGCCCGGTGTTTTAAATATAAATCAAACACACAAGCCGAGCAAACATTTTATTCGTCTCCTTTTTAATGGGATCCGCGGCAGGGTTTCTGCTTTTCCATTCTGCTTAAGATTTGCGATATCCATTCGAGCGGAAAATGTCTGTGCTCACTTAATTTAACAAGTGCGGAAACGGCGCAAAACAGGAAAACCCAAGTACTCTCACAAACGCGCGCATTCTGCCTCAAGCAAGGAAAAACGATAAATAAAAATAAATAAATCATGGAACTTATACGTTCTTATACGTTTGAGATACTCTTTGTATACCCTTTTTGTTAAAAAATAATATTAAACCACAAAACTCACTTTAAGAAAAATTAGTGTTATTTTGTTTTTCTAAATTATAGATAAAGTTTTGCAAAACGATATCGAAGTTCGTGAATAAATTACCAGCAACATCCATAATGTGCTTAGCTACTTTTGGAAACTACTCACTTGAAACCTAATTAATGAATTAAGCCATTTCACATTACTAAGAGAAGTAAAGTTTTGTAGATTATGTGAGGCTGAAGCTCGAGCACAAATTAAAGTTAAAAACGTTGGCTGGTAAAAGCACTGGAAAGCACTCCTCGCCGATTTTCAACGATTTCAACGCACCCTTCGCAGCCTGAATCCACCAAGGACTAGGAATTCGGTAGGAGATTTCTCGAGTGTGGGTCCTCGAAAATCTCTTGTGCCTTCCACGCAACTCAAACTCACATATTTTCCGTGTACGCCTGTGTATCTGTGGGGACTTTAACCTGCCTGTCTGTACGTTTAATTATTGTAATGCTCACTCTGGCGGATTAAGCCGCTCCATCATACATATCCACTTGGTTTTGAGTGATGGCCGTGTTTTCAATCAATTATGTGCCAAAACAACTTATTATAATTGCACGCTGGCGAACGTTCGGTTTGTCAGACTTTTGTCGGAAAGACACCAAAATCAATGCGGTGGCTCCCTTCGAAATTCATTCACCGAAAACAGTACTGGTATTGGTTTTGTAAGCTGCAGTACTTGGGCGTCATAATAAGACTTAAGGTGGCTTCAATAAAAGCTCGCAACCTGCCACTGACACAGTTCCTCAAAACGGAATCCTCAAAGTCAAGGAAGTTTGCTCCACATGAATAAATTATGCCAAGGCTGTGTATGGAAACGCGACCACGTAGGTGAAGCTGTGACTCTCAGAAACGAAAACATTGTTGAGGTGGAACCACCAGAAAAGCCCGCAATATTAAATTGATTTTAGATCAGTTAAAGTTCGCAGAGCACGGTGCACAGACCAGTAATCAAATATTAATTGCTGTGGGAATTGAGGCAAATAAAACAAAATATAAAAATAATAAAACATGTTTGCCTACACACCTAACAGCCTTCACAGTTACCTTGGGGCGCAAACAACATTCAACTTTCTGAGCCACTCGAGTCAAAAGAAAACCAATTTTCGGCATGCTCAAAAACTACTTGAAAACACAAACCTTGGCGTTTCGATGGTCGTGGAACTTGAGATTGGGATTGGAATTGGAATTGGGTTTAGGTTCGTGTTTGTGGGTCTCGGGCTTTAGAGAAGGACACCTTGATTTCGGGTTTCACTTCGTATCGGCACGATGCCCTCCATTGTCACATATATATATATATTATGTCTTTGGGCTGGCCTTTGTTGGCTGGTAAATACATATTTATTTGCCGGCCTCTGTGTGTGAAACATTTCAATTTCCTAAAGGACCTGCGGGCCACAGAAGTCGGAAGGCCGGTCGAGGGTTTGAGCCACAACAAAATAGCCGCCGGCTAGCTTTAAACATTCCATTAGGGCCAAAGACAAGGCGAAATATACGATATACATATATTTGCTTTTTCTTTTGCCTGACCTGGCTCAGTGCCAACTCATTCCCTTGCTTGGAAAGGCCAAGGAAGAAGCAGGCCGCAAAAGGAATTTCTGCCACAAAATTAAAAAAAATGTTATGCTGCTGGAGAGGGTTGCAATTTGCAACTTATACTTTTAAAGAACTGCATTCTAATTCTCTTCCTAAATATTTTCCCTGCAGTGCGATGTTTTCGACGATATTGACCTATCGGACCTGTGTTACTTCGAGTGCGGCATCAAGAACGTAAATCATAGTTTTCAGGTAAGTCGTAACTAAACAATGCAGGACCATAAAAGTGTAATGTGAAAAGTTTGAATTTCAAGCTCAGGTTTCGAACTTTGTTGGGCTCAGTATTTCATTGCCCGTGGGCACTTTTCGCTAATTAGTTCACCAATTTGACTACTAGCCATCTGTTTTCTACAATAACTGCCTTTTGATTACCAACCAATACCAACTTTTGATAGCAATGTGAGGCCATTTGGCAGGCCCCCAGAACATTCTCTCGAGGTGTTCGGTAGGTAAATAGGAAACGGAAAGGCTTCTCGACTTAACTTCGATATTTTGAAGACTGGGAGCAAGAAGTACGTGTTTGCGATTGACTGGTGTATCAGATACACGCGCAAAAGTCAACCGAGAACCCCACTCTCACCAATTTCCTTTTATTTCTATATACAAAAAAGGGGAAATAGGCGAGCAGAAAAGCAAAAGTCAAAAGGAAAACAAAAGAAATCGAAGCAAAACGTAAACATTCAACGCAGTCTGCATGCTAAATTAGCATAAGTAGGTAACCTTCTGCCAGTTCGAAATCTGATATATGTATATACTCCTCACTATATGTACTCTATATGTAAATTTTTGGCTTCTCTTCATACACGAATGCGCAACATTTGATGCGGGAAATTAGAACGTTTACAGGAAATCCTCGGAAAGCTGAATTTCTGCGCCCGGCTTGTTGCTCAATTCCCATATATACATTCTTTATACTTTCTTATAATATAAATAATAAAATTGCCAGCCGAGCGAATTAGGGAGCCCCAACACTGAAAATTGCCAAAGGGCTTTTCCCTCTTCACTTTTGCGAAAATATTATTAGCGAAGAGGCGGTACCCATCATCGTTTTTATTGTCTTTTGTCAGTTGAGTTTCCACGACGGTTGGTGTGATTCCGAATCACCCTTGAGCAAATGTATGCTTAAGGTGTTTTCTAAAAAAAAAAGGAAGGAATCCAAATTTTGTGGTGGATCCTCTTATAGCTAGTCAAACGTTTAAGCCAAGGCAAATCCCTTTATATTAAAATACCGAAACTTTTTTGTCGAGGGAATAACTAAAGTGGTTTGTTCTTTGTTTAGCGAAATAGAAAGCAAATCCAATTTGCAATGTTCAACGACCACCCACAGGTCGCGAGTCCTGCCAAAAGCAATGCACTCAGGATACTACGAGAACTTGTCAACAATGTCAGCGACACCATAAACCGCAAACAAAAGCATTCACTCATTGCAACCGTCAGTGTCACAAAAATAAAACAGCAAATAAGCCAATGAGCTGAACATTCAATAAAAAAAGGATAGGAAAACACATTCGCGGAAAAACCAATTTTCCGTGAAAGCGACATAACAAGTTTTCCATCAATCTTGAAGAGCAAACATAGATCTGCACACACTAACATTAGATATTTGATTTCGGTTTACCTAAAATATGCATTTATTCACAAGAAAAGTATTTATTTAGCAATTATCTTAAAGAAATGTTCAAATTAACCTATATATTTAATTCGGTATTGATACATTTTACTTACCTTGATCTGTTTAATAGGTTAAATATTAAACAGGCAGAAGGAACCGTTTCCGACCATATAAAGTATAGATATTCTTGATTGTAATCAATAGCCGAGCCAAAATGGCCATGTCCGTTTGTCCGTCCGTCTGTCTGTGCGTATGAACGTCGAGATCTCAGGAACTACAGCTGGAAGGTTGAGATTTAGCATTTAGACTCCAAAGACATACACTCAGGGAAAAATTAAAGTACGGTAAACTCGAATTTTTTTGATTCAAGGACAAAAATTTTAATTCAAGAACGAATAATTTGAGACCGAAATTATGAATTTGAGAACGAACGCTATGGATCCAAGTACGATAAATGTACTGCTTTAAGTATGGGAAATACTTAAAATAAATATTAAAAATACTTGACCCAAACTCGTCAAATTTTAATATGTGCATTATAAATTCACGGTTTAAGTTGTACACATTTAAAACTGAAGTATGAGTATTTTTATTTTCAGAGCAAACACTTTTGTTTTAAGAACGAATCATATTTATTGTTTATTTACACGAATTTAAAAGTTTTGTTATTCTTATTTTATATATAGTAAATGTATACATAAAAACTTCCATAACTTTTTTCTTAAAAATTAAATTGTTACACTTTTCTTAAAGTTCTTACAGCTAAACATATTTAACGAAACGCGCTGTCAAGCAAAATAACAAATAGATTCCTGGGCATCTATAAAAACGAAGAAAGACAAATATAACAATAAGTAAATAGAAATTTTGTTATTAGTTACATTACCTTCATTTATTGCCGACTGTGCTTCGGTAAGCTGTTGCCTGCTGAGATGGTTTTTAATCTTCCTATCGTAAAAAGGAAACACTGCGCTTCAGGTCGTCCTATTTAAAAACCAATGCATGCTCATTCTCTGGGCGTATTTCCCAGAAGTCAATTTTTAACTGTAAATATTACACATTAATTTATAGATTTATTTCTTTTAGAAGTAACATTTGGCAACACAAAAGTTTTATACACATACATGCATACGCATATACATATGCGTGCATGCAAACACGTGCATAGGCCACCGACTTTTTATGTATGTATATTACATACTTTATTTAAAGATTTCTACTTACCCTGCACACCGTGCCCATTTTGCTGAAGATTTTTCGATCGCATAAATTTTAGTTTAAACTTCTTATATTTTTTGTGTATATTCTTTTAAAATTGGCCGCATAAAATGATCAAGGAATATACATAAATGAGAAAAGATAAGCCTTTGTTTTCCATTAGTATTAATAATATCGCTTTTGAAATATGTAATTCGAGGACAACTAGTACTTATTCCAAGAACGGTTGTCTTAAAAATTTTAAGTACGACACAGTACATTTTTAAGAACGTTCGTTCTCAAATTATTCGTTCTTCAGTTTTCTGAGTGTAGACGCAGCGCAAGTCTATTGACCCATATTGCCACGCCCGCAAACCGCCAAAAACTGGATGAGTAACAGGTATCAGATAGCCGGGAAACTCGACAATAGCGTTCTCTTTTCCATTACTGGGTATTTAAATCTTAGATAATCCCATGAACTGATTAGTGGTGGCTAAGCAAACTTGTAAGTCATCCGCTGGACGACTAATTAACACCAACCACTGGCTTATTATGAAGGACCGCATATTACTTGTCGACTAAAACAAAGGGCAATCAAGCGTGACAGCCAAAATTTGCGTACTTCAATAATCGATGGAAATTTTCAAGTGCCCCTTTCCAACCTCCTCTCGGCGCGCAAACTTCCTGGGAATTTGTAATAGCAATCAAGCTGATTGATTGCCTTCACCACACACAGCGAGCAAGCAGCAGCGGCATCAATTATGCAAGATGAAGCTCGACTTCTGTTAATTTTGCACAACACCACGCGGCGTATGCGTAATGCGCAATTCGAGCATCTGCCGAGCTCCCTTGCAAATTGAGCAAAGTGAACTGCCAGTCATCAGAGCAGCTTCGCCTCCCAGAATTTGTTTTAAAAAATTTGTAATTCCTTCGTCGCTTATAGCAGAACTTAATTGATTTCCAAGAACAATAGCAGTCTACAAAGTTATTCCTCAAAGTCAAATATTTTCATAATTAGGGCATTTCCTATACTGGCTTTTTGTTGTTCTCTAGCAAATGTCATCGCCAGAGAGACACGCAATTGTTTAATTGTTTGCTCAGATTTGGTGTTGATTCGAGACCCCAATCAAAAGTTTCGTTATCACAATTTAGAGTCGTAATGTCAAGTGTTGTTAAATGTCAAATGGCAGTGCTTAAATAATTGTTGCATTCACCAGAAAGTCAATCTTATTTATTAATAATTAATATTTACAGATGGTTTCCTGGAAACTGCCTACTCAATGATATGAAAGCTTTTAAGCCTTTGTGTATTCATTTCATTATTTCCAATTTAACACAATGATGTCTTCAAGTTTATTACTTAGCAAGGCATTTCTATCTTGTTTATTCTTCACGCTAAAGCAAACATTGCAAAATTAAAGCATGTTGGTTTCCAAGAAACACACAAAGCTCTGGAATATTATTTTTCTCCTCAGGGATCCGGCAAGTTGGAAAATGTATAATTTTCGCATTTGCTTTGTTATGGCGTAGCCCAGTTTTAGCTAATTCCGAGGCACCCAGCAGGCTAAAGTCTCTCCCTGCCCTTGATCTTTGTAGGAGAAAAGTATGTCATTTACCAGAGATGAACCAAATATCTCAAATAAAACGTCCGTGAGTCTTAAAAACATTGAATTTCCTCAAGGAGTTCCCCTTTTTAGCCTTAAAAACGTTGATATTTACTGCACTTTGACTTGCGTATGGCTTTTGCAAAATTTAGATTTACTTACATACCTAATAAAGTAAATATAAGTAAAAGTGATAAATATTCAATGGCTTTAAGAATCGTTAAAGCAAAACTGCAAACTTATTTTTAAATTCGACTAAAAAAAGGAGAGCGGATGCAGGATTTGAAACTTCACAACTGAGTCAAATGACCAAAGGGAGGTTGTTAATATTACAAAAGTTATTTTAAAAGTTCTCCCTCTCATTTTGTGTCGTAATGTAAAAACGGCCAGTTTGTATTTCCATCTCTTTTTCTAAATAAGGCAGAGAAATAAGAATTTTCACGGCGAGTCTGGTAGAGAAAGCCAACCGGTTTTAAAGTCCTCCTCTGAGGGATAACGCGGCGTATGCGTAATTTGGCGTTCCCTTCTGCTCCTCCTTCATGAGGCTCCTTGTCATGAATATTTGGCCGCCACTTCGGTGTATCGCGAAATGAGTTTTCTCATATGTCGGCTCAAGTGGAAGCGGCACTGTGGTGCGTAAAAATTCATAAAGCAAGTTAGAGTTTGCCATTTAAAGTACAGAAAATAAAAAAAGAACTTCATAAAAAACCATGAGCGTTTTGATGGACGCGATATATACTCAAGTTCCTTGACTATCAGATACCCGTCACTTACCTAGTTTGAACGCGAACGAGAAAGTTCAATAGTTATTGTCAAAAAAAACAAGAGAGAACGCTATAGTCGAGTTCCCCGACTGATATGATATCCGTTACTCAGCTAGTGGAAGTGCGAAGGAGAGTCTTCAACACTGACAGTTTTTGGCGGTTTGTGGGCGTTAGAGTGGGCGTGGCAAAAAGTTTTTTGGCAATTCGATAGAAATATACAAGACTAATACAAAAATGAAAAAATATCTAAACATTTTTCAAAAGTGTCGGCGTGGCAGCTTCGGGCGGTTTGTGGGCGTTAGAGGGGGCGTGGCAAAAAGTGTTTTGGCAAACAATAGCAATTTACAAGACTAATACAAAAATGAAAAAATATCTAAACATTTTTCAAAAGGTTGGGCGTGGCAGTTTTGGGCGGTTTGTGGGCGTTAGAGTGGGCGTGGCAACATGAATCGACAAACTTGCGCTGCGTCTATGTCTCTGGAGTCTGTATGCCTAATTTAAACTTTCTAGCTTTTGTAGTTCCTGAGATCTCAGCGTTCATACGGACGGACAGACAGACGGACGGACAGACGGACAGACGGACATGGTCATATCGACTCGGCTATTGGTCCTGATCAAGAATATATATACTTTATATGGTCGGAAACGGTTCCTTCTGCCTGTTACATACTTTTCAACGAATCTAGTATACCCTTTTACTCTACGAGTAACGGGTATAAAAATAGTAAACTGAAAACTAAATCAAAACATTTTTAAAGTGTGGGCGTGGGGGTTGTGGTTGGCTTGTGTGTCTTAAGGTAGGCGTGGCCAATTTTTTTTTAACATATCAATAGAAATTGGAGAAACAAATAGAAATATGTATAAATTTCCAAACATTTTTCAAAAGTGTTATTCTGGCAGTTTTTGGCAAGACAATGGCCAACTGCTAACGGCTAAGCTGGAAAATTTGTACTTACTGACTTCATTAGAAAACATCATCTATGTTGCTGAGAACTATCAAATTAAAGCAATTCGCTAAAGTATACAATACAGTTTGTTTTGATTTTTCCGAGAGCGGAACTGTGTAGATTCGCTTCACTTATCAAAGCTTCCAAGCTTGATTGACCATTGCTTTGCACATCAAGGGTCATAGATGTGCTTATCGATTGTTAGAAAATATTTAAAAAAAATGCATTATTCCTTGTTGGACTATTTCTTTGGAAGCAGGAGGCCAAAAGGACCTGACGAGAGGGTCCTGCATGTACAATGGCCAGCGCCATCGGCTTCTGCTATTTTATACTGGTTTGTCCCAGTTATTCGGTTCCATTTTTTTTTTGCAAGTTGAAACCTGTGATGGAACAGTAAAAACCGCAATCTAACACCGCGAACGGGTCAACAAAGCAGTAGTCTGGCAACCAGAATTGTGCAGATTGGGTTTCTCCGCTGTTTGGTGGACGCCCAGAGGTGTCGGTGGGTTACAAAGGCACTCACATCGACATTGCAATGCATTGACACTCACATTGAATGAAATTTGAAATGGAAATCAAGAGTGATAATTGGAGCTAAGCTCAAATATCCTGCACATAAGCTTGTTTAACGGCGGTGATGTAATTGTTCTCAATGATTTCTGTAGGTGAACTGTGATCTTAAAAAACTTTTCGCTTAATTTAAAGTGGAAATATTCAGAAACCAAAGCGGACTTACTTAAATTTGCTTTTTTTAAAGAGATAAACAAATACAAGTGCAGCGAAAAGGTCAGAGATAATAAAACTTCTGGAAAAACTAATTAAGTCCCCGTCCAAACTGAATTAAAACCAGAATTAACAATGAAATACCCAAATGCCGCTGACAAAAGTTACACTTCAGTTTCCAGAACCGAACCGCTGGCCCGGATTTACTCTTAAAAGCACATCCATGTTCCAAACGTCAAGACGAGAAACCCCCAACCTCCATCGCCACCCACACCGAATGGCACGTGCATTGGGAATCAGTTAACCTTGCACATCCTACTAATTGAAAACAGGAAGAGCCCCAAACCCAATAGCCTGGCCAGCAAGGAGTGCTAGGATGGATGGCAATAATGACTTTGCGGTTGCGGTTACACATTAATTGCAACATGGAGTATGCAAACGGCACGGGTCTGATCCTTTTGATTGAATATTCAGGTCCGACGAGAACCAGTACGAAATGAATGCGTTTGAAATGCAATTATTGAGGCTCGTTTTTTTGGGTAGTCATGGTCTATCCCTTAATGCCTGGTCTTGTCTATCCTATGGCAAGTGTTTTTACCACACAGATTGTGCGGCTTATGCCATAGACGCCACTACCCCCACTTGTGGTGTAGTGGTGTAGTGCACAGTTCAGAGGTCGTTTCAGCCGATGACATTGGCATGTCAACTGGCCATTGTCAGTGTCCTCCAACAAAGTCATCTGCACTTGCATAACCCGGCTGACAGGACGTTCGTCGTGGTATGCTTGATTTATTGTACTCATTCCGCACCTTTTGGGTGCAGTGAGTTAATTAGAGAAACTTATTACGCTCTGGCATTGGAATTAATGGTAAAAAACAAAGTCATAACTTCACCTTGCATGGACCCTTCGCTAAGTCAATAAAAAGGGGAAACTGTAAGAAGCAAAGATAAAATATTTCAGAAGGACATGTTTCCAATAAATTAGGCAAGGCTTCCAAACAACAGAGCGTTGGAATCAAAATCGGTTACCGCTGAGGTAACTTTGAAGGTTGGTTATATTCGTTTTATGGAAGGGTGTGTGGTCGCTGGGTGGCTATGGGTGGTCTATGGACGAGCCACTTGAACGAGCTTATACGGCGGCTTGTCCTACTTACGAGCTTGGCACATGACCTCAAGCCTTTGCCTGGTCCATCTGTCCGCGCATTATTATAAGCATGAGCAGCATTAGCATATTAATGAGCCCGCCATTTGATTACACAGCTAATTAGCAGACAGCAGTTTGAATCCTTGTTCCAGCTCCAATGTGTGGTTATTAGGGCAAATTACTTTGCCAACAAATAATTAACCATAATAAACAAGGTTTTTGTAAATTTTTCCGTCTATGCTTCTATATTCCTCGTAAATTGCATAATCATGTAACGGGTGTTTTTTTTAGAGGTATAGAACTTTAAGTTGGCATTACTGTTCAAGATGGCGACCGATTTAACAGCTGTCAAGTGATTTATTCTCAGTTTGGTTTGGCAATTCGTCATGCGTGCTTACAAAATCCAACTCGTGCAAGAATTGAAACCAAACGATCATCAAGCAAGGCGTAGATTCGTCGAATGGGCCCAAAACGAGATTGCTGTTGTTCCCGATTTTTCATAAGCCTCCAAGATCTTGTGATTTAACACCGCTAGACTACTTTTTGTGGGGCTATGTAAAGTCATTGGTCTATGCGGATAAGCCACAAACGCTAAACCATTTGGAAGACAACATTCGCCGTGTTATTGCCGATATACGGCCAAATATGTTGGAAAAAGTCATTGCAAATTGGACGTCCAGATTGGACTACATCCGAGCCAGCCGTGGCGGTCATATGCCAGAAATCATATTTAAAATGTAATGCCACAAGATTATCTTTCATGTCAATAAAATTCATGTCAATCGAATAATCCATCGTTGTTTTATTGCAATTTAAAGTTCTATACCTCTAAAAAAAACACCCTATACTACATAGATTCGTCTCACTTAGGATGAAATAGTATATTATATACAATTCAAATGAAGTATTCTACTTTTCGTATTTTATATTTCCTATATTTCCTAAATTTCCCATTTAAGCGATTGCAAAATGGTAATTACAGAATGTATTTTTTGATGAGTATTTAATTATACCCGTTACTCGTAGAGTAAAAGGGTATACTAGATTCGTTGAAAAGTATGTAACAGGCAGAAGGAACCGTTTCCGACCATATAAAGTATATATATTCTTGATCAGGATCAATAGTCGAGTCGATCTGGCCATGTCCGTCTGTCCGTCTGTCTGTCTGTCCGTCCGTATGAACGCTGAGATCTCAGGAACTACAAAAGCTAGAAAGTTGAGATTAGGCATACAGACTCCAGAGACATAGACGCAGCGCAAGTTTGTCGATTCATGTTGCCACGCCCACTCTAACGCCCACAAACCGCCCAAAACTGCCACGCCCACACTTTTGAAAAATGTTTTGATATTTTTTCATTTTTGTATTGGTCTTGTAAATTTCTATCGATTTGCAAAAAAACTTTTTGCCACGCCCACTCTAACGCCCACAAACCGCCAAAAACTGTCAGTGCTAAAGACCTCCTTCGCACTTTCACTAGCTGAGTAACGGGTATCAGATAGTCGGGGAACTCGACTATAGCGTTCTCTCGTGTTTTATTATGGAGACGAGTACACTTTTCTTACCATATCCCTTTTACCCAGGACACATTGCATTAAATATTCATCTATGAATTTTCTTTATTATCCGCAGATTATCACACCCACTCGTTCGCTGGTGCTCTGCGCAGAGTCCCGCCGCGAAATGGAGGATTGGCTGGGCAGCCTAAAAACGGCGACGGCGCCGCAGAGGCCACGTGGTGACAGCTTTCTTATCGAGCAGCACGACATCCTGTCCAACCACCACCACTGGTACGCCACCTCCCACGCCCGCCCCACCTACTGCAACGTGTGCAGGGATGCCCTTTCCGGGGTCACCTCCCACGGACTGAGCTGCGAGGTGTGCAAGTGCAAGGTGCACAAGCGGTGTGCGGCCAAGTCGATAGCCAACTGCAAGTGGACAACGCTAGCTAGTGTGGGCAAGGACATCATCGAGCAGGCGGATGGCATCATAATGCCGCATCAGTGGATGGAGGGCAACCTGCCGGTGTCCTCCATGTGTGCCGTCTGCAAAAAGACCTGCGGATCCGTGCTGAGACTCCAGGATTGGCGGTGCTTGTGGTGTCGGGCCACCGTCCATGTGGCTTGCCGTCCCCAGATGGCTGTGGCCTGTCCAATCGGACCTGCCAAGTTGTCTGTGGTTCCCCCAACCAGCGTGCACTCCATTAGCACCGATGACGCCTGGGATGTGGCCAGTCCCAAGGGCAACTTCTCGCCACTGCTGGTCTTCGTGAACTCCAAGTCTGGGGACAATCAAGGAGTGAAGTTCCTGCGGCGCTTCAAGCAGCTACTAAATCCTGCACAAGTCTTTGATCTAATCTCTACGGGGCCGAGCCTGGGATTGCGGCTCTTTCGGCACTTCGAGATGTTCCGTATCCTGGTCTGCTCCGGTGACGGATCAGTGGGCTGGGTTCTTAGCGAGATCGATCGCTTCAACATGCATGTAAGTTTTGATATATGTACATAATTATTCACAGCTTTTCCCATCCGATCGTATTAGTAAAGATACTTCTTACCGATACATTAATCACATTAATACATTACATTTACCAATTTAACATTTTATAATGTATTTATAAAATATGTGTTTTTTTTATCTCTAAATGAACAGAAACAATGTCAGGTGGCCGTGATGCCGTTGGGGACGGGCAACGATCTTGCCAGAGTTTTGGGTTGGGGCTCTAGCTGTGACGACGACACCCACCTGCCGCAGATTCTAGAGCGCTACGAGTCAGCCAGCACCAAAATGCTGGATCGCTGGAGCATCATGGTATTCGAAAAGGCTATTCCCGTACCCAAAACACCCAAGATGTCCATCAGCACTGAGCAAGAAGCGATGCTCACTGGTATGGTGACATCGGCCAACCACCACCTGCGTTTCATAGTGGAAACCAGTGACACCCAGACCCTAATCAGCTCCACGCGGAATCTTTGCGATACCGTTGACGACCTGGTATGCCGCATCTCGGAACACCACAAGGATGACGAACAGCTGGCCGTTAAGTGTGAAATCCTCAGGCAGAAACTAAACATGCTGCTGGATGCTCTGCAGGAGGAGGAAATGGGTGCCCACAGTGGCGACGATTTGATAGCCACCATAAGGAGTCTTATTGCGAGAAGTATTCCGGTGACACCAGGATCCAGCGCCTATCTGCTGTGAGTAACTCTCGTCTTTCTACTACTTTTTTAACTCTCTATTCAAAAAATTAAATACTAAGTAATGGCAAATTATTATCTAAAACCTCTCACTACCAGCAACCCAAACATATCAATCGAAAAGACGGAAAAGGATCAAATTAATACAAAGGAGCGCAGAAATAGTCGGTCACTTCGCTCTAGCGAGAAAGAGGCTCTCCAGTGCCGTGCCAATAGCGTCAAGCGGGCCATCTACAATGTAGTGGAGCACTCGGAACCGGGACGTCCTAAACGCTACCAGCGAAAGTTGTCGATCACACCGTTTGAGGCTCTTAAGCTACCTACAACCGCATCCGGAGAATCATCGCCCTGCACCTCCCCTTTACCGATAATACCACCCATAAACATTATCTCTCCCACCATGGAAACCTCACGACTCACCTGCATTTCCCCTCTGCCTGATACCCGACGAGATTCCGTGGATGAGAACTTCTTTAACAGCATCAATTTGCCGGCTCCGCGGCAATTTGCGGATAGTCGTAGGAGCTCCGGTGTGGAAGTGATCCAGGAGATCGAGGAGGGTGCCAATGGGGAGACCATGTACCGAAGATGTCGCATGTCCCTGACCGGTGGAGCTAATATCGATGATGCCGGTAATCGTTTGTCACCCTGCAGTGATGGCGGTGAAAATACGCCCACCGAGCGCAAAGTGGACTTCCTGAGGGTTCCGATCCACACTGGGGAACCGATCGTGGACCCCTTATGCGATTACCGTCCTCACGAGGTTTTCGAGCGTACTTACTACATGACCCGAGAAATGGACAAAGACAAGGAAAAGGACAAGGAGAATGACAAAACCGTGGAGATCGACAAGGAAAAGGATAATTGTGTGGCGAAGGAGGACAGCATACCTGCCGAGAGGCTGGTTCACACATGCAACCTTCAGGTACCCGGCGTTGCCGTTACCCCAAACACCCAAAATGTTTACTCAAGCGCCAGCATTACAATCATTGATACCGATGCACAAACCACTACCGTACGTGTCTCATTGTCGAAAAGTTCCATCCGCACCATGACGCCAACCTTGTTTTAATCCTTACAGGAGCAATCCTCTTCCGATGATCTTGGTGGTGAAGCTAGCGATATTCTGTCTGCTATTAGCAATGAGGAGTGCAGCGTGGCTTCTGAAATATTTGACAAGCAAGACGCAGGTCAAACAGTGGGTGATATTATTCAGGTGAGAATAGTTATAATTTGTTAAAATTTTATTGAGACCACTTAGACCACTACTTTATCTGTTTAATTTTTGTACTTTCTCTTTAATCCAGAATATGGATGCAAGCAACTTCACACACATCGACTCCCCAGAGACGAGCGATGAAACAGAGGCCATGCCTGGCGAGAGCATAATGGACGACATAAGCTCGGTACTGGGTCACGATATAACCTATGCCCTACAAGACAACACACTTACCGACGACACAACTACTCTCTGCTCGGAGCATGCGGGGCCACCGAAACCTCCACGCAAAAAGTCATTGAGCGCCTTAAGCCGCACCCAGGCCCATCCGCGCCGTCGCAACTCCTCTCCACCGAGAATTGCGCGATTGGCGCGAATGGACAGCGATGACAATCCCCAGCAATTCGGATTTGAGAATATCGTTTTCGAGATAGACAATAGGTGTGACGACCAGAAGATGCGGGAGCCACCGCGTTACTGCAGTCTGGCGCAGTTCGTGGAAGGTAACGATATAGCGCGTCAAAGCTTCAAGGTAGGTATAGCCGATCAAGTTTGATTAGCTGTATGTTTAGATTGTGAATAGCGAGTGTATCTAGAGTTGTTCTGTATGGTTGTCTGTATGGCAGTGATGAGATATGGCCACTTATGGTAAACTCTTTGTTGCTCTACGTTTGCTTCTTTCTTAAACTTTTCTTTTTCGGCTGTTGAATCGAATTAACCAACATCTAACAACATCTAAATATTAACCCGTCCAAAATCGAACTAACTAAACTAACGAAACCAAACCCAACCAAACCGAACTTAAACCAAAACCAATCCTACAATGTACGAAACCATCGACTACTTAATATAATCCTGCTCCCGATGAAGCGTCCCAAAAAGCGCATCTCACTGAAAAAACCCAAACCCACTACAACCACTGAAATCGTATCTCAACAGCAGCTTATGATAGAACAACAACAACGAGACGGAGACAACGATACCGAATATCCAGAACAGCAGCAAACTCCAACGAATAAAGGGCCCAATTTACTGGCCACCACCAGCGAGGACGAGCTGTCCGCGCAGACGGCCATCAAAATAGAAATACACGACATTGATGCCACAGTGCGCAACATCAACAGCAGCATGAAGCCCAATACGATCTTGACCACGTCGACATCGCCCACGAAGAAATCGGGCCATGGACAAGATGTAAAGCGCATTACTTTTGATGAGTCGTGTAAGAAAGAATCCTTTGATGATGTAAATCCCAACTATCCACAGATAAGTGTTGTTGTGAGGCCGCCGACGCCGTTGCGCGGCGACTCCATCAAGCCCACGGCATCGCTCATGCCGGTCTCCTCCGGCGGAGCCATGGCCGTGTCCATGAACTGCTCCGGCATGCTGGGGGTGCGAGCTATGAACGCCTCTGAGATCAGGCGCCACTCGAGCCACGCCCCCGGTCTGGCTGTCCGCGAGTTCGACAAGGACAAGGACCGCCGGCACTCCGGCTTCAATCCCAACCAGCTGACCCTCGATCCGGAGCACGCCCGATTCCTCAGCAGCTCGCCGGCAGCTAGCCGCAGGATCAGCTGCGGCAGCCTCTTCAAGGTGAGTCCACGAGCAAAGCACCTCCTCCTCAGCGTCTCTACAACCAGTTCCCCATACTGCACGCCTTTAACAAAAGTGGCACAACATATTTTATTCAAACGTTTTACAATAATTGAAAAACAACCACGATTAAGAAAACATTTTTAAAATAGTTCAACGACATTTCTTGTTGGCCACTTGTAAAAGTGCGGACTTAGGTAGTAATGTTGTAGATATCTCCTTCAGAAATTGAACTTAAATACTTTGACATAAACTAAAACTAAGCAACAAAATAGTATCAATATCTAGATCGATAGTTTTAAAGGTAATATTTTAGGTTATAAAGGTTATATTTAAATCATCCAATATACAAATCGAGTTGTGCCACTTTAGTTGAGTGCGTGCCACATGTTCGATCCAAATAGGCTTCGCATCGTCGGCAATTGCGAAGTACTTGAGTTTTGATTGTGTCAGTCGAGCAATTGGTGTCAAGTGCAATTGCAAGTGCAGAAGGCAGCTATCATACAGCCACACACTAACAACAGCGACTGTGGGTAATGGTTCGATCAAGTGATTCCCAGTCATCCACCTACACCCACGGAGTTTAAAAAAGTAATCTGGATTCAGTTCCAGGTATTCACATACTTTTAGCTTAGCAGCTTATATAGGGTGTTTTTTTTAGAGGTATAGAACTTTAAATTGCAATAAAACAACGATGGATTATTCGATTGACATGAATTTTATTGACATGAAAGATAATCTTGTGGCATTACATTTTAAATATGATTTCTGGCATATGACCGCCACGGCTGGCTCGGATGTAGTCCAATCTGGACGTCCAATTTGCAATGACTTTTTCCAACATTTGGCCGTATATCGGCAATAACACGGCGAATGTTGTCTTCCAAATGGTTTAGCGTTTGTGGCTTATCCGCATAGACCAATGACTTTACATAGCCCCACAAAAAGTAGTCTAGCGGTGTTAAATCACAAGATCTTGGAGGCTTATGAAAAATCGGGAACAACAGCAATCTCGTTTTGGGCCCATTCGACGAATCTACGCCTTGCTTGATGATCGTTTGGTTTCAATTCTTGCACGAGTTGGATTTTGTAAGCACGCATGACGAATTGCCAAACCAAACTGAGAATAAATCACTTGACAGCTGTTAAATCGGTCGCCATCTTGAACAGTAATGCCAACTTAAAGTTCTATACCTCTAAAAAAAACACCCGTTACAATATTTATTTATTAGGAAGCATTTCGTGCGAGTTTAAGCAGAGAGTTCATTAGAAGTGAGAACCGTGTGTCTTCTTAATATTAGGAATTTGTTCTAGTTTAATAAAATATTCGCTATTTTATTTATTAGATGATTCGGGATTTATGTTCGTTCAAACTTAAAAATATATAATATGGCAAGGAGTTTATGCAAAGACCGTACAAAGTGTTTCCACTTTATGAAGTTACTTTAGTTCAAATAGACAGTTTACAATATATTAAACCACAACAGAATAATACCAAGTAAAACATCCATGTTCTATATGATTTACATAATCACAAAAACAATTGGTACGTATTTCAAAATTCATTACTCTTTATGAGCTTTTGATTTAGATATTCCTAACCAAAACCTGAACTCCATACCACAACGACAATCCAAACATCTAATCTAAACATGTAATTAATTATAATTAACAACACACTGTAAATGGAAAATATTGCAAATTAAACACGATTTTTAAAAGCAGTCATTATAAATGCATTTTCTTAGAAGAAAAACAAAAAGATCGCCACCAAGCGCAGCTACGGATTGTTCAGCGTTCGGTTCTTTGTGGTGGCCGAGCCAGATTTTCGCCTGGCCACCCTGGCGCTGATCAGGCCGCTGATTCCTCTGGTAAGCCAGTCCGGAAATCCGGGCGCGGTCCCAGGTTCTCGGGCTCCGGACCCTCCCCACTCCCTCTGTTCTGATCCCAAACCAGTTTCTGCGTTCTTCGTTCGTTCGTTGTGTAAGCTTCCCAGCAAGTCCCAATATCTGGATCCACCAACATATCGAGTAATAGCTTCGGGCTCACCGAAGTAAACCTATGGCATATAATAGCTTAACTTCTTCATTTAATTTAAAATAAATTTGTAAAAAGTTTTGTCACTGTCCGTGTAAAAATTCGAATTTTTATTTATTGCCAACAAACTAGCTTGAAAATACCCAAGTTTTTGATTAAGCCAATTTTGTCATGGGTCTCAAACAGTCCTTGAATTTGAAAATCCCTCTGTAAAAAACGTCTTTTTAAAAGTGGCAGTTGCAGATCCTCAGCACATGCGTCAGTTCGCTTTTGAGTAGTGTTGAAAAGTAACCAATAACTTAAAAACTATCCTAGCCAAATAAATAACGAAAACAACAAACACGTAGCCTCTGCTTAAAACCCTACAATCTATGATTTCCATTCTTTGGTTTGCTTACGTAGTGTGCTGTCTTTTATGCTCTGTCTCCCTCCGAATCTTACTCCGTATTTCTCTCCCTCTCTCTCTTTCGCTCTGTCCCTCGAAAAGTACTTACCAACCCTGCGCCGTATTTGCAAGCCACCCAACACTGGCACACTCACCCACACCGGTCACACTCAATCACATTCACATGTTTCTTTGTATCGTAGTTAGTGCTGACTTTCCGGTTGCTCTTTGACACGTACTTGACTTTTCCGGACTTTGCGTTTTCGCGACTTATCGAAGCCTCTCTCTTGCAGCCGAACGAAGCACTTCCCAATCTCCAGACTCTAAAGGGGTCCAAGTCGAGCTTGTTTATGGGGTCAACTTTATTCGGTTTCGATCATTTGGCTTCAGCGGAAAAGGACAGGGACGAAAAGGGCGGCAAAGACAAGGATAAGACGCCCACCGAGGAGACCAACCGCAAGTTACCCATCATCAATCCTCTAGTGCGGCTGCCCAACTGGCCAAGTACGGACCATGATAGGCTTTTACAATACCTTCGTACTTAATCATTTTATTAACTCACGAATTTTTTCCTACAGATCTTGCCAATGGCGGTGGCTTTATATCCAAATGTCTTTTGGCCAATGCCGACACCCTCTGCGCCGCCGTTAGTCCCCTAATGGACCCAGATGAGACACTGCTAGCCGGTTACCACGAGAAGTGCGTGATGAACAACTATTTTGGCATCGGCATTGATGCCAAGATCTCGCTGGACTTCCACAACAAGCGTGAGGAGCACCCCGAAAAGTGCAGATCCCGAGCACGGAACTACATGTGGTACGGTGTCCTGGGATCCAAGCAGCTCCTGCAGAAGACCTGCAAGAACCTAGAGCAGCGAGTGCAACTAGAGTGCGATGGTCAAAGAATTCCACTGCCGGAACTGCAGGGAATTGTGATCCTGAACATACCTAGCTTCATGGGCGGAACCAATTTCTGGGGTAGTAGCAAGAAAGATGACATATTCCTGCCGCCCAGCTTTGATGATCGGGTCCTAGAAGTGGTGGCCGTCTTCGGATCGGTGCAGATGGCAGCCTCGCGGCTGATTAATCTACAACATCATCGGATCGCCCAGTGCCAAAGCGTGCAGATCAATATCCTGGGAGACGAAGAGATACCCATACAGGTAGACGGAGAAGCCTGGCTTCAGCCGCCTGGAATGATTCGCATTCTGCACAAGAACCGAGTGCAGATGCTGTGTAGGAACAGAAGCTTGGAGCTCTCGCTGAAAAGCTGGCAGGAGAAACAGCGCCAGCACAGCATTTCCATCCAGAGGGATGCATCTTCTACAGCTTCAGAGCATGCCAACTCGACGGACGAGGTAATCTCCGAACGCGAATGCTACGTACTTCTCAACTTCATCGAAGCCGTTAGCTCGTTGGTAAAGTGGGTCAAGTTCCTGATTATCTCGCATCCGGCACTGCAACACGACCTATACGAGGTGGCCTGCCGGGCCAGCGAAGCCCTGGAATCGATCCATCCGCAGGGCAAACTACTCGAAGGTCCTTCGTTGCGCACCAAGCTGGTGGAGGTCATCGACTCATCGCGGCAGCTTTACGACGATGCGTGCACCCTGCTGCGCGACCGAGGTCATAGTTTGATTCTCCGCGAGGATTTAGAAACGAAGCTCAGCGCGGCATTGGCCAACATGGAAATGGAGCTGAAGAAGTGCTCCGTACAGAAGTGCATTGACGGCAAGCTGCGGGCCTACTTTAATGTCCTGGCGCCCAATGAGGAGGTGAGTGGAAAAAAATTTCAAAGTTTTAAACCAGACCAGAAGGAAACCAAAAAGAAAGTTGTGTCGCTTTCCTCAGATACCAGTTACTTAAGTTACTGAAGCTAATTTAAAATTTCGTTGACATATACAAAGATAGAAATAGTAGTAGGAAAAGAAACATCTTTAAAAATTTTTGCGTTGTGTGGACGTCGACAAAATATTTTAGCTTATTGATAAAAATAATAATCTAAAAATATTGAACAAGAGAGATTGCTATAGTTGAGTTCCCCGACTAATAGATACCTCAGTTACTCAGCTAGTTTGGGGGCCTTACGGTGGGCCAAAATATGTTTGGCTTACTGATAAAAGCGGGCAAGATAAGTAATAATATGAAAGAAAAACATCAAATCAACATGACGTGTTCGGACGGTTTGTAACGGATATAAAAAAAGTTTGCTAACTGGTTAATTTGTATTACTTATTAATCGAGTACTAATTACTAAATGGTTTTGCTCTTCCGCAGTCCGATGGTCGCCGAAAGTCTCGACCTTTCTGGGTGAGATTGCGTTCCGGTTCGACCGCCGGTCAGCAGGCATTTAAGCCACCTTTGACCAACACCCGCGAGGCGGCCAGCAACTGGAGCGTCAACGAGGTTGTCACCTGGTTGGAAACGATGCAGCTGTCCGAGTACGTGGACAGCTTTTTGAAGAACGACATTCGCGGCAAGGAACTGCTAACTCTGGGCAGGCGTGATCTCAAGGATCTTGGCGTGGTTAAGGTGGGACATGTCAAGCGTATACTGCAGGCAATAAAGGATCTCAGTGAGAACTAGGCTTCCCTTGGGACTACTTAACGACTAGTACAAACAAACCAGTCTTCGAATCGCGCTCTTGGTGTTGAATATATAAAGTTGTACGCGATCACAGGAAAAGATATGTTATTATGAGACAAAAATGCATACAACAATCATTAATATATAGGCTAGCCTAGCTAAAATGCCGAATGATATGGAAATGAATTCAGCAATTACAAGTAAAATCATTCGGTAAACTGACGATTAAACTATCGATACACTTACATATATAGGCGTAGCTGATTTTCTCTCGGATAATTTATCTCAATATACCACTTTGGATTGGTATAGATATGTACATTTTTTAAGGCTCCCATCCACTTTAAATCGAGACAAAACGAAAAGCACATAAAATTGATTTATGTTTATCAAATACGTATGTCAAATGTAAGAACACTAGCAGATAAAACGAATTTAAGCGTAGTGGCACATACGAGAACATAAACGGTAACTGCAGTTAGATTTTAAGTGATTAACCTTCAACTTACGCTTATATTACCAATTTTGAGAACCCATTTAAGATCTATTCAAAACCGCAAATAACGGAATTACCCAGAGCGAAAACATGAAATCGATTCTAAATTTAAAAGCAATTTATATTTTACAAAAATAAAACAATACAAGTGCAGACCCAAGCTAATATAAAGGTTATATAAATTTTACTTATACATATACCTACAAAGAGACATTCGAAACTATATTTAGGTGTTCCCTCACTATTGTTAAATCGCAATGATGCTAACGTTATGTTAATGCAAATACGAGGCCAACTCTCGTCATTGCAGCAAAGAAAAGTCTGTTAAACGTGTCATTTTTGTGGTAACAAAAAAAATCTATCTTGTTTATTTAAATGAATTTAATTATTAAGTCCGTGACGATTTTCAAGATAAGTTTAGGTTAGAACCTTGGGGGTCTTGGTGCCGGGTGCTGGACCCCAACAAATTTATTTGGTACTATATACAAGCATATAGTAAATCTTAGCTAGCATTGGAACATGGAATTCTGGTGTTCGGAACCTTTTTGGAACCCCTTTTAATTGTTTACATATAAGCAAATCCTCGTGAAAACCAACCACTTTTATTCAAACGTTAAATGTTAGGAACGAAATTGTGCTAAATTTTTATATATGTCAACTTTTGATTTGATCAATTAAGTTATTCTTTACCTCCCTGTCTTAATACGAACATATTAATATAGCTGCATATGAGTAGGTTTAGCAGTCTACAGATTTGAAATGTCGCGTACATTTTGGCCCATCTTCAAATGTTTGCTCAAGTTGCCTCCAGCTGAGTGAGTTTTTGAAATGGCACAGCAGTAGATGAGTTTAATCTAAAACAAATCACTTGAGCCACGTCTATAAATTATATTTTTTGATATATAAGTATAATGAGCCCAGACCAACTCGATTGATTTGTTGTGATCCTATAACGAACTTGTTTTCAAATAGCACCAGTAGCAATCCTATGATTTCTGATTATTTTGACACATATTTGATAAGCTATATACGCTTATGTATTCTAGATTTAATATACAGGATAAGGAATTCGATAATTGAAAAACTTTTGCATAATAAAAACGATAAATACAATGTTAAAATTTGAAGACACATTTTTTCGAAAATTTTTCGACACATGTATTTTTGAGCAAACTTTAAAGAAATTAAAAGCAAAATTTAAAAAAATCCTAAGGTAATTAACAAATTAATAATTTATGTAACAAATATTAAACCGTGATCGGCAACTCTCATTCCCACGCTTATGTTATATTTTCCTCGGTTTCTACATCACCTCTAATCATTACCCCACATTAAACTTATGTTATTCTTTAAAAAAACTGTGATAACAGCTTTCTATATTCCTGTAAGAAAAACTACGAAAATCAGCAAAATAATAATGAACGCAATTCGTGAAGTGCAATGAATAATAAATCAACTGTAAAGTCTAATAAATAGTGTGTCTACAATCAGAAAATAGGTAATGCCTATGAAAACCATTTACAGCAATAAATGTTTTACAGTGTATCTTAATTATGTAATTTCAACTACCTTCTTCCCAAATCCTAGAAATAATAACAAGTGTAAAAACTGTCTGTGCGAAATATCCGAATACAACAACAAAATCGATAATACCGTTAAGTGAAAGCAAACCATGAAGCAAACAATATTTCCTATTAAATATAATACATCAATTATAATAGAAAACATTTTCTTGAAGAAAAACCTAATAGCAGCAATAAAAAGCAAAACAAAAGCAATGTCAATGCGTTTTATTTAAATTGGAGAAGGTAGATACGAACTTGTAAAATGCCCCTTTCCATATTAAAACATAGATTTTAAAACGTTTATATTCATTTTTCATTTATTCGATTCATTTAATGTTATAATCATTTTACCATCACTTGTTTTTCGGATTCTATTTTATTTTCCATTACTCCTCTATCATATGATTCGGCTTTTCTCAAGTATAATTATAATTATATCGTGTAATTAGCATCTCTATGAAGGCTATTTGGTGTGCCTTTTTATGACAATTCAGAAAAATTATCAATTGGGTTGTATAAGTACTGGTATTATTGCATTTCATTTGAGGCTTTTTAATTCATTAAAACTTTAGGCGCATTTGGGCGTGAAAGTCAATTTTTAAAATTTATATAATTGTTTGGTGATTTTTAATATTTTTCTTTGTGAAGAAACCGAAAATTAAAAGTATTTATTGGTTTGACTTTCGTATAAGTGTTTATAAAAATCGATTTTTTTTTCACTGCTGTTGAAGGAAAGCCGTTTAGTGCGCCTATTTTGGAATCGTTTTGGGGGTATACATTGTTTAGGTTTTGGTTTTTTGTCTCGTTAATAATTTTATTTCCTTTTGTAAACAAGCTAGAATTAATATCAAGTTCGTTCTTAAGTAGTTTCATATTAAAGTTGCCTAAAATTTGTTAAGTACGATATTTAAAACTAAATGAGTTCAAGAGTCTACCATTCAGTTGGGTTACCGTGTTTCTTTAATTGCAACTGGAAATATAGTATTTTGTGTATGTGAATGTGCATTTTCTGTTTCTTTCATTAATTTGTCCTTCTGTTAAGGTTTTTGAGATTGCCAGAGTTTAGTTAGTTTAGCTTCTTATTTATTTCTAACTAATGCATTTGATTGAATCGAATCGGTGACCATTTTTAGACTGAGCGTAATAAACATTTTGCGTTTTAGGGGCTCTTGACCATATGCATTGTGACTAATTGATAACCATAAGATTCAGTGATCAACTCATCGATTTGAATTAACAAACGGGTCCATTCATGAAAAACATATAAAAATACTCAACTGTTTAATAAATGCCATTAAAGTGGCGTTATTTTCTTCTTCATTTTTTTGTTTGGTTTATTTGAGTTTTATATTAAAATATATATAGGCAAGCAACAAGTAAGCTCAATACTGAAGTTAATCACATAACGTATGGGTAATGGAGTTTAACTTCAGTTTACACGATTTTGTATTTTATGTTTATTCCTAAGAAAGGTATAAATTCAAGCATTTCTCCTACGCAAAAGAAGTTTCTGCCAAACTGAGTTTGAATCGGTATTTGGTTTGTACTAAAACACTGTCAACACTGAGAGATTCAAAAAACTAGATCCAACCAAAAAATACTTGTTAAAATAACATGAACTTTCTCAAAGCTATTGACCTTCGGGAAGCATTTGTTTTAATTATTCAGCGCTAATTTTACTCAAAACATGATTAAATCGATTAGGTCTTTCCATTTTGTTTCCTTTTTCCTTTGTCAACTATTTTCACATTCACATAATAGTTATACGAGTATTAGAATTGTAGACAAGTCTGAAACTAGTTTCACAGCTTTTCAAAGCATAATCTCATTGTTTCGCATTTGTTGTGTAGTAATAGTATGTTTTGCTGGTGTTTTCTGTAGGGTGTTGCTATGTTTTAATCATCTCTTGTCTTAAATTTTTATTAGCCAAAGTATGTCTTAAATTATTCTTAACATCATGTTGTGGTTTTTGGTATTTTTCCCTTTGTAGTTCATGTGCAAAATCTATTTTCAACTTTTTTGTATTTGACGGATCAGCAGTTTAGCTTAGATCACCTTATGCATTACCCAAATATACGGTTGCTCATTTAATGAAAGCTACAAAAATGTGAGTACATCTCTTGTCGAATGGACTCACTTTTTGGACGGGTCTTTGCGGTGATGTTTGTCCCATTTGAATATTTTTTATGACTGGATGATATCGAAATATTGCAAAGTTCTCTGGGTGTATTTCAAAGTATAGAACATTGGTTTGAGTTCGGTTTCGTCTTCGGTTTGGGTTGAGGCAGTGAAAGTGTCTTACATAAATAAATTTTAATGTAATGCTCGTGTCGTTAGATGACATTTGGCCTGATTAGATTTGCTTGCAGCAGCTTAACTAGGAAACCAAAAGCGAATTTAGCTTCAAATTCAAGCCAGGTTCTTGCGGGACTCCCTTAATGTTTTGATTTCACTACGACACGTTTATCCAAAATTACAATATAATAGAAAAAAGGATAACACCATTGATTTTCGGATTGACTAACAATATCATACATACAAAAAATACTAAGGTACTTTATCGAATGTAACGGTTCAAAATAAGAACTGATTTTATATGTAACATTCAATTTGAAAGGTGCGAATAATAATGGAACTCAAACATTAAGGGATAAACCCAATTGATTTAATTAATGGACACATACAGTAAATTAATGTAAATGGAGAGCTGTGTTGCAGTGTAATCAGGCTCTTAGATAGGATAGATGGTGTACATGATTAGGTATTGCATAACATCTATTACGTATTATAATTGCTTTCAGGGGCCAATTAACTGCCCGGGGAATACATTTTGCACTTGAAAAGCACTGAGTGCCTGATCTGGGATCCAGGATCTCGGTTTTTGGAGCTGGGATCTAGACGCTCTCCTCCTTGTTGCTGCTGCTGTTGCCCCAGAATCGATCAAATCGGTCGCGAGCCTTCTCCAGGACCTCGGCGGCAGCTGTCCTGGCAGTAGAGGCTGTGCCCGTCGACGAGGAGGACGACATCGCCGGATCCGGCTGCTGAAGCGGCTGATCTTGGGCGACTGTGCAGCGCACCGCCCCGCCCGGCTGGCCGGTGGGTGTGGCATGGGGCGTAAGCGTTTTGCCGTAGATCGCGGCGCTGGTGCTTGGACTGCAGGACTTCCAGGCTGGCGGGATGGCAGTGGTCGAAAGGGTGGGGGGAGGGGGAGATAGTTTTGGAAATAGTGTTCGTTATGTTACGCAAGGATCTACGGTTTCGGGTACGCTATGTGATTGCATTGGCTTGCACAATTGCTTTGGGCTTGATACAGAAAGAGGGGAACTTTGCTTTATATTTACGCTTATCAAGATTGGCTTAATTTGCTGGTGTGGTTTTTTGGTTTTCGTTTGGGTTTTGGATTTGGAGAAGTTGGAGCTTGGCTAACGATGATTCGATTTTGGATTTTTGATGATGTTTGTGAATAGCGATACATACATATACATATACAGATACACATATTTAAATACGAGTTAATATATAAATATTTGTAAAAGCGATTTGACTTTTTTTGGTTTTTCTGGATTGGTTTGGGTTGTCGACTTCGTTTGGTTTTGCTGATGCTTTTGGTATGGAAGTTTTGCGTTTTTATTGAAGCGTGCTTAATGGCTTACCGTCCATCTTAGCCTGTTCGGTTAGTTGTGGCGGAGCCGATTGTGGTGGCGGTGGGGGCTTCTCCACCGGTGTCGAGGCTTTAATCTCGCTCTGAGGTCGGCTGTAGTTCTCCCCTACGGAAATGAAAGTACTCAGTTAGCTGCAGCCCATATATACCAAGGCAGTGATATATTTTGTAGGCAGAAATCAGAATCAGGCAGAAATTATTATCCAATCCTCTGCTCTACAGAGTGGTTTACCACTTTGGGTTTACTTTACCGTCTTTAACATTCTGCGTCACCGTAAACGTTTTGCCAGTGTCCAGGGGCACCGTCCAGTTGACTGGATCGGGGGAGCGCATTATAATCTGCTCTGGGGACTTGACCCGGGTAGGTTCTGGTGGGGACTTCACCAGGGGCTCTTCGGGCACCTCCTGCACCGGGGGTTGGGGACTGCAGCTGGAAATGGAAATGGCAGTCTCACGACCATCCTCGCCTTCGTCTGTTGGTTGGGAAAACATCCAAAAATAATTATAAATGGTAGTTCTAGTCAGTGCCTGGGGCTATGCGTTACGGAGTTAACTTAATTATAAGCGCATTTTATGTTTCTCTTGTTTCATTATGCTGCCGCAGCTGCTGATCTTCATATATATTTTTTTTGGATAAGTCCTTTGTTCGTTAAGCAAATTTTGTGTTTCAGTTTTACTGGTTAGTATTTGTAAAAGAAAATCGAAATAATTATTTCTAACTTAGTTAGGTAACTGAAAACTGAACGAAACTTAGTCAACTGAAGAATATTAAGCCGTAAGCTTAAAAGGCAACATATTGTTAGTAGAACCAAAAGAATATTTTCATTTTAATTTTTTTTGTATTTAATAAAGCGCACAACTTGAGAAACAGCATGCCACAAATACACAAACAGGCACACAACATGAAAATTGAAAAGGAGTAACAAAACCAATATATTTTTTTATGTTTGAAAAAAATGGTATAGCTGTACAGATCCTGTTTTAGCATTGGCTGGACATATTTTATTGATGTGTTTTTTTGGGCAGGCAACAACGAAGGCGTCGACGACAACTTAGTAAAGATTTATCAGTTGATTCCTGGCACTTTGAGTTCGCTTATATATTAACAAACACTAATCATGTATTTTAAGAGCTGGTCAAATGTTTAAAGGAATATTAACAAAGAAAGAAGTTCATGTTCCTACGTTGATTTAAAAGTGCACTGTAGTTTGTGGAAATGATTTACTTTCTTCTAAGTCTGTTTATCTATCCCGAACCTATATTTCCTACATCAACAAACCTAATAATATTCTTATTAGCGTATGTGTTTAGGTGTCATCTTGTAAAATAAATTGTTTAAAAAGAAATACATATACAAGTTAACACATATAATCTAAAATGGGAAAGGATAGAAATGCTACAAACTTTGCATATGTACACAAACAAAAAAATGTATATTTGAAATTCTACAAATCATGAGACGCACATTCAAGGGCATTTAATTACAATTGCTTATACAAATACATTTATATAGACGCACGGCTGATACAACAAATACATAGACTGACTACAACAACAACTAACATTGAATAGCATTTAATAATGCATTTTGCTCATTGGGTGTAGCTGCAATTTCCAGCAATTAAGAATTTGGAATTTTGTTTGAGTTTCATACTTTCACTGTGACTTTTACATTCAGTGGCTTTATTTTGAACAGGCTACCAGTGGAATAAGTATGATCACACTACAATTTTGTACAGTTTCTACTACCAATCTTTCAATACAGGTACATAATTCCACATGGCTTGGCCCAAATAAAAAACACACACGTTTATTTAATCGATGAGGCCAATTGGTAAATCATAAGCATAATTGTGGACGAACAGATTTGACCAAGGTGTAAAATGCTCAATTATTAATAGCGTCACAAGAGTTTGTTTTTAATAGTTTAGAGTTTTACAAAAGTTGCAACACAAACATTTCGCGCATCAGATATCAGTTTACAGCATTTTCCGTGATTTTACGTTTTAAATGGGTTTTAATTTTGGTTTAGCTTGGGTTTATTGAAGACATTGGTTTTTGATTTGTTCAAGTTTTCGGTAAAACTTTACTCACTTTCAGCCAATTTTCTATCCTGACCTGGTACCGTGAGCCGTTTGATGTTGATGGTGGCAGGCCGGGTTGGGTTTTGGGGAGATGACGATGTTGCTGCTGCTGTTGCTGCTGCTGCAACATCGAGATGCTGCTGCTTTTGCTTTTGCTGTTGCGGTTGCTGTTGCGCTTGGTGTTGTTGCTTTTGTTGTTGCTGTTGCTGTTGCTGCTGTAGTTGTTGTTGCTTTTGCTTATTCTGCAGATGCTTGACACTATTTGCTTGACTACCGCTACCAGCACCAACATGACTACCACTGCCAATGCAACTACTATTCGATCTATCTTTGTCTTTCTTACGCATTTGCTGTTGCTGTTGCTGATGCTGCTGTTGGGCGGATGTGGCCGATGGTTTTGAAATTCTGCCGCTGATGCTACCGCTCTTGGCATGTGATGATTGTGATTGATTAGCATGAGCCTGATTAGCGTTTAATGCTGATTTGGCTGCTGATGCTGCTGCTGCTGCTGCAGTGGCTGGCGGCGCTGAGGCTACTCTACCGTTTGGCGGTGGCAAGGAACTACTTTTAATGCGGGATTGGAATGTTGTGGATAGGGTGGCTATAAGAACGTAAACGGTTTTCGGTTTTGTTTGTTTTACGATGATTTTTGTTGTTGTTTGTCAAAGTTTTTTTAAACATTTTTTTGCCGAAAACAAAACGCAGGTGAAAAAAAATTATTAAATGTATTTTCATTACAAATGTTTAATTTGGTTAGTGACGGACGAGTCGAGAATGCAATCAAAGCAAAAGCTTAAATTGTCCTAAAACAAAAGTTCGAACCAAATAAGGAGCTTAAAGAACCAAACGTAAAATGCTATTAGTGGCGTTCCAGTTTTCTTTCGGTTAGTTGTGTTAACAATTCAAATTAGTAAGTCTACTTATATCAAACTATCGGTATTTTCATATCGCTGCTATTGAAAGGAGAACACAATGTTGGCTTCATGACCCTTAACTTGGCAACAGGAGAAATTGAGTATATTTAACAGGTAGTTGGTTGGCCCTGCCCCACAAAGATTATATTATAAGTATATGTTACAGATATTCGGGTTGTAAGCCAACAAAGTCACACTTATGGTTAGTAGGATAATTGAATACAAATTAAAGCTCGAACGGTTAGGCACAACACTGAACTGGATTGTTAGTATTACTTTTACTTAATTACAGATAAGTTTAGTTGGTTTTTGTTTTAGTTGGTTTGTTAATTAGTTTGTAAGTCTTGTTAATAACGGAATCTCAACATGCTAAACTATAGATTTGTATGTATTCGGAAGACCAATCAAACGCTGCATTACAGAGAGAACAGTGATCGAAACTAAAGTGGGAAAGGAATGAGAATTATGAACTGAAAATGGAACATGACCAGAGATCAAACTAACAAATACTGTTAACCCAAAATTAAAGTTGTTTCAACTATGAATTACTAGTTTCATTAGACACTCAACTAGATGGTCAATCGAAATACGCTTTGGGTTTGGAAGAACGAACAAACTGGAAGTGTGATAGATAATCTAAATTAACTAGGAACAAATCCTGCAAGAGAAACGAAGTTAAGGCAACGAAAAATCAAAAAATCGGAACGCAATCTAGTTAACACATGACATATGCAAACTAAGACTAAATAAATAAGGCAATGAAAGCATCGCATCGTTCAAGTCGAGTTCTGGGTATTCGGCGGGGGATTTTCTCTTGCCTCCTCTAAAATGGCTACTTACATGGGCGTGCCTTGCGTTCGCTTCCGCTTCCGGTTGTCGGCGTCTTTTTACGGCTGCTGGGCGCCTGACTCGCCGACCGGATCTGCCGCTTCGGTGACTCATTCTCAGCAACGCCCGGACCCGCCGATTGCGACCGGGCTGAGCACGCACATGGACACGGATACGGATGAAGGATGGTTCGGTTTTCGGTATCGGTTTTTGGTTTTTGGCATTTCGTTTGTTTCGTTATTTTTTTGCGATTTTGTTGTATGTTTGGTTGGTTGGTGGTGGTGGCGGTTTGATGACAAAAGTACGATTTGTATGTTTTAATTTAAATTCGCATTTGACTAGAGAATTTCATATTCCATATGTTGGGCGGGGTGAGAGCCTTTCTACTACTGATATTTGTGTGGGTGTTTCAAGTGAGTTATTGTACAAGTTGTCATGGCAATGAGCTACGAATTGAGCTTCTCATTTTCACATCGTTTGGATGGATTATATAACATACCAAGTAATCGTTAAAGCTTCTGAAACTTTTATATTATAGCTCTCTCACAATTCTATATCACCTTTTGGGGCTAAGACTAAGCTGGCAAATTTCTGACAAAACCCGAATACTAATTAGAAGCGGTAAAAGACACTCTTTATTCAGTCAAGATGATCAAAGATACTATGTGTACATACAAATTAAAGCTTCTTTAAAGCTTAGCCTTACGCAAAGTAATATAAAGCAATTATCGAACTTACACCTAGCACATTAAAATATTCATGGTCCCAGTACACCGAAATGATTTATATATACGCAATATGAATGAATGATTATGTGGGATTATCTTAATTAATGTCCACCTCAACAAATAAATGTAAGTAGTTCAGTTCAAGTGCTTCCAAATAGTTTTCTACAAATAATATCTTAAACATAGAACATTAAAACACCTTTCAACCGATTTCAGAACACGAACCCTGATAAAAACTGGCAAATGTAACTAGAAAAAACTACATTAGTATTGTGCACAAATCTCATATCCCAAGAAGCCTTCGGTGCACTTGACAAGGATACAAATCGAGTCGACTCCTTCGACTGTCGGGGAAAAATGCAAATCAAACGGTTGAAGCAGTTGAGCAAACTATGACAATACGAAAATCATAGGAAACCAAATCAAGGTGTTGGTAACGGGACGTATACTTATTGTTGGAGCGTGTACAATGTTCTGTTCTGATCCCGAACTCGAAACTCTATTGGTAAGTGCATTTTGTGTACTTGTGTCATTGTTGCATAGGGGTAAATTTGCTATTCGGATATGGTTAACTTTGGAATTGAAATCGGATATGCGTATGCATTCTTTTTTTTTATCCTCTGCTCAAGGGTGGGGAAAAATCGGGAAACTACTCACTTTTAAGGACCTTCTTGGGGCTGCCCTTTTGTGGACTGCCCTTCTGGGGCGATCCATGCCTGGACAAGGCGGTTTTCTTAGGACTTCCTCGTTGGGATTCCGATTCCCGCTTGGTAATAGCCGGCATCAACTTCTCGCGCGTGGGCGAGGGCAATAAAGCGCCCTCTTCTACATCTAAACAGAACAGTAGAAGAGTAAGCCTGGGCTTATCCTTTCATATATCTCAGCTACTTACCCGGACCCGTGGTGCGTTCAAGGTGATGGCGTATATTGCTAAAGCGTGCTGGCAGTGCTGAAATCTCATCCTTATTATCAATCAAAAAGGCTTGGCCAGGAACACGAGGCTTCTGGGCCTTCTCCAATGGTGTTGACTTCTTATTGTTCTCCTGTTCCTTCTCCTCCTTTGTAATGGGTCTAAAAGGGTTGGAAATGTGTTTGATTTATTTCTTTCAGATGCATTACCAATTTTAATTATTTTTTAATGTTTAATAAAATTGGTTCGTTTTTCTTTAATTTTAATTACCTGTGAACAGACGAAGCTAAAGAAAGTGCCGAAAGTGAGCTGCGCTTTGAAACCTGATCCCATAGATCCTTCTGTTTCTTATACAATTCCGGGTCAATTTCTATGCCCCATCCACGACACTGAAATAGAAAATTTATTGAAGACACAAACAATAAATAAATAAGGTACAGCTGTATGGTGTATAGTCACAGATAGAGAATTCGTTCGCACCTTGTATTCGCCGGCCTTCTTGCGCAGCTCCACCATCTCCTTGAACCACAAATCCAAATTCGGTTTCGAGTGCGGCGGGGCGGAGCCGTTCATGACCACCACTTGCTGCCTGTTGTCCACCTCGTCCTTAAGGGCCGCGGCGGCCACGGCGGCATCGGCGAAGCCAAAGTTCTCCTTTTTCGTGATGAAGTGGTTCAGACGCTCCTGGTCGATGGCCTGCGAAAACGGACGCGAGGTGATCTTGCGCTCCACAATGGTCACTTGTCTGCAAGAATCGAGGAAGTCATTAGCTAGGAGAAGTAGTGCTGGTAAATAAGAGATTCTGAGCTTCAAAAGGGAACTGCTGTGCTTCTCGATGGCTGCAACATGCAACACTTGCAACATGCAGGTGCGGATGAATGTGGGTTCTGAAAGCTTTTTTTATATTTTGGGTGATACCGCTTTTTCGGGTGGGCTTATGAAGGACACATCACTGAATGAGAATGGCAGAAGCTATGAGCGAGTTGGTTTGAGGGCTATGTTAATTAAATGTTCATACTTCTCGTGCGTTTTTCTATCATCCGTATCGCTAACCAAGGGCTCCAACTCATGTAGAGTAGCTGAAAGCACACAGACACGAAATTTAATGCTGCAATCCAAGTCGATCGATAGCTTTATAGAGATTTTCGCTGATGTCTATCATCAGTGGGTACATTAAGATTAGTTAAGGAAAGTATAATTAATTGTAGAAAATGCAGTAGGAAACTAAAGGCAAAAGGTGGAAACAAAGGTTAGGTTTTCTTTAGCAAGGTGTCTCGAATACGCTAAACTTCAACTCAAGGTTAAGGAGAAGGTTACTTCATATTATTGTACAGCAAATAAATGAGCCGGAAGCAGCGCTTTAGTGGGTGGTTTTGAGGGTGTGGTTTGTGGTTGTGATTGGGTGGTTAGTTTTTGGGTGGTCAGCTTACTCAGCTAAGAGAAATGCTAAATATAAACTTCAAATGAAAATCAATTTGTGTTTTTGGCATTGAGTTTAGAATTAAAAATCTAAAATGTTGAATGTTGGTTGAAGCGTGTTTGGCATGGTTTCCTGGTAGTTTCTGGGGATATGTTTGAACAATTTAGGGTAACTTTTATTTGGAATATAGAACGAAATTCAAACCAATTGTTGTATTCTTTCTTATGTAAAATATGTGTTTACAATTCGAGTTGAATGCAGCGTTGGATAATTCATATTTTTTAGATAGTTAGTTAGATATTTGTAGCATTTTTGTAAGCACTACGTCCAATTTTGTACACTATTGCTGGAAGCTCGAGGCGTCGCACAAGGGTTAAAGGCAAGACAAAAGCATTTTGCATTTGAAGCCACTAATTGCCACTGAGATGCAGATGCACTTAACAATTTAGCGTATAAGTAGAGGGGTAAGGTTTCATTTTATTCTATTTTATTGCCGTTTTTCACTTCCGTTTCCGGTTGCCTTACCTATGCGCATTGCTTAAACTGTAAATTTTGTTAGTATTTGGAAAAGTGATATTCACATTTACTGCCCACAGACTAAGCTAACCCTCACTAAGCTTGCCAATTTGTCTTGCCGATGATATGTTACACGTGAGTAATACAGGTATATACGATTGATAGCGAATTGATGATGCCGTGTTGACTGATTGATTAATGGTTGTCTGGTTTAATGCATGACACTATAGTAATTTCGATTGGTTGTCGTTTCACACATGCAACGAAACTAAGGCAACTTATGTAATAACTTTTACGCTTTCATCTAAATGAAAACGGGATATATCACACAACCCGCGGCCACAACATGCTCATACTACACTTGGCTTTTTTCAATTTATCAATTTATCAATTCATCAGTTCGTCACGTAAAGTTGCATTGACACTGCGTGTTGGATGAGAATGGGCACGACCCGGGAATAATCCCATCAATTTTCGATTGATCAACGCAATTTTACGCTCGGCAGTAAAGGAAATTGAATCGGTTTAGCACTAATAAACATTAAATTTAGTTCAACACTTACGTCAGTTTTGGGCTAAGAAGAAAGTCTTGATTGTGTTTAATCTTTTAGAGTCGGGTTTAGTTTTGTCTTTGGAAAGGAATTTAGCATAATTTCGTTCTATATGAAATAAATTTTAGACAGTAAAGAATTGCTAACTGCTTGAAATAATATAATTTTAGTTACAAAAGCGTTAAACGAAACATTTTTTGTACGTACAGAAAGAAAGAGGAAATCATACGGAAATGTTCAAGGTAATTATTCTAGAAAATATCTATCTTAGTTTTGAGCAATGTAGTATACATATTTATAAGTACGAGTACGATTATTAAGCGAAAGTTACGACGACGTGTACATAAAAACTTGATTTCGAATTCGATTGATTGCTTGGTAGCAATTTATCATTTTTTATATGGCGGCGGTGAGAGCGGAAAAATTGTTTAGACTATGTTAATTTACCAACACTATTCAACACTTTTCTATTGGGCTTTTCTTTTTTGGTTTTTTTTTTTGGCTCAATGCTGCTGCCACGGCACAAATTTTCATTTAAAAATCTTGAAAAATAAACAAATCTCAACGGTTACGGAGGTTAGTAAACAAAATATTACGCAATCTGCCGTGAATTAGTTTGTTAGGTTCATTAAGTAAATTAATTAAGTAAATTTAATTTAAAAATCAAATGTCAACTCATTTAGTACGCACGCGCTTTTGGATTGTTAAAAATTAGTTTTAGTATTACATATAGTAGTTGAAAAAAACTATGCGCTAGTAGGAAATGTTTCGTCTGTTTCACATATATAATTAATTGTATTTTTTTTTTTCGGTTTTGTTTAGTATGATAAATAAATGCTTAGCGACGACAATTTGTTGTCGCACCTTCTTTCTGATTTGTTGTTCGTTTTTTATGCACCGTCGGCAAGCCCACACCGCCACCCATCATCGTGTGATGTGTGTGACCATTCTGGGCTTGGGTCAGACTCTGACTCTGATTCTGGTTTTGGGTGTGACTGTGACCTTGGCCCCCGGACCGAAGGGCGCCCAGCGATATGGACTTTCTCGGATAGTCCCCGGCAGCGGCCCTAGACGCCGCCTCGCCGCCGCCCTTTATGCGTCGGACTGTGGGCCACACGAATTGCAGGCGGTACTCAGTGCTCAACTTATTGATGGTCTTTTTCAATAGCCCATTTGACTCACCCGCCTGCGAAAGAGAAGAGCAGAATGACACAACGAAAAAGGGTTTCGGGTTTAAGGTTTAAGCAAAAAGAGAACAAGATCGAGAATGGAGAATCGAGAAAAGAGAACGAGAACGAGAACGAGAAAAGAAAACATTGCAGTGTCGCATTGAGTGTGAGGATAAGTTTAATGTTTAATTATTATTTATTAAACAAGGTTAGTTTTCATATTTTTTGGGGGTTTTTGGGGACGATCAGAGCACAGTTAACATAGAGAAGAAGATACCGGTTAGTCATAGGTGGAGAAACAGAGAACGAGAACGAGAAAGAGAAGAAATACACACAATACAAGTATAAATTGAAAATTTTGAACATCTATTACTAATTGCGTTATAAAGATAGGTTACAGCCCCAAATACACAAATAAATACGTTTAAAATGACTAGTACTGGAGAGAGTATAAAAGGGTTCAGGCTGCAATGCTGACATAACTAAAAATACAATTGGTATTTTCATAAATATTTGTGGGAAGAACTTCATTTAATAATTTCAAATGCCACAAACTTCTAGACTTCAAGGAACTTTTTTATGTTCCATGTTCTACCAAAAACAGATGTGTCTATTAATAAATAAAATGACGATAACTTAAAAAACACAATAAATAAGTATATGTCATAATACCTACTGTTAAGCATTGCCCCAAAATGTATGCATAGAAACTTTAAAACGCAGAAAACTCCTTTATCAACAAATATAAAATTAAATGTAATCTAACACATTCACGTTCGGCTTTTATTCACCAACAGGAGAAAGTATAGGGAGATAAAAACTAGCATAAAACCCCTGTTACATGCATTACCAAGCACAAGCACAATGGCAACAATCAGAACGGCAAAATATGTACTAAGTATTGAAAGTATCCGGATATTACTATACAAGTGCTCGTATAGAATGGGGTAAAAAATCGATGTACAACTTATGCAAATGTTGAAGGGTTTTGCAGATTAAAATTGTACATTCAGGTCGAGTAGCCACCCGACAAACTGACATTCTGCCTGACAACACAATGCTGCTCGGGCTCACTCACTGCAAATGCAGACACATGCAATCATGCTCGTGTGAGTAAATGAAATTTTGCCATAGCCGCAAAGGCGCGACGAACTACAAATGTTCAACAGCATGTCCTGCACGGGGAAAATTGCCAATAAAGGCAAAAAGACTGTAAAAGTTGCAGGCAGTGCGAAACAGGCGTACGAATGCTGGGTGTCCGGAGGGGATTTCGGGGGCTGGCTGATAGACAGCATCGCCGCTAATAGAAACTGTTGCTGCCACCAAGTTCCGGCCCAATGGTCCAAGGCGCGTTCTATCTCCGATCGGAAAACTGAAACAGGTCCTTTATCTACAAGTTTTTCCCAGTTTATGTGGCGCCACAAACGTTCAATCGGACTGAAGCTCTTTCTTTGCATTCACGTTAGGCGTTAGCTTTAAATTTTATGAGCAGGACCCTTTAGTTGGTACATTTTAAATATTACTTTTAAAATCAAAATAAATGAAATAAAGAGATTTAACTTCAATTCAATGTAAGTTAGATGCAAAACGTTAACCAAAGGATCTAAAATGTATTTCGTTGAAATCTTTAAAAACTTTAAATTAAGTATCATTAGAGTTACAAAAGTATAGTCCAAGTAAATAAGGGTGTTTCAAATATAATCCCATAATGTAGCTTTCACGTTAGGACAGACTATTGCATTGCGCTGGTGGAAAGCTATTTCTGGACAAGAATGCGAGACCCCAATGAGCTCATCCAATACTGTTGGGCTTGCAGAAATGATTCAACTAATACAGGCATGCTGGGGCTTGAACTTGCAAACACACACACACAGACACCCAAGCTCCCGAATTCGAAGTGCACACACGAGTATTTATTTGACTTTGTTGGTTTGGTCATAGACAACTATGGAATTAGACACCCGAGCGCTTTGGCTGCGTGCAGTGCCAGTCATGTGACAATTGTGTACCTGTTTTCTTGTGGTTCCGTCGATCTCCGTGGCAATGGGATACGCACGTCCATTGGGCACAACGGGGGGTCCCTCCGATTTGCTGCGGCGCGAGGGTGTGCCACCGCGCTCCTCCGACTGCAGAGAGACAGAGAGGGCATTAAGGGCTTTAGAGATGTACGGGCATGTCTGGTTAATTAGCTGGTCGTAAATAATACGCATACGCCCTGTTGACGTGCGTCATGAGGTAGAGGCAATTAATTATGTATTGTCAGGGTGCCCATGATAGTATGTCAAAAGCACACTCTCCCCGGTATTCTGGCGAACAAACAAGTATTAAGGTCAGTGGCGGAAAAAGAATCTTGGAGAGGAAAATTTTAACGAGTAATGAATGAACTTTCAATTGTTAAGTAAGGCAACATTATTTAGTTTCATATAATTTTTAACTTCCTGAGAGTTTCAAAACTATTGTAACTACATATATGCATTCGGTTTTTAAATTGAAAAGCTATATTATAAATGATATAAGAGCACAAATAGTTATATTTTGAAAACCAGAGTGGATGCCCAATGGCACTAACTTCCTCAAACGCTTTCATCTGTGAATGCCACTGATTTTCGCTCACGTATCTCAATGTCCTTGCAACATGTACCACTGTGTGCCTCATTATTAATTAGTCTACGGTTGGAGAGGAGGGGCCAAAAATGAACTAGGAAAGGACCCAGCTCACATGAAGCTTTTTTGAACGGCTTTTGTGTATTTCCTGTGGCATTTGAGAGCGTCGACTTTTTTATGAGGGCCGCGGCTTAAACGCATTAACCCTAATGCCAAGCCTCCCGTACCATAATGGCGGTGGGCATTCGAAAGCCCATAAAAATCGTACATGAAAGTATGCTGCCAATGAAAACGTTATACCCTCTAAGCCTAATTAAAACAAATAATTTACGCCATCTACCTTCTAGGTGTACAATCAAATGCTCAACTTCTGGCGCGATTCTAATAGGCAGTACAAGGAAGGCTAATTAGTGCATCGGTTTTTCGACGAGTAAATAAAACTTAGGGTATAAAAATAAGAAAGTTTTATACTCTTCGAAAAACCACAGCGCATTTCATTTTCCTCTCGCGGTCCTCTTCAAATGTCAAGAGCGCATAAAGGTTGTGTGGCCATAAACTGAATGTAATTCTACTATAACATGTGGATAGCTAGTTGGGATTTGCATTTTTAGATTTGCATAATCTTCCATATATAAAAGCTTTTTATATACAGAAATGAGAGCTTGGATTAAGTGGCAAAAAAAGTTCACAATTTAAACTTGGGATAAATAGAAAAAAGTTTTCTTTAAAATTATATTCCCTAGTCTTACACTGATACGTAGTTAATGTACATATATATATTATTTCAAATAATTAAATTCTCTAAAATTTTTGTAAGACCAATATTATGCATTTCTAATAATCTCATTTTCTGATGTTCTTTCAAATATATTTCGCTAAAATGGCATTGATTTTCCCTCTTCTTTATGAAACATTATAGGTAGTAGTGAAAAAAAATTCGCTGCAGCTGTCAAAAATGGAGGTGGAAATAGGAAATACATGAAACGACACTTACTCTCGCCAAACGATGTGCACTGGCATCCCGGCGTCCATCTGTATACTCCGATCCTATAATAAACTCGTGCGATTTATATGCTAATTCTGGGCATTTTTTCCGGCGCGGCAATGGCGGTTCATTTGTCGCTCCTGCAGATCCGCAAAATCCAATCGAAAGTCGAATCAGAGCGAGATCAATAAATAGTCCGTGACAATGGGCGCAAGACAAATGTCTTCGCAACTCACCAACAAATTGACTTGGGTTTGGGGCAGGCGCCCGTCGCACAACCTCTGGCCGCGAGTTGCCCGTAAATTCATGCCAGCGATAAGTGCTCCGATACTCCGAGTGGAGCTGCTGGGGGAAGGATGAGAGATAAACATTGCGTTGAGTCAGAAAGCAATCAAGTAATATTTCAAGGGGGATAGTATGTTTCGGTTAAATTGTTATAAATGCATCTTTTGAGAACTATTTCATTCACAAGTTACCCAGGGGATATCAGTCTAAACTGATCTAAGAAAATTATATTTGTCTCTTTCTCTCTCTGTCTCTCTTAACAGTAAATGACTTAAGAATTTTAAAACACATTCCTAAACTCTAAATACATATAATAAAAATAAAAATAGTTTCTCCCCATAGACTATATGTGCCAATGATTACAATTTAGAATATTATATAGTCTTCTTGATAATTCTGATTTTTTGACCAAAAGTAATGATTTATTTAATTTTGTAATTTTTTTAATTTTAACCTTAACCTTTTTTGAACCTTATGGGTTCACAGCCGTGCTTCAGCACAGTTTTTCTTATTAATGTTCTTTTATGTGAAACTAAAATTCAATATTTTATTACTGGAATTATCCTTGGTAATAAAAATGATGTAAAATCATAAAAGGCTTAGCTGGTCCAACTGCATTTTCGAGTATGTGTCTTACGTTAAAACAGCTCTTCCTGCTGAATGAAACAATGGGCGCATCTTTACATGGATAATAATTACAGCAGAACGCATGACAAATACCACAATGATACCGACAAAAACTAACCACTTCCACATATGGCCACATGTAAATATTTTCATTTGCCAGGGCCAGCCTTTTAGGCCCAGGGCTGTTGGCCAATTGGCTGGTTAGTCAAACAGTTTCGTTTCGGGCTCTCGGCCAAATTGCGGTTTGCCGCATTTCAATGCGGCAGAACGTCCACCCACTTTCTACATTACAACTGCAGCCATTTGATAATTGCGACAATGGCCAGAGAAAAATCCATATTAATGGCCTGTTTTCTACTGCAACAGTTACTCTTGCTGCCACTTCGGTAGTTACAGCGGCTTGTGTTTGTGTTATTTTGCGACTTATTTTATGGCCACGACAGCGCGTATCGATCTAAGCCAAGGGACTTGAACACTTCGAGCAGAAGTCGTTGCATGTAAGCTGGAAATTGGGTGAAACTCTTTCAAACACAAACTGGCTAAGACAGCTGCAGCGACTATCCTGACCGACAGGACAGACAGCTTTTCCAGGACATTCTCGTGGAGTAGCCAAGTCACTCGATTTAATTATGGCCGGCTTGGAACTCTCCTCCTGCCCCACAGAATTTTCGTGTGTCTACCTGAGCTTAACTTTTGTTGTCTCGACGTCGTTTCCTGCTCCACTTTTGTACAATGAAATAATTGCCGGCTGGCACGCAATGTCAAAAGACAGTAAACATTATATTAATTATTTGCAGCACCCATTTCCTTGGTTTAATTTTAATTTTTAAACTCTTAATCGGGATCGGTTGTTTACTTGATAATAAGTAAAAAAGCAATGGTTTAACCGGTTACCATTTGAATAATTGACTCTATATAGTTTCGACGTAATGTGATTACTAAGATTTAAATTCTTTTTTTGACTTGCGCACTCTGTATAGTATTTTCGCCTTTTATGTGAATTGCAGATAATTATCTTTATGTCTCTAATGGGCTTAATAAATCTAATCTTTGACATTATACCAGTCGCACTAAAGCACTTAATAAATTAAGCTGCAATAGCTATCACTCTCCCTCATTGTGCCCTGCGGCAAGGATACACACATAATCCAAACAATGAACCCAGAGGCATTTAACCCAGTTGCGGGAAGACCCCTTCAGTTTGGACACACTCCAATATCCGCCAACGCATTGCACCAATTATAAGGAGCTGTGGCAAATCATTCTTTGCCAATCAATAAGGCCCCCTTGGGTGGAATGGATCGGCAGCGCCATACCTCGACGGCACGCACCTTTTGCATAATTTAGCAGTAAGAGCTCATTTCATTGGGGTAAAACTCGAGCCTACGAGGGCTCGTTTGTCATATGAATTGGCAGTTGATGTCAGGAGCGTAGCCTTCGTTCGCACTGCCAAAAGTGCGGGGAGGCTCGTGCCACGTGGCAGACTCGCACCTGCACACAAGGTGGAGTCTATTTACACACATATTTACGACCCCACCAACTTTCAGTGTATTTCCTGGGCAGCTGCAACAATTTATCATGTCAAGGGAGGGGTTCCTGAAAAAAAACGTATATTTCTCCAACTGATTTATGTCTGTGGTGGTCCAATTGATTGCGGTCACCAAATGCAGCCGCACTCTAGCATAAATATTTAAATAGTGTGTATACGCTTTTTTCGCAAGTGCGTTAAACTTTAATATCACATGAAATTTTAAGCGTTGCGCGTCTTTTTGGGCCAGCTAGGCGAGAGTCATAGGGGAAATCATACTGCTTAAATTTGAATCATTCTTACGAGAGAGGCGGCCATCCCACAGCTGCGAAATACTAGGTCTCCCTGTGCAGTGATGTTGAAATCCCGATAAGCCTGCTGACATCTCAACTATCCCACAGCTGACAGATGGGCGGGCGGCAGACCCTCCCGCTGGTTAGATTACTTTTAATTAAAATTGTAAACGGTGAAGAGTGTGCGGCTTAAAGGGCTCAGAGGCGCTGGCTCCAAGTGATTCTTTATTAATTTTCCAGGAGGTAATTGCCACTTATTTGGCATGAATACTGGGCGCATGGAGCGGTGCCCAATTTGTGGTGTCCCTAACTATCCCATAAATAAACGTCCACGCTGCAGACATATTTCTTGTATAGATTTTCCTGTATCTGATGCACATTCTGGAGATAACTTTATGGCTCATGGGTGGTGGGGATTGGATTTCAGTATTTTTCGTAGCATACTTGCCGGCGTCAGATGCACCATAAGTTACACACTCTTAAGTCTCTGACCGCAGAAATGTGTGTGTGTGGGAAGTTCGTGTGCGTGTTTAATCTACCCGAAGGGACCTTTCAAGTTTTATGCGGGCAAAACAAGCAAAATGACACCTCGAAGCATAGTTATCGCCTCGGAGATCCTTGTTTTGCGGTCTCATATATTTGCCTGTGTATTGGTATAGTCCTTTAAAGTGCCAACCACATTTTTGGGGAGCAAGAATATGTCTTTGTCGTATGCGTTCCGAAAGGTTAGATTCGAAAGTTTGTTGCACATTGTGCGGTATACAAACATTTTAAATTATTAAAAGCTATAATTTCATATATTTTTAACAGGCGCTGAGTTTATATATTTTTGGCTGCAAAATTCTATTATTTATGAAATGAAAATATTACAGAAATAGCAAACTGAGTCTTCATTGCTATTTTTATACAAGGGTTTCCCAAATGTAATAGTGTTTTATAAATGTGCAAGTGCAACTTTAACATTCAAGCCACTTAAAGAAATATTAAAGCTATGCAAATTGTTATCGTAAAACTGCGGTTTTGTAAAAACCTCCTTTGCTGTTATTTTGGGCTGTTACTTTTGCCGCAGCCCTCGGCTTGCTTGAAAAGTTTTTTCATTTACTTTTTGTTTACGATGCATTTTTGCCATTTGACACCATTTTGTCTGGCACAGACAACAGCCGCATACACACCGTGCTTTTATGGTTTCCGTTAGCTAGGCCGGACCTACAAAGCACCTGATCAGGTGGGTTCCATGTTGGCCGCAGGCGGACCCTGCCCCACCCGTTCCCATTTTTCTCTGGTGCGTGCCTTTGTGTCACAACGGCTTAGTTTGCTCGATTGCTCATCTAACTTGGCCCGTGGGATGTTTGCTGCCATTTTGCGTGGTCTGTGCCGGCAATTAATTCACTCAGCAGTGGCCCAGGTGGGCAGAAATGATGCTGCTGCCACAAATTTAATTGCCAGCTGCACTTCCGAGAATGAGAGACGACACGAAGCATCCTAATGACTGACTGACGCAGATTGACCGGCAGTCAGGAGTCAGTTAAGGCTAGTCACTGGCAAAAGTTTAAGAAAAACAATACATCTTAACTATAAAAGGATTGTAAAAAAGAAAACAATATAACATTTTCGCGAAAAAAAATGGCACAATACCAAGGCTTTAAAAACCAAGTTCTATCTGTAGTTTCCATTGAGTATATAAACCTTTTAAAGATGTTTGGCATCGGTTAGAATATTAAGCATTTAAAGTTAGAATGAATCAAAACGAATAGAGCTAGAGATTATTTAACGTACTTATTGTTAATAGACACGTTTTTCGCACTGTATAAATGCACCACCAGAGGTCGACGAAGCAACGAGGCACATCGTGCAACCAAACGTCAGTAAAGCCCCGGTTAGAGGTCACCTTCATTAAATTAAAGAAAACTCATTTGCAAGAGCGCCTTCTTTCCGTTTTTGCCGTTGCCTTCTACCATAAATATGGATTTAGTTTCTTTTGAAATAAAAGCAGAACAACATGCGGACAACATTTAATTAGTGGCAATTAATTTACAACCGCAGCCAGAGTTGTAATGGATTCATCTCGTACGTAATATTATTAAATATATATGTAATTAACTCGGCTATTGATTCTTATCAATCGCTTCCTTTTACCTTCCATACGTTTCAGCGAGTTGATGAAACTTAACCGATTGAATAAAATGTATGAAGCTATAAGTAATAATGCGTACAGCCTTGTATTCAGAAAAATATATAATATAATAATAATATTACGCCTATTTGGCGTTTGTGCGTTTGGGAGGAAATACAAGAATTCACCTTTTTCTCCCTAAATGTAACTTAATTATAAAGAAATATAACATTTAAGCTTGCTCTTTACAACTTGCATGTGCTCCTTATAACATTGATTTCCCCCAAAAAGCTTTCACCACCCATTAAAGTTTGGGAGAACTCCCGACGAGTTATGCAACAATTTAATGTCAACATACAATTAAGCTAGAAAATAACGGGGCGAAGGCAGTCGTTAAACTCAGTGCTGCGATTTATTTGCGCCCCAAACCAAAAGTCAGACGACAAAAAGGAAGACAGACAGGAAACAGGAGTGCAGAGAGTGCAGGGAGACACATAGACGACGGCTAAAAAGTCATTTGTATGCAACCGCAAATCGAGGGACATTAAACTTTTAAGACGCTTTTATTGCTCTCCCCACAGCCCATGTGCTACATATCGTCTGGGTCCTTTTCAATTCTAATCCTTATATGTACCTTTGGACCCCATGGCTCGGGGCCTTTGGCTTCGGCTTTGATTCGACGGCTTAGCGTTGACATGGCTGTCGATGGGACAGCCTGATTTATGTGGCCCAGTCCTTGGGCAAATCTCAATCAAATTGCTTGTGGCAACTGCAAAAGAGCCACCGGCAAGCTCTATAAATTCTGCATAAGTCATCGGACTCGGTAAGCCAGGAATAAAATATATACATACATTGAATATTTCAGAAATGTGTTACCCCAGTTACGTTTCATCTTTTAGGCAGCGAATTTAGTCTGTGGTTTGCGTATTTTAACGAATTACAACAATCTGAATCTGAATAGCATTCTCTCATATTTTTGTTTATTTCTGAAAATAAAATGTGTGCTTAACTTAATGTTTGAACTAAGTAAGCTAACATCCCTCATAAACTGAAATCAAGGCGCATTGTTCTACATATTCTTCGGCACGTAACTGAGTATGTGCAAATAAATTTAACACTTCCCTTATCTTTATGCTTTTTACAGCATTAACCTAAGCAATCTCTTTACGCCAACAAATGAAAATTAAAATCCATTTATGTTATCAAATTCTTTCCTTGCACACTCTGCCAGCCGCAGACAATGAAAACTTTTCACACATACTTGGGCCGAGAAATTGCAGCACTTCCTGAGCAATTTGTGCAGGCAAACTTTTGTGACACCTTCCGCCCGCCTGGCAAATATTCGTCATATTTGTGAGCAGAATGCATCTGGAATTACGCGCCCCTCAAACGTCTGTACAACGAAAACATCAAGTGGTCCAGGGGCGGGCCGTTATATAATTGCATTTTCCTGTCTGTCGTCTGCCTCCGAGACAAACTGCAAGAAAGACACCCGTATCTGCATCTCCATTACCATACATGTACGCCTCTGCTGCTAAGCGTTATTTAATGTTAAGCAATTAAACTGAAATTCGATAGTGCCTTTAAGCTTGAAAAAAGAGGGAAAATGAAAGAAAAACTATTTTCCGTCGCTTGTGCGTGCCTTCAATGGCTTTTCCTTTTGTTTTCCTTGTTCAGCGATTACCGCACGAGTGCATTTTGTCAGTGTGCGGGTGAACGAGTATGCCTGCGTCTGTGTGGGTGAGTATCTGTGTGAGATGCTCTGCTTAGTGCACTCATGTGAATAACGACGCCGTCGACAACGCGACTTTCCCATCGATATGGCACGCGCTTAGCTTTCAGTCCGCCAAAACCCTGAACGCGTCTAAAAAATCATACAAAACATCAAGAATATATTGTACACACAATATAAATAGATGAATAACAGTAAGAACACTTATGTGATGTTATCAGAGACCTTGTTACTTTTGTACGAAATATTAAGGAAACATTTACATTTCAATCAAGAGAGAACGCTATAGGCGAGTCCCGCGACTATCTGATACCCGTTACTCAGCTAGTTCCTGAGATCTCGACGTTGATTCGGACAGACGGACATGGCCAGATTGATTTGGCTATTGATCCTGATCAAGAATATATATATTTTATATGGTCAGAAACGCTTCCTTCTGCCTGTTACATACTTTTTAACGCTTCTACGTCACATTTGCCACATTTTAAAACAAGCAACGGCTTATTGTTACAAACTTATCTTTAATGGCATCCCAATTTTACCTCCCTTTCCTTTTTATTTTCGTTAAAACATAATACACATTTTAGAAGAGACTAGCACAGTGACTTGAGTTAAGGCATTTCAACTTCGACGTTTTCAGCCTTTATTGACACTCTTTCCAGCTGCTGGGTCTTAGCTTTCTTTGGCGTCTTTCCTCTGGCCGCAGAATCTGCTGGCAATTTGCAGCTCCTCCAGGCTGCAATCAAAAGTGCATTCTGAAGGAAATTTTCCGCTTATAAAAGTACACCGAACTTACGTCAGCCATGATGGAAAACGAAGTTCAAGGAAAAATGAATGTGATGTCAACTTCTCGGTGAACTCATTTCAGCATCCTTCAAATACTCGTATTACCGCATCTCCGCTTTTCACAAAACAAAGTCGAGTCATTATGCCAAAAAACATTAAACAACGTTCAGATTATTCACAGCCTTTGGTTTCCCAATCACGAAGTTTTACTAAAGAATCCTAAACAAAAATGTCTAAAATTCTGGAAGTAAGAAAACTTCGTGAATTTTTATGTCCCTTTTTATCTATCTGAATATGACTTGCTCAGTTCCCGAATTTAGCTATATTTTAACCTAGGGTCAGATAATTTGTTTAATGGGTACGTAGTTTAAGTAAGGCAAACTATGAGTTACATCATTCAATACGTCAATAAAGTCATCAGCAAAGCGTGAGGATTAGATCACGCCTTTCTTATATATTCTTCCAATAAAGCTGACAATTTTTAAATCATCAGTATTCTGTGTACTCGTCCGTTTTTGCCAGTGCTCAAATAACTTGGTCCGGAGTTGCAGAGCTGTCTAGCCAGGAATCAGGCAATCGGAAGTATTTAGTTGCAATTAATAAAGGATTTTAAGCTATTTAAACGAACTTTATAAGCGTTGTTCAGTATATTACTATTCAGTCAAGAAATTTAAACTTTCTTTACTGATTGGCAAAGTTTTTACAGGATAATATGAACACATCAAAATATAGTGCTCCGTAAATAAACCATATCTAAACAATATTTCAAAGGTGCCATTGCGTAGATCCCTAGTAATGACAGACTAGGCTTAAAACCAAAATTCATTTCAAACACCATGTGCCCTTTTATTTCTGTAAACATTTTATTGAATTGAACAACGCCGAAACAGCAGTAAGTGTGTGACAGACATGTCTGGCACATTGAGCAATCTGCGGATCTAGCTGGATCCACTTAAACCCAGATGAACTTGGCTCGTGATGGAGCCGAGTTGGCTAAATCCCCCAATGCTCGCAATTGAAAACGCTGAACGTTGGTTGAATGCCATTAAGACAATGCAGTACAGAATTGCACTGCAGCGTGCAAAGCAAACATTGGTGTTTGAATGGGTATGTGCTAATGCTTCTGTGAATACAGATCTCTTGGCTGTGCACATAATTGTCCATTGTTGTGTTCATGTTGCAGTTTTATTTATATTTCAGCAGCATATCAAATTGCCATTGCCATCGCAATAAAATGGCAAATAATTTGAAATTATATCCAACCAGCGAATGACAACGTGCCAGCAAAGTTCTTTCTTGAAGCAACTTGTAGAATTCTATTGAATTTTGTTGAGTTTACAATATATTTGTTATTTATGGCCATTGAAATATTTACTTAAACTTTGTTAAAACATGTTGAATATTCCAACATGCAGCAGCATTTTTCGGCTGACATCACTCCGATAATTTGGGAATTTTATATGCATTTATTCCCGGCCAATTGGCAGCGACTTCCTCTTCGCTTGCCAAAAACCAAAGCTAACACATTACTTATAAGCAAATAAGGTCAGATGAGGGGCAGAACAATGCTTCCCTTTTCCCTTTCCTTCCCCTTCCCATCGCTTTGCTTCCCTTCAGGGCCACTTAAATATTTTACGCTTTTGTATTGTTAAGCAAAAGTTTTTCGCCATTCCGCCGGCCAAACGCATAAAAAATGCATACGCACACAAGTTTTCATATCGTTTATATAATGGGATTTTCAAACACACACATTTTCGGTTTGTTTGTGTTGGCCAAGTTAACAACAAAAGCGCAGCAAAAGGCAGCACTAGAGTCTGAAGGCGTGGATCGTTTAACTTTTTATGCATAAGAAGAATTTTTTCTTTGCTCTTCGCGTCTAAAAAGTGGGAGTGTAGCCAAGGATTCTAAAAGCCTGAAGAGCTGGATTAGGCAAAAAATGTTGTAGAAGAGAACACCTGGATGTAATCATCGGTATAAGTTATGGTAGTTACGCGTTACACGCTTGTAGTCCAACCTGTGTTTAAGTCGTATTTAAAAGCACACCACATCTTATACATTTTTTTTCTTTAATAATAAGACAAGTACATTTTAAATATTTTGTCCGTTGCATAAGGTTGAGCTTATCTGCATAAAGTTTAAATCTTTAATGTGGGTTTTTCTTCAATTTATTATCAATAAACTGCCCACTTACATTTATTTCAAGAAATGCATCATATAGAATTTAATGTATGACAACGATACTGAGTGATGACATTAAAAGTAAGATGCCTAAGAAACCCAAGAGCTTCTTAACCAGCAATGCCGCGATATACCCCCTCTTCACCAACTGTCCAATAAAATTACCATCAGCACTGTCAGCATCAACAGCCCCTTGCAACTTGGTCGCCAGCCAAGAGCCAACATGGCGATGGGTTCAGAGGCAGAGGCTAGGGTTAAAAGGGGTTTTGAAGACTGCGTCAGTGCAGCGGCGACAGGCCGGGACCCATCTATTTAGTATATGGCGCATAGCATATGGCATACGGGATGTGGAAAGTGCCATGTGGCATGTGGCACCTGGCAGGCCGTTAGCCCGGCGCTGTAATCCATTCACTTGCGCAGGGAAATTATTATAATTGCATTAGTTCAAAGGCAGAAAATTGAAATTGAAATTGAAATACGTTAGACGATGTGATGGCACGGCCCTGCTCTCCAGGATGCTGATGGATGGATGGTTCTTTTGCTGAATGGAGGGTTGGGGGGACTGTAAGGTGGAAGTCCTAGAGCCAAAGTTGACGTAATGTGCCAAGGATGGGTCGTAGTCGGATGGACCAACGGTTAGCGATGCGCCTTCGCAAATTAATTAATTATACCCGTTACTCGTAGAGTAAAAGGGTTTACTAGATTCGTTGAAAAGTATGTAACAGGCAGAAGGAAGCGTTTCCGACCATATAAAGTATATATATTCTTGATCAGGATCAATAGCCGAGTCGATTTGGCCATGTCCGTCTGTCCGTCCGTCTGTCCGTCCGTCTGTCCGTCCGTCTGTCCGTCCGTCTGTCCGTCCGTCTGTCCGTCCGTCTGTCTGTCCGTATGAACGTCGAGATCTCAGGAACTACAAAAGCTAGAAAGTTGAGATTAGGCATACAGACTCCACGGACATAGACGCAGCGCAAGTTTGTCGAATCATGCTGCCACGCCCACTCTAACGCCCACAAACCGCCCAAAGCTGCCACGCCCACACTTTTGAAAAATGTTTTGATATTTTTTCATTTTTGTATTGGTGTTGTAAATTTCTATCGATTTGTCAAAAAACTTTTTGCCACGCCCACTCTAACGCCCACAAACCGCATAAAACTGCCACGCCCACACTTGAAAAATGTTTTGATATTTTTTCATTTTTCTATTAGTCTTGTAAATTTTGTATCGATTTGCCAAAAAACTTTTTGCCACGCCCACTCTAACGCCCACAAACCGCCAAAAACTGTCAGTGTGGAAGACCTCCTTCGCACTTTCACTAGCTGAGTAACGGGTATCAGATAGTCGGGGAACTCGACTATAGCGTTCTCTCTTGTTTTTTCTTGGCGTTTTTCGGTTCCTTCCTGCCTCAAATGAGATAAGACGGAAATCATCAGCAAGTGGCTTATAATTGTCATTTAACCGACGTTCTCATAGCAGCATCATACGCGGCTATCAAGAGCTTCTGCTTTAATGAAAAAAGTTTGAACCATACAAGTTCTAATCGCCTGACATTGATGAGCAAAACATGATAGACATTTCGTGCTCGTTCGACATTCGTGTACAGTTTTTAATGGCTGTCGAATAGAAAAATCAATATGAAAAGTTGTTACTGATTAACACGCTATGAGAGCCCGAGCACATACAAATCGAATAATCAAGGCTATAATAAAGTTGCCAGGAATATTCAAGAGCAGGCAAAGTGACGTCCCATTTTGTCGATTGATATACACATGTCATTCCTATTATTTTACTTAAAGCGATATTATATTTGTAAACAGTAATGCAGTTATTTTCATAACCCATAACTCCGTTAACCAAATGTTTTTGGCTCTGTTCCGTCTTAAAATTTAATCGATAAATATACAATCAGTATTGCAATCCAATGGCAAATTTTAAAGAACCATAAACAATTTCTACCAAAATAAAGTAAACAGCAGACGGCAGCAGATTAAATAAAAACTTCTGGGAAATGTAAAATTTTTATATTCGCTCTGCATGCGATTCACTGATTTGTGTTGAAAATATGCAAATAACCAAATGACTGACTGCCTGAAAAAATGCAATTCTACAAACAACAGAAGTCCGGAAAATGAAAAAGAAGGGAAATCTCTCGTGCGACATGTGCACCTCCATTTTCTGCCCCTCAAATGTTTAACCAGTCAGTCAGTTTTGTGTACACGTCAGCACAATTCCGAACAGTTTTTCAGTACAATTTCATATAAACGGGAAACAAGTTTAATTTTACAGAAGAGTGTTTTTCATTTTTGATTTCACACCAACCGGCTCCAAACACTTGACCCCAAGTAATTATAAAACTTTTCTGCCGGCTGCAGATCCTCCACCAAATCCATGGAGATGCACATCGGTTTTCAACAATCACTGAAAAAACCAGCACAAAAAACTTTCTTCTCCCTGGGCTCCTTGCCCGTAGTGGCTTGAGTTTGCTTTTGGTTTCCCCCATTTTTGGTTCTGGCAATTGAGGCAACGGTTGTGGGAAGACAGTGGCAGAAAAGTGCAAATTGCCCTCGTTAGATGCAATAGGAAGGGTTTTCCGGAGAAGAAGTAGTTGGCTGGCGAAATTTTCACTCTCTTGATGCACACTAAAAGTTCTAAGTTCTCAATCATAAAAATATTCTCAAGGGATAGGACAACCAATATTTTACAATCTCCGTTGCTGAGCGTACCAAATCAGTTATAATCAGTAAATAATTATCTATACATTATGAGTACGTTATGTAAAAAGTTCTTCTTTGCAATTATAATTATAATTGTTTGCATTTTCAGCATTTTCTATACATATACATAAATCCTAATCCCCAGCTCGCAGAAAATGTGTCTATATGAACTTGGTTACACGGCAAAGAATTTAAACTATCCTGTGTATGAAAGTGGCCAACTTTTGGCAGTTTCCTGCATCCATAAGATAGCCAAGCAACAAAGGCAACCGCCTCGCCTTCTATACAATCCAGCAGAAGACATTGCGGATGGTTATAGATGTGCGAAACAATAGGGCGGATATAACTGCGAGTGCCAGTGGAAGATAACTCGGCATAAGTTGAGTGAGCATACACAGTGAACGATTTTGTATTTAAATCACTCTACAATAAACTCCCAAGCCGAAACAAGATGGCCAACGAACGGGCTTAATACAACTAAATTAGTTAGAGACTCCTACTGGCACACACAGTTTTAATCAAATTTATTCCTTGCTGGAAAACAGTTCTTATTTCAAAATGGAATTTTCCCCTCTGCGTGCGTAGTTTCTACCAGTGTAACTAGGGGCGACGCCCAGCTGACTGTAAGGAGTCAGCGAATAGCACTGGATCGATCCGAGGAGTGACTAAGAATTAAGCACGGCGGTAACCATATGCGAGCTTAATCAATAAGCGTGTGGCATGCAACCGACGACCGACTGGCGACACTTGGCCGGCACTTGTTGTTGCCGCTAGGTAGGTGGATGGGTGGCTCGGTGGGTGAGAAGTGGTTGGGAAGAGGGTGGTAAGTAGGCGTGGGAGTGGGTGGCGAAGGTGCCGCCATAAAAGTTTGACTACTCTGCGCTGATGTAATACCGCAAGATAATTTGCCTCGAACGTCATATGGCTGAACAAGCAGCGGGAAACAACAACAAAAAGCCCGAGCAAAAGCCGGCTAAAAGGCGCTCTCCTCGCTCCCTCTTACTTTCTCACAGCGCTGCTTTCTCCGAGTCTCTATCTCTTCCCTATCTTCTCTCCCAGCTGCACATGCGCGAGGTCGTGGAATGACGGCATGTGCGCAATGTGAAACGTTAAAGTCTACTCAAAGTACGTATATCAAAATAAAAGTAAAAGGTTTTTTGTTTAAAAAATATTTTCCGTGGATTCCAATTATATTTTTTACCATACTAGAACCTAATCGTTTAGTTTTTTAATTTAAAGCCCTAATGTTGAATATATATTTCTTGAATGAACACTTGGTCGCCAAGAGACAAATTGTCAGAATCGCTTCTCCTGCAATCGTGTACATTGTCATGGCGAAATGATGAATCAGCTGTTTCGCACAGCGACTGGAATAGCGGCGCTGGAAGGCTGGAGAGCGAGTTCTTCGGTCTTTGGTCTTCCGTCTCCGGCGGAGTAGGTGTCCGTGTCCGGGTCCGAATCGGAATCCAAATCCGGGTTCTATGTGGCACCCCGGCCGGCCACAGCTGTGGGCCCAAACAAGCCACAAGCCATATGCTATTGATTTTCTGGGCCTTTTCAGCCTTTTTGCCGATTTTTCTTTCCTTTTGCCTTGGTGCCATGTTTCTCTTTATATTTCTTTTTTTTTTGTGCTGTTACTTGACGCTGACGCGATTGGTGTCGGGCGTAATGCAAGTTAATTTATTCGCTGCCAACGAATTTCAGTTATTTACTTTGGCACTCCATATATATTCGGTCTACATTGTGTGAAATAAGCTGAAAAATATTGCATGCTTCGGACAAACGATTTGTGACGACACTCCAAGGATTGCGGACGTAAGGTAATATTGATCAACATTATGAAAGTTGGAAGAAAAATGTGGCCAAGGGGAAATCAGTTAGGTGGAAGAGTTCAAGGAATTTTCGCATGGCATTAATTGAACCGAAATCTCGTTCACTTAAAATGGTTACTTTCTACATCTTTACATACTTTTATTTCGTTTTTATGGCTGAGCAATTTAAAAATGGAATATTAGTTTAAAATTTGAGTTTTGATTGATTAAATTCCAAATTCCTGAAAAGAACATAGGCTTGCGTAATAAACTAACATATTAATTACAATTTTGGGAGTTATTCACCTCCTATTTTACCATAAATTTCTGGCTTGGTCCCCTGAGTCGGATTTAAATCCTCCATATTAAAAAATTCACCCTAATCCCGCAATTCTGCGAAACGTATCATAACTCAAGCCAAGTCACCCCTTTCTCGGCTGCAGCCCCTTTCACTTGTCGCCCGCAAGCATGCAATAAAAATGTATTATGTCCTGCACTCGCATTCACTCATACCCACACGCCGATTCAGACAACGTTCGCACATAAATTAAACGATTTCGAGGCTATTGGCAAAATGTTCGCTTTCTGCGAACTGGGCTAAGAGGCTAAGGGAGCGAAAGCCCCGGAACTTCTTTACTGAAAACAATCAGCAACTCGACTACGACTGTAAAGGCGTTCAATATTTGTGTAGTTTGATTCTTCCTTTACAGTTAGAGTTAGTAATTATTATTCACATTGTTCGGGGGCATTGCACGTTACTCACCTTGTCTACCGGCATTGATGGGCACGCTCTGCACAGATTCCAGAATGAGCCAATCATAGGGAAATGCTTTTGCTGTTTGCCAACCAAAGTGCCAAAAATACAAATTAAACACGCGCGCGTATGGGTTTCTCTGCTTTCGTTCTCCGGCGATTGGCGTTGATTATTTTCAACAACTTCTCATGGGTCACACACACGCGCCTGGCTGTTAAACCTAAATATTTAACCTCTCGCTTGCTCGTCCGCTATCCCTCTCGCTCGCTCTCTCTATACGCACACGCACCTGGACAATGCGTAGCGAAGAAAGTGCGTTTGTATTGTCATAGGCCAAATTGGATTAGACTTCCGCTGCGGGGAGAAATGGGGGCGTGAGAAAAAGTATTGCATACCAGCGGGCGCCCTGTTCCGGCGATGATCTCATGCCCACATACACACACATACGGCCTACACATTTGATGACCCACCGAATGTGGACGCAATTAGCCCGTAATACCCGTTCGTAACGGGCAAACAACTTTATTGGACATTAAAAACAGAAACTTGCCCGAGAGCCGCGCTCAGATTCTTATTTTCATGCCCTGGCAAATCGATATCTACTTTTCATAACAGCCCCGTAGTATGCAATACTTTTTAGCCGTTTCGCTGGAATTCGCACTTCTGTCAGCCGCTTTTTTCCCTTCGTGGACGTGGTTCGTGGTCACTGAAGCGAATCTTTGGTAAGGCAATAGTGCCAGAAACTTTAGGTGAAACACTGGGAAACACACTATTCAAGATTGCACCGATTTGCTCTCTGCTCTGCCGCTGCTGCTGCTGCCTGCTCATATGTATATATAGCTGTGAGAAACTGCCTAGCTTTTTCGGTTTCAACTCGACGACGTTACGAACACGACTGAACCTGAACTAAAAGGTCCCACAAAATAATCCAGCGAGCGAAGGCAAAGCGACGGCGTTGGAGTTGACGCAGGGCCTGGAAGTTTTGGGGGAGAGAGATTCGGAAGTGGAACCGCGAATGGAAATGGAAGCCACACCGAACATCTGTTTGCATGGGCGTCGGTGCGTCCTCGGTAATGCATTACTAATAAACAAAACCAACTATCAGGTAATTTGGTAACTTTTGCGGAGAAACGGTTAAAGCTTACTGCAAATTTAATTTGCTTGGTTTCGCCGTTCAAAAGCCTGGCAACGCTAGCATGCGCACTGGCATCGGTTCGTCTGTGACGTCACAGTAGACCAACCTGCTGCTTTGCAGCAATACATGGGATTTTTCGGCGGCTTATGGACGGCCACACAGTGGTTTGTTTACCTTTGCATCTAGTGAGTAAAATATTTAAAGCTGATTTCGATGCTTACTTATTGAAATTAAAACGCTTAAAATAAATGTACATAAACGTTGTAATGCGGTAGAATAGTTTGTAGGAACTCACGGAAACGATGATTCGCATACGGCAAGCGATTTGTGATCAGGTAAGCTTAATATTGATGGAACTACCCATTATGTCAGACCAAACTTGCTCCCATACTCCAGCTGCCGCAGCTCAAGAACGCCTGCCATGCCCTTGAGGTGCCTGTGCGAAGACAGCAGCTCCAGAATGGCGGCCGACCGACTGTGGAGTGGGTTCTGCCCTCTGCGGTTGCGCAACAGGAGGGGAAACTACTGAATTCATTGAAGAACAGATTCGAGGAAGCCTATGTGGAAAACGTTCAACTGGTACCCAGTGCTGGCCGCAGTGCAGCCAAGATCGTGTTTCAGCTGCAGCCACAGGTCTTTGTAGAGCAGCTCCTCCAAACTAAAGGGAATGCTTCACATCCTTCGCCTTTTGCTGCGGAACACATAGTAGTAGAGTACAGCTCGCCCAACATAGCAAAACCCTTTCACGTGGGCCACCTGCGCTCCACAATCATCGGCAATGTTCTGGCCAATCTGCACCAGCACTTAGGCTATCGCACCACCCGCTTGAACTACCTGGGGGATTGGGGCACGCAATTTGGACTACTGGCACTAGGAGTTCAACTGCTAAATGTAAGCGACAAGGAAATGCAACAATCCCCAATAGAAACGCTCTACAAATCCTACGTGGCCGCCAACAAGGCGGCTGAACAAAGCCCTGAAATCGCGCAGCAAGCAAGGGACCTCTTCAGCGCTTTGGAAGAAGGAACGGATAAAACAATGGCCAATCAATGGCAGCAGTACAGAAAGTACACTGTAGATGATCTATCCAAAGTCTATAGCCGACTGGGCGTTCACTTCGATATCTACGAATGGGAATCCCAGTATTCCCAACAGCACATTCAGGAAGTTCTGGAAAAACTGCGCATTAGTGGACTCCTGCAGCCAGAGCACGATGGTCGTGAGATTGTTGTGGTGGATGGTCGACGCATTCCTGTGATAAAGAGTGATGGATCCACTTTGTACCTAGCCAGGGACATTGCTGCGCTGCTGGAGAGACTCTCCAGGTTTCAGTTCTCCCGCTTGCTCTACGTCGTGGACAATGGTCAAGCGGATCATTTTAATGCCCTCTTTAAAACATCGGCAGCCCTGGATGACCGCCTAAGTCTGGAACAGCTGCAACATGTAAAATTTGGACGCATTCATGGGATGAGCACTCGTCAGGGAAAGGCAATCTTTCTCAAAGATGTCCTGGATGAAGCACGAGATATAATGCGAGAAAAACGAAACTTTAGTCCAAGTAGGTACTTACCAAATCCAATGAACGTGTGAGTCCCAACATTCTTTTCTAGCTACCAGAGAAAACTATAATCTGGATGATGAACATGTTTGTGATATTCTGGGCGTGTCAGCCGTCCTGGTCAATGTTCTCAAACAGCGAAGGCAACGAGATCACGAGTTTAGCTGGCAGCAGGCGCTCCAAGTAAATGGGGACACTGGAATCAAGCTGCAGTACACACACTGTCGCCTGCACAGTTTGCTGCATAATTTCAGTGAAGTAGATCTGGACGATATTAAGCCTGACTGGAAGCACTTTGCCACGGAGCCAGCGGATGCTTTGGATCTGCTCTACGCACTGGCACGCTTCGATCAAAGCATTTGGCAATCGAAGGAACAATTGGAGGCATGTGTCCTTGTCAACTATCTCTTTGGATTGTGGTGAGTACAATAGAATAATAATACACATTCGTTATGCACTGTCAGAGTCAAGAGTAACAAACGAATTGCTAGTCAACGCTAAGTTATAAGAGCTTTTTTTTATCTTCGTCATGAACTAAATGTGCTTGTTTTCCCATGCAGCAACGCCACCAGTCGAGCGCTGAAGAGATTGCCAGTGAAACAAGAGCCCTCCCTACAAAAGCAGCTCCAACGCCTACTTCTCTTTTACGCTGCCAAAAGAACACTGCGACAGGGAATGGAGCTTCTGGGTCTGCGTCCACTGGACCAAATGTAGACCAATGGACCTAAGACGACACCTCTGTTAACATAGTTTATATTTATTAATAAAACACTTCGATATAAAATGCAGCCTAGTTGTAGATGCACGTGACCGTCTAGCGCTTCTTCCACGTGTACTTGCGGCGTGCTCCTTCCTGTCCGAACTTCTTACGCTCCCGACGGCGATAGTCACGTGTTAGCAGGCCGGCTGCAGCATAAATTGCAATTAGCGGTAATAAGCCAACGGAGGCGGCTACATTGGAGACTCATGAACTTACCCAGACGCATTGACTCAATCATCTCTTGATCGACAAAGCTGCGCAAACTCATGGCGATGCCCCAGCGGATGGCTCCAGCCTGACCGGAAGGTCCGCCTCCCTCGACGTTAGCCTCCACATCGACTTTGCCAAGCAGCTCGCTAAATTGCAGCGGGAAGAGCAACTGGAAAGATCGAGATAACGAATCGGCGAATGAGAATGGTATACTTTTGTGGCCGTTAGATGTCAAGTTCGACCGCCCGAGGCAGCCATTGTACGGATCTCTCTGTATTCAAATGATGCTGCGATAGCGCTTCCTGTACAACAATGCCGATAGATAATGGCGGAATGGTTAGCCAAATTAAATGACTCTCGGCCGCGGCCACTAAACTGCAGCAGATTGTTGAATGTCCGCCTGGCAATTAGTGGACTCGTCAACCGAGTGGGTGGGAGCTGAATAGTTCGTCTGCCAGGCTAGGTGTGATGCAAATTATAAGTGCATTATAGCAATGCATCAAGCCCGGATAATTGCGGGCAAGATCAGCACGCGCTGTCCCGTTTTAATAGGTTGGGTAATAGTTCGCTATACGTAATTAGTCGAGTTCCTTTAAGAGGTAATTAAAGACGGTTGAGTAAAGCAAAGAGCTATGTTTATATCGCTAAACCATGTTCTTCATATCTCTTCATTGGGCTTTAATAACATTGGAATTCAAAATACGTATCTAGCTTTTCGTCTCTATAAATAATATTAGGTAACCCACATATACTAAAGAAAGGAAGTAACATTCTCTAGTTAAATTTGTATGGACCGAGTCAAGAAACGAAATCTGCTGGCAAGGAACCCATTAATTAATTATATTCGCATACTTAGCAAACGCTCTAACACCAGTCACAAAGTTCACAGAATCCAAAGATCAAAACAAATCGTAATTCAATTTTTCGTTTTGGCCATTTTTCGAATTCGACTGCGTGGGAATCAAAGTCAAGGGGCTTGACAAACGTTCCGCCCAACAATGGTCGGTTGGCAGACGTACAATGAACGTTATGATTAAAAAACAATAAGCAATAAACAAAACATGCGGCAACAAAAGGGAAAGACCAATTTTTAAACTATTGTTCTTCCGATTCTCTTTTTTTGGCAAACCAAATCGACAACTGCCATCGATCAGCGAAATATCAGCAGATGAACAGCCAAAGGGGAAAGAGACAGACTTTGATTTGTTTAAACAAATTTCTAGATGACTTCACGCAACAGTAACAACAATAACAAGCATAATAAAAGGCTTACAAACAAGATTTTTAAATTAATGTACATAGGTACACACTACACAAAACACCGAATGCCAAAGACGAGCGACAGAAAGTCTTAATTGACGGCGATAAAAATAGCACCAGATTTGCAGAAAAGTGACGAGGCAAATAATAAAACTGGTTGCCCCAACTTCAGGGTTCCCCAAATTCCAAACCCCTCTTCGTGCGATCTGCAGTCGAGGGTGTGGTGCGTTAGAGGGGAGGCATCCTACCGGCATCTCAGAGTTTCAAGAAAATTCGCGGTTACATTTTATTATGATTTAAATGAGTTTTATAGTCTGACACATGAGCGATGTCGACACGACTGAGATGCACGAAGACATCAAGATATTGCTCGGCGCTCCAACTGTACAAGTGTACTGGTGTCGGATCTGCGGGGATATATTATTTATACTATATGTACACCTTCTTCATTGGCGCTCGTCGAGCGGCTTTCTTTTGGTCACTCATATCGCGTAGAACATCATTTAGGCGTAGTTCTTTATATCAGTCGATCCCGCGTCGTCGAGAGCGCGCCCAGTGTCGGAAAATATTACATCGCCCCCAGAAATTTCTATGCCAGATAACATCTCACAAAAAGGATAATTTTAGTAGCAAAATGTCGAAATCATCGATGCTCCGCCACCGGGTCTGCAGTTAAAACAATACACGCATTGGCATGGCATAATGTAAAGTGAACTTTCCACAGTGGTCATGAAATTTAGTTAAGCGTTTTAAAATACTTGAAAATCGATCTTATCAGCGTATTGGAAAAGGGAATATTATGAGACCACAACCACACTCGGAATAATAACGTCTGCTTCAATATATTTTCAAATAGAATAAGTACAACTTTTACTTAATTTAAATCCCACTTTAATAAAAAAAAAGGAAGTTCTAGCAGTGTATAATCATTTACAAATCTTCGTGCAATCTTAGAAGTGAAGTTTCTCATCCGTTTGAAAGAGTATCGCAGTATTATATCTATATATCAATTGAGAACTATTAGTACATGATCATAGTACTAATCATAATCAACTTTTCCCTTGACTTAAATTTCGGAAAAACGATAGATACCTATTATAATTATATTACCCAAGCATAATCAAAATTAAATGCACAAATAGTACACAAATTAGCATTAATCATGGACCAAAGTACCTTAGTACAGGTTCCCTAACATAAGAGATATCTAGAAGTTTTCTATTACAAAATCAGCCAAATGAACAATAAACGATCTCTATAACCGAGTGCAACTTATGAAGCAATTGAGGTTTGTTTACACACGGTGCACGGCTTTTGTCGTCTGCATTATCCTTTAATTCGCGCACTCTGGCTCGAATTCAATTGCAACTGCATAGGCCCACGAATACTATACAGTTTATATTATATAGTATATAGTAAATAGATCGGATCTAGTAATCAGCGGCTGTACGGCGCAGTGTGGGGAATGGGCATGCGCTTCAGGTTCAAGGGCATTATGGCAACGCAAAAATAAAACCCAACTCAGCCCAATGCGTTCGTTCGGATAATAACCCCCTTAAGTCCCCCACAAAGCCCCAAATTGATTTCAATTATAATTGAATCAGCGGGCGGCGAAGAAACACCCGAGAAATACCCGCCAGCGAACGATCCCGAAGATCGCTCGGCCAATCCGTCGGCCATCTGCCATTTCCACGGCTCGATGGCGACGCAGTTTTCCAAAATGGCCGGCGGCGGTCTGGTCTGTCGTAACGGGTAAGCAGCTATACGCCACTTCCGGGCCTTCGATCAACAACAAAAGCCAGCCCGACCTCTTGCTATTTAAGGTCCAGCACTTTTTGCACCTGCGAAAGGTATAAAAACGTATTAATTGATTGGGCGAATTCCAGCAATTCACACAGTGCGCCAAAAGTGGCAGTACATTTGTAATCACACGGGGGCGTTTTTAAACAAATATTTGTTTAGTGTGTTAGCGAGTTTTGGGGCCTCGCAGACTCCACACACAACCCAGAAACCGCACACGGCGAAAAATAAAAGAATCTAAGAATATATTCAAAAATACAAGTATTCGTATTACTCAAGAAATAGTGTTAACGAAGGTTCCTTTCAACTTGTGAACTTTTACAAACAATCATTTTGTATGAAAAATCATTTCGACATTCTGCAAAAACCAAATTCTTTCTGTGCATCAGACATTAACGAATCAAAAACTGGTTTCCCAACTACTCACAGATTTTGATTAATTTGCTCACATATTTTAGCCAACTCAATTTTGGCCGCAGTTTTTTTTGCCGGCCCTTGTTTATCGCCGTATATGTTTAATCAGTCAGCGGATTTTTGGTTTGCCTAATCAAAGAAAGTTTCTCATGCGTTGTCGCCAGGCAAACAGAGACTTTTTTTGCGTTTCCCATTAACTTTTGTTTATGTTTTGCAAACAAGTTTGAAAGATTCCCAGAATCGCTCGAAAATTGTTTACAGTAATGCGATGCCAAAAGTAAAGCAACAAATAAAACCTTAACAAGCTTAACGCTTCACTAGCTAATTTAGTCTAATGTGACATTGTAACTCTCTAGATTCTTAGCAGTCGAGTGGCTAATCTCGCGGAAAAGCGGAAAATATACTGAACTTAAAATGGCTACAGATGTGATATTTCTTTGACCAAATCAATTATTGCCAGCCGAAAAATAAACAAAGTAAGATTAATAGGGAATGCTAAATAAAAGGATAGGATAATATAAATTAGTAGAGAGTTCATTAAATCTGTCAGAAGAACAACACATTGGCAGAAACGTTCATTAAAATCATTATAGAAATAGTCAAAACACCAGGGCAAAGTCTATATCTAAAAGAGACACTATTAGAAATCAGAAATATACATAATTCCAAAGTAAACGTTGGAATCTGCGTGCATACTAAAGGAATGAGTACTTCCACATCTGACGTTGACAAAAATTGTAAATAATATGCACAAACAAAATCAAAATATGAAAATAAACTATCAAGGCATGGGAGTGTCGGAAAGGGATGGCAAAGTAGACACGTCTATCCCAAAAAAAGAAATAATCATGAAGAGGCTCATCGAGCTTAGACTCACATCACTTGGTTAGCAGTTACACAACCCTCGCGACTAATTCAACTGATATATCACAACGATGGCAGTTTCTTAACCCCCCTTGTGATGAGCATTCAGAACCAGTAGCACTCTGAGATAAATCCCCGGATAGTCTGGCGATAATGGTCGTGATTGTGATGATGTGCGCTTATCGCTGCGTCAAAAGGAAGACGCTTAGATAACTGCGGCCACGAGTGTCGCATCCAACGCACGACTGGCTATCTTTCGCGGAGTTCATCCATCCAGGCAGTTGGGAAAGTCTGCCAGTCAGTTGGGTCCAGTCTGCTTGGGATAACTCAGAGGGATCGTTAGGATAGATGCCTCGTAGAAAGCTGTAGTCCATAAACCTCACATCGAACTATCTTTGCAGGCCTTTGAAAATGCCAACCAGTCGCTGAAATTGGGCTATAAATTGGCGCTCCGCTGCCGTGTGATATTGGAAAGTAACTTTTTCGCATACTTATTGCCGATTGCAGGCGGTGACAAAAAGCGAAGTTGCATTGCACCGAGGTTTTTGCGCATATTTGCGCGTTTTAATTGCCACAACCACGAAAGCGGCAGCATTGACACCGGCGACGACTGCAGCAGCAACTTCTGGCCGTCACCATGGAGAATCTTGGCTATAAGGAGGGCAGCACCAAGCCCCGTCGCATGACACGTTCGATCAGCGTCGTTACCAAGACCGAAGTGGAACAGCCGCTCACGGAGAATAATGCAAATAACCGGTAAGTGCCAGTTGGAGTGGCCAGTTTTCAGTTACCTGTTGCACTTGCAGTTGCAGAAATTTCTGGCTACAATAAAACACACTCAAAATATATGTACATATACTCGTATAGGCGTGATGGCCGGGCCCAAAAGGCGAAGACGCGGCAGCATTCCGTGATTTATGTGACAAATGAATTGCCGCCGAGAAAACCATGCATGCTATTCGCAAAATCAACAATACCATATTTATATAATGTCTGTTTATCAAATGTCGGGAGCAGTGAGCCAGCTTTTGTGAGGGAATGGGGTAATACTCCTAAAACATGGTAAAATTACTTGTGATATTTGTTTCTAGCAGTAAAAAAGATAATTGCATAGAATTATAGAAATACACAAAAAGTGTGTTTTTTGCTGGTGGTTAAAAGAGGCAGTTAGTTGGAAAGGTTCCAATAAACCTACTACTTTACTTTCCAATACTAAATAGCTGAATATTAATTGTTAAAACCACAGTGATTTTAGGCATGGGATTGCTATTAATATGAGTTGAACTTAAAGAATATAAACAACTTAGAATGTATGTAAATATTATATTGTAACGCTGTCTGCACAATACAAAAACCAAAGCAAAGCAGCTTTCTTTTTGCCAAGTGTAATTTGAAATTACTTTATTGACTATACTTTTACATAAACTATTTAATATATATTCGTGTATTTTGAATTTAAGAGCTAGGACATTGGAAGTTTTAAGGTCATGGCATTTCATACAATATCACATCGAAAGAACTTAGCCCATAAAAAGAAATGCCTCAAAGTGAAATGTACCAACGATTATCACTCCCACTCCCGACAAATTGCAGACTTTTTGGAGATTTCTCACTGTCTCTCTAGAGTATCTCCCTCTCCAAATACCATTTATTTACACCTGCGGTCAAAATATTGGCACTTAAAATTACTTCTTTATTTTTTGAAAGGTATTTTTGAAAAGGCATTTATATCAAAGACTGACAAGGACCATAAATAGTCTTACATGGTGTATTAAACCTGCCAAACAGGCAAACTGAAAATCAAATCAGCTACTCAAATATAATAAATAGTATGTTTATCCCCGAGTTCCCAGAGCTATTATTTTGGCCCTACCTGTACACGTATCTCCCCCCTCTCTAGATAACCTCTCTTTCAATTTCGATCGACGACTTAGCCAACGCTTACCGATTTTCATCGAGCTCAGTCGCTTTTGGAACAACAAGGCAGGCGGACGCGTTCGTTGCTGGCCGAAACGAAAAAAGAGCCACAAAACACGGCTAGTACGCGTTCGGAGTGATCGTCGTCGCTTTAGAAACAATAGGAATAAACGCTAAAACAACGTCCGAAAAATCGACGGCAACAACAAAACGGAAGTGAAAATTTCGCGTTTTTTCACACAACATTTAGCATTTTCCGCCCGTTAGACGCAATTGTCTCGGTCCCACAAAGCCCTCCATTGTGAGGCACTTGTCCCGTTCCGACCTCATCCCATCCCATCTGACCCCATCCGATCCGATCCAATCCGATCCGTAGTCCGTATTTCGAATTTCGCGGATCGGACGACTGGCGCGCCGGGCTCTCCCATGTATTTCGGAAATGAAATTAGAAATTGAAAACAGCTCACTGGCGAATTGGCATCATCCGTGGATATGGCTGCAAACGGTGTACGTATTCAGTCCCAGTCGGTCGGATGCCGAGATTCCCGGCTTAAGTGGCCAACAAAAGCAGTGGCAATGGACAGTGGGCAGTCGTAGTGCTTTAGTTGCACAACGAGTGCACCAGCTTCTGACCATGGACGAGGTCTGAAATTATGCATCGGACAACTATGTCTGCTGAACAGACCTGAGTTGGCGACCAAGAAAACAAAACAAAGTCTACCGGCACAGTCGGTAAATCCATCATCGTACGAGAATAGTGAACAGTAAACAGTGAATACTGATCGGTAAAATAAAAAAACCGCTTCAAATAAACCGCCTGCTTTGCATAACTCCCTACTCAAAAATAACACACAATAATTATTTAAAATTATGCATGCTCGAAAAGTCAACAGATCTTGAACTCCGTTGCTCAGTGCCATTTGAGCGATGGAGATTATGTGTGTACGGATCTATAAAAAGGTGATCTGTGCGAGATGAGAGTGTAGACAAAGAGAAGTTCGAGTCTCTCTAATGGCTTTGTGTAAATATTAAGCAAACTTAGTTCGACCGCATGGGTTGTACTAACGACGCTAAAAAGCGTCGAACTATTTATGAGTTCTAACTTCATAGTAATTACAAGTTTCTCATAAACAAACTACAAACTGAATGGCAACGCAGTTTGCAGTTGTATATCATCACGTCTAGACGAAATGTAAAACCATTAAATAAATTGAAAAAACTTCCACTGAGATTAAATGTTCTCTAATCACTGACAAATTATTTGAACGCTTTATAAGCCAAAACAACTGACGTAAAATGTGTTATCCACAAGATCAAAATCACCTCAAACCCATGAAAACCTGTTAAATCTTTAAGAAATATCATTGAAAAGTTTGATTGTTCTCCTTTCAGAAATATTCTAATAAACTAAATAAATATTATAAATACATTTAATTTGATGCGAGAGATATTGTGGATTTTCCAATAATCATCAAAAAAATCGAATTAAGTGGATAAGCAGAATTGAAAATTTATGTTTAAATCGATAAAAATAACAAATAAAAATAAATACAAATACGTTTATCATAGGATAGCCTGTGAAATAACAGAAGTACGTCAATATTTAATATTAAGCGCATAAAAACGCACATAGACGTCTGGTTGAAGTAAGAAAAAAATCCATGTTCATGCCATGGGAATCTTAAAAATATCAAAGTTTTTGTTTGGAATTATCCAACCGTAGAACATCCGTACCACTTTCAATGCGATAATACTCATCCACTAATCGGTTTGCGTCTCCACAGTTTCAAATCGATTCCACCCAACTTGATGGTGCGATGGCGGAACAACACTGACGCCATGATCGAAGCCCAGTACCCGACCGCAGGAGAATTCGAATACATGGAGTGTGGACCGTCGCCGCCGGCGGAGAGTGCGCCGAGCATGTACGACAGCTTCGAGGAACCGACCAGCGAGCTGAGCGTCCAGATATGCAATGATACGCTGCGGATCAGCCTAATCGACCAGATGAAGAGCGCAGCGGGCCGCGTCAAGCTCTTTGAGGACATCGAGCAGAGCAACGTGGTGGCCGAGGGCATACGGACGCACTTTGAGTCCGCCTCAAAGCTGGAGAAGAATCTCTGCTACCTGTGGGCCGCGTACCTGAAGCGCTGGGATCTGATCGAGAGTCTGCTGGAGGCGGGAGCCGACCTGCACTTCTGCGATCAAAATGGAATATCAGCCTTGCACCTGAGCGCCTTTAGTGGCTGTTTGGCCACCTTGGGCCTTCTGGTGGCCAAGGGCTTGAATGTTAATCTGCAGTCCAAGTGCTACACGCCTCTGCACTGCGCAGCCTTTGGAAATGCTGCGGAGGCGGCAAAGTTACTGATCAACAATGGGGCGGACATATCCAAGGACACCAGCAAGCCGAACTGCGAGGAGAGCCTGCTGCACTGCGCAGTGCGATCCAACGCCCTGGAGTGTCTGCAGATCTTTATTGCCGAAGGCGCCGATGTCAACTCGCTCAAACCGAATGGCACCAATGCCATTCACCTGGCAGCTGATCTGGGCAATCTTCAGTGTCTGGAAGCCTTGCTGAATGCCCCCAATGCAGACGCCAATGTGCGTATCTGCATCCGTGAAAAGGAGTCCACCGCCTTGCATCTGGCAGCAGATGAGGGCAACGTGGAGTGTGTGGACTTACTCCTGGCCAAAGGTGCTGATGCCAAGCTGAAGAACCACCGAGGCTTCACACCGCTCCACCTGGCAGCTAGAACTTCCAGTCTGGATTGCGTTGAATCATTGTTGAGGAATGGTAATGCCGACGCCAATGCCGAGGACTTCGATCACCGTACTCCACTTCACGCGGCGGTGGGAAAATCCGAGAACGCCTACGACATCATGGAGACTCTCATCCAGTGGGGTGCCAATGTCAACCATAAGGACATTTATGGGTTTACAGCTCTTCACCTGGCTGCGTTGGATGGGTTGGTACAGTGCGTCGAAATGCTAATATTTCACGGAGCGGATGTAACCACCAAATCAAAGAAAGGTACCTCCGCGTTGAACGTTATTACCCGGAAGACCCCGGCTTCGGTGGCTATGATCAGACAAAAACTGGACGCAGCCATAACGCTGCACCACTCGCAAGTAAATAGTCCTATTTTGATTCCCATTGGAATTGCGTTATCCATTCCTTTTACCCCTTAACAGGACCCCGTGAACCGTGAGGTGGAATTGGAGCTGGACTTCCGTCAGCTGCTGCAGCACTGTCATCCGCGCGAGATCAGCTACCTAAACACGTTCGTCGACGAGGGCCAGAAGGAGATCCTAGAACACCCGCTTTGCTCCTCGTTCCTGTACATCAAGTGGGGCAAAATCCGCAAGTACTACATTGGCAGGCTGATCTTCTGCTTCAGCTTTGTGCTCTTTCTCACTCTCTACGTGCTGACTGCTTTGGCCCACAACTGCTACAATGGTAGCAAGAACGACAACACGACTATTCCAGCGCAGGAGTTATGCCAGAAGCAATCCATCTTGGGAGACATGCTCAGGAACAACCCCTTTGTGATGGAGATGCAATGGTGGGTTCTGGTTGCAATCACCATAGTGGAGATATTTCGAAAGCTATATGGCATTACGGGCTACTCGTCATTTCGGCACTACGTAACGCAGGTGGAGAACATTATGGAGTGGTTCGTGATAACCAGCGTGTTTGTTATATCATATATCTACACGAACAAGACGTACACGTTTCAAAACCATATAGGCGCCTTCGCCGTGCTGCTTGGTTGGACCAATCTTATGTTGATGATAGGCCAGCTTCCAGTGTTCGATGTCTATGTGGCCATGTACACGAGAGTCCAAGGGGAATTCGCAAAGCTGTTTATGGCCTACTCCTGCATGCTGATTGGTTTCACCATCAGTTTCTGTGTTATCTTCCCATCGTCGTCGTCATTTGCCAATCCGTTTATGGGTTTCATAACAGTGCTGGTAATGATGATTGGTGAACAGGATTTATCGCTGCTGATCAACGATCCGGAAGGCAAAGATCCACCTTTTCTGCTAGAAGTCAGCGCACAAATCACCTTCGTTCTGTTCCTGCTATTTGTGACCATCATTCTGATGAACCTGCTCGTAGGCATTGCAGTACACGATATCCAGGGATTGAAGAAGACGGCGGGACTATCAAAGCTAGTGCGACAAACAAAGCTAATCAGCTACATAGAGTCGGCGCTATTCAACGGCTACCTTCCGACATGGCTGCGGAACTTACTTCATTACACAGCTCTGGTCTCTCCCCAAGCCTATAGAGTGGTTCTATGTGTCAAGCCACTGAATCCCAGCGAGAAACGCTTGCCCAGAGAAATCCTGATGAAGGCTTATGAAGTGGGAAAGATGCGCAAGCATTTCGGTCATACTGTCTCCTCAAAAAACTCGGCCGAAAACTATTTGTCGTACAAGAACAAGTATAACAACAATAATGGCGCCACGACCGGATATGTACTACCCGATGCGGACCCGGATGCCGGGCAATTCACCACACTAACCACAAAGATCGATGACAATGCTGATCGGATCGAGTTCCTCACCCAGGAGATCCAAGAGCTAAAGCAGGCACTCATCTCGCAGCAGCAGCAAGCCAGCAAAGTGATCGACAAGCTGCTGATTGTGATCTCCAATCAGCAAAAGCAGAATCTGCGCAAATAGCAGGAGCATTTACTGCACCCCATTCGTAATATTTATAGATCAAAGTTTGACTTTTCCACGACGTAAGGGGGTCGTGCAGATCCCAAAAAATCCAGAACATTGTTGATATTATCGTAGCAGCGAGTTGTAGTTAAACCAATTTAGATATCGATGCGCCAGGCGCCCTATAGATACGCTATATAGCCATATACCCTACATACACTACTATTGATACAAATACTATAACTAGCGTTTAGTTAAACTAGAGGCGAGCAGTTGGCAGGATTGATTTGTGGCTGGTTCCAGGCTGTGTCTTTGTTGTTTTGGCGTTGTCGTCAGAGAATCGTTTAGATAATAATTCAATGCAAATTATTATTCTTAATAAAGTATATGCTATATATGTATATTGTTATGAAAAAAGCGTTATTATTTGTATTGGGTCTAGTGTCAACATAATGTCAAGGGAAAAATATTTAATTTCATGTCAATAATTTTCCAAGAATATTTAAATTTTTCTAAATATTCATTCAGGAGAATTTAAAATTTGTAATCTAAATTTGTATTTAAACAAGGATTCATGATTGCCTTTTCTCCGCAGCAGTTCAAGCAAGATCCGAAAGTTATATTATATTAAGTTCTAATAACTCGACAAATACTATAATTTCCAAAATAAATTTGGAAAAAATAGCATTAAGCAAACGAGCCAGTTTTTACTAAAAGCAATGGTAGCCTTAAAGTATACAACTTCACTCACCTGTTCCTTGCAGTTTTCGTCCTCAAAGTATGAAATATCTTTTCCGTTAATGCTGATTTTTCCTGTTCCGGGTAGCCGTACTGTGACATCGGCTCTAGCAGTTTTACGCAGGCACTCGTAGGTGGTGATGTACTGGCGACCCTCTTCATCTATCCTTGGTTTGGGCACCTCAAGCTGCTTGGACTGGTCCATCAGCGGTTTCAAATATCGCTCGATGAATGCTTTGCTTTTATAAGCGAATGGCGATGCGATTAGCCGATCCATGGACTTGGTAAAGTTGGAGTACTCGATATCGGCAATGCTCTCAACTAGCAAAAGTTCCAACTGGTCCTTGGGCAGCAACTGAAAGCCGGCAATGGCACTAAAACAAAAGAACAAAAAAAACAAAATCTATTTCCAAATATATCCTTTGCAAAAAATGAAATGCTTCATACAGCTTCTGGTTCTCATCGGGCTTATTGCCGCGCCGAAGCATGCGCTCCTCCAGATCCGCCAGCTTGTTAGTTTCTTCCACAATGTCCTGGTAATTAACAAGAGAGGTAAAATTTAAATGGCTTGAAAATAAAAGCTATGAGCTAAAGATTCAAAATAATATCTATCTACCAACGAATAAATATTAGAGTACTTTTATTTTGGCAAATCTTTTTTTACCAATTAAAGTTGGCTTATTGTCATTTTCCATCCTCAAGCAATAAAATATTATATTTCTGCATTTACTCACATGAAGCAATTGGAAAAAGTTGGGCTTGCCGGTGTAGAACATACTGTGGAATGGTCTGCCCGTCTCATCGAATTCCGCGGCCTTGCGGGCGGGAAAGACAACCTCGGGTGACTTCATTGCCGGGCGGGCTTTTTGGTCGTACAAGCCGGAGGGAAACAGATAGGATATCGCCTCCTGTAATTCATAAAAATTCACGACCGTGGCTTTAAGATTTCCATAGTCAAGTGTTTTACGTCTATGTCCTCCTGGGTAAACGTCTCAGCATCGGCGCCCATCATGTTGGCCAGGTGCCGCTTTCCGATCTGGAACTCCAGGTGCTGGGTCTTCATGAACTCGTCGTGTTCGTTGGCTCTTTTCAGGTAAGCCCGCATGGCCTTGCTCACCCTTTGCTTCTGGACAGCCGCCGGAGCAGCCTGGACAGTCACTTCGGTGGCAAATAATGCCGCTGCCTGAAAGGTTATGCAAACGTTTTGTCTTACACTTGGGTACAATGGAAATGGTCAAGTTTACGCTTTGTAGACCTGGCTATTGTACCAACCATGTAGCCTGCGACCGGCGCACTGAATTGGCATGCATTTTGCAGCAGATTCCTGTTAGTTTTCACTATATTTAGGCCAAAAACACGCAGTGCCATCCTTTCAATTTTGCGGAAGAAGAAGAGAATAAACAGCTGTTTCAATCGGTTGAAGTAAGACTAGACTGTGTTGGAAAACGCAGAATTTCAGCTGATTTTTGGCGCGTACTAAATATCTTTTCATCGATACTTAAATAAATAAAAAGACAAGCATATATTTTTCTTACAATGTTATACGCCTGTGGTTGGTCGGAAGCTTTATATTCATGATCAGGATCAATAGCAGAGTCGATCTGGCCATGTCCGTCGGTTTGATCGTCTCGATCTACAGCGTCCGGCACTCGAAGTGTAACCAACTTCAGACCGCTCGCGCAGCTGACGCACTGGCAAAAAGAAATCAGTAATGGATTTCAAACGTAATAGTGTGATTGCATTATATTTAGCTCGAAAATCACAACCAGCGATTGTTCGAGAGCTCAAACATCTTAAAGTGAACAAAGTTTTCGTTTATCGCACCATAACTCGTTACAATGATACTGGTAGCATCGCAAAACGTCTTGGAGGTGGTCATCAAAAGACTGCAACGTCACCCAAAATGATGCAAAAAGTGAAGGAGCGACTTGAGCGAAATCCCCGACGAAGTGCAAGTCAAAAGGCGAAAGAACTGAAAATTTCTGATCGTAGCATCCGCCGTATACTGAAAAATGATTATAAGATCCAAAAGGCGCATGATCCACACCAAAGCAGCCACCAGTCAGACTTCAGAGAGTAAAGGAGTTGCTTCGCTTGGCCGAAGGTGGTCAATTTCCAAACATAATGCTTTCTGACGAGAAAATTTTTACAATTGAGCAATTCGTAAACTCACAAAACGATAGGGTTTACTTGACCAACCGTTCATACGAGAATTTGAGTCATCGATTGGCCACCAGGAGGCAACACCCTCCACGGATAATGGTTTGGGCCGCTGTAACCGCAGATGGGCGCTCTCCAATCGTTTTCATCGAGCCTGGGGTCAAGGTAAATGCGCAATATTATCGGGAAAGTATTCTGGAGGTTGCTTTGAAGCCGTGGGCAGACAAACATTTCGGTGGCAGACCATGGACGTTTCAACAGGACTCGGCACCGTCTCATAAAGCTCGAGTGAATCAAGAATGGCTATAAAAAAAACGTTCCGAACTTCATAACGACCACACAATGGCTCTCGAATTCACCAGACGCGAATCCGGTGGATTATTCTCTTTGGGCCATTTTGGAGAGCAAGGTCCGAACTAAAAGATACACCAGTCTCGAGGCGCTGAAAAAGCTGTTGTCCGCGAGTGGGCCAAAATACCCGAAATACTTGAAAATCACATTCATAAAGTAAATTGTTTCTGAATTTTGTATTATTTTTACACATTTTGTACTTCGAATCAAGTAAAAGTAATGTTCCAAACTGAATTGGTTACACTTCGAGTGCCGAACCCTGTATGTATGAATAAAAGCCAGAAAGTTGAGATTGAGCATGCAGATTCCAGTAAAAAACGCCGTCCAAATGGGCCACGCCCACAATCTTAACTTTTACTTTTGCACTACCATTATCTGAGTAACGAGTATCTAATAGTTTTATTATCAACAATTTTTTAATCCACCGCCAGTTTATAGCTAATAACATATCTAATTAGTTAATTCTGATGAAAAAATTGTTTATTTACTTTACCATTGTCCTCCTTTACAAATGCTTTTATTGACTATATTTTTTAAACACACTTTTAATGCTGATATTTTTCAAATGCAAATCTAAACGTACACAAATCAAAAGAACAGAAAAATGCAATGAAAAACCTTTCAACAGCTAATTATAATTATTTGATGTTTAACGCTATATAATTAGTTATAAATAATTGCCTAGGCTTAGCGTTGAGAAAGGGTTTTATTCGCATTGTGGGATGTAATGCAGATATCAGAATTGTTATATGTATATATACTCTCTCGCCGATTTACACTTTCTCATCATTCCATCCTCCCTTGTGTTATTTGGTCGCAGTACAATTTTATATGTATTTAAAGCAATTATTTAATAATAATGCCAAGCCTATTTCCACGCCTGCTTGAGCAATTTCCGCGACGCCAAATGCTTAACAATCAACGAGCCCGATGTGAGCGCGACTAGCACTATGGAAATGAGAATATAGTCAAAGTCCTCCTTCAACAAGTCAAACGTCTTAGATGGCGCCACGCGCGTAACGAACAAATCTGAAAAAAAAGGAATTAAATTGCTTTAACTAAAAAATAATCTGAATAAATCTCCTTACCTAAACCCGTAGCAACGACTAGACAGGTACTCTCCAAACCACTGGGCGCGGTATAAATATTTCGCAGACGGGCCACCGTCTGGTTGTAATTTATATGGCTCTCCGTTGGCAAAGGCAGCTCGGGTATGTAGGGGATGGCTCCTTCCTCACGTCCCTGAGTCGTAGATGCGATCGGACGACGGGGATCCAGCATATGCCACGGCATTTCAACAATGGAACCACTTGCAGTGCCGACTAGAATTAATGACGAATTGTTATCAACCCATTTGGCGATCAAATAGCTTTCGATAATGCTTACTAAGCACGTGCTTGTTGGTGATTCCGCGTTCCGTAATAGTTTCCCGCAGAGCCTCTACTATTGTGGGGAGTATGTAAGACTGGCGCTCCACAAGGGGCATTGGTGGAGCTTGCAAGGAGCTCCAAACACTACTGTTTGCCTGAGTCTTGCCCTCGTACAGTTCAATTGTGGCTGTAACAAGTGAATGAAGTTTAGTAAATATGAATATTTTTAAAGGCTATCCTTGTTATAACTTACTAATTTCTGTGCGACGCAATTTCTCATTGAAATAGGAGTAGGCAAGCCAGTTTTCCGAGTGGACAATGCTTAGTGGTGCACGCACCTTACGATGCGTCATGGTGAAAACCACGGAGCCGGAGACCACATCAACCAGATACAAATTTAGCACGGCTGTGGAGAGTGTGCCATGTAAATGGATTCTAAATTAAACGAAGCGCATGCATACTCACATTTGTGTGTGGAATCCGGGGCCTGTGTAACAAAAGCCACTAAATTAGGGTTGATGTACTTGTACAGCACCGATCGATCGCCCAACACACGTCCCTGGGAGTGTACATGCTCGATGGGATTCTTGCCGGCGACGCCAATAATCTGTTGCTCGGAGTTGTGGCCGCCCAGACGAGCATTCCAAATGTGCGTGCTGGACAGTTGCTGACGGAAATGGTTTAATAAGTAAAGTGCTGACCCATTAAACATATGTATTACTTACCCCGCCCGCATATTTAATAAAATAGCCGGACAACTCTGCAGATTTCACATCGGCGGTGTACAAATACATGCCATCAGCCTGTAAAGATAAAGATTTTGTATCTCATTCATATATATCTATCATAGAAATTTTTTTCTTACCAGTGGCGTTGCATGTTCAGGATAAACGTGTACCTTGTTCGAAGAATCCATTAACAGAATGCCTTTCACAAAGTCCTTTTCCGTTTCTTCCAGCAACGAGAGCTGCTTAATTTTGTAGTCCAGCTGAACGAGACCACCTTCGGCTACTTGGCCCGTAATAGGATTAAAACGATAGAGTACGCCATTGCCGTTGACCTAGGGAAGTTCAGAATAAGCGTGGGAACTATACGATACGAGTCCGACTTACAGCATTCTTGCCCAAAATAGTGCACAGGGGCTGAAGCGGAAAGTGTTTGGCCGAGCGCTGGACAATCAGACGCATCTGTTCGTTGTTGGCGAATCCAATAACATTTGAAAGATACAACTGCCAGTGATGCTTTCCAGAGACATTGTCAACGCCAAAGATCTTTCCAGAACGCGTTAATAAAACCAGCATCTTGTGGAGACCAAAGGAATCCCTGACCAACCCAGCTCGCTGGGTGGCCGTAGGTGGAGGTCCTAGACCGATAACATGAAGGAACAAGCTCCGAATCTGAACAGCTTGAGTGGTGATGCGACGCAGAAAGGCACTAGCAATGTCTCCTGTTTAAATGGGAAAGACATATATATTAGTGAAAAAATGTATTACACTTAAAAGTAAAAATTAAATGGGACCTCTTATTAAACTTTAAGGAACTAAAATTTAATGTTTAAATTTACATTGGAATTTAATTAGTGGCCAGTAGAAAAACTTTGTAAAGCACTAGCATAAAACTAGTAATGCATGCTTGAATTTATTAAAAAACACTCGCACATTTTTAAATAAACATTAAGAACCACAAAATAAAAAATGTTAATCACGTAACAAACGTGTAGTAAACGTTCACTTACTCTCAAAACTTGTGAAATCCGCTTTGGTATGCATTTTCAATAATAAATGTTAAAAGTTTACCTTAAAGTAGTGGATAACTTAAGCACACTCACCGGCCTTGCCCTTCATCTCGTTCTCCAATGTGCCCTCGGTATCGGCCAGCGGCAGATCCACAAACTGTGAGTCGATCACATTGGCCAGCGCCTCTTCACGCGACCAACGAACGCGTCCCTGCTGCACTGCCACAATGGATTCCGATGTGGTGCTAAACAGAAACAGACAGTTCTTGCCCTCGCCATTGCGCTTCTGCTTGCAGTCAAAGTTGTTCAGCGACGGAGTGCCAAAATGCTTGGGGAATGGCAGACTCTGCTCCAACTCGGCTGCCGGTGCACAGTTATCCAAATACAGAGCATTGATCTTGAGAATCTGTCCAAACGCACATTAAAAGAAACAATTACATTACACATAGAACATACACTAATATAATAGTAAATATAAGTTTAAACGTACTCCAGAAGACAGATCGGCAAACGCCAAGATCTTGCGGTAGTTAAAGCTCCCCACGGCGTAGCTAGAGCTTTGCAAGCCACCGCAGATCGATTGCTCCTTGTTGACACTAATTGGCTTGCCATCCACAATTACAACACCATTCAGACCCTGTAGAAATATTTGCACAAATTAGAACTTATCTTATAACATTATATCGTACAACCTAAAATAGGCTATCTATTACTTCACTTTCGATAAAAGCAATAGTTAAGCCAGAACGGTTTTAAAATTATTAGATAAATGTTCAACATATCTTTTTCTTACCGTTAGGGCCTGAGTTTTTTCATTCGGCTCCGTTTCGAGCGAAGTACGAATCACCTGACCGCTTTTTGAAACAAGATCTAGGCTAATCAATTGCTTTCCTTCCGTGCAAACGTAGAAAGTACCGCTGAGCGTGCAGCTCTCTGGGGTGATCCAAGGAGCTATAACCTTGCTGGTGCTGCCAGTGCTGTGGCCCGAGCTGGCGAAATACGCTGTAACCTCCAAGTGGCTCCGCCAGGCAGGCAACACGTGGTATAGGACGGACTTACTGTAGATCCACATGGCGTCCTGGGCTCGCTCTGTGTTCATTGGCATGATGGACCACTCCCACTCAAGGGCACCCATATTGGTGTTCCAACCGCGCACCAAAGCGGGCGCGTGTCCCTGAACGGTTAGCATGTCGAAGCCCAGGTTGCTGCCCATAGGAGCGGCAGCCGTCTCGCTGCTGTCATCGGAGAATCCGCTCACCTGGAGCAGCTTGATGTCGCCGCGCGGCTTTTGCTCGAGCACCTGCCGCCACACCAATTCGCCGGTCTTCACGCACAGACTGGCCACCACTCCTTCATGAGTGCTGACCAGAATCCGCGGCTGAAAGTGGTTTAGGTCCACGCGAGACTGCTTCAGTGCTCCCACATTAACGCCTCGCCTGTAACGCGACATATATCCGCCGGATTAACGCCGGGTCAATGGTCAGATATCGTTCCATACTTACCAGTCGAACTTCTTGATCTGGTCTTCGTACAGCGCCGAGCAGGAGCTCATTAGAAGCGCCACCGAAAGGCCGGCCAGTAACCACTTCTCCTGCATGTCGTCCGCCTTGCTTTCTGCCCTTCGACTAGCGCGATGTCTGATAGTTCAACTTTCGACGTATTTTTATGTTATAAATTAATAGAAATCCACATCAATTCGTGTTTTCCGTCATGGCAAAAGGGATGAGAAGACGAAATTGGAGCAGGGTTGGCTGATGATTGCCATATCGATATGTTATCGGATTCACATCCGATATTCAAAGCAGTTGGTATACCCACTTTACACGGGCGACCAACCCTTTGGCCTTCACTTTTATGTTTGAATTTATTTTTAAGTAGCTTGCGAGAAATGATATTCTATTTTGCGGTATAGAACGCTATTTTTGCTGCAGATGCGGATTCAGTGTGAAAGATTTAAAGTATTTGTGGCGATTGGAGCGATAACTGTGAACTGAAATCTCATCTCTAATACGCATTTAGTATCTTCAAAAGGACTACAATTTTTCTCGAAAAATCGGATTGAAATGTTTGAAAAGAAGAGCGACAAGGTTAAGCAAGCTGAGCACAAACCGCGGGAAGATGGCGTAGAGTTGGAGAGCCAGTTTATCATGCGCGTGCCAAAGGTAAGTCAAAACACATCAAACAAACATCAGAAGAAGCCGTGAAACTTGACTTACTGATCACCATCACCCGCAGGAAGTGGCGGACACGGTCCATGAGGCAATAAATGCTGGCACCATAAAGGAACGGCTGACCATCCAACTGGATCAGGATCTGAGGTACGGGGAAGTGCGAATCGATGATCAGTTATTGTACACGAAGCTCGTGGACTTGCCCACTGTCGTGGAGAGCTACAAGACCATTGACAACAAGAGCTTCTACAAGTCGGCAGACATCTGTCAGATACTAATTTGCAAGGAGGAGCCGGAGGACGAGACAGAGAAGGAGTCGCCCAACAAAAACAAGAAGAAGGATCCCAACAAGGTGGACAAAAAATACTTATTTCCACACGGTATCACACCTCCCTGCAAGAATGTCAGAAAACGACGATTCCGCAAAACTCTGAAGAAAAAAAATGTCGAAGCTCCTGAAATCGAGAAGGAAGTGAAGCACCTGCTCCGTATTGACAACGAGGCCGTGAGAGTCGACTATGAAATCATAAACGAAGAGGACAAGCCCATGGATGATCTTGAACAATCGGACATTAAGCCCTACAACGATGCAGATGACGATCTGCAGGACGAAACTACCATGCATGCCAGCGAAAAGACAATCATGGAAATGAGCAACCAGCGGGACATTAATGTGGAGTCCGATGATGACGAAGCCAGCAACTTTCCCTCCCACCGGGGCCCGAACATGGGAGTTGCTGTCCACGACATCTTCGGCGAGGAAGTATCCACCACGGATGACGAGGATGAGCCGGTTCGAGGCAACAACACCATGCAGCGGCGGGAGATGGAGGAATCCTCACGCCTTTCGGCTGATGATTCACGGATGTCGGACTTCTTTGGCGCTAGTGGCAGTAATACCGGGGCGAGCGGCGTGAAAATGGATCAGAGCGAGTTTAGCAAGTCTATGTTTGGGCATGAAGCCAGCAGTCCTAAGCTAAGCGCCGCCGGGTCGAGCTCCAACCTGGCTGCTCCCAGTGGCTTCTACGATAGCCAAATGCTAGCCAAGCGAGAGGAGTTTGAGAACATGGAGTTCATAGACGAGCCGCAGCCGCAGTACACGCAGCAACAGGTGCAGCAGAAGATCAATCAACTGACGCGGCAGATAAGTGAACTGAAGGCCCAACAGGTGCAGAAGTCAACGGAAATCGCTTCCATACAGAATGCCACACTCAAGCAACGAATGCAGGAAACGCTTGATAATCTTTACACTCAGGTTATTGAAAGAGAACTGGAGCTAAAGGACTTTGAGAATATGCTGGAGTCTTAAGAATATAGAATACAAATCGGCTGTTCTAGGAGTAGCATAGACTTTATTTAAACCATGTATATAATTATTTAGATTTAATTTAAAACAAGAAGTGTAGCCCTATCATTGGTCAACTCATTATTTGTGTATGATTAAAGTTTTTAACCAGTATTTGATAAGAAACGAATTAGATCGCTTTCTTGCAAGGCGACAGAGTACGACAAATGAATCTGTTTCTACGTAATTATTGCAATGTCTTATTATCAATCAATAATCTAAAATTCGAAGAATTATACCTACAGTGCGTTTCGATCCCATGACCTCCTTATGAAATGGTGCATTGCAGCAAAGAGTCACCAGCGTCGCCTTGTTAATCGCACCTTGGAATAAACTGGTTGATGTCATACACGTAATTTCATATCTTCGATGACTTTCCATGCATAGAAAAAAAGCCTGGTTTAATAATAATTTATTATCGGCATTTGCAAATAACAAATTTTAGTGATATTCAAGATGGGCAACAAAGAATTATGTATTTTGTACTATAAGTATAGTTCCAGAGGCAAAACCAGACTTTAATCGGTGTCTTTTAGCTTGGGGAGGCACGTGGGCTTTTTACTTAAGATCTAAGAAGGTAGAGTGTAAATAGGAATGGGTGGGCTGTAATGCTAGATACACTAAATGCAAAATTTGTGACAGTAATTCCGAGCCCTCTATGGCTATTTATAATGCATTTTTTTGTTTGTTTTGTAGTGAGTGGGGCAATTGCGTGCAAAACTGGTTTCCAAAAGTCTTTTTCGACTCTTAGCTGTTATGAGCCTCAATCGGTATCACCAGCTTAACTCATCGGGCAGCCCACCGGGATATTCGCCTGTAAGACAGGCGGTGCAGTGGCCTGTTGCCCTGGAGTTACCAGCGCCTGCATCCCGGTGCTTTAGTTGGACAGCCTCCACTAGCCCCTCCACACTAAGATAAGCCAGACTGTCGGCGCCCACATGCTTAGCTAGTTGGTCGGGGTTCAGCTTGTTGGCAATCAATTCCTCTCGAGTCGGAATATTTATACCCATATAGCATGGGTACTGGAGCGGCGGGCTGGCAATTCTGATGTGCACCTCCCGGGCGCCGGCATCCCGCAGCAGCTTAATTATTGGTCCAATAGTGTTGCCTCGCACTATGGAATCGTCTATCAGGACCAATCTCTTGCCAGCCACGTTCTCGGATAGGGCTCCAAACTTCTTGGCTACTCCCAACTGCCGCAACCGAGTGGAGGGTTGAATAAATGTCCGTCCCACGTAGCGATTCCGGCAGAGAACCTCGGCAAATTCAATGCCAGATTCACGGGCATAGCCATGCGCCGCCGCTGTACCAGACTCAGGAACGGAACTCACAATATCCGCCTCCACCGGAGCCTCTCGCCACAGCTGTCGGCCGCACTGCAGCCTCACTGTGTAGACCATCTGACCTTCGAAGATGCTGTCTCCGCGGGCGAAGTAAACGTACTCAAATATACAAAAAGCCATGCGCTTGAAGTCGGGTCTTTCCACAATATCTACCGTGCGGTAGCCACTTCGCGACAGCTCCACTATCTCTCCAGGTTCCACTTCGCGGACGTATCTTGCGCCGATCGACAGGAACCCACAGCTCTCACTGGAAACTACCCAACCATCGGCAGGTGTGTCTGAGTTATTGCCGTGCCCAGCATTGATGGGAACTATCTTGCCAATGCACAGCGGCCTATTTCCATAGGTGTCCCTCACGGCGTAGATTTTATCCTTTAGCATGATCACCAGCGAGTAGGAGAGTGGCGCCAGCATCATGAAATGCCTAATCCTGGCTGGCCAGTTGGGTCCATCCATTTCGGAAACATCCTCCGGGGCGCAGCACAGCGACTGGGCGATCAACTCACTGTCGCTGTGGGTGGATAAGCCCACGCCTCTGGCCAAGACCTCCCTCCTCAGAGATTCGTTGTTTACAAGCTCACCATTGTGGGCCAGGGCCAATGCTCCATGAGTCGTATGCACCACGAAGGGCTGACAGTTGACCACTCCGGATCCGCCAGCAGTCGAGTAGCGCGTATGACCAATGCCCAGATTACCACGAAGCTTCTTCATAGAATCATCGTTGAACAGGGTGCTGATCATTCCCATGCCCTTGTGCACGTTAAAGTTCTTGGAGCACTTGCCCTCGCTGGTCGCTATGCCTGCGGACTCCTGCCCGCGATGCTGCAGTGCAACCAGTCCCAAGCAGATCACGTGTCCAATGTCCATTTGGGTGGGCCAATCTCCGCAAGCGATGGCCCCAAAAACGCCGCACTCGTGCGTTAAACCGGTTAGCTCCTTGCTAGCCGAGATGGATTCCGATGCCTTGCTGGAGGTCACCGCCTCAGCTGGTTCCACCTGTTGCTGCTCGACCACGCGCACATGTTGTTGCTGCTGCTGCGACTGTTGCTGTGGCGCTGACATGTTGCTGCTGGGAAATATGTGCAATATGGTAGTTGAAGTCAACTGATTGCAGGTAGTGGCGCTGTTGAAGGCGATCTGATTTACCTGTTGGTTTACGCAACGGTTTTATACAAGAAAAATTCTCGCACGCTCGCACGCACAGCTTAGTTTTTCTCGAATCGGTCGAGATCAAGCCCAATATCGATCGGTCGCCGATATCGATAGATCTGGTTGCTGCTGGATCGATAGCATTCTATTGTCTGTATTTTCAAATTAAAATGTAGATTGCACTTAAGTTCGGAATAGGTCATCTAATTTCAATTATATTTAATAAATCTTATATATATATATGTTTCATGTTTCATTCTTTAATGTATAATAAAATGAATCAAAATAAATAGCTGCTACTATTTCAAATGCTACATAAATTATATTTAATTTGATTTGCATAATTCAAATAAATTTAACATTATGTATATATAACACTAAACGATTTCTTTAACATTCCTGCTGATATATATAAATATAAATGAGCTATATATGTATGTATGTACGTATTGCAAGTAACTTTATAGACATCCGTCAATAAAAGCGCCGGGGTTTCAGATATTTCCAACTAGACCATCTAACCATTCAAAGGTAAAGGATATATTAGAAGAAATGCTCATCAGGAACAATTTACAAAAACATTTTCATTTATACATTTGATGTGTCAAATTGAAATGCGGTTAGTTGAATTTGTTGGTGTCATCATGAGGAGTCGGAATTTAATGAAAACGGTTAGGTTAAGTACTTGATTCGGTATTCGAATTCCGCTTTGTACATCACGCAAGTTGAGTGATAAGATAACTGATGGAATAACTATTTCGAGGCACAAGCCGAGCGAAAATTAGTAGTACGTCTATCAGCCTCCTTTTCCAGACTGTCCTATGATATCGCTATTTCGGCGAGATGAGCTTCTCGCTAAAGAATGGAGCCTCCTTCAGCTTGCCCTTGTCCGCCTCGTCAAGGAACGCTTTGGCCTGCTCAATGTCCAGCCGGATAGCGGCAATTAGAGCCTCCAGGGAGTCAAAACTGCGCTCTGGTCGCAGGTACCCCACAATGCATATCTTAAGTATCTGCCCGTATAGGTCGCAGTTGAAATCGTGCAGCATGTGCGTTTCCACGCTCTTCTCCTTGTTGTTATAGAAGGGATTCCAGCCGACGCTGAGAACCATCTTGTGCACAGGTCCATTATCCACGTTCGCCCAGCCGTAGTAAGCGCCAGTGGGCAGCGATTCCGGCAGCGATTTCACCACCTCCAGCGGAAAGTTAGCTAACAAGTGGTTTGGTTATCAATTAGCAATGACCTTTGCGTTTCGCTTAACGTCGCCACCAACCTGTCGGGATGCCAAGCTCTTTAGAGCCGCGTCCGAAGCCTCGGACAATCTCGCCCCCAGCGAAGAGAGGCAGTTGGCTCAGCATTTCCCGGATTTCCTTGGACTTTGTCCCAGATGTGCTGCGCTGCCTCTTGAAATGAATCTCACAGGTCAACGGGTGGTTGATTTGCGGTATTTTTTGCGACCGCAATGCGCTGCGAGCTAGTTTATCGAGTCTGGCAAGGAATCAAGCGTGGTATGTATGTATGTTGTGATTGCCGCCTAGCCACTCACATAACTATTCCTCGTCCCATTGATCGACATAATATTCATAAACACACAGAAAAATTTACCGCATTCATACAATTGATCAGCTGTTGCCGACGGGCTGCCAACCTGTTTCAGATATCTAGTACTGACACTTTTTGTATTTTAGTTGTAAAAATCAGATAATTATTTAATAGGATTTGTTGAATTAAAGTGTTATGGAGACTTACAACATTTTATTCGGAAAAGCTACTACTAAAGGCTATTTGGTTACCTGCAAATATTGAATATTTTATGCATCCTAAAAATCCTTTTTTTTATTTTCTAAAAGCCTTGTATCGCTATCTGATGTTCTTTAGATAAGCTGAGCTTACAAAGTAAATATATCACTAAATCAAAATTAAAATGTAAAAAAAATAGGATTAATTACATTACCTGAAAAATATATTTGATTTTATCGTATCTGGAAGTATACATTTATCTATTGCCCTTATGTATTTGTTACTTGGTTTTAAATCAAAACCATTTTTATATTTTAAATAATTCTTTCCCATCTATATTAAAGTAGAATTTCACAAGAATAATCCGTTTAATTTATTTATCAAATGTAAAAATAAAGTGCGCAGTGCGTCGATGGACTTATTTGATGTTCTCCAAAAAGAGAACATTTGTGTAGAGTGAGAAATCAATCTCACTCTTCAAAAATGTCCCGTTTATTCTTATGAATTATCATTAATGATCCCTTTCAATAACTGTAAATCCAACGAAACGGGATTAATAGTTTGCAAAACAACGCCTAATTTCGGTGGTCAATTCATAAAATGTCGTAAACTGTGTTCCCTTATTGAATAATATTGCATTTGGTTGCAGATTAAGATGATGACGGGTGCGAGGAACGTATGCCGGACTTGTATGGACGAGACCGCCACCCTGGTAGATATATTCGCCAATGTGCGGGATCCTGTGCTCGACGAGCCGGAGATGAGCCTCTCGCACATCGTGGCCAGGTGCACCGATCGTCCAGTGAAACGCGGCGACCTCCTGCCGCAGTACATCTGCCTGTCTTGCGTCCTGGCAGTCCAGAATGCTTTTCGGTTCAAGTGGAAGAGCGAGCAGAGCTACCAACACTTTTTCCGGCTCCTTAACCAGTCAAGTAGTCCGGAAGACCAATTGCATTTAATTGCTTGTAATCAGGATGAGAATCAAACCCAGAAAATGCAGCTCAAAAGCGATCTCCAAGAGGACTTGCAGCAAACGTCAAACAGGCAGCAATCTGAACGTGATCTAGGTAAAACACATACACTTCAAACAAAGCTCCAAGTGAACCATGAAGATGGCCCGCCGGAGACTTTCACCCCGCATCCTCGCAGGCGGACTTGTCGCACAAAAGAACAGCGAGACAGGATCCCAAAGGAAGCTCCAAGGTAAGGCAATCTGTTATATGGATGAATGTAAATTTAGGCGGGGCGTCAAACTATAAAAACTTTTCCTTAGCTACTATTGTATTCTATTATACGTCGTAGTTTACTTACAATATTATAAATAAAGTTTTTAAAATTTAAGCAAAATCCAGAATTGTTGTATATCTGTATATAATTTTTAATTTGTAAACATTATATGAATGCCAATTTATCACATTACATTAAAAGCATTCTCTATCCGATTTTCAGAAGTACCAAAATTATTAATCCACAGGTGCGTTGCGATGCCAATGGCTACTACACGTGCCCGCACTGCTCTAAGAGGTTTTATTCCCAGACCCAGCTAAGGACCCACATCAGTGACCTGTGCAACAGGTGCCCCTATTGCCCACGCTCTTATAAGCAAAAATCTAACCTAAAGCGACACTTGCGAACCCACGTAGCCAAGCCAGCGCACAAGTGTTTTCACTGCTCGAAGGCTTTCATGCGAAAAGATCACCTCAAAAGGCACCTCAGCATCCACGACAGTGACGGTCCGCTCTCCTGCAGCCAGTGCTCAGCGGTATTCATCGAGTCTGTTCAGCTGGAAATCCATCGCAGAGAGCATCTCCTACAGGCAGCCTCTTTAAAATCCGAGTCCACAAAGGAACCTGACTCGGACGTCGGCGATGAAGCGCACGATCTGAAACCAAACTGCACTAAGAACAGTCCAACTACGCTTAAGTCGTGAGTTCAGAATTCCACTAGTCTTATGTAAAATATTTGTACCCCTTACTCGTAGAATCTAGTATACCCTAGTAGATCCGCTTGAGAGTGTGTAACGAGGAAAGAACGCGTGTTGGCCCCTATAAAGTATGCATATACATATATACAATGTATATTCTTAATCGAAATCACTAGTCGAGTTAAAAGGCCTGGTTCATCTTTCCGTTGGCCAGTTTTTCCGTCTGTCTGTCCGCGTGATCTCGGGAACTCTAAAAACTAGAAAATTAAGGTTGCAAGTTTGTTTCAGAATATTAAAGCATCCACTCTAACGCCAACAAACGCCGTAAACAGCCACACCCAGAATGCATAACAAGCGCTGTGCAAGTTTCTTTGTTTTGTGTTCATTTGTCTCGACAATTCAATTCTACACAATTTTCAAGCCAGTTTTGATGTCATTATTTTTTGTATAGTACCTCCCCTCGCACTCCCAGTAACTGAGTAACAGGTATCTGCTAGTCGAAGAAGTAGACTACAGCGTTTTCTCATGTTTTTCTTCTTTTTGACCAGAACTGGCGAACTCAGCTACGATAGCTATTTTTTTTGCAAGGAAAATATTCAAAATATTTTTAAAGAACGAGTATTGCGGTGAGTTACAGTCTGGAGATTTCAGCATTGAAACATTTACTAACTACACCTATTCAGCGACAGGGAGCTCAGAAAGAGCGGGGAAGTCCTTCCTGGTACCACTCAAGATGGAGCTGACGTCAAAGAGAACGAAATCCAGATTTTGGATCGGATTCGCAGCACACCAGCCGAGTAAGCACATTGTTACCAATTCTAAACATAAATTATTATACCCGGTACTCGTAGACTAAAAAGGTTTACTAGATTTGTTAAAATGTATGTAATACTTCGTATTGTATGTAACATGTCGTAAAATCGCTTCCGGTTCTATGAACTTGTTCGTCCGTCTGCGTGTCCGTATGAACGCTGTGATTCCGGTAACTATAAAAGCTAAAACGCGAAGAAATTTCTTTCAGATCGTTGTCACGCCCACTCTAACACAACGTGCCAAAACTGTCACGCCTTTTTAACGATCGTTTTTTTTTTGTTATCTACAGGAAACCAAAATGCCATCTTTGCCTAAAGAAGTTCAGTAGTATTTACAACCTGAAACGCCATATGCTCACTCATAATCGCCATACAGATCTTAAGAAATGTTCCTATTGCTCCGAAGAGTTCCACACAGAAAAACAAATGAAAAGGCACGAGCGTGGTCACTCTGGAGAACTCTTTCGTTGCGAATATTGCTCATTGGTATTTTTAGATGTTGACTACTTGCGAAAGCACAAAAAACGCATTCACAGCAACAACTTAATAACTATTCAAGAGAAGATCATGTCCAAACGGATGGCTAGCGGTGGAAAACAACCAAAAATGAAGCATATTAATATAAAAGCAATATAAACGATATATTTTTTTACATAGGACCGAAGGCCTACACTTCTGTTTTTGATGCTTACGTTGCATTTTCGTAATACAGCTATAGTTTTACCATAATTCATTCATTTTTGACAGAAATTACATTTCTTATTTTATTGTTAGTTTCCTAAACTTACAATTACTATTTAAGTTTTTAATTGTATACACAAGAATTCAAATACACTGAAAATCATTAACTAATCGATTGATATGCTTTCGCATATATCTTTGGAGCTTCGGAGTTCTTTTTTATTGCTCTGCTGGAATTTTTCGGGTGGGCAAAAAAAAAAGACAAAAAAAATTATTCAAACGTCATGACAATTCGTATGCTTTAATAAATGATTTCCTGTAATTAAATTGTACGGTTGGTTTTTAAGATGTAATATATATCAGGATAATATTATTCTTATGGAGCTAATAAACATATAGGGCATATGATTATACCAAATGACCAAATGTAACGTATAACCTTAAAGGAAGTCTGCATTGCATTAATACATAATTGAAATCAATTGAAAACGAATTCACTCGTTATTATACACTTTGGTGAAGCTATAAAGCTTTTGTTTGCGAAAATTTTAAATGAAAACAAGAAACATAAACTTCTTAAATACATACTAAATTAAAATTAAAATACGTTGTCTCACAATGCAAACAGTTTCTTTAGCTCGTCGAGGTTGAGACCACCGCCAACACATCTGGACACTCCTCCCATTTCCTCTGGAACCACCACTTTAGCTATTTCTAGCTTGAAATCTTGCAGGGACTTAATTCGTTGCTCTACAGTGTCCTGACACATGTAGCGGTAGATGAAGGTAGGCTTCGTTTGACCATATCGATAAATGCGGTCCTGAGCCTGGCGCTCCAGCTGCGGGTTCCAGTGGAGGTCCACAATTAGCATGTGATTGGCTACGTTCAGATTCAGTCCCACTCCGCCAGCGGTGAGGGAGAGTAGGAGCACTCGCTTGTCGGGATCGGCGTTAAAGTCTCGCAGCACAAGCTCGCGATCTTTGGCGCTGAGCTGGCCATTAAAGTCAAGTGTTTCCCATGATAGATCCTGCAGTCGTTTACGGATGATGGCGAGATAGCTCACCCACTGAGATGTAACAATAATTTTGTCGTTGGTGCCTGTGAGAAGTTCCTCTAGCTTATTAATGATCAGCTTTAGTTTGGCAGAAGGGCGTATAAACTGAAAGATGGGATTCTGTGGATTAAGCAGTTCAAGAGCTCTGGCACCATCTGGTACCAATCGATCATCAGAAGAACCGGGCGATGGTAGGTCATCACCAGGAAGCCACGGCACGTTCTCCTCCTTAATTTCATCTTTTATGACTTCCAACTTGAAATTTTGATCTCTTCGAGTACTGTCCTCCTCGTCAAAAGAGTCCTCTTCACTATCACTATTCACGTCAAACTTATCCAATTCCGCAAGGACATCCATCTTGAGCTGGCCCTCCACGTCTGAGGCATCCACCTTTACACTCTGAAGGTCGTCGGCGGTCAAAGCACCACACAGCATCTGGCGGAAGGCGTTGATTATGACTATGTGGCGATAAAATGAAATATATATATTTACCCCAAGGATGAGTCCCGGATGGCAACAAAATTGTCGCAGCCGCAGCAGTAGCACCAGTATATAGATACCAAGGATTTTTTCTCCCGGATTGTAGCCAAGCGACTTAAGGAATCTTTCGTAGATCTCGTTGTACCGTTCGTCGAAGATTTCTTCGTTTATAAACTGTGGGGTTCTTTCCAGAGCGTAATAATTTAAATCACAGTTGCCCTTTTCGCGTTGGAGCAGGAACTGTTTAAAAATTTTTTTGGATATGGCAGACAGGATCTGGTATACGGCCATTTCAGTTTTCGATAGCTGTACGCATATTAGTTCAACCTTTAGGGAAGGCAGCGCAGGCATATCACCAGATGCCTGCAGCTGTTGCTTTGTCCTGCGTAGCATTAGTGGCTTTATTATAAAGTTAAGCCGGCGATGACCGAGCATGCCTTCGTTAAGATACAGCTTCCACTGCTGGAGGTCCCAAAGGTTTGGTACATTTAGAAACCGCAGCAGGGCGAATACATCGATGGCCCGATTCTGGACAGGAGTTCCAGTCAAGGCCCAATGACAACGGGCTCGCAACTGGCATACAGAGCTACAGCAACTGGTTTTTGAGTTCCGAATGATGTGAGCCTCGTCGAGGATCACCCGGTTCCAATGTACGGCGAACAGCGGGGAAGCGTTTCCGTATCGTTTAAGCTCGCTTACTAGGAGATTATACGAGGTAATGATTAAATCGTAGCTCCTGAATGCCTCTATTCCAATTTCACGGCGATTGGGTCCATGAAAAGTCAGCACCCTTATGGCATTTTGCGCCACCTTGGAGGTTACCTCCTGGGCCCACTGGCACATAACGCTCATGGGGCAAACAACTAAAGTGTTTGCCGAGGGAAAGCGACCGTTTGAAAAGTGGTCCTCACCTTCATCCGAACTAAAAATCTCTTGTTCAGGAGACTTTGCTAACAGCTCGTTCTTTTCATTCTCCACTACAACTTCTTCTGTATCTTCATCATCCGAAATTCGAAATTGTCTGTTTTTTTTTTTAGTTTTGGCTTGACAGGCGCGTTTCTCCGGCGGTTCGTACTTCTCCTCCTCCCCAGACTCTTCTTCATCGTCAAACATGCAGATCTTACGGATTTTCTTGGTATGCATTCGATTAAACTCCTGCGTCCACTTTAACTTCAAAACCCGCTGTTTTTCTTCCCGGTTTCTGTTCTTAGTTTCCTCTGAAGCCAAGATCAGGGCTATCATAGATAGAGTTTTTCCCAGACCCATGTCGTCGGCAAGAATTCCTCCACAGATCTTCTGACGCTCACGGAATTGCATCCATTTCAAGCCAACCTGCTGATGCTTCAGCAGGCGAACCAACAAATAGGCGGGTTGCCTTTCCAACTCATCGATTGCAGGACCAGGTTCAATGGGCTCATAAAGGCTCTACAAAAAGTCCATAAAAAAATCTATTAATTTCTATTGATTTCAACTATATAAAGATTTAAAAAATATACAATATATAGACATAGAGACATAAAAACCATAAAAGCAAACAAGCCTGTTTATTAGACCATAAAACCTATGTGTGCAATATATCTTTATAGTCATTGTTTTACCTTCAGGCTGTCGATTATGTTGCTCTTGTGCTGATAGAACTGAGCCGCAGTGTGGTTGGCCTTTTGCCGATAGCGGTTCAGCCCGGAGTACAAATTGCTCCACCGGGGCTGCTCGGTCTGTTCCACCTGATCCGAGACTTTTATCTGGATCGCCTGCTGATCCTCCCGCACACGCAACGTATCCAGGAATCCGCCCAGGGCGTCCAGGCGGTCATTAAGCTTCTCCAGCTGCGTCTTCAATGCACATAGCTCCTTACTGTCGGACCCGGTCTCTTCCAGTTGCCGCTGCTGCTGCTCCATTGTGAGCATCTTTTGCACCAGCTGATCGATCTGTGTTTTTTTTTCGGTATACTCCGTAGCACTGACAAAAATTACACATTCGTTGTCTGCATATTCTGTTGGGGTAACTCGATGTAGGTAAGAGGAAGTGCCTTTCTAAGTTCCTGGACCTTACCACTTGACAATTCGAGACTGTTATTTGGCTCAAGCTCCAGCCGGTTGTTAATTTCACCAGAGCTGTCTGACAAGGGGATATCATCCTGATCTTTAATGCTGCACGATTCTGCCAGGTTCTCGCTCGCATTTGACGGTGAAGATGCTTCCATTGGGTATATTGGACTGCTTCCATATATGGATGATGTATTATTTAAACTCCAAATCTCAGATGAACTGCAACAGGGCGGCGAGTCTGATCTCGAGCCTGGGCTCCGTGGAGCTGAAAACGAATCGATTAGGCAAAATAATTAAGTAAATGCTCTTTTGAGAACCTACTGTCTGTGGCCATATCAGATTGTATTTGAGCACGAGAAATAAAGCAGCAACTTAAATCTCACATTAATCTTTCAAAGTAGTCGCCGGGTAATCGATAACCGCTTTTGAAAGATGCGTCATCGCCGATAACTTGTGGCGGAGTGTTCACACTGTGGAAAGAAAAAGATAACAATGGCATAAATAAGTATGCTCGTCTCGTTTTCTAAGCTTTAAATAATTTTTTTGGTGGTAATCGAAACAAATGTGTCTTCAAATATACATTTTATCACATTACAGTCTAGAAAATATATCCGGTACGAAATTCTGCTGTCTAAAATATCGATAGTTTGTGACATTCATTCGCTCAGGTGGCATCTCCATACAGAATGTCATTCTGAAATAAATGGCGCTGATTTACAAGCATTTTTCGTAAAATTCCTGTAGCTAAAAATGTCCAGTGAAAGCGAGCAGTATTATAGCGAGGAGGCGGAGGATTCGGTAGTCAACAACTCAAGTATAGGTAAGTAATTGCTGAAGCGGATTAGGTTTGGTGCCCAGTGCATATCGTTTACTTAACATGCAAAACAGGCCGATCAAGAAAGTCCTCGCGACTCAGCAAATCCTCGCGCCCTAGCAGCGCTGGCGTGGTTATAGATGAAACGGAATCAGAGGAGGAGAAGGCCCAGTCAAGTGAGTCAGCGGAATCTGAAGAGTCCGGTGAATCCGAGAACTCACAAAATTCCCAGGAGTCTGAAGTCTCTGATGACGACAGCGTTCGTCTGCCCGTCAGAAACACTAAGAGGAAGCCCTTGGGAATCTCCTCCGATACCGAAGATGAAGACGACGAGCTAGAACAGCGAGCTTTATCTCCCAGCACTCGCATGAGCATTACTGGGGTGCGACCTCAGGATCTCAGCGATGAGGACAGCGAGATCGAGTACAGCGATGGGTTGCAGGAGCCGCCCCAGGAAGCAACAACTGCCGAAACGGTCGTGCCGCGCTATACCACCCACTTTGCTGACAATATACAGAACGCTCTCCACTCCACGCTCGGTGCTGCGGATTCTGAGGTCTTGGACGACTCCAGTGGCAGTGATGTGCTCATACTAAGCAACAAAGAGGCACCAATTGAGATACTTTCCAGCACAGACGACGATGCTAGCACCAATAAGGAAAACCTTACTGGTCCGCCATTTGTACGCCCATCTAAGGCTTTCTCGCCCAGAAGCAGTGCTGGTGCTCCGGTGGTCAAGACAAGCAAGAAACTCAGTCAGCCAACAATACACGCGGCTCTTAAGCAAAAGACATCTCCTGCCGCTCCACGTCGATCTCGTATTAAGAGCGAGGACCAGAAGGTGGTCAGCCAGGTGGTCTACGATGAGGAGATGCGTAAACTGGCCGAAAAGCGCGTTCAGCTAAGCGATGCGGAGAAGCTATTCGAGAAAGTGGCGCACAAGCTGCCCGACAAGGGCAGCCAGATTAGAAAGCGCATTGACACCCTGCGCCGTGAGCTGGAAGTGGCCGCGCAATCTGCAAACGGACTAAGGGTTGAGCCGAGTAGTGCGCCCGCAGTCAAAGTGGTCAAGTCAACATTGAATCCACCCAAAGTTCCGACCATCGATACTCCTGACTGGGATGAGTTGTCGGAGGCTGTCAATGAAATCAAACCCGTCTACACGGGTGCCCAAGGAATGGCCACGTTTAACAACCAGAAGGCACTGACCCTGGAATCGCTAAAGGTAAGGAAATTAGGGCTGGCAAGTTATTTAGTTAGAATTATAGTCTTAGGAGATATTTTCCAATCCTCTGCAATTGTGGGAAAACTTTAAAACCGACGACTATATTTTGCCTCTTGTCCATGTGATGAGTCAGAACGGATATCTGAGAAGCGTGCGCATACTTGGAAGCCGCTGGGCACGAGTTACTGTGCGGCGGCTGTTCAAGAGCAGGCCATGATTAAAGCTTCGAATACTGAATAATTGATTCGAGCTAATTTATATTAGATATGTGAACAGCAATTAATGGTTATTTTTCTAGGACCTCCACGTCTCACTCAAGGACCTCCCTGGACCCGAAGTGCTCGCGGAGGATCCTATGGGCCTGAAAGTATCGCTTATGAACCACCAAAAGCACGCCTTAGCCTGGATGTCCTGGCGCGAATGTAAACTACCTCGGGGAGGAATCCTGGCCGACGATATGGGTTTAGGCAAGACTCTAACAATGATCTCATCTGTCCTTGCGTGCAAAAATCGCCAAGAGATGACCGAGGGCAAAGATGACAGCAGCAACAGCGACAGTGAGGATGATAAAAATAAAAAGCGAAAAAGCGTGGTCGGGTGGAAATCCAAGGGCCGTAAAGATAGTAAGTATCGTAGTAAGGGTGCCTGTGTTTCCCCTAAATTCAATAGCATCATATTAGTGGAGTTTATTTTAAATTGTTTTTACATTTTCCAGCACATAGGGGCGGCACATTGGTGGTGTGCCCTGCCAGCTTGCTGCGTCAGTGGGAGAGCGAGGTGGAATCCAAGGTTTCACGTAATAAACTGACCGTTTGCGTGCATCATGGCAACAATAGAGTGACGAAGGGAAAGCACCTTCGAACTTACGACATTGTGGTGACAACCTACCAAATTGTGGCGCGAGAGCACAAGAGCTTGAGTGCTGTGTTTGGCGTCAAGTGGCGTCGGATCATATTGGACGAGGCACACGTGGTGCGTAATCACAAGTCGCAGTCGTCATTGGCGGTGTGTGATTTACGGGGCAAATATCGTTGGGCTTTGACTGGCACTCCTATTCAAAACAAGGAGCTGGATGTATATGCCCTACTGAAGTTCCTGCGCTGCTCGCCATTTGATGACTTAAACACGTGGAAGAAGTGGATTGACAACAAGAGTGCTGGAGGGCAAAATCGTCTTAATCTCTTAATGAAGTCACTAATGCTGAGGCGCACCAAAGCACAGTTGCAATCGGATGGCAAACTGAACAGCTTGCCAAATAAAGAGTTGCGCCTGATCGAGATCTCTCTGGAAAAAGAGGAGATGAATGTTTACCAAACTGTAATGACATATTCGAGGACACTGTTCGCTCAGTTTCTCCATCAGCGCGCCGAGAGAGAAACGGATTTTAATTACAGAAGCGATGCCAATAAACCAACCTACAACCAAATTAAAGATCCCAATGGGGCATATTACAAAATGCACGAAAAGTTTGCCAGAATGGCCGGAAGTAAAAGGGAGGTCAAATCTCATGACATATTGGTGTTATTGCTGCGTCTTCGACAAATTTGCTGCCATCCCGGGCTTATCGATGCGGTGAGTTAAACTAAAAAATAATTACACTACCATAATTTTAATTGTATAATCAAATTGTTTTTAGATGTTGGATGGAGAGGAATCCCAGAGTTTGAGAGACGACAGTTCTGACAGTGATACACCGGAAATTGACTTGCTAGCCCAGCTTAATAAACTCGCGATTACGGACACCTCTACGGAGGGTCAGCATTCTGTTGCCAATGCAGGTGACGACGGTCCTCCGCTGTTGCCAGATGAAGCCCGCATTGCCAAGGCCTCAAAAAATCTGCTGAAGCGCAGTAACCCAGTATTTAATCTGCGACGTCCCTCTTCAAAAATTAACATGGTGATACAAATCCTTAAGACATCGATCTTAAATAGCTCAGACGACAAAGCAATTGTAGTATCGCAGTGGACTTCAGTCTTAGACATTCTTCGGGAACATTTGAGTAATGATGGTGTGACGACCCTTTCCTTAAACGGTACCATTCCGGTGAAAAACCGTCAAGATATTGTAAATCAGTTTAACGATCGAAACAATCAAAAGCGCGTTCTTTTGCTTTCCCTTACTGCTGGCGGTGTGGGCTTGAACCTGATTGGTGCCAACCACCTGTTGCTCTTGGATCTTCACTGGAACCCCCAGTTGGAGGCACAGGCACAGGACCGGATCTACCGTGTTGGCCAAAAAAAAAACGTGACTATCTATAAGTTTATGTGCGTAGACACAGTTGAGCAGCGGATCAAAGCATTGCAAGATAAAAAATTGGATCTGGCCGATGGTGTCCTCACAGGCGCCAAAGTTAGTTCAAAACTAACTATAGATGACCTAAAAGGATTGTTTGGAATGTGAGCTTGTTTGTAATGTTAGTGTTTTTACCAAATTACTTTTTGTCGTTTTGCAAATGCATTCCATAGAAGACGCTTTTATGTTTATTTACAGCGAAATATTTATTCAAGATTAATGTAAATTTTCTTTATGTTTTCATTTCTTTGTTTCAAAGCTTTTGTATTTAAATTAACTAGAATACCATTTAAGTTGTTTGGTGAATTATAATGAGTTCCATTAAAATTGAAATGTGTTCTATTTTGTCTTAATATCCTAATTTAATTATTTCGCGTTTTTTGCTTAAGCGGATTCAATCAAATTCCTCTACAATGTGAATAGCATAACATATTTGGTTTTTGTCAAACTGTACAAAAGAAATCGTTTATATGTAAAGGAAAACTGTTTTTCTTACGTTTAGAAAAGTACGCTACACTACTTTCAGATCAGCCAGATCAGTTCTCACGAAGTAATAATAAACCGCATGCTTTCTTCACATGGCAGCGCACAGCCCAATAAAAATGTAATGTATTTTAAGGAGTAAAATAAACAGATTATGTTGTAGGCTGATAATCTCATATCAATTACACATGTTTAATGTATATAGAACAATTTTTAATAAAGTGATCTGATAATCTTTTCGTTTCCTAAACTGCTTAATGGAAAATAATAATTTCGAATTGAAGTGCTCAATCTTAGGACTAAAACTTGTTTATGTAGTTGTGCCTATTTTAGGTTTTAAATGTGTTTTAGTTTGTGCTGATCGATATTAAATTTTTGATTATTTCCTTGCAGAACAAGATTAAAAATAACTAATATACAATACATGTGTACTCATAGAGTTACTATTGACACATTTATCTCTTTTTATATTAACCCATGGTCGAGTTTAGTTCACTGTTTAAAATAATTAGGTTTGTTTATTTTAGTTGTTTGAGATCAATTGGAAAAGTTTTTCGGGGATTACGATTTGATAGTCTACATGTATGTTTTAAGATTTTCACATTTCGCTGGAATTATTTTAAGCCTGGTTATATATTAAATAACATTTTGCAGAAGTCGTAGGTTTCTTGAACGCTGCTGAAGATGCTGCTGCTACTTAATTATCGCTGTGGAAAAACAAAAAGAAATGAATACTATTATTTAGGAAGGCATTAGTTGGATAAGTTAGCAGGCTCTTTTTAATTAGTTTGAAATTCAATATTGCATTGTCAAAGTGGTGCATCGCGAGTGCTGCATAAAACCATTTTTGAAGCCAATGATCCCAGTGCGCCCATATGGGTGCACCGTCTCGGCCATAAAACCCATTAAAATCATTGTAATGTCTGACAGTCAGTCAGAGACAGCTGAGGCGAAGACCTCGCCAAGGTATCCTGGCCAGCTCACCTTTGCCTGCTCACCAGCGGCCTGGTCCGCGTCCTCGGACTCTCGAGCAATGAGGTGCGCTTTGGCGCTCGTAAAAGCAAATTTTATAGCCACCGTTGCCGTTGCCCACGAACGGAACGCACCAAGTGGCCAGGGATGGATCGGAGTGGCATGGATGGCTCGCCAGCTAGGTCCGCACAATATGGGAGCAGCTGGGTCCCGACCCAAGAGCTTGATTTTTATAATGCGAAATGTGATTTTTACGACGCGTTTTAAGATAATGCTGCAGGCGCTGAAACTTGATTTTCGATTCGTTTTGCCTGATTTCTAATTGTCGCAGTCATTGGAGCTCAAGGTAACATTGGAAACCACTTTTCCCCCACCCAGCACAAAATGACGTTCTTAAAGGAATTCAATAGGTAAATGACATCAAAATGTAAACTTTAAACAAATAAGGAATTCAACAAAATCAAAGACATCTTAGCACAAAATGGCCCTGCAATGTTCGTGCTTACATTAATCTTGGAAAGTTCCGTGTTTAAATTTTAAATTGACTAGGACACACCGAATGCTTTTAATTTTACCGCCCAAATTTATAATTAAATAGATCTACTGTCAAATTAAACAACGGAGTTGACCACTGTGTAAAGGACCCTATTCCTTTTTCATAGAGTACACCCTATTCCTTGTACTTCTGGAGTTAAGCGGCTTAATGTGTTTTTTATTTGCCTTTCAAGCTTGAGTCGAGTTTTACGATTGCCTCAAAAAAGTTTCCACTGAAAAAGGAGTAGCTGAAAATGATTTTCGAGCCCCTTGAGTTAAGCTGACTGCGGCTCGGCTCGGCTCGGCTCGTTTCGGATTGGTTTGCTTTGGTTTCTGGTTTTGTATACTTCATCCATCCATCCAAACATTATTGTTTATTTTTTAATAATGCGTGTCCACTAAAAGCCGAAAAAGAAGAGGAAGCGTAACGCGGCTTCATAAACAACGAAGGGCGCTCAGCACGCAAGACGTCGAAGAACAATAAACACGAACCCCGAAAATCCTATGACTGCGTTCCGAGCAGCGGATTGAAAGTGTCGTGGATGAGGATGTGGATGTGGATCTGGGGGAGGAGCTGTCCAAGTGGGGCAGCCGCAAGAGTTAAGTGTCGGGGCGAATTTCAAGCAGCGTAAGCTGAAACCGAAACCAAAGCAGAAACCTTGAGTCGCGCTCGCTCAAAACTATAACATTTTTCATTTTATTCCTTTATTTTGTTGTGTTTTATTTTTATGGCCAGCACTGCATTTATTATGGCAGCCCCCGGGTATCGAGAACAGGCGACGATGATGACTGGGGGCATTAAAAGCGGACGGATTTACTCCTTTTTAATGGCAACTCAGCGGAAATTAGAAATCGGCGGAAATGTACGGCAACAATAATATTCAAAATATATTGTATTATGTTTGTTGTTTGTTCATGCACACTCTTGTAGGGGAAAACTGTATGGGAGGACTACAAAGTAGTGATGAAAGCCGGAAATCTGATGCGTCTCATAGTCTTTCTGCGAGATTTAAACTTGGAGCTGATCAGTATGAAGTGGATCGACGACCTGCCAATTTATGCTATTTATTTTCTTAGTTTTAGAAAACATACATTAAATATTAACTATAATTAACGGAACGTATCACTAAATAAGGTACTACGCGTGGTGACGAAGCACAGCATTAGGAATGTTTAAAATCTATAGTGCTAGCATGTATGTATCGAAACTGTATATGTTATATTCAATAAATACATCTGAAAGAGTATGCCCCCGCATTCTTTTTTATTTCGGATATAAAAAAGTGTATTTTAAGTGAAATTGTTGATATTTATTTATATAAATAAGAAACTCCCAACTCTTTCACTGCCAGCGCCTAAAACTTTTTGTCCATGTTCATGAGTGACTTTGATGTTTGTGGTGACATGTTCACTCCTGACTGAAATCTTTGATGGAAGCATTTTTATACCTCTGCCTGTTCGTCTGATACTTTTGAAGTGCCAAAGATTCAGTTAATTTACACCACGTGCAGAAGCCCCATAAACGTGCTAAAGCAAATTAGTTGGCGAATATATTTAGACCAAGATAAGAATGACGGTGTCCGCACAATATTTTCCCAGTGCATTTGGAGCACGGTGAAAAGGTGAGGAGGATTGTCTAGGAACTTGCGCGGCAGCAAATGGAAACAAAATATCGTAAAATGGAAACTTATGCATTTATTGCCATTTTGGCCCGGGCAACAAAAGCGAGTTGCAACGGAATTGAAGTGCCACTCGAAAGGATATTCGCTTCTCGTGTGCGTTTGTTCTTGGCAAAATGAAACGCATTCAGGAAATGCTGCTCGCAGGATCTCCCCAAGGCTCGTAAAAGTTTTCGGTATTGTTTGCCCGCTTTTATGGTTTTGAGTTTTGCCCGAAATAATTGTTTGTTGCTGCCAATGTGTTTGCTTTCCTTTTTTCTCGACCGACTCTTTTTAATAAGTTTGATTTGGCCGATCCCCATCACAGAGTTAAACGAACTTTGCGATAGTTTTACGAGTTCGATATCCAACTGCCTGACTTTGTAGTCTCGCCCTCTCAAAGGGAACATTTAATTGCAGTTCTAGGCTTAGAAGGGGGCGGAATTGTTGGCCAGCAGACGCCTTGGAAGAGAAAAAATATTTTCACGCAGCTATCGTGCGATTCAGTTCAGTTTCGGTTTTATGATGCAGACCCATAAAAACAGAACACTGCACATCGTCCGCGTCCCTTTGAAGCTGGAATAAATATGCCACAGGAGTGCGGCGAGAGGTGACAGGAGTAGAGTTCGGCAGTTGGGGTTTTTAATGGGCGCAAAACAATCGAAGGGCCACGAATGCGCACAGTTTCTACACAAGATTTAGATGCCAATTCGGCGCGCTTTCATAATGCAGCAATGCGAATATTTTATTACCTTGGACGAGACCAAAACATTGAAATATGCATTCTGTAGTGTCATCTTCGCGGTTTGCCATGTTGAATCGTAAAACGGCAAACCGAGTGAAAAAGGAAGACCTGCGAAGCGTATGTTTTGATGTTTGGATGTGATGCCCGTCCTCTAAATACCACACCCAAATCCCCCATCCCTTCATCGGGAAGGCAACTGGAGAACCCCTTGCCGCTGCTGGCGCCACTTGAGTTTTTAATTAAAGCAAATCGCTTAGCAAAACAAAAGGCTACAAAATGCTCAAACGCTGGGAACAAAACACCAGCTCGTCTTGCCCATCTCGATGGAAATATAAACAAAAATGCCAATGACAACAGCATGGAAATTCAACACCCGTCTCTCTCCGAGTTAAGCAACTGCAGCACCAAGAAAATGCCGAAATGCCTCAATTGCCAGGCGGAGCAGGCGAAATTAGGGGGCGTGGTACGTCGGGCCAAGAGGAAATGTTTTTCATCTGGAGCGCTTTTGTTGCCCACGTTGCAGTCATCAGGACAAATGATGAAAAAGCCATTGCATACTTTCGTGCGCAGTACGGAAGTGCAGCCAGCAGCTACACACTCGACCTCGCCTGCAACCGGAAATGGGGAAGAGGAAGGGATCCGGGCGAGAAACCAGGAAGCAGGGACCAGGGACCGAGACTGGAAAAAGCCAGGCAACCCAAATTGTGAACATAAAACTATGCTGCGAAATTGATTTGATTAAAGGCAATGCGCCTGGGCTAGAATGCGAAATGAGCTGCAAGTGTGAAAGCGGAAACGGAAACTTTCGGAGTATTAGGACTAATGCTGGGCTAAGTTTAAGATTTTACTTTAGTTTTGAACAACTGAGTAGCTAGATGAGCACCCAAAAACAATCTACACACAGAGTTGGAAAATTGTAGCCCGCACATATGGCTTTTTTGTATACAGGCTTATAGTGCGAAACCATTGATACATGGCTAAATTTTAAAATCTAATATAATTTTATCACTGGTAATTGATTAATCAGAGCACTATTTGAGAAAATATAAAAAATGCTAAACTTTATTATATCTAGGGTTCTTAAACAGATTGTTAGTGTATTAAGTTAAATTTTCTCTAAAGTGTCAAAATACATTTTAAGTCGCTCAATTGATGATCAATAAATAAACGAAGTGGTCAGAACAATCTGTATACTTACACGAAAAGGACAGCGGCCGCTGCTGCTGCTGCCACGGCGGCAGCAACGTTGCGATACTGCTACGTGGCAGCCGTGGAGCTGACCAGGTGATGGCCGTGGTGGTAGGCTCCGTTGCTGCTGCTGTGGGCCGGCGGTGGTGGGGGTGGAGTGGTGGGCGTGGCCGAACGCGATCTCTGCCGGCGGTGGAGCGTGGGCGTGAGCGTGGAGGAGGTAGTGGCCATCGTGGTGACCATTGTGGGCGAGGCCGCGGAGTTGACGGTGCCGTTGCTGCTGCCCGGTCGCGAGGGCTTTTGGTTGTGGGTGGCCGACGGTCCACTGGGACTGCTCGGGGAGCGGCTGAGAGCCAGTGGCTCTGGAGTCGGCGGACAAATCTGGGTGAGCGGCAGATGGGTAAAGTGCGCCCCATAGCGACCCTGTTCGATGCTCGGGTAGGTCAGGTACATGGGCGCCCCGTTCACCAGGGCCATCGGGGTGTAGTAGTTGTAGTAGATCTGAGCTACAGTGCGATTTATTTCCACTCGAGCTGGGAATTAACAGAAGTTATGCGATTAGCACTGGGCAGAAGCATTTATTGACTCCAAATAAATTGTGTACACCTTAAAAATGAATACATTTTTGGGGTTACACACACCTATTAGAAATATTTTAAAGGGTACATCGTGTTTTGGAATCGTTATGAGTATTTATACCCGTAATTGTAGAGTAAAAAGTATTTTAGATTCGTTGAAAAGTATGCCACAAGATATATTCCTGATCAGGATCATTAGCCGAGTCAATTAGGTCATGTCCGTCTGTTCGCATGAACGTTGAGATCTTAGGAACTATAAAGGGATGAAAGTTAAAGTTAAGAATGCCGTTTCTAGAGCCCCCGACATATAGCAAGTTTGATTTAGAAAATTTTAAAACATTTTGATATTTTTTGACTTTACTGTTCATACCCGTTACTCGTAGAGTAAAAGGGTATACTAGATTCGTTGAAAAGTATGTAACAGGCAGAGCAAAGTATGTAACAGGCAGAACAAAGTATGTAACAGGGTATACTAGATTCCTTAAAAAGTATGTACAGTTTAAAGTATATATATTCTTGATTAGGATCAATAGCCAAGCCGATCTGGCCATGCCCGCCTGTCCGTCCGTCTCTCCGTCTTTCTGTCCGTCCGTATGAACGTCGAGATCTCAGGAACTATAAAAGCTATAAAGTTGAGATTAAGCATGCAAACTCCAGAGACATAGACGCAGCGCGAGACTGTTGACCCATTTCTCCTTCGCACTTCCACTAACTGAGTAACGGGTATCATATAGTCGGGGAACTCGACTTTAGCGTTCTCTCTTGTTTTCCAATCTGATGTCGTTTGACTCTACCTTTCTCCTTCTTAGTTTTATATAATCTTACAAGGGAGAACAAAATATAAATGAACTTTTTCGGGATGTTTCTACAATAACTTAAACATAATCCAGTGATTGCTTAGTGGAAAGACCCATCGTTAATTTAACACACTTTTTTTATGGAAAATATAGTAGAGCAGTTTAAAGCCGTGGCTGGCGGCCATAGCAATACCTACGGCCGCATTTAATGTCTATGCCACCCGGCCAAGATGTGCGCCATTTTGGAAGACACATGAGGAACCTGAGGTCCCAGTTTCTCGGACTCCAGGCACGGGCCCACCTATGGCCCCGGAATGCACTTTATGTGCAACCTTCGCACGGTGCTCACATAATAAAACCTCCGTTCCCCACTCCAAAGTGCCACGCCCCCAGATCCACGACCACATCAACATCCACATCCACGACCAGATCCCGCTTCCAGTCCCAGTTGGAGCTTCGGCTGGCTAGAGCCTTTGTCTTCCGCTGACTCCCCGCCTTATCTGCGTGGCAAAAACTTTTCAAAATTTTACTGCTTGCTGCAACATCAAAATGCCAAGTTTTTACGATTACGCTGCTGCTGCTGCTGCAATTTTACTTAATTTTAATGGGATTTTTTCTTCCGCCAACTGCAGAATGCATTAAACAGGGCCAGAGCATACGAGAGAGAATTACGCATGAGCCTGCCTCCCCTTTGTACTCCCCTTTCTTTGGTTGGGGGGAGTTGCCTCCTCGGAAGACGCACAAGTATCGAATGGGAGTGGAATTGGTGGAGTTTGAGTCTAAGGTACAGTCAATGCCAGACCTAACCCAGTCGCAACTAATGCCGCCCGCCCATTGTGCGATTTGACGAAATAATAAAAAGTCGTAAAAAAGTTGTGACCCAGGTTGGTGATGGACAGCGGGTCAGGGTACGGCACAAGCTCAGCTCTCCTCCTGCCAGGGCATTCTGGTACTTGTTAATATATAGCTAACTCTCATTGGGTTTGTCCATAAACCGAGTCTTGGTGTTGCGTTAATTAGAGGAATGCTTTTCCGAGCAGCTTTGCCTTGGCCAGGCAGCGCAGTGACGACCTTACAATCCGATAGCTCGGCGAACACACTGCTTTGGCAATTCCAGACTGGGTGTAATGAAATAAGTCAAATGAAAATGGACGTAGGATGTTGACTGTAGGGCAAGGAAATCATTCGTTAGACAAGCTTTTAAAGTTGGGTGTAAGAGTGGTTAAATATGTACCTTTGGACCACCAATTAGTTACTGCAAACATTTTATTAACTTATTATACCCGTTACTCGTAGAGTAAAAGGGTATACTAGATTCGTTGAATAGTATGTAAGTATGCATAAGGAAGTATATATGTACATATATTCATGATCAGGATCAACAGCGGAATCGACCTGGCCATGTCCGCTTGTCTGTCCGTCCGTATGAACGACGAGATCTCAGAAACTAATAAAACTAGAAAATTGAGATTTAGAATGTAGATTCCAGAAACATATCACTTCCAGTTAAGTAACGGGTATCTGATAGTCAGAGAACTCGACTAAAGCATTTTCTCTTATTTTATTTTATAAACTAAATTGCCTAGAGTTTATCAAAGCCCTTGGTAGCAAATGCACTAAGCTATGATATGAACTGAATTTGGCACATCAGATTTCTTAAAATTTTACTGGTTACTGGTTCAATTTTATTAATATAATAGTCAAATATTTGATGACCTCGTTTAATCCACAATCTTTCTGAGCCTTCCTTTAAAGAAACTAGTTGTGCTTGCTTCGTCCAATGACTATAATCTAAGCTTTGCAGGCCACAAAACCTTAACCATAAGTTTCCGGTCGAATTGACTGGTTGCTGGAGGAATTTTGGGGGTCGAGGCAGTTTTGGGGTAACTATGTCCAGCCCGATTGCCCTGGAATCCTTTATGACAAACTGCTTGCTCATTATTTAGCGAGCGAGGACCGTGGCCATGATGAATCTTGATTGTCCATGGGAGACATTGGCTAGGAATGTGGATCAGATGTCTGGCAGAAGTGGCAGCTTGTAAGTCGTGGGGCAGTAAAAATGACAGTAGCGAAACTTAATGGGAAACGAGGAGCGGTTCGGAAGTGGAGTGGAAGTTGACGCTGCACAAATATTTTACGATCCGCCCACAATATGAAGTCGTAAAGTTGGAAATTTTTGCTTCCTGCAGCCGCTTGGTCTGCGCTTTCCTATAGTTTTTAATAAGCATTGGTAAATGCTCGGGAAATTCTGGTAGAAAGTGGAAAGGAATTTGTTCTAGACTCGTTGAGCCGAGCCGTGCTGAGTTGAGTTGAATCGGGCTGGGCAGCCCCATACGACGATGATGAAGCGGCTTGCAGCTCGTTATGGCGCTCCGAACAAAATGGTATACTAGTAGTCTATTTTTTATGGGAAAACTAAGAAAGGCGTCGCTGGAAATATGACAATGCAGGGATGAGGCAGTGCGTCGTAAAATGGGGTCGAGGAGAGTGGTTAAATTCCATATGAATTTACTATATGCTCTGAGTCATGAGGTGGTTTGGTCATCGCACTCTTTGAAAACATATTATTAAGTCCTATATATCTACATATTACCATGTATCCAAAATGAGGTAATGATAAAACAAAACCGAAAATGAATGGTTTCTAATCTAATTACAAAAAGTAACTGTAACTGTAAAATATGTATACATAATTTAAGAAATTCAGAGTTCGGCCTAAAAAATATGATTAAATCTGCACTTGAAATCGTGTATCATAACAAGTTTTCCTTTGTTTTTATAATATTAAACCTTGTATTGGAATCTGTATGATGTAATTTTTTCAGCGCGTAAAACTTTGAAATATCTTTAAAATCATTGCACTAGTTATTTATGTTATATTATGTTATGTTATGACCTAAGGTCAGCTTTTCTTTTGCAGTATCTACGATGGTTTTCTGTTCTTGTATAAAAAGGTAGGTTAACAATATTTCGTTTTTAAGGGACCTTGAATATCGCAATAAAACTTTCGATTCGTTGGCATCAAATACCTTTATCGGTTCGGCGATTCCTCTTTCACTTGCACACATTTCAACCATAAACACTTTTGAGCTTTATGGTGCCCACATTTACACGTCGCCATTGCCTACCCATGGTAACCCAGAGATTCACCCTCCCAGATCGCCTGCGATTCCTGAAATTTCATCGTGACGTGTTTAGTGCCGAGGAGCGATGTTGAGCTGTTACGGCCGGAGCATTGCAGCTACCTGGTTGCGGACTAGAGTCGTTTATCTCAGCTGGAGAAACCAAAGCCGAAGCTGGGAACAGGCACACACTTGGAGAAATCCTTAAGGCAGCTCTAACATTTACCCATTAGGATCTATGGATAGTACCGATATAGGTTACTATTATAAAGAAGGAATAAAATTCGATATAATATTCTAAAGTTAGTCAAGTAAATTACAGCATTATTTAAGTCTACCCTTTCTAAATATTCAACTTATACATAAATGGATTCGATTTGAACTGACGGCTATCTATCATAAAAGCGAAAATGAATTCACTGAAAACTTTTCAGTGCAGGCCTTTGGCAATGGTGTTGGCAGGGTCGTAAATTTTTCGCATGCATTTTTCGGTTTAATGATGCATTTACGATCCGAGCAGCAGTGGCGACACAAGTAACTTCCAGCTCCCAACTCCCAGCTCTCAGCTCCAACTCGGCAAACTTCAGCTGATGATGCTGGGACGTGCAATGGTAATGGATTCGTGAAACGGCAACAACTTGAAAAGCAATCGTTACCAGTTTAATGTCATCAACAAAACAAACAACAGCTGATACTTTCAGTTCAGTGAGGTAATTCGCATATCCGAGGGTTTTCAGTTTCGAATTCATCATTCAATTTTGTTTAAGGAAAATAGTTTATTTCTGACATTTCAGGTTTATCCTTTTTATAGTATTCCGTTGGGCTAAATCTTAAGGTCGTAACAATATTTTACAATGTCAATGAGAGTTAAATATTACAATTAGAGTTTCGAAAGACATCGATGAAATTAACCTAAATATATTTATAATTTGTGCACTGTCTCACAACAGTTTTGATACCCAGACCCCCGGAAAATAGTGATCATTTCTTCAAGGGTTACTATGCACCTTGTATGTATCTTGTTCAGATACAAATTCACACACAGAGACGAAATTTGAGATTAGCTTGTAAGCCTATTTGATTGAGTGTATATCTTTGTTTTCTCCTCGATCCCCTTTGTTGATCAATTAAGTGCAGCTTACGAAAGAAACATTGCTTTGTACTTAGATTCAGTTAAGTACTTAAATAAACAATAAAAGCATAAACGACTGAAGTAAGGCGCTTTCAATGGCTTTAATTAGACTGTAATTAGCCCAATAAACTGAGTAATGCCAAACCTAAATAAGATTAAACTAAAGCTATATAGCCGATGTGCAGATTTGGATAGCGAACGTGTTGAAATGTTGATCGTTGTTTTGGCGTGGGTATTTCGAATATTTTTGAAAACGTTTAGTAAATTTTGTCCTTTGATTATATTATTCGTTGGCGGCAAGGGCTCTGTTGCATGTTGATTAGTTACGTTGGGGGATTGTTGATTGAAGAGAAAATGTTGATTGTAGATTAATAATTGGCGGCCAGACATCTCAGCACGGGGTAATGTTGATTGAAGAAAGCTGACACGGAGAACGGCGGTCACACATCGGTCACATATTTGGCTTGTTGATTGAAGATGGTCCAAGGCGCGCTTTAGTTTACCGATAAATTCGATTTATTTACAGAGGTTTTGCTCCATAAAACGCTAAGTTACTCAACTCTAAGTTACAAACGTTAAATTCGCGCGATTTCACCAAAGCATTAAGCTAATATGTGATGCTGAACAATAAATATCGGTTCAAAGTGGTATTTGTTACTCTAGTTAATGAAAAATTATCATCCACATTGCCGCGTTGTGTTGCGCAGCTCACCCCCGTCATAGATATTCAAATTATGCTGACGGGAGTACTCATTCACAACGTATTGGCCTGGTTTAGATCAGATCGAGAGACATTCGGCATTTTATTATACAATTTTACTTCACAGCCAGTTTAAGGGCTTGGCAGTAAGGTGCTATAAGGTTATCAGCAGACTTACCCTCTTCGATTCGCCGGGAAGCCTCTTCAATGTTGGCGTCTGCGTCCTTCAATATCACATACATGAGCGGCATCAGCTCCCAAGGATAGCGGAATTTTTCTAATAGCTTTTGGCAATAGTCTAGGAAAACGTCTTGGCCTGAAAAGCAGGAAAAGAGGAAGATGTCGTTAGTTTTTTATTCCCGTGGCTCTCGATCATCATTTGCCTGCAATCGATCTCCCCACTTTTTTCGCAATCAGCTTCAATCCCATAAACAAACAATTCGACAAGAGTCGTGGAGGCACTGCATCTCGAATTTCGCCAGTTTGCAAAAGAGCATGGTGCCAAAACTGGCAGACAGCGATGTGCAACGTAAACATGGCTGCAAAAACGTCGGCACAATTTGCAACTTAATACGGGGAACCTATTGATACCAAACAGGAATGTACGCCATATCCAATCCCAGTAAAAACTAGTAGCATCAGCATAATTGTTAGCTAGGTGGGACGGACTAAGCAAATCTAGGCAAGAAAACATGAAACTGTTTTTAGCAGTCTGTATATACATATATATATGTATGTATATATACAACATCACTTGTTCTATTGGAAGAAAAACAAGAAAATGGTGGTGTGAAACTCCGTGCTAAAGTCAGTGCTTAGGGCATATATCCTAGCGAATACTTTTTTTTATTTTTGTGTAATTTTTTACAATTTTATTTAGATTAAGTTACTTAGATTAAGTTAATAATCCAGTAAAACACAATAGATATACTCCAATACGTTAGTCCAACCATTTCTTCATTATAATGATATTAATAATAGCACCAATGAGAACTTCAAAAAAAAAATAATAAAGTCCAACTTCTTAATGCGAATAGTAAAGTCTTGGAGCTTCTGTACTTACCATATTTACCTCACCTAACTTAGGTTTTGTTAAAGACTGTTGGAGGCATAAAATAGATATTTCACTTATGTCAAAAATAAAGACTTTACTATTCTCCGCTTACATGTGGAATATTTGCTTCGTATTAATATTTTGCCCTCTGGTGTTTCTCTTTTGCTCGCAGAGCTTGTGCCATTATGCTCTTCGTATCGCCAGCTATTTTTTCATTTTCTGGTTTTTACCTCCACACCAACAGCAACAACACACCAACACTAACAGCAACAGCAACAAAAAACCAACACACCAACAGCAGCAACACACCAACAGCAGCAACAACACAGCGGCTACATTGGCCCGTCGTCGTTGTCGTTGTCGTTGTTGCTGTCGGTAGTTTGGATGAAGGCGGAGCTTCATATCCATTGGCCCGTTTTATGGTGGCTCTCTGCCCGCAGCTCCTGCAACGCGGTCGTTGGTGTTGGTGTTGGTGGCGTGCAAGTGTTGTTGCTGCTGCTGCTGCCGCTGCTGCTGCTGTTGCATGCAACACAGACGCTGTTGCAGGATTTGCATTGGCGCACTCAGATTGCGTGTGCGAACTTGACTAGAAACTCGTTTTGGGAACAGCTCTACTTCCTGTTGTGGCTTGTAACTTTTACTCGAGTGTTGCCCACATGCTCATTCAGCTGGTCGCGTTGCACGAACATTTGCCGCGCTGTCTGCGCCTTTTTAATTTAGTAATTAAGTCATTAGTGGGCTGGGCGCTGTTCGGGCGCTGTTTTGTTACCATTTTATGCCTGCAAATTATTTTATTGGGCGCAAATAAATCTGATAAATTGATTTATTGCTGCCGCAACCGACGCTTGACCATGTCAATAACTGCAAACCAATTTTACTGGCCCTATTCGTTTTGGTCTGCCCACTTAACGCTAGCGCCATTGCTTATTAAGCAATGACAGTGTATTTGAATTAGAGTATATTAACGATTCCCAGTTGAGCAGCGAAGAGTATTAGAATAATCTAACTCTAATTAGCTATTCGAAACCACTACGTGAAACCACAAAGAGTCAATTTAAAAGTATAAAATTAGGCAGATAATAGCGTTTATGGTTTCAAACTATAACGAGAAATTAAACATTGCAAACATATGTATATTCCTTTCAGGCCTCTATTACATCGTAGAAGCGTATTTTCCTTTTATATAAATCCTTACGGACTCCGACTACATCTTTTCATTAGATTGCCCCATTGAACGATGCTAATTAATATTATTAAAACCACAAAAGCAGTCGAGTCAGATACTTTTTAGGACGCATTAATTATTTTTTTTAATAGGAATAAATACTATTGGAGCGGGAATTCCTATTTCCGTATGCAGATAGCCTCTTAATTACCCAACCATTTTTAATATACTTTCATAAAAAGCATTCGTGAACCCGATTCTCAAATTATTAACGCTTAAAAGATTAACGCCGCAAAGCATTAAAATGCCGTTCAAGCTCTCACGTACACAAACATTTCAAATACATTTCTGGAAAACAAAATAGGAAATAACAATCCCTAATTAAAATGTTCAACAGCATTAATTATCTGTAATCTAAACTTGTTAATAACACTTTACAACTGCATATTTTTGCAGCTAATTAGTCCTATGTTGAGACTCGTGCAACAGTGCCATGTTTAGAAATTAAGCCAAAAACTCAAATAAATCGAGAACTGCAATTCATTCATGGAGTTCTGAATGAACCATTTACCTAATCACCGAACATTTTATAAATAATACACACATTACACAATATTTATATAAAACGCTCGGGAAACGTTGGTAACGCCCACTTGGCACGAAAAGTATCCCCGCACGAAAAGCTGCAGCTGTCGGTGTTGCACCGCCCCCTTCCCTGCAGAACCATGTATGTACTACCGTACACGAATATGTATCTATATCTTTGTATATGTAGATCTGCTAGATGCACGTCTATATGCATGTACAGTTAGCCAGTAAACGATGCCATTAACGCGCATAAAGCGACTCTGCGCAGGGCCTTGTGGCAGGAGAACTGGGGGCACACAAATCCGAGCTTCGTGTGGAGCAAGGTATATATAGTACATATGTATAGTGTACCCCATGTACATGATGGAGCTCTTTGTGCAGGCTGCACTGGTACTGGTGCTAGTACTTGTACTGGTGTTGTTATTACTTTTATTACTGTCCAAGCTGCAGCTAACCTTCCACTCGGCAGTCTCCGAGCTCCACGATACCGAGTCCTCCACGAGGACCTCGTTTCCCCAGCTCCCCTCTGCAGCGTTTAAGTCGTTAGCAAGCTTTCCTCGCTCGTTTTTCTGGGCCTTTTTATGAGTTTGTTGCTGCAGCACGAAGCTGTTTCTGCTGCTCCTGCTGCAGCTGCACAGTTTCTGGAGGAGGTTTTATATATCCTGTATATAGTTATTTGTACCAATTGGCAGGCATTACATGGCCAAGGCACCACTTCGCTCGCTAGCTGCCTCTTTTTCCAACCATTTCCTGCGTTTATCTGGACGGGTTCCATTTTATTTACGCAGTTGCTTTATATTTAAAATCTAAGACAAAACTGCATACACGCAATTCTTCGTTTTCACCGGTTTTTATTAATCTTATACTTTGAAAAATATATCGAATTAAGAGCTTTTTAATATTGGTATACATGCTTCAAATTATAATTGTTGTTAATTTTCTTCTGTTACTCTGACGCCCAAAAATAAACATTTATAAAGATACTACGAACTAAAAAATTATTCAAAAGTTGCCATATGCCAAGTATCTACGATAAGGAATCAAGAACTGTCGTTTGGTTATATGTACAATTTCAAGATTAATTCTTAATTTTAAGCACATACATATTACCTATTGCTCGAAGGGCAATTGTAATCACATGAGGAAAAGTCGTTTTCTTTAACTGAAAATATTTGTTATATACATATGTACATTTAATGGTTGAAAAGTTTGTTTCATTCTTCGTTGAAACGTATTTAAATATGTAGGTATACGAGTAGCTAGGAGTAAAAAGGCATACTAGATTCGTTGAAAAGTATGTAACAAGGAGAAGGAAGCGATTCCGACCATATAGAGTACATATGTATATTCTTTATCAGGATCAATAGCCAAGTCGATGTATTTATCAAGTATTGATATTTCTTCTTTTTTTATTAGTATTGTATATTTCTATCGATCTGCAAAAAAACTTTTTGCAATGCCCACCCTAACTACCACGTCCACTCTTTTGAAAAATGTTTTGATATTTTTTCACATTTTTTGTTAGTCCTGTAAATTTTCTGTCCATTTTTCTCTTGTTTTATTTGTCGTGCAAATTATTTTGATTTCATTTCTTATATGATATTCCCAAGAAAGGAAAAGCCGAAAGCTAGGTAATGTTTTAATTTTATTTAATCATCCAAAAATAAATAAAAGTCGAACGAATATTTTTCAGATTAAAAGCATTCATTTTGCAGCTGTTGAAAACCCATAGAAGTTTCACTCCGCGTGGAGCACTTCTGCATCGCGTTGTAAAATTAACTTGTGCAATAAAGAACAGAGCAGAAGCGAGATGTTGGAAATATTTTGATAAATTTTCGTGCGCTTTGCAGCTGAATGGAGATAAAGCCTGGCTACCAAAACGATGAGGAACACCCGTAAATTTCTCGAAATATCTGCAGATCTGCCCCGTCGGCAGTCGAGTTGCTCGAGGAAGGTCGTAAAACGTAACAACAATAAAAAATAATAAATCGACATATCCACAAAATGGCAACTCAAAGTGCTCAGTATGCACAGAAAGGAGTAAGTGGCAGGCAAATGCACCCAGAAGGAAGGAGAATTGACGAAATCCTTCTGCACTGGGGCAATGTGATAAATGAAGCAAGCTTTGTGGTATATGTATGTGTAAGTCCGGACCAAAATCGGGGGACGGGTGTAATGCAAATGTGCGCTGAGCAGACAATATAAAATCTTTGGCAGCGGGAAGGAAAATGCAAGGAGCAGAACAGTGTTTTAATGAGCCACAATACCAGACGCAGATGTGATGAGCTCTGAGGAATTGACCAAGCAGTCGATGGATTCTATTTTATTTGGAGTGATTTGCTATGCTGTTGCTTACTCACTAATTGGTGTTGTAGATGTGAACTTTTTGTATTTTTTACTAAAAGCATTAACACTTTATGTGAAGTAACTAACTAATAATTGGAAATACTTTGCACGCAGGCTTTCGGTGGACGTGATATATCCTGACCTTAAAAGGAAATCAATAATGACAAGTCCCCTAGCCGGCATAAAACTAAACAGCGAAAATGGGAATACATAACATCGCAGAAATATATCAGGATATTAATGGCTTTGCCAATGCGGAACTGAAAATACACGAATCAGCTTTGCTCTGATTAAAAGTCATTGGTAGGTTACATTTCCGTGTGGACAATAGCTCCCACGTGAACAGCTTTTGAAATAGTAAGCCGGCGAGGTAACCGTCGCCAGATTGCATTTACCTTTTTCATTTGTTATTCATTGCCTCACCTTCAATCGAGTTAAATTCCCGAACACAAAACCCTGGCCAATATCCGCTGGCTGGCTCACCTTCTGGCAGGGAGCTTTCTTCATCGCTGCAGCTCGTTCCAGAGGAGCTCTTTGTGCATTCGTCAACACAGTGCAGTAAAGGCCAATAAAAGTGCATGTAGCATGCAGCCTTTTTACGAGACTTGCGAATGAGCAGGGGATTCGGGTGGCAAGTGGCAAGTGGCACTCCGATTTTGCTCGTCCTTGCTAGAAGGCGGAAGTTGGAAGTTGGCTTTGACACAGGGGACCCCGCTTGGTTGACTGGCATTCGGTTGGCCAAGTTAAGCTTGTTAAGCTCCGCACGAAAGCCGTTTTAATCTCAAAATTAAAACGTTTGCAATTTTCGAGCGACTTTACGAGTTATATAAAGAAGAGGCGAGAGCTTCGTCTTGTTCGTCTCAGTACCCATTTTCTTAATAGTTGTCGTTGTCGTTATCCCGTCTAGTATCCTTGCTCCTTCCTGACTTGTCGTATTTTCCTTGTCGTCGTAATTCACTTGAACTTGTGTCATATTTCAGTTATATCCCATACTATTCACCCCGCAGCCTTTTCTATCCCTCCTTTCCTGCTGCATTTTGCATGCATTTATATAGTTTTTATTTTTATTATCGAAAATAACAAGCTTTTTCTGTAGATTTATTTTTATGATCGTCGCGCTGTCGCTGTTTTTTTACTGTTTGAACTTAACATTTGACTTCAACTTGTTCCCCATAATAAAGTTCCTTTTCTTTTTGCTATTTTTTTAGTACTTGTGGATACAAATTAGCAAAGAAAAGATTAGATTTGTGTGAGTTTGGTAACACGTCTTTTGTTAGGGTAGCCTTTTTACTGATTGTGTTGTTTTATAGGATCGATTTTGAACCAACTGCATTATCAAAATTGTCTGATGTAAAAGCGGCTTATCAACAGGTACTTACGTATCTCATATTTATTTAACACAGTCAATACATTCACTTACATTGGTAGATTGTAAAGCAGGCGTATAAGGTGAAGTTCATTGCAGTGCCCAATGTACATAATAAAAAATGTTAGAGTAATTTCATAAATTTTTGTACTTTACTACATTACTTTGTGAACAATTATTAGACAACAGACTCAACAATATATGTATAAAACTAGATATATTGGAACAGATTTTTCAAGCTTTAATACTCACTAATAAAACAATGTTTTCAATTAGGGTGCGTACCAAAAGTTGATAAAACTCAAAACTTAAAACCATAAGACCTTAAGATTCCCTTATTAGATTTCATACTTAGTTGAATTTATTACGATTCATATTGTAATTTAATCAGGGTCAAGAAGAATTTCTAGGTTTAAACTTAACTTAATAATCTGCAATCGCACTTGCATTGGTAGTAACAAGTTTCTTGCTTAATTGTTGGCTTTACTGTAAGTACGTCCCAGGTGTTTCTCTGACTGTATCGACTACTTTGTATGTGCACATTGGGATACATATTAATTGCCAGCAAAAATGCCTGTCCAAATGTGCGACTGTTGCAATCGAGCTGCCAAATATTTGGCTCGTCCAACTCTGGTGCCTCTAATTTTATGACATTTTAATGAATGCTGCTCAAACTAATAGGCATGCTAAATGAACCAAGTTGTCTTGCAATGACATCTCTTGTCTCTTGTTTCGTCAATTGCGTCGGACAAATTGCTATAAATATTGAAATACTGCTTATATGAAATCGTGTCGGGGAGATAAGTTCTTCGGGCGTCTAGCCCAATTGAATCTGAAGGTCGTGCAATAAATGCGGAAAATTCGGAGCAAAAGGAAGCAAGACCAAGACACACCCGCTAATATAGACCTCAACCGCCAATTTTCCGGCAAGAATCGCTGACAGGGCAATGAACGGAAATCAAGTCGGCCAAGTGCGAAGAAATTGCCAGAGTCCGACAAGCTGTCGTGGGTTTCAGTGGGTGCCAAAGTGGGTGAGTATGTGCCCATCAGTACGCCACTTGTCCATCTATACCGAGCGCTTACTGTGGCGGTGTTTTGGGACGCCAACGTTTATGGATTACACGTGGCGGGCATGTCAAGTTGAACTAAGTGTCGGGGCAATTTATATCTCGTCGGTGAAATATCAAAGGTAAGAGATCTGAATGCCTAACACTGCAATAGCACTGCGACCAGAAAGGAATGATGATTTCTCAATATTAAAAGGCATTTACTTGCATTAGGTGAAACTACCCTTTAAAATAAATCATATTCCACAAAAGCTTTATTGTTTTAAACAAGTTGTGATGTAATTGTGACTGTTTTGTTTCCATTGGCAGTCTATGTACATATATGGCAATTACATTAAGATTAATATTAGAGAATAATGAAATATAATATCCATTAAGTCTGCATAATGTACAGAAGTAAGGAAAGCAAATATCGTAGGACTGAATGCTTTTAATATTGTTTTCTGTATTCACAAATTATCTTCCGGCTGTTCAAATTCTACACATCGCGCACATTCCTATTAGGCATCTATATATTTAATAAAATGTGCTCGTTTTGTTTGCGAATAAGTTTTTCTCAGTTTGCAATTTTATAGCGTCTAATTTGGCCCTGGTTCAAGAGAGATGCCGCCGACGACGCCTTGGAAATTGCGCGTGAATTGCATAAAGAGCGCTCTTTACAGGTGAATGGGGGAAGAAGGCAAAAGCTCCTACCCAGGAACATCCTCGCCAGCTAATGAAGTATAACTCGTTCAGAATTAGCCATTAATTACAGGCCAAATTAGTAGAAAGGGGCTATTTTTAGTTTCCGGGTCTTTGCGACGCACAAATCGCGTGGTTTTCTTCTGCCAGAACATGACATGCCCAAACACCTACGATGAGTGAATGCCAACTTGGTGGCGGGATTCAAGATCAGAAAACACTTACATCGATTTACAAGTCCCACAGTTAATAACTATTTCAAACGAAATATCTTTGTCAATAACGAATTGTAGTGCCCCTCAATAATTAGCTGACTTACAGAACCAACAATCTCCCAATTAATGGGGCCCTAAATTTATATAAAATCCGGACTAGAAGCCTGCCAACCAACAGATTACATATTTAATTCCTCATAGAGGCTGGTGAATTTCTTGACCGGCTGTGGACTGAGAAATCCCAATTTCTTTATTCAACTGAAATCAAGTTGTCTAGCAAACGAAATATCTTTGTCAGGAACGAATTGTAGTGCCCCACAATAATTAGCTGATTTACAGAACCAACAATCTCCCAATTAATGGGGCCCTAAATGTATATAAAATCCGGACTAGAAGCCTGCCAACCAAAAGATTATATATTTAATTCCTCATAGCGGCTGCTGAGTTTCTCGACCGGCTGTGGACTGAGAAATGCCACGGGATGCATCCCTGGCGAAATATTTTGGCAGCAAGTATTCGGAGGATGTATTTTTAGCTGGCCAAAAATGAATTTGAATCGAATGCATCCGTCAGCACAACCCGCACGCCGAAAGAAAGGGGCAAGAAAGAGCGGCACTTTCACTTTCAAATGCACATGTCCCACTCATCACTTATCGTCGTTATCAGCGTTTGTGCCATCTATTTGCCCTTTTCCCGGACCGATGATGATGATGATCGCGATAAGCGTGTGGAGCTTAGGCTCTTATCGGCCAGGGCTTCCAGGTGTATGGAGAACAGAACGTGACGTGCAGTCAAAGTAACAATTGCTACACTTGAACCAATATTGCTGCGTCCTGCACTACAAAACTATACTCCGCTTTTAAGACACAGATGTAATATAACTTTTAAAATTTATTCTGTGAACTAAATACTAACGACAAAAATGAATTCATACCAGTCTATTAGTAAATGATAAATGTATACAAACACATAATGTGTTTCAGAACGTTTAGCCTTCGTTGATAATACTGATGCTTACGAAAAGAAAGTAGATTTTTCTTAGTGCATCGCCGAAGCATTTAATTGAATTCGGGATGTGTTCGTGTTGCGTATGGTTCCGGAACCCCACTAAGCCCTATTGCCAATTGGCTCTGTCTTAAGTACGCGATTGCCATGCCAGAGAGAGATTTGCTTTGGCTACCGTGCAGGGCCACTAATTTCATACATCATCGGAGGGTTCGGGGATTTCCCAAGGAGGAGGAAGTGGAAAGTCAATGCTTTTGTCTTTCAGCTTAGCCTCCTTGGACAGACGCCGAATGCCGAATGCTTGCTAGACTGTGGCATCGTAAAGTTTTCCTCTTGCGCTTTTTACGATCCAGCCCGAAAAACGTTCACGTTCACGTTCACGTTCATGTTCACGTCAAAGTTGTCGGTTGATGATGACGACCCAAGTCGAACAACTACAGCGACAACTGCGGCAAACATATTTACTTGGCTTTGGCCGCAGGGTTTTCGGCACTCGTAAAATTAAGAATGAAAAAAAACCGAAACAAAATTCTCCAAAAAGCGTAGATTTCTTTTTCTCCGACTACCCCACAACTTTTTACTGGCTTTTACTGCCGCCCGTTACATTCGCGTTAATTGCTCGCGTTAATTTTGAGCCATCACATGAAGGGTTTTGGCTGAAAATTGATTTTTGGTTCAACCCCCATCGAATTCTGAATATATCGCTCACGTATGTGGTAGACTGTGAATGCTTCCTTTGATCTTTAAGTCGATTAAATTCGAAATATCAGCTTAAAAGCTGATATATATATATTCCAAGCGGTTTGCCTAGTTTTGTAAAATGTTGGTTGGTTGTGTTAGGGCAATCCGTTGAAATTCTCTATGAACTTGATTAATATCGGACTGCACTCTAGCTATTTTCAAATTGAAACTAGTGTTAATGATGCATGATAACATTTAGTTCTTTTATTTAAGAACTTTAGCTTTATTTAAAACTATAGTTGAAAACTTTATGCCGAAAACAGTTCGCTTGTGAACAAAGAAGGACTAAATTAAATTTCTCATTTGACTGAGCAGTGCACCTAGATAAACAATCAGTGTTTGCATGCTAAATTCTGGTTATTAAGATATATAAATGTTTTTATAACCCCGCTTGTGTGTAGAGAATTCTTGCGCAATCGAAGCGACAAAAAATCGTAAAGTTAATTAATCAATTAAGGCGAAAAACACTGTGCAGCGGACGTTTCACAAACCAGATTTGGATTTTTGCATGGATATGAACATAAAATCGGAATTTATTGAGCGTCGATTGAGTGATAGGCAACATGTTATTCGAATTAAAAAACCGGCATAATTGTCAAATAGTTGTGGCAACCGAGCTGTTTTTTTTTTTTTTTTTTTAATTTTAATAGCGCTGGCCAGTCAGTTGCATTTAGCAATTAACGAAAGAATTGAACAAAGTGCACAATTTGCATGTAAGCCATTAAAATAAATATATTGAATTATTGGCCGGCAATTGGCAATTGGCAATCGGCAATCGGCAATCGGCAGATGGCAAGTGGCATTAAGTGTTGAGCATACGCCGTGATGGCCATAAATCAGGCTGCAGAGACACAAAGCTATGTCTGCAGGCGGGCCGTCATAAATCCAGGCTAGTCTCAAGACAATTAACGGTATAATTATATCTGTGAGCATAATTGGATAATTTTGTTGCATCTCTCGCAATTTGTCCCGCGGGCTATCCAATAAGCAGGGCCCATAAATTATCCCTCCGATAGCGCTCCCCCAATAAATAAACCATCTAAATTACTCGAAAAATGTGAATCTGTCTAAGACATTCTCGGCACTTAATGTTTCATTTAAATAAGCGCTCGCCCAACGTTGCGTATACGTACGGTGGTTGGTCAAGCATAAATTAATAAGGAAAATGCCATTTTCATTGCGCACTTTCGGTTGTCAAGGCAGACCAGTCCCCGTCGCAAACAATCAAGAGCAACTAGAGAGAGAGAGCGCGAGAAATGCATCGGGAGTGCATTTGTTTGCGATTACGCCAACAAATTGCTTACACGTGCCGATTGTCGTGGTCGGGGATGGGTCGCGGCCGGGTCTGCCCGACTATACCTATTCCTATAGCTATATCTACACTATATACTATATGTTCGCCAGAGAGAGAGCGGTTGAGCAGCCGAGTGCCGAGAGATAGACAGCTGTGGGTGTCCGCTGGTGTGCGTTGTATGTCTATCGTAAACGAATGCATTTGACTTTGCCTTCACACGCGAACAAAGTGCAGCGTGAGTTTCCCATGTGCTTAAAGCTGACTGCTTCATTTCAAACCTGTCCTTGGCTTATTCATACTCTGCCTTGCAAATGTGTTTCTATTGGGCTCGGGCTTTTCATGACCTTATGCGCAGGGAAGACATAGGAGTTAATTTACAAATATGCTCGAAATATATAATTTGTCAGAGAGTGAGCTCAAGAAAACCGATACTTCAAGTTTTTCAGCTTTTAATCTTTATATTTTCATTTAAATGTGTGTCATTTAGAATTTCCGAAGGCTGTCAGATCCTAAGTAAACGAAATAGTGATTTCAATATGAATATCATTTTATTTTGCAGTAACCTTACTGTAAAAGCGGGGAGTAAAAGTGATGCACACTTTACATAGCATATATCTTGAAATTTTTTAGTTTTCGTTCAAGGAACCCCACCACCATCGCCTGTGGTCAATTTTAGCGCCTGTCGACACCGAGTCAATAAATTTCCCGGCGCTCAGACGTGTCTGCAGTTCCGCTGATAGGAATGGACCAGAGATTCTCAACAAAACTGTCCACTACGTGCCCATTCGTTGCCCTATAATGTGAGACGTATTGGGCAGGTCGGTGAAGTGTATGTTTTTCAATGATAAATTGACAAGCTGATAAAAGTGTGCTGGAAAAACAATGGAAGGTCGCTTAAATTTGGCAGATTTTCCTCGATTTGAGGGGTGCGTTCTTGGATGCCACTGACGAAGAACTAAATAGCCGAGTGGCGTAGACGAATTGTACATGCACAGGACTAATTTCGCCTTACATATTTTATTTTTATACCTATAAGTTGTTACAACTGCAGAAATTGCTGAAATGTTAATGGAGGGTCTGTGGTCGGGGCTCATTAAAATCCATGACCGCGATCGTAAATTTCGAGCGCAATACTCTGTGGGGCGGCGAAATTCAAATTACAAAATAATTCGCACCGACTTTATAGTGTCTGGCAGTGTCTTGGCCAAGAATTTGTTGGAAATTGAAATTAATTGGCTGAGGACCAGCTGTCAAAAGTTTTGACACAAAACGTATGCCATACATGCAGTAAGTAGTATTCCTCATATGATATATGCACACTAATCTATTTATGCGATTTTGCCTAATTGGGGATATGAATCAAAGACAAATATGTCTAAGACAATGTATTTTAATTGCGATTATTAATTGTACTGTGCATGTCAGCCAGAAATATTTATAATCTTATTAATTGATCAAATTAAAAGAATATATTGTTTATTATATGTAGATGCTGAGTGGTTTTTAATGGGCATCGTAAAAGTGTAATTTGCATACATGAGATATTGCTCAAACCTTTACTTGCAATAAATGCGCTATCAATTACTTTGCAGATTAAATAGTAAAGATGGAGCGGTATTTTTGAATATCTTTTATAACGGCCCAGTTTTGAGTTCCTAAAATATTTGTAATTTCCGAATACAAATTCCCCGCTGCCAAATAAATGTGCATTGCAAAAGCGTTGGGAAATCATTTGGAAAGTTTGCAAAACAAATCGCAACAGTTCGGTAAAATTTCAATTTCAAATACAAGGCGTTTTCACTTTTCCTCACTCGAATTCCAATGCCAGCGGTGTGTGCCACCGGGAATTGAACTAGCCCACGTGCCCACCCTTGGTCATGTGTGTTTGTGCATCGGTATCGATGTTTGTTTAAATGCAAATACCCGAGTTCAGAACTCTTACATATAGATACTCGTATATAAATATAAATATATAAACACTTCCATATGAATAAGCAATGCAATGGAAACTAATTCAAGTTCAAGGTAAGTTTCGCCGGCCAGCGATTTCGATGATGATGATGATGTTTCGGTTCCATCTGCAGCTATCAATGCCCGTTTCGCTATCCAAATTATGCAACATGTTTTCACTCTCCACCCCGGGCAATTGAATGGAATTGCATTTGTATAAAATATCATGTGCGCCGACCAAGTGCCAGATACTCAGGGTTCAATAGCCTATCGAAGGTTGGATAGATACATACGATGCGTTATGTCGTAGAACTAGTGGAACATTTGACTTTTTGGTTTGGCTTCGCTTGTAATATTTATTATTATTTATAATAAATTTCAATTTTGTAATTTACATTTTTACTATTAAAACAAACGGAGATGTAGTTTAATTTTTTACGCCCCTCGTTCTTTGAAGCGGTGATCTTTTAAAGGTTCCCATACTATTGATTTTCATTTTCGCAGGATTAAGCTTAAATATTTGGAATTTCGTGTTTTGGTTTGACCTGCAACCTAGGGATTGCAATAATATGAAATAAAAACTAAATGGCAACGTTTTAAAATGAAATCCCAGCATTATTTCGCAAGCAATCAGGGAAGCCACAGGCAAAGCTAATTAAATTATTTTGCCAAGATGTATGGTGAACCTCAGGGCTGTGGAGTGGCGGAAAACGACTGGGGATCGGAGGCTAAGGACCCACCGGTTTGGGGTAATATTATGCTTCCATCTCTATCTTCATCTCCATCTCCATCTCCATCTCCATGTTCATCTTCATCTTCATGGATCTCCATCTCCATCGGCAGTCGCATCTGTTTGCCGCGCATTTCATGAAATTACGCGCTGTTAAAATCAACTTAAAAAGACTCCACGTAGTTTTATGTTTCTCCTCTCCAGCCAGCGAGCAAAAAACAAAGTTGTAAATTATAATTTTATGTTTGAAATCTCAAACCAATAATGTGGAGTCCCAATAGCCTGCAAAAGGGTAACCAATTGGCAAGGGGTTTGATCTACGATCCTGAGAAATATTCGGCCTGCATTCATTTCGTGTAAAAGTTGAACGTTCGGGTGAGTAAATTGTTTATCGGCACATAATGTGGGTCTACTCATCCATTTAAACACACTTTAAGAGTACATACACCATATGTATTTGAATTACATATCTTCAAAACATGAAGTACACTTTAAGTCAGAGTGAATTAAACATATTGAATTGCATTCCATGGTTTGTTCTATTACATTTTCTCGCAGTGCACGGCTTAGTCGTAAGCCATTAAGAACCTAACAAAAATATTGTAGGAATTGAGCAAAACATCGTTAAAGAAACTCAGCTCTGAGCGCTGCAACTCAGCGGCGCGCAGCTCATTAAATGCGTCTGCGCAACGTAATTTGCCTTTGAGGCGCGCACGTTTCCAACGTTAAGTTCCTGCGCAGGTTTCCCGGCGTATTTCACATATCGTTACACCCCATATACTGCCCATATACTGCCCATATACTGCCCATATACTATCCATATACTCCCCATCTACACCCATACACTCCCAGGGAGCACTCACACATCCTCGACTGAACACCCTACACGTTTACGACACAGTGCGACATTTACTACTTTGATGCCCAGGAACGAGATGCAAAAATGCTTCAGAATTGTAAAAATGTTGAAAATAAATTAAAAATGTGCTAAAAATCTCGAGCAGCCCGCAGGAGGAGGAAAGTCGGTGGGTGCACGGCCGCTTTTATGATCCTCTTTGCCAGCATTTTGGTGCTAGTTAATAGCTCCCATATACATACATATATGTTTGGGAGAATTAATGCGTGTGGGCGAGGCTGGAGCTTTGCCATCGTTGTGAGTTTAATGAAGGCAACAAAAACCGATTTCCAAATGAGTCCGAGCACGTCTAAGCGGCTGGTGCTTTACCAAGCTCTTTGGGGAGTGCTATAATATCTAATTATTCGAATGAGGATGGATAAAGGTTAAACTAACAGGGTTAGAGGTTCTTAAAAGACTTCTCTTCTTTATGTATTAATGCATCATATCGATATCAATATCAATCAATAAATGGTAGCATTTCCGGTTATTTTACTCATAATTAATTTAAAGGCTTTCTCTTCTCAAACAAAACACAAACACAGGTTAGACTAGAAAGTATAGGGTAATATCTCAAAAAGGATTCTAGACACTTCTTTGAACTGTATCTATACCTATTCTTGGTACTTAATCGGTTTTAAAGCACCAACAGTGTTTTAAAATTTGTTAATCTTCATGGCAAGCTGTCAGTTAAGTTAAGGTGATCATGGTACCATGGTATCCTATCTAAATCATCTGGCGATATGACAGGAAGCGCCACATCCACTAAAATTGTTTATCCAGCAAATGTAATTTATACACATAATTAAAGTGTGATCAAATGCTCGAGTTTGCGCGCCGCAATTCAGATGCTATTTACGACTTCTCAGCCAGACATTCACAATCGGAGCGGACCAGACTTGCAGGCCAAGATACGCACAACTAATCCGGCTGGAGGAGCAGGTATCTTATGGCCAGTGTCCATTAATGTTAATTGACGTGGGTAATTTCATTTTCAATGCAACAATTTGTGGCAGTCAGCAGCGAGCAGTTCGGAGCTCTGAGTTCTGGTGTATTTTTTTTCCGCCCAGCCGGTGTTTCGGCTTCAAATTGAAATGGCAACAAGTTTTTAATGAAGTGAATGGGGTGCACCGTGGTCCAAACTGTTGAACTGCTGATAGACAAGCGCGGTGGAGGCCTGCGAGTGACAGACCGACTGACTGGTCGCGTGTTGGGGGCGTTCGTCGCCGAGAGCCGTGGGTTGTTGGCTGTGGTGGCTGTGGCCGAATATGCAAATTCACATATTTACCTTAATGGCCATCGACACGCTCGGAGTTGTCGGTGCTCCTGGCCATGGCCTATCCATCATTGAATTCTGGACATTAAAGAGAGTGTTCAGGACGGAATAAAGTCGTTTAGCCGGACGCCTTCAGCCAGGTCAGAGCATCAATCAGTCTTTATGTTTGGCCAGCTATTTGATCCCGATCTCGATACCGGTTAGACCAGCCTAAGGCGGCGCTGCAAATGCAGATGCAGATGCAGATGCAGATGCAGATACTTGCATCCCGAGACGCTCCGAGATAATATGACCAGGAACATGAGCAAACAAAGGTGTGCGCCTCCTATGATCATATCACATTGTTTCGTCCCGCCCTTAGATTTGATTTGGTAATTTATGAATTCGCGCTCCGGCAACCATCAGGGGCACAATTATCCGGCGGAGGAAGTGGATCGGCGAAACTGGAGGTGGTGGCATTCAGGAATGACTAAGTGGCATGCCAAAACCTTTTTCCTGATGTGCAAAGTGGCTGAGAACAATGCATACTAATGAAGGGGCAGGTCCTCAATCAGTTGGCTGGAGACTTCTAATTAAGATTAGTTAGTGAAGTGCATTTGGAATTTATGAAATTCTGTTTGGCGAAAATCCGTGTCGGTATTTAAAAATATTTTGCAGAGCCACCGAATAAAATGCAATATAAATACAAAATCTAATTTAGTAATTTGCATATTTTGATGATTTTTCCTGCTCTTTGCAGGGAATTGCCAGTGTGCAAATGGTTTGACCGCATAACAAAGTGCAAATAGTGAAAAACGTACACTGTACGAATTTGTTTGTATTTAGCATTTAGCACTTGTATTAAATAATTTAGTTACGTGCTTGCATAGATTGCTATCAATTTATTAACAGTTCCATTTATTAATCTGTTTCAAATTTTGAAGAAAATAAAAATTAACTGTAAATTTAAGTAATGCGAATAAATAGATATTTTTTCGCTGTGCAGGCAGTTGATCCCTTACTCATTTCGGACTCTGTTGCTGTTGACATTTCGGCTTAAAGTCAAAGATATACCCTTTGCGAAGCGACTTTGAATTCGATCACTGGAAAACCTGTTTCTCATGCGGCCTACGATCAGCTGATCAATGTAACTATTTATGCACGTAACTGTTTGCTCTGCAGTTCAGATACGCATTCGCTAGGGAAAACTGGCTTAATGGGACAGGGCGGTTGGCCCATAAGTTGCGGATATTATTACTGACAGTTTTGTTGCTGCGAGTTTAATTGTTGGGATATGAAACCGAATGCGAAGCTTGAAAGTGTTGAAGAAGGAAAAGGGAAACATGGAGGGCGTTGAACTTCTCGAAGTTGGCTAGCATTTGGCGAATCACTATTACTTTATGGGTTCAGTTTGATACATTAGACGAATTCCAAAATTGTAAATTAATTTCATTTGTGCATTGCTGGATAATTATAATTACCTTTAGAAACTGTTTCTATTAGCATAAACTTATAATTATTTATATCGAAACATAGTAATTTCCTTCCTTGGTAAGTAGATTCGTAATTAAAAACAAATTATGTGCACTATGCTATTCTCACAGAGCCCAAATACTAATTTTATGCCCAAGTCTTTAAAACTTTCTTCGTGTGAAACGCACAGTTTTCCTACTTGCAATCAGATTAAAGCACTTAAATATAAATTTTCTAGCTGTTAGTTTTTATAATTAAACCCCCAGTTTTTATAGATCATGAATTGTATACAGAAGCCAGAAAACGCACTTTTCTACATCTGTTACCGTTTTAATACACTTAAGTACACTTAGGCCATTTGTTATTATAATTAGAGCACCAAGCTTATATGTATATCAAAGATTGGGATATCAATACCACGAGGCCAATATTGGCCAATATTCCAACATCATTTGTAGGAGCAAACTCTTCCGATTTAGCAGTTGATAACTGCTAACACATATCCGCAGAGGTCCATAAATCAATTTGGCCCGCGGCGAGACCAATCACACACTCGGTTTATGAAGCAAGTTCTTGGCACCTTTGGGCAGATGCCTGCCATAAATCTGCAAGTGCTTTGCTCTGCCATTTCCTAAATTCGAGTTCGCTTCAAACGTACTCAGTTCGCGCACTTGCAGTCGTATAAATCTGCCTCGGGGAAGTTGCAGGTTGCCTGTTGCAACCAGCGATGCCGATGCCGATGCAGCGAACAATGCCTGCCCCAAGCCGGATCATAAATTGCGTGTCTGTGGAAATGTAAACAGTTCTGAAACTGAAGGCAACCCGAGACGAAGTCCGATTACTAAGTGGCAACAGAGAAACCAAGAGCCAGCGCCACAATCTTTCGGGGGGTCCAACATTGTTGTGTTAAGCAGTACTTCGCATGCAATTACACCATTTGCAGCAACTCGGCCGGCTTCATAAATATTTTATAAATTTAATAAATTGAGTGGCAAAGAATCTGGCCCGGAGGAACAATTATTTTAACTGCCCACCTATTTTGATCGGAGAGCAGGGCCGGCATAAAGCATCCTTCCCGGAGCTGTTGATTTTGTCAACACTATGTAAGCCCCTATTAACATTTAATGCGATCGATCATTTAATGACTTCCTTACAGCTAATGCCCCCTTTAAATAATGAACTCAATTTCCTAATTGTTTAACTGTTTGTAGCGAGGCAACTCGCCGCCTTATTTGGTCAAGCTGCGGGAAATTTTCATAGCTACACAGAGAGAACGTTTTGGCAACACAGTCTAGAGACGGGAGACCAACAGTAATTCATAATCTGAATAAAAATGTAATAAATTGAATACGGTTTTTCTTTGTTTTAAACATTTTAATTGATGCCACACGGTAACTTAAAACAGAGAACGTGTGTTTTCGGCGTGTATGGTATCTTTTTTGTTGCATTATGCTTGTGCCCCATCATTTTACTTACTTAAAAAGCCGTTGAATCTTCACACAGGGTAATTCAGTTTTTTTGGTGGTCCGCTTTCACGGCTTCACAAGCTTTTGACTTGTCAAGAAAAAAAAGAGTGCGAAGCTTAATGGCCCGCATTTCGAGGATGCTTCTTAAGTGAATACTTTGGGGCTTAGAACCTGGCTCAAAAAAAGGGGGTTGGGCTTCATTGAGAGCCCTCTAATTGGTGCCTTCTGGATGGGAGATGATTATGCCTGTACTCCGATGCAAATGACTTTGGCAGGTTATAAATATCGCCAACAAGGAATGCCTGAGCTTATTAGCCCTATGCCTTTATCCGCTGCAGCTGCATCGTGTTTAGAGCCATTCTAGACTGTTCAGAGGCCAGTTCGCTAACTGCGACTACACTAATTTTCTGCTCGTAAAAACGGCTTTAATTGCGAAAAGAAAAAACCATATTTTTATTGTTCGTGCGGAAAAGTATTTTTTGTGGCCTGCTCCTGGATAGATTCTGGCTATATAATTAAGCCTCATTTTGGTCGGATATAATCCCGACTTGGAGCGGACCTTTGGGCATCGCGAACAAAGTCCGGCGAAGTATTAACAGTAATGCCAACATATTAACTGGAAATCTCGTAAATTATTCACCCAAATGACCTGTCAAAGCTGCCAAGCGCTGCTCCCGAGCTCATTTCTCAAATATGGGAAATAACAAAAATAATAAAAGGCAAACTACGCTCTCCAGCTGGAAACCGGCAAACGATCCATTTGAAACGAAATCGAAAACAAAATCGACCAGAATGTATGAGCTCGCAAAATATACCAAAAATACATTTTACAACTTCATTTTACGAGCGCAGCAAAGTTTTTGTTTCCAGCCAGGGGTTTTTCAGTCGAATTGGCGGCACTAAATGTTCTAGACAGACAACTGGGAGATCTTTTGGTCTTGCACCAGGTCTTTTGGGCCTGGCCAGGAGGCGCTGCCTGTCTTAAGAGCCCGAAATTAGCACAACCCATTAAATTAATTAACTCAAGTCGAAGTTTATCGATTGCGGGTCACGGTTACCTTGACTTTGTGAGCACGCTACACATACATACATGAGTCTTATCGAGTTCGAAATTGTTTTGAATTTTATGTTTATATCGTTTAGTTATGTATAATGAATACATATTAAGTGTATTACTGCATGGTTAAGCGCAATATGCAAAATGAACAGAATTGAACAAAATGAAATCAACCTAACGTACTATTAGTATTCAAATGGCAATTAATTAATCTGATGAAATTATCTTTTTCATTTGGCGGGACCGTTTAAATGGTGTATATATAACTTAATGATTAATCTAGAACTGCACAATTTGTTTAGGTTATGCTTGTTGTTAAATTACTAGACAATTACACTTCAGCAACACAACATAGAACTAGAAAACGGATTCTAGAATGTTGTACTTTCTATTAAAGGTACTGCCCAATCCTCACTTAGCCATTTGCGAGCTTAAAACTGCTGGCTGATGATCTGCTCCAAATCAATTACGTTTTCAAGCAGATGTTTAAAAAGCACTAATCGCATTACACTGACCATAGCCTTATGTTTTAGAAATTATCTTGAGTACAGGAAAGCCCCAGTATCCAACTGATACCAGGGCAATATATTGTTCTACAATATTGGCCATTATCGGTGGAGTATGATGGCCATCAGGTTTAATGACAAAATGATAGTCCTGGAGCAGGTACAACTGCTGGAGGAGCAGGAAACCCAAGGAAAAGTGCCAAGTGCTTAACCTCGCGTATGGAGGTGCCTCGCAGACGGCATGACTAATTCCGGAGTTGGGCAGCGCCAGTGTGGGCAGCAGGCCAAACTAATGAGCCGTCCGACTTGTTTTGGGAGACTGGAAAAATGTGCAACAAAGTTGTCATGGCCAGCAAGAAACCCGATCTCGGTTCCTGTTTGAAGACGGGTTAGTTAGCTCCGTGCCGGCGATCGAGATTATTTCTGGGTTTACATGTATGCAGACATCGGGGCCACAACCTGGCTGTGGCTACTTGGCTGCCAGAGACACCTGAGAGTCTCTAGGAGCTGAAGAAGCTCGAGGAGCCAGAGGAACTGGAGGAGGAGGGGCGCTATCCAATTGAGTGACGAACTGCCTGCAGTTGACAGACGTCGGATTGTATTGTCTGCGCTTCTGCTAAACGATCGCCGTAATGTCTGATCCATGTCTGGCTGCTATTACGCGTCGATAATGATAATATGCATAAAGAAGACATCGGCGAGTGGAAAATGCAACTGTGAAAAAGTTTCATGCCTGCTTAGCACTTTGATGGATGGTCGTGTTGGATCGGCTTGACAGACCGTCTTGTAATTGTCCGTAGTCGTAGATTGCGCTGCATTTGTATGCCGCGTTGTGTGCCGAGGTGCAATTAGGAAACGTGGTCAGCCGAGCGTTGGATGGCCCTCATTGCACCTGATTCGGCGGATTCCACACCCCCAGACGGAGTCGGAATCCAGCCGCTAATGAGCATTTATATCTTTATATCTGAGGCCCTAAGATATAGCCACTCTAAGTTCTTGGGAACGCTGATCATAAATGCCAGTCCCAAGGAATCGGGTAATAATAGCTCACTTAGTACAGCGAATTATTCATAAAGGGCCATTTTTCTTCATATGTTTTTGCGTGTCTACAAGATTAAGCCTATAGATTGATTACTTGTGTAGGGACAAAAGTACTACTCGCATGGTGAAAGATCCATAAATATGCTAATCACTCCTTGAACACTCAGCTTAAAGATCAATTAAATTCAATTTGTCGTATTTTAAAATGTTATACACTTGCATATCTTTTTTGCATTGCTCTAATAACCGATTATACTCTTCAATTAGAAGAGTATTTTTCCCATGCATGAATAAGGCTTAAATGTTTCAAGATGGGCGATCAAATCGCTTTGGAAAGAAAAGGCGGCACTGAAGCCATCAGGTGTCAACTGTTGACAGCCAGTGAATCCATGTTAATTGATTTTGTCATGGGCCGTCACCGACGCCACAATGCCTGTTCATCCAGGCAAAATGCCATCTTGTTGGTTTTTACAGGGCTTTGGTCTCCTGATTCTCTGTTATTAGGACTATAACATTGTTTAGAGTTTTAAAGTGACTTATTTATTTTTAAAGTTAGACATGTAAGCTGTGCCAATTTGCTTAGATATACTCTAGGGGCCCACACTGTAGGCCTAACATTTTCTTACCTTTTGGGAATGTAATGTTTCCAGAAAGCTGTAGCTAAATTATAATTCTAATTATAAATATGAACGTACGAGTATATGCGCAATAGGTAACTTTATGTCGACTCCATTCCATTCAATTGTCATTCCCGCTGGCTGCCTTTGTTATTTACTAGTCTGGACCCCGAGAACAACTACAACTTGATTAGGCCTTCTGTCGGCGGAGTCTCTGCCCCAGATGCCTATGGTACGTGCCGCGACGCCGCGTGGAGTCATGGTTCTGTCCTCGGGACTCCCAACGGCGGCATTTGCGGCCTATAATTAGGTGGCAATCATTTAGTGGCGCGAGATGCACGGCCACTCCTTGGCGGACTGCTCCTCGTGGACAGGGCCAGGATGAAAAGGCTGGGCAATTTTCTTTGCGCTTTCCATTTTCAATTTTCCGTGTGCACTTTACTAAATGAGCCATAAATACTGCTAGATACTTGCAGAGATCGCAGATTAAGGAAGCTACACGATACATCGTGTTTGCTTAGGCGCTCCCAAAGAAGAAACCTAACATGACAGGAACAACATAAGACATTACCCTAATTAAGTCGGTATGTTCTTAAATTTATTTGAACAAATACTGAAAGAAGTATTCTTTTTGTTATTTATCATCTAAAAATATGTTATTTGTTTTTCATATTAAATTTTCTAAAGATTCTTTGTAAGTAACGTTACGTTAGCGTTCTATCCGGTTTTTATTTCTAATCTAGCTTTTTAAAAAAATGAGTAAAACCATTAGCCTTAAAAAACCACTTCATAACTAATGTTACTAATGTGTGATCTCAGAAGTTATAAATATAGTTTTTTATGGGATCGTGGTGGGTAGAGTTGAGCTTTTTCGCTCATAACGAAGTCAATTGGATATTGAGTCCAGCCCATGTAAGTTTCGGTATTAAGTAATGCATTCTCAGACATATGTATGCAAATGGGTTTTACTTACCCAAGGGCACGTTGGCGCCGTTCTTGCGATTGACGGAAACTGAGATCGGCAAAATGGCGGCACCGGAAGTGGACGACGGCGATGGAGATGACGAGTCGCAGGACCCCTCCAGCGATTGGGCGGGCGTAGGCACCGTGGTCATGTGATGATCGGCGCTAGTGATCACCGATGTCCCCGACGATCTACCACCTCCTGCTCCGCCTCCCGAACTGCCCCCTGCGCCTCCTCCTCCTCCTCCTCCTCCTCCACTGCTGGATCCGCTGCTCGAAGTGGCAGCTGCCGCATTGCTGGAACTGGGTGCTCCACCGCCAGAGCTGCTGCTGGCCGGGCCCACATTGCCCCCGTGGTCGCTGTGCGGCGGAGATCGCAAAGCGGTCTGCGTGGCCGGTTGTTGATGCGAATGCTGGTGATGGTTCTGCTGGTGGTGGTGGTGGTGCGAGTGTGGGTGGCTTTGGTGCTGGTGCTGAGCCACCGAAGCGGCGGCAGCGGCTGCCATGTGGACGTGGTGCGCGTGGGCGTGACCGTGGAGGCTGGAGGTGGCCGTGGTGGATCCACCAAGATGGGAGGCTGGAGCCGACGGAGCTGCTGCTGCGGCCGCCGCTGCCTGCTGGTGGTGCAGGACATGACCGTGATGCGAGTGGTGTCCGTGTGCGTGATGGGCATGCACATGGTGGGCGTGGACATGGGCGGGAGCTGCGACATGATGGTGATGACTCAGCAAAGTTGTGGCCGCCGTATTGGCAGGCGGCACCTCGTGCATGTGCAGTGCCCGCTGCTCGTCCTGCGCCTGGGCTCGCCTCAAGGCCGTTTGCAGAGCCATCACCCGCTGGCGGTCCGCCGTCAGCCGGCACTTTTCGCACGTACAGTAGCGGAACTTGCAGTACCTCTTGTGTCCCTTCAGTGTAATCTTCAGGCCATGATTGCGGCAGCGGGCGCAGTTGGGTGGCGTCCTCGGCGAAATCGAGCTGCCACTGGAACTGGAGGCACCGCCACATACGTCGTTCTTTGAGTCGATCATGTCCGAGTCGGACATCGTGTCGCTATTCCAGTTCTCCTCCGAAACCATGTTTCCAGCTTCTGATATCCTATGTAAATGTTCGAGCGTCTAAGTTTATTTTACCGTGCTTTAAGCTATTTTTAGCAGCATTCTGTGCGTATTAACTGTCTTTTGCTGTTTAGTTCACTGGGGCTTGAAATTATTTAATTTTATTTCAATGAGATTTATGTTATCTAAGATTATGTAGTTGTATTGCAATTTAATCTTGCATGAAAATTTGATAAGTTTAAGTATTAGGTAAGTCTGAAGAGTATTGATAAATATTTAGACTTAAGGTCTCACTTTTAAATTTTTGCAGATTGCCTTTTTATTTTAGGAGCACCTGAAAAGAGAAGGTTAAAATTTTTGTTTTATACAAGATAATCGTCAAATTTTAGTTAGTATCCACTCCACTCTTATTCAGCTGATGCAATTCCAATGCATCTATGTATCTACTCTAGGCAAGAAGCACAAGTATTTATTAACGATTAAGAAATTTAGTTAGGCCTTCTTTTTTGCATGCTTGGCTAGCAGTGGCAAAACATTTACATTTAGAAAATGCTTGCAATATTTTTCCATAGACCTCACGTCAGAATAGTAGAAAAACAAAACCAGATGTTAAAACTCCGTTCTTATTGGCCATCGAATATCGCATGTTATAAGGCAATAAAGTATGAAACATGATTTAGATTCGATTAACCACGCCCCTTTACATAGAAGCACATTGCTTAGACTGGTATTCGGTTTCAAAAACAAGTCGAAGGTGGAGTCAAACACGTAGATACATTGTATTGATAGAGTAGTGAATTTGTCCCGGTATCATGTAATACTCAATGTCTCAAACAGTCCAAACGGATGCGCAAATAGCTAATGGGAGGTACTGGAATTATGGTCGACTTTTGACTCTTTGAAATGGCTAGGCATTAATTTTGCAAACGTATTTATACCCGTTACTCGTAGAGTAAAAGGGTATACTAGATTCGTTGAAAAGTATGTAACAGGCAGAAGGAAGCGTTTCCGACCATATAAAGTATATATATTTTTGATCAGGATCAATAGCCGAGTCGATCTGGCCATGTCCGTCTGTCCGTCCGTCTGTCCGTCTGTCCGTCTGTCCGTCTGTCCGTCTGTCCGTCCGTATGAACGTCGAGATCTCAGGAACTACAAAAGCTAGAAAGTTGAGATTAAGCATACAGACTCCAGAGACATAGAAGCAGCGCAAGTTTGTCGATTCATGTTGCCACGCCCACTCTAACGCTCACAAACCGCCCAAAACTGCCACGCCCACACTTTTGAAAAATGTTTTGAAATTTTTTCATTTTTGTATTAGTCTTGTAAATTTCTATCGATTTGCCAAAAAACTTTTTGCCACGCCCACTCTAACGCCCTCAAACCGCCCAAAGCTGCTACGCCCACACTTTTGAAAAATGTTTTGATATTTTTTCATTTTTATATTGGTCTTGTAAATTTCTACTGATTTTCGTTTGAGAATTGTGTGAAAAATTCCTCAGATACATTTACGTAATACGGTTAATTATGAATCGTAAAAGATTATATATTATAACTATGAGCAAAAGTTAATATGGAAAGCATATATAATTTTGAAAAGTAATGGTAAATTTACAGCCAATGTTTGCTTATATACTTTTCAAAACACTTTATCACGAGAAGTTTTTGTTACATATTTAACTGCAGGATTATTTCGTATTTTATTATTCCGATTACTAATTAAAAATTGTTTAATTCAAATTTTGTTATAGATAAAGACCATGTATCTTTTTAATATACAGAAACAACAATGCGAAACATTAAAGTCTAAAGAATAAACCATATGATATCTTCTTCTCTAATTGAGTTTGTAATAATATATTATATATTATAATATTTAATCATAATATAATAATATTTAATATTATAATATATAATTTATTAGTTTTATTTTTTTAATTTATTTGCTTACAATTAGAAAAGGAAATAATATTTTGTAATACTTTTCTTTAAAATATTTTTTTTATATTTACTATTTTCAGAAATAAAACAGCTACTAAAAAATTTATACATTTGGCATTATTGCATGTATTTTTATTAACAATTCATACATTTATATTTGTTTTCAAGATCATGTGATCATTTAAAATAGCGTAGGTTGTAACTTTAATATTAAATATTAAGTTTACCTGTTTAACGTGTGTTTTGAAAGATTCGTTTGATGATATTTAAAAATATGTTATATATTATAAATAAATATATATTTAAAGTTGATTTTATATATTTAGAAGGTTTTTAGGTTATGGGTAAGAATATTCCGGATTACTATTGGTGGTTTAATATAAGAAATGGTATGTTTAGCTTTTGTAGATTTTCACACAAAACACTTGCTTCCACAACTCCAATTATACAGTCACTTTTAGCTGTATGTTTAAGAATATCAATTAATAGTCGACACACAACAAACAAAAAATCACACAAAAAGTGTTGCACGATTCTCTACTGACTTGCAAAAGCCGCCGGTAAAACGCGCGACTGAAGAATCCGATTGTAGTCAAATTAAACAACTGTTCAGCACCGATAGCAACGTGCAAAAATCAATACTCATAGGGCCCTATGAAATCCAAATCTGCTCTGTTAATCCGCATAACTTTTCAAAAACGTTCCGCGAGTCGCGAGCCGAGCTTTTTGCTTCTGCTGCTGCTGACCGATCTGAAATCTTTGGCATGCACAAGGCAACTCACATTGGGCCGCAAGACGCGGATGCAAAGAACTCAAAAGCGCCGAGCGAATGCGTCAGTATTAGTGCCCGGCCCACGAATGTGCGAGTGTGTGTGCGCCAGTTGGTCGGTGTGTGCGATGTTTGTCTGTGTTTACGTGGAAGCGGGCACCGCCAACGAAACGGAACCGAAAATCGCATCGAGAGAGCAAGAGCAGCGCACCCAAACTGAGCCACAGTGGGCCGAAAGCACTTGATAATCTTTCGACGCAGGGCTGATGTTTGACGCTGAGTAACGCTGGACTTTCAATAGTATTTATTTTATTCATTGAACTAAAATGGCTTATTCAAAGCATCATGAAAGTTAGCACTAGTATTATGTGTTATCCATATTCCAAAGGGAGCAACCAATTTTTTGAATTTGCGTTTAATGTGTAATGCCAGTTTTCAAAAGTCGTAAAATCTAAATCATTCTGCACCTAAATCATCTTTTAAGTTAAACACTGAAAGATAACTACTTGAGAATCGAGAATGCAGCGTTGGAAACCAAACCCAACAATTATAAAAGTAACAAAAACGCAAAAACCCTATCTAAAACCATACGTTTTGGTCTCACTATGCAGCGTCGACGTTGCGTGCATTTGGAGAAAAGTGGGGGCTGCAGCACACCAATACCAACACAACATCGCACTGGCACATGCAGCAAACACACACACACTCGCGCAAACATACGGACGGACTAGTACATAGGCAGCCTCACACACATTGGCTGGCGTTGTTGTTGTCGATTCGTTGGTGTTGCCGCTTTCGCTGCACTTGTGTGTGTGTGTGAGAGTGTGTGTTGCCGGTTGCAGTCGCCTCGCAACTTGTCCGGGTTCGAGTTGCAGTGCGCTCGACTTAGTCTTAGTTTCGTCTTCCGCCTCTTAATTGCTTTTTTGCATTTCTGCTCGCCCGCTTGTGCTGCGAATTTTATTGCATTTGTTTTGGCTATTTCTTCGTTCTAAAGGACGTGTGAGTGATGTGGATATTTGTGGACGGCACTCGGGTGATATGGGCTTTTGGAGGCCTCTGCAACTACCTAACAAAGGAGCTCCGAACTTTTTGTACAGTCGATAACAACTACACACGATGACACGGCTTCAAATGGGCTATTGGAAATACTTGTTTCAGAGGTATGGCGTTGAAATCTTATATATGTACATATTCCTTATCTAACTATGTTGGAAATATATATTTAAAACTGCAACTGGAGAGCGGGAATCTGAGAACCATTTTTTCAAAGTAAAACTGTTTGAACTGAGATCTTGGAGTATTAGTTAAATATGCAATTATAAAAATATGCAGTGATAATGTTGATAAATGGTCCTGTATCGTCCAGAAATCATTTTTCTTAAGACTTTTTAAACAAATTGTATAATATCTGTTTTTATTTATGTAATACAACTCAAATAATCAAGTATACATAGGAGGAATGTGGGTTATATTTCTCAATATGTATAATACATAGTATTTGTAGATGAATTGAAATAAAAGAACACATTACATATGCACCTGTTTGCTTTAAATTAAGGAAAGAAATATAAGATTCTTTTACAAGTATGTATTTGATATATTGCTTGCATGTGTTTAGACTCAGACCTGCTGGCTTGTTTAATTCGTGTTTAATCTAATTTGCACGTAGTTTGACATTTGGGGTGACTTATGAAACCTGCCTATGCATAAAGATTCGCAATCAAAATGTTTGACGATTGATTAGAACCTAATAGGCGAAAGATAAGGAGAAATATATGTGACGTAGACGTAGATTTCAACCTATTAGCTAGGTGACATAAAGTGTTAGTGTTTGTCTGTCCCAATTTTCGTTTGCCGTAATGACTTAATTTCGGATTCTAAGGAGTTAATACCCTGTATTTAAATGGAGGGTAAATTGAGCATGAACGATGTGCTGATAACGGGTCCCACATTCGTGCTAGCACCAGATAGACGCCCCTCTTCCCTCGCCTCCTGCTAGCCACGGCAAAAAGTTGTTATTTTGCCTCTGTGTTTAAAAACTGCACAAGATTGCTTATCTTGCATGTCGCCTCTAATTTGTATGTGCCGAGCGACCTGGAGAGACTAATTCCACCGAAGAGAAACTTTAAGAGAAAGAACTTGGGGGCTATCAGTTTTCAATTGAGAATTTGATAACTGTTTGGGAGAAATTATGACAAGTATCAAGGGTAACAGCTCCGTAGTTGCCAAAGGAGAAGCGGATTAAATTGATTACGGGCGAGCATAAAAAATGTGCAGCTTGCGCATGTATGCTCAATTAATTTGTCTCAAGCGGAAGAGATCACGATAAGAATGCACTTCAGGTTATTAATGGGCCAAGCGAAGCTCGGCGTTATAAATGGCAAAAGCGCCTTAAATCGTTTATATGATAATTGCCAGCGGAGTGCAGCTTATAAAATTGAGTAAAGATCATTACTAGTGTGCACCAAGAAAAATACCTTCAACGGAATCGGATATTTATATTTATATACATTGTTGCGAAAATGAACCAAGTTTAGATTTGTTTTAGAGATAAATATTTGACGATCTTATACGTTCTGATAATTTGCTAGCCGAAGAATCCAACCGCTTACATGACTCTTTTTATTCTTGTTCAGGAGCACTAGTCTAGTCGATCTAGCCCTTTCCAGCCATTTCGTGAGTAAAAGCTAAATGCAGTTTATACTAAAGCCCCCTAAGCCCACAATGTGTTTTAAACATTTAAATTTAAAGGTCAGCAAGGCTAGCAATGACTATATAAAAACTATATAATATTAAAAAAACACCTATGTTATTATAGTTAAGATAACATATAATATTTTCACCTTAAAAATAAATACATGTAAACTGTCTTTTTCCGCTGTATAAATAGAGCATTGGCAACATTTAAAGTTCTGAATTTAATTTGTTAGTTACATTGATTGCTTTGTCATAATTATAGCACTTGTTGATAATTAATGGTAAGCTTAACTAGTGACAAGAACCGGCTTCCCTTGAACTTTAATTTGAATAAGAATATGCAGCATGTGCTCGACGTCTTAACCAAAACGGTTTCCGTATTTGATATTTGCATTTTGCTCATAAGTATTCAGACCTTCAGTCCAATTTGCCTTATAAGCACCGATCTAGGATAACCTAGATCGCAAACGGCAATAGCAATGGCCTAGGCTATCCCAATCATTGAATCTAATGGAGCTATGCGGGAGTCTCAGAGTGCGCCTGTGAAACACGACCTGTTGCTCGTTTCCTGTTCAATTTGGAAGTCAGACAATAGCCTAAACCGGGCGCTCGGAACCCCTGGTTCCCCCGATCCAGCAGTCATACCGCCAGTTGTAGATGGCAATCGCTGAGCGTACCTGCTGCTATCGCCATTAAGCCTTGTACACACGAGCATTTATGTCAGGCAATTACAAGGCAGTTTGCAACGCCCCCAGATGCCGGGCAAAAAGGTGGCAAAACGGAGCGAAATGGTTGTGGTGGTTGTGGTGTTGGTGGTGGCACTTTTGGCCGCAGAGCGCTCATAACTCATTGTTCACTTACCGGGTACAATGCCAATTGCACGCATCTGCAAAGGTTTCTCCGTGCTCACTACTAAACTACTAGCAGTATCTGTATCTGTATCTGCAATCTGCCTCCGCGCCGGGTGTTCTGCTCTTGGTTATGCAAGCAAAGTGAGAGAAAATATCATTAGCACTCGAAGCACTGGATGAGATACGGGGAGCGCGATCGACTGGGGCAAGGCGGTCGGGTCGGGAGTGCTTCGTGGACCGAGAGTGAGAGTGTGGAGCCGGTAAAAATGTATTTCTTTTATTTGTTATCTTAAGCCGTTAAAGCTGTAGTTGCAAACGACTTTATTTAGCATGGCACTCGCGGTTCGATCTGGTTTTCTGTGGGTCAACGCATTCTGGAGATATTTTCGGACATTGCGTAGCAAAAACCACTATCGCACAGATTTTTCGACCCGAATCCGCTCCAGTTCTGTTCACTTCAGCTTGAATTTGCGATTTCGAGCACGGAACGCGGACCGGGCGAGACTCCAACGCGACATGCACGACCTGCAAAGGACGATCGATGCCAGCAAACTGGTTGCGGCCACAAAGCTAGAGCTTCGAGCACGATACTAACACTCGGACCAGTACCAGTCCGACTACCAGACCAAAAGCCAGCGTACAGATACACGGACTTTCAGGCGACGGGCGGACCTAAAACTGAGCATGTGTTTCTGGCACAGAGACGGGCCCACCAACTGGCGACGCAGCGCTCTTGCTATTTGTATTTGCACTCTGGTTGCTGCATCGCGAAAATAAAACGAGTGAGAGTATCCGGTCTGCACAACTGCTGGATGCACTGCAACCCAACGAGGAAAACCCAAATTGGTGTTGTACCAGATACGGACTTCAAATTGATGTCTTTGTCCGTAATCAATCTTTTAAGGCTATGTATTAAACTAAAATATGTTTCTATACAATAATACATTTTTATATATTACATTTTCATATATGCTTTATGTAACAAAGTTCAGTATGTTTAACAATAATTCTTACACTACGAATTTATGAAAAGTATCAAGAAGTATTTTAAAAATTTGCTCTATATCTAGTATATTCCTCACTGCGGATACTTAATACCATTTATTTGTGTTGCATACTTCTTTGAAAGGCTTTGTAGTGATTTCAATTCATCCAAATATAATGTTTTTAAAAAATATACTTTTCGGAAAAAACATTTATAAAAAAATGTGAAATACATTTTTTGTATTAATTTTGAAAAGTAAAAAGCGCCAAAATAATTAAGTAAATTTTATGGTATAAGTATATTAAACACTAAATAACTTATTCGTTTTAAATATTACCTTGTTCTCTATAATAGGGTATATGATTTTCCCGTACCCACGATTTTAAACTCATAAGCTCGAAACAACGTTGGTATGTGAAGAACTCAACCGAAAGCATCTTGGGCAACAAAGAGTTAGGGAGAGAAACGGGTCTGCGAGAGCGTAAAGTGCATTTCCCCCATTAATGGGGAGCATAAAATATCGTAGACATGCTCTTCCTCTCTGTGCGATTCTCTCTTGAATTTCGCTTGTGTTTGTTGCGAATCTCTGCGAGAAGCTCGAGTGGAACAACTTTGTTGCCGTACATTGACGTCTTCGCATGCATGTTCTGATCGTTAATTTGCCGCGCTCTCTTTCGTTCTCTTTTCGTCGTGTGGCGCGAGAAGAAGAAGCGCCAGATATGGGAAGCATCGAATCGGGTCTGGGCGTCTAGCCAACGATATAGGTCGAACCACTCAGCTGGACTTCAGTCTGCGCCGCATATTTATGCCACCTTCAGAGGCACCGATTTTGTGTGTCGCACTCGCATTTATCACATTGAAAGGTCCCCTTTCATCGTCAGCCGTTAGTTCGCTTATTCAGGATCGTTTATTCAGTACGGCGGAGATAATTGTGCTCCATTAAAAGATACTTCCCCCAGGCGGTGCACGCAACTCCCAAAAAGGAACCCAAAGACGGTCGAAAGTTGGATGCAGGCAGTGACTTCGATGCGCAAGGGCCTTCGGTACTTCGGTAGTTTCCCATTGGTGACCAAATTGAAGTGGAAGGTATTGTTCAGCGATCAGAAAATATTCAAATATTACTCATTACGTAAACTTTTTTCGGTACTCACTTAGTGCTTTAAAGAAAAAAGTTTGAATTCCACTCAACTTTACTTACTTTGATTTTCAATTTAGTGAGGTGTTAAGCGGATTTAAATTTAAAGAATTATGCACATTAACTTTTGACTAAGGGCTCATAAAAGAAATTACATTTAAAGAAAATTACGTAATTTTTATATATAAATATCAACATCATCGAGACAAGGTCAATCTGAACTTATATGTATACCTGAGCATATCTCTAAGGCGGAAAGCAGTGGGCTTCATTATTGACTTGCACGTTACTTTATAGATTAAATAGCTAAATTCCTCTTTCAAACCCTATTTATACTTACACAAATTCATCATATGCCGATTGCGCACCGATAGAATTCTCAATGCTCTAAAGGAGCATTTTTTGCATATTTATACCTTGGATCGCACGAATTTTATGGCGGAGTGTCGAAAGAGCTTGGCTGGAGGCATCTGCAGTTGCAATCTCAAAAATCAATTAGCAAAGAGCGGCGCGGGAAGAGTATCTCGCGGATATGCATCCGAATGGAAACTCGTTTGGAAGAGTGCGCTCTCAAAAAACGCCAACAAGGCTGGGGCAGAACGGCAACCAACAAACACTCAGAAGGCCACAGAAAATGCAAATTGCTAAGAAACCGGCAAATATTTATTTATGATCTTCTCTCTTGCTCCCTGTTCCACTCTCTGCATCTGGGCGATACTCTTTTCCCTCATAGGACCTTTGCGACCCCCGCATTGGTCTTCCGCGTTTATTCAGAGTGTTTTATTTTTAAGAACTCTACATCCACCACAACCGACGCATCAGTGGCAATTGCAAACATTTATACAAATTGACGTTTAGCTGTCGCAGTTGTCACCTCGAAAGCCGCACCAAAGATACACGACACACCGACGACATCGGGGAATGCTGCCAAGTGCTCGGCGCAGCATTCTCCGGATGACCCGTGAGCCAGATAAAGGTAATCCAAGTTGCCAACCGCAGTCTGTCTCCGCAGACACCTTCCTTACTACCTCTCACATTGCCATTGCGATTCCCCGCAAGCGACTTGTGTTCGTGTTTTATAATTGTTATAGCCATTCTACATGTTGTTGTACATTGTTAGCGACTTGGAAGGAGGTCTTTCGATTTAGTTTGCGGTAGTGGGTAGATAGTACACCGAAAGAAATTATATCGGCAGATGGCATTAACATTGAATACTTAGAGGATTTTTGAAATGCGTGAAACTTCTCTTTTTTACATGCCACATTGCCTTTTTATTATGAATATCAGATTTATAGAAGAAATGTATTTCTAAATAAACTTATTTTAAAATGAAGAGTAGCTATCCAAGTACTTTGTATTTTATTTTTGATTAAAAAACATATTTTAGCTTACAACCATAAAAACATTTTTTGATTGGCCTAACTTGGTAGCCGGTCGAGTTGCTTAGGCATGCGAATCGTACACAAGTCTGGCGCCCAGATCGCAAATGTATATCAACCGCTGTCAGTTAGCATTTCCTCCGAACAGATCGGGTGAATATGTACACGAAGTCAAAACTGCTTCCGTGAAATTGTTCAAGTTGCCATTCAAAATTAATGCGAGAATTTTCGGAGTTCGTGTAAAGCAATTATGATTACAACACACTTAACTAAACCAACTGGAGGGTTAAATTCCACAGAAAAGTGCATATATTCACGATTAATCTGATTTTCATATAAATTCAAGATATCCTAATAATGGTTACTTTTTGTAAAAATATACAAAAATTGTTAACTCATTAAACTAAGAAAGATAGTTGCAAAGGGAATAAAGTTCATTAAAATAATTGAATGAAATTTCCCTATTCAAATTACGAAAAATTTTAATTTTAAAGCATTTTAACATCTAAGTATTTTAAATGTTATATGTTTAAATGTTCCTAAGATTTGTGTATTTTCCATTTTTGGCCAGGCGTCGATGAAGGCTCACCATCCGTGTCCTCGTCGCTTGCTTTTTGATCTTTCTTCTTTGGGCTCTTAACCTGGCTAATTTTCAGCTCCCCCCTCCCGTTCAGTCGGTGGGAAATTTGAGATGTTTTTGAAGCCGAGCAAATTGGTAGCTTAATGACAAATGGGGTGCCAAAAACGTGTTTTATGTTCATAACCAAGATACGCAGAGTTATTTAAAGCAGTCAGGCAGAAGATTCCAACAGGCACACCAAAAAGGAGGAGCAAGAACGGCAGTCCTCGAAAGCGATGGCAATCTGCATATAGAACGTAACCAAAGGACAAACCTTTTAACCGACCAGCGGGCTGAATCCGTGTGGGGAAGGGATCGGTGTTAAAGAAGGGGTTAAGGGGTCTCGAGCCGAGAGTAATTTACGCTTGCATGCAAATTGAAAAACAGTCGAGAGCAGGCACTGGACATGGGATTCTGGGGAGGGATAAGTTCCGGACTGGTCCGGACCCAACAGAACAAAACTGATTGAGCGCCGGGATGATGCATTTTAAAACAAATTGGCACAGTTTGTGAAAGGTGGCCGGTCTGTTGTGTCGGTGGTGTCGGTGGTGTTGTGTTGTTCGTGGCGTGTTTGTCACTCAATTAGATGCAACTCATTTAGACGCTCTTGCATTTGGCCGCCATTTCTGTGCACAAAATGTTAATCAAAGCCTGATGGGATTTTTTAGGCCAACTAATGATGCCATGCTGTGATGAGGATGGAGCAGGGAATGGTCAATGGGTGGGTTCCGCGCTGTGCACAGACATATTGATGACAGTCGCTCAATTAATATGCAAAATTTATGCATGGGAAAGTTCAAAACAAACAGAAATACGCACCAGCAACATAGAGCTGAAAAAGTATGAGGGGCAAGAAAAAAGGGAGTTGGCTTGCACGATAAAAAATCAATACAAATTAGCCGACTCATTTGGCTCTTTTTTTCCACCCATCGAATTGAGTTGTTGACACTGGTGCGTATCTGCCCGTAATCCGATGTAAGCCCTTCAAAGGAACCCTAAGCAGATATCGTGACACCTAATAAATGTGCCAGCGAGGTTTTTACCTTAGAAACACCTGGTATTGGGCTGAGTCGCACTACATTGTATTTAAATATCATATTTATACATATATCTACTCCCAAGGGTATATTTAATTTAATAACGAAATTTGCAACACAAATTTCCGAAACACAAAGTAAGAACTCCGGCAGTCGGCAATTAATAAGCAATTACGGAGATCATGCAACATAAAACATACTATTATCGCTTAAGATTACTTTTTAATCATGGAAAATTAAATATGTTAATAAAATGTGTGCAGATCGTGACAAAAGATATTATGCCTTAACATATTATATAACATTAAAGTTTGTTCTGGACTATTATAATATTTATATTATTGCGGCAGGTACTTTTGCACCATTTAAGAACGTGAAAGTCGAGGGTCTGGTCTTTACAATTTCCGCTACTTTATTTCATTGGTTGCATTTCAAAAAGAAGCGATCTTTAGATTTTAAAAGGATAGAAAGCAAACGTGCTGTTTAAATACATGCAGTTTGATATGAAAAGTTAAATTTGAATGACACTTTTCCAAATACAAAATATTGTTTAGAAAATTTGTTATGTTAATAACAAAACATGCGTATCCTTAAGTACACTTTCCCAAGTACAAAAGGTTGCTTAATTTGTTAATCCCAACCACAAACTGCCAAGTGAAGCAATTAATCCCTTGGCCATTCGCAAGGCCAAAGCCAGGATATAAGTGAAAAATTTATTAAAACCCACTTAACGCATTCCCCAGCGCTTTTGGTGACATCGCAGCAGATGTGTTGCACATTGCAATTAAATCAGTGGTCAGCCCGAGTGGACCTGTCTAGAAGGGTTGGTGCTGCATTTGATGACTGCCCGATGGAAAAGTTGTAGCGACAAAATAATTTCGCAGCGCACAAGGCCAGGTCTAAAGTAGTGGTTGGAGTGAAGATGGTGATTGTGATGGGTGGTATGTTTGGTATGGGTTGGGGGAAGTGGCGGAATGCCGGTCGAGAAGTTCGCAGGTCCCAGATGATGATGGTGATGATGATATGGACGATGATGATGACCTGCGCAACAATAGTTTGCATCTCAGAGATACCCAAAATGAAGTTGTTCTGCTCGGTAGCCGAGTTTTCTTGTTATTGTAGCTGGCTTGCCGCAATCAACTGCACTGCATGTTGCGGTTCCTCGAACAAGTCGCCTTTTCCAGCATCAGAATGCTGGTGTTTGTGTATCTAATCACATTAGCACGTGCGCATATCCTTTTCGTCTTTTGCTGGTACATACATATAAGTTACGGGGAGGTATGCGGAGACAGCTCTTGCTCCCCAGGCTGCCATTCGGAGCCAGGACTGTGCAAACTAAAAACATTTTGGCCGCTTTGTTTTTGGCTCATTTCGCTTGTCGATTTTGATTATTTGTCTCGGGCAGCCCGCACATACTTTTGTTTTGCCAGCTCGCCCCAACTATTTGTATCTCAAAGTTGGCCCACACACGTATGCCAAATGCATTCGTTATTTTCTTTGAGGTCTTCAAACTTTTCCACAAAGACCAAATAGTTCTGCTGCTTCTCAGTTTGGTACGAAATTTACCCACTTGTTAAAGAAGGCCAAATAAGAAAATTGTATAGTGTTGATCCACATCACTTCCACATCATACAAGACGTTTGAATTTGAATTTGAAGTATAAGTTAAACAAAGTTGCCATTCTGGACAAAACTGGCGTTGCCAGAAGGTAAATGTTGCCAGCTTAGATTGATGAAATGCAAGCTTTGTGCCAGATTATTAAATGTTTATTATATTTGAATATTTCTCCTTAATTTTGAACCCCTTGAATGAATTTTAAATGTGCATGATTTTATAAACAACGTCATTTTAAATGCAAGCAAATATTGTATTTATTTCATAGCAAGCGCATGAACAAGCAAGTCTAACAAGTCTTCAGCGAAAAACTTTGAAATTTTGTTTGGCGGCTTTAAATCTCAGCGGTTAACAAAGCATTTTACTTTTCTTTTTATACAATTCCTGTATATATGCGTTTAAGCAATATTGTTGAGATTGCTGTATAGTAACAGGTACTACCGCATTACTCCGCCTTCACTGGCACATAGGTCAGGATGATGCTGGAGTGTGGGGCCACCTTGAGTTCTTTGAGATTAACCCTTCCAGCATGAGCAACCTTTCCGGAAATATCCATGTTGTTGTTGTACTGCTCACTGAAATAGGACACGGTCATCTTGTCTGGCAGATTCTCCGGAATAGTAAAGTTGCTCGCCTGTGGCACTTCGGTGGGATTGAAGATGACGAAGTAGCCTGGATTTCCAGACTTGATCCTGTGGAAAAACACAAAAATGGGTTAGATACAATTAAAGAGATGTGTGAAATCTTTTAACATTCTACTACATATAAACTCAAAACTAAAACTAATATAATGTAACAATAAAAATGTTATAAAAATATATAACATTAAAATACTACTTTGCAACATACAGGGATACATGGTTTAAGTTTTTACCTTTGCCTTCAAGTGACAAGCATAATGAATTATACAAAAGTTAGTAACAATTACAATCGAGACAGTCAATGACTTAAATTACCTGGAGAAGGCGACCAGTGGATCGGCCTGGTATAGAGTGAGTTCTCCGTGCATGTAGGATGCAGTCTTGCGCAGAGAGGTGATCTGCCTGTAGGTCTCTTCAGTAACGTTCTGATATGCCACAGCGTCCACAGCCACCACGGGAACACCGGGCAGCAGCGATAGGAACATGGCCAGAGCGGATGGATCCTGCGGGGTGTCTACATAGATGTCCGCGAAGTTCCACTGCAGCCAGCTGTCGTTTCCTGCTTGGAAGAGTGTGTTCTCCAGATCCTTCTGCAGCGACTTTTCTGGCTTTGATTTGCTGAGCACCTTAACAAAGTCTCCGTACATGGGCAGATCGATGCCATATGCATCAGTAACTTCGTTCAACTGGTAGACCTGTGGTTTGATGACATCCTCGGCAACCGAAAAGAAAGCCTCGTCGGAAGCATTCTTGACGATGCTCAGGTATTCATAGAGCACATTGCCCAGACCGGATTGGAAAGTGGTTTGCTTGTGGTCGTAGAAGCCATAGTCATTGGGTCCAAGGCTCAAGTCCTTCGGCGATGCAGAGTTCACCTCATCCTCGAGGCCATCGGATAGCACAAAGAACTTGGTATTTTTAAGGCGGAAGCCTCGAACGCCCAATGCCACCAGATGCTGCAAGACTCCTCCGAACTCGTTCCTAATGATGGTACTGTTCATCTGGAGATCGTAGTACCCGTCTTCGAACTGGGAGAGCACATAGCTGTCTCCCAGCTTTTCCCAGGCGCTGCGATTTCCGCCCACCTTGAGCCAGTTGTTGGGTTGACTGTTTCCCCCGCTCACCCAGACAAAGGCGGATCGCTTCTCCGGGTCCGCAATGGCATCCTGCATCAGCTGCGAGTCCTTTGTCGCGTAGTTGGGCGTCAGGTCAATTATAACCCTGGTATCGCTGCCCTGGTACAGAGCCACCAATTGCTTGATCTTCTCCTCCACCTCCGGCTTCTTCACGTCGTAGGTCAGAGCAGCTGGCAGCTCATAAATGGCGCCAGCAGAAACCAGCTTATTGGCGACCTGAACATCCTCCGCCTTGCAGGTTTGAACGCTGGCGAACTTCGCATGTGGTCCACGCTTGTACCATGGCAGTGGCTGCGGAGCAGCGCACTTGGGGGCTCCGATGATGATCAGGATGGCGCCCACCAGCATGCCCACCCAAATGGCCCAGAAACACACGAAGAAGATCCAGCGGAGACGCACCCAGAAAGGATCGTTGGCATACTTCATGAGTTCCTCCTTGCTCATACCAGTAAAGGCCTGTGATGACGAAAAATATAGAATGCCACAATTTCCGTTTATTAGTTATTCTCATATTAAAATATTAATGTTTATAGCAATAAAAGGCCTTAGGGTTAAAGAGGGAAACAGATTTTAGATTGCAGAAGCGAGTAATAAGATGTTAGTTATATGTAATATGAGTAATAGTTATTTGATAATAATTACTTAAAAACAATAGCTCTGCACAAACAAATGAAATACATTTATATTTTCATATACACATCCGCATATACATATGTATGTATGTATATTTATTGAATGACAAGCCAAGGTCATTACCCGGAGAACAAAATTCAACTATGTGATGTATTATTTGGTGTGTATAACTGGGAGCCAATCATAGCCACATAGATGCATATTTTTGAATGAACATAACTAGTGACTAACGATATAACTATTGAAATTTTGTAGCTTTTTAAATAAAAAAGCAAATATATCTGAGCTGCAAGTTTATCAAACCCTTGCGAAGGTTTTAATGATTTTACTATACAGTCAGAAGCGAGTTTCCTTTCTTGTGTTTCGATTATTATTAATATTTAGGTATGTATTGCACTCACAGGCTTGCCTCCGTTGACGGTTCCGATGTCGACCTTGGCATCGCCGTTCTGGTGATCGCCCTTGATGAACTTCACCTCATCCCGACGCTCGGCCAGCTTGTCCTCCACTCCGTTGGAGCCCAGCATCTGCTCGTCGGCGCCATCGGTGTGGGCCGCCTTCTCATCCTGGACCATGTCGACTGAAAAGTAAATGATTCAACAAAGGTTAATTGGCTCAAATCAGTTTCAATTAGCCTAAGCACATAAACCTAATGCCCACAGACTTTCTACGGCGAACGGAGCCAGCTTTGTAAGGTTATGTCGAGATCAGAAGCCACATTTCTCATGATTCACAACAGAAGGGGAGTTTTCCGTATGAGATTTTCCAGGGAGCAACTTGCTGACGTCACGGATAGCGAGCCACGCTTCGAGTTTGCGCTTCATTTGGAAATGGACCTGTGGCTTGTTTGGAAATCGATATCGTTTTCCGCATACTCTTCTTATCTCCCGCACTGATAAGCCATAACCACACACACACACACACACGCCCACCCGACCCCGAACATACCCCGAACCCACAAAAATGGCAGATATATACCTTTAAATATAGATACTTAGATACATTTTCATGGGCGCTTCCAGTGAAAATTCGACGCATTGTTACGTCAGCCATCCATTTTTCCCCAGATGTAGACAACATTTCTTTGTTTAATTACCTTTTTCTGTGTTCGAACTGCCTCCCACAAATGTATCTTCGGCTATAGATTTGTAGACCTCCGTGGAATCGGTTGGGTTTTCAGCAGCTGCGTTCGTTGTACTAAGAGACACGCCTTAAATAGACCACTGCGAAAATTAGCGAATTAAACGCGGTGAGGCATTCTGTGCAAGTGGCTCGCATGTGTGGAATGTAAAATATTTTATGAGAACGAATACGGGCTTACTAGGAATAAATGTTGCCATCGGTCATACTTCCTTCAACTTTTTTCAAAATACCTCGGTGAGTTTTAGTGCGTTTTACGCTGTCTTACAGAAGCTCAATGCTGCAACCCTGACTGGCGCGAAAATTGAATAGTTTGCTAAGGAAAACTCACCAGGAGCTGGAAGCGTGACGGAGCTCTGCAATATTGTTATTACTAAAAACGCTAAGATATTTTAGTGAACTGAACTTACTTTGCTGGCGCCACCTCCAAAAAATTTCAAGCGCGATAATAGATGCATGGCAATAGTTTGTTCCTGAGTTGGTAAGAAATGTATTTATTTAAATGAAAACATAGAGAGATCGCTGTAGTCGAGTTCCCCGACTATCCGAATTAGTAAATAAAATAAGTAAATTCGTCAAGTAACATTGTAATTTCATACGGATTATTTTCATTTACAGTTACTGTATACAATTATATAATGATAATTAATTTAATATTCCCATATAAAACAGTTTGCACAAAAAATATGTGTACACACACTTAACTTTTTAGCAAGGAACTATAAACACAAAATGCAATATTTGGCACGGCTTTGTACTATACTGTGACCTGTCCGATAAGAGGTCTGATTCGCAACTAAAGTTGCAGTTTCGCGCTGGCAGTGCAACGCCCCAGAGCCACAACGCAGTCCAAACCGCTCCTTGAGTTTGATTTAATTATACCTGTGAAAAAAACGCGTTCCGTGTGCGTAAGTACGATTTATGGCCCGCGGCGATTGAGATTGAGCCGGGCCCAAAAACTACCTGTCTGTCTGCGTGGCAGCTTACCTGAGCTCTCTCGCTTGGCCAAAAGCGAAGTTGGCGGACCTGGTTTTGTGGTCAGCCACCAGCGCAGTGCAAACTGCACTCGTCGGCGCATTCCAGGCCAAAATATGCTGAGTTGCCGGGTGTTTGGGGAGTCAGAGTCTGCCGACTCCACAAGGTTGGCGAATAGAACTCAAATTAGTATAGCTGGGCCACACTAAAATTGACCAATTTCTGCATTACCCTGCATATTACCTTTGTCCGATTAAGAGACATGCAAGTGTCATTAGCCTATTAAGTGGCAGCTATATATATGGCAGCCGGGTGCGTAAGCCCCAACCAAGTTGACAAAATGGGTTTTCACATGGGACGACAGCTGCTACTCTCCGGATTTCTGCTGGTGATGCTCCAGGTTTTGTCCCAAACGCAGGCCAGGCCACAGGTGATTAACGAGTATAATCAATCCAAACACGCATAATCCCATCCGCCAGCAGGATGTTATCACGGTTGCCGGCGAGGAGACAGAGGTTGTGATTAAGCAGGAGGGCGATGGCGACGATGATGACTCCTCGTCCGAGGAAACAGTCGAGGATTCGGAGGAAAGCAGGCGCAGACGTCGCGAGGTGAATACGGACAACACGCCATCGGCTCGGGCGGTCATTCCAGGTTTGCCAGATCCGGCCACCATAATCAAGATCGCTGAGCTTTTTCAATCCGTAGGCGAGCAAGTAGTCCCCATTCTCGTGGAGGCCATTCTTCCCAGCGTGGATGAAGCAGGCGATCGCTTCGCAAGATCTTTGCCATTTCTGAAAAAATTGACTCCTGGCTCTGAATTGTTTGCCACCGAGAAGAACGAATAGCCCAGCCTTCATTAATGTGACAACTATGGAAGGAACTGAAACGGAGTTTGTTTGACTTTTGTATCTGCATTGTAAATGTTAAACAAGTGAATAATATTTGGTTATAGTTTGGTTTCTTAAGTTTTTAAAAATATTATTCCCTAAAAATCTGACTTACAAACAGTAATAGTTTCACTATATAAAGACATGGTATAACACTTTTACTTATAAGAGGTATTAGAGGTACTACCCTAATTTATTTTATTTCGGTTGCTTTAATGTACTACAAATTGCTTTTAAAATTAAAAGATTCGTTTATTGGCGTATATTTTATTATTGCAGTTCAGATAGTGGTTTAACCTTTTGATTCCACTATTTCATTTTCCGCACTGGTTAAAATATAATAGCTTCGGAATCCAGGCCTCTCCCTACAATTTCTTTCGAATTTTCCAAATAAAATGTCAATAACGCTATCGATTGCTTCCGACATGCTTCCGCCACATAGCAGTGTCTCCGTGAAAACTTTGTGGATAAGTGGGTGAATGGGTTTGTCTAGACATACTTCATTGAGCCTGTCCAAAATTCCACTAATCATGCCACGGATCACTTTGCTAGCCAAGTTCTTCTCTTTGAAAATATCCGTGCAGTGATTATAGAACTTTCCCGCATGATCTCCATATTTAAGTTGGGTTGTTTGATTGGTTCTGGCCTTTATGACACTCTGCTTTGGTTTCACAACGCTTCTGTAATGACTCTTGATAAGTGTGCTGCGAGCCCCAAGCACACAGGGCAATAAAACTATCAGGATGCAGGATAACACTACGGTTAAGTGTCGCTACAAAAATTAATACGTTAAACCAGGACAAAGATTTTAGGCAAAACATTACCATCTTGATTGCTTGCAGATCCAATTGCTATTGACATTTATTTGCTGGTCTCTAAATCCTTTCGCTTTGCATACTTCGGATTTTACGCTTCATGGTTATACCTTATTCTGTTAGTGCACTTTATATCCGAAAGGCCATCATAAAAAGTTTGTAAAAGTAGTTTGCCCATCCACAGGGTAGTACCATCATAAAAATACATCTCGGTTAGAGTGTGATAACTTTGGAAGAAGGCATATTATTCATTATTCGGTAATCATGTTCTTGAGGTTAATATTGGCAATTTATTTAACCACAAATCAGGCCCTAGGTAATGGAGTCGATCGGAAGCTGTTCATTAGGTCGTAATGAAATAATTATGCATGGCGTCCTATCCGTGTTCCTGTCTGCTTATTGCCAACAAAGTATTGGTAAATAATTTGCATAAACTCAGTGTGCACCGTTCTGCTGGTTTCCTTTTTTCGAGGAACCCTCAGAAGATCTACATATGCCCATACATCTTCTCATTAACCATAATGACCTGACATGCCTACTACTACTGTAATAAGTCAACTTTGTTTTTCTGACTTTTTTTGGAGGCTTGGCAACTTCACATCAGATCGATGCAAGGTCAAATACCTTTTGAAATTCAACTTGTTGTTGAACCTTTTTTGAAATTTTACGTATCTGTACATTCGGATTGGCAAATAATCCCTGGTACCTACTGATTATTGTTTGAAATAGGATGGTACTAAATAATTATAAATATCTTGCTGTTTGCCGGATAGATTTCTGGCTTCAAATTTATTATTTATTTATTTAACGTACATATACGTTGTAGACAAAAGTTTTAAACGTATGATACAATATACATATATCGGCTATAGCTGCTGGGGCTTTTAGCCGGACTTCTTCAATATTTACTTAAGTATTTAGTTACTACTATATTCATAATTATTTACAATATATATACAGGGATTTACAATTGGGGGTTACGGAGATTTGCTATTTGTACTACGAATGAATGTTTACAGTAGCTGGGTTATGTTTGCTTTTTTCCGAAATTTAAGTAAATGTTAAAGATTTTCGGGTGGGCGATTTTTAAGATGCCTGTAAGGTTAAAATTAAAGTTGCTGGATCTATGTTTGAAAATAAAATTGAAGAAAATAACCAAAAACGGCGTTTTTTGTCGTAACCATTCCACGAGCAGTATGTTTTCAGAAAGTAGATAGTATTATCTATTTTATTGTCCACTTTCTTGATATCTTAAATGATGTATTTAAACATACTATGGACTTTAAACATTATTATAACACTTATTAGATCGATAACTTACAACGTTTTGCGAACGCTTTTACATCTATACACAGATTTGAAACCCTAAAAGTATTCTTCTCTCTTTTGTATGTAAGTCGCGATGTATGTAAACAATAGTTCTGTCGAAGATCTCAAGGTGGCGCCACCAAACTTATCATATTATTACATTCTTATTACATATGTATGACATTAAAAGGAGGTGCACAGGAAAGGCAATACACACTTTAAAAAAATTTCAAAATCATTTGGGACATTTGTGACGCCCCAAGGTATACAAATATATCTACAATACTTCAAAGTAAAATTTTAATGCATCAATACGATTTCTGGGACACCCCCGATAAAAAACTTAAGCCAAACGTTATCTAATTAGGAATACAAAATAAAAGACTGTTCACTACGTTTTAATCTCGAATTTATTTATAAAATAAAAACACATTTCGTTTGTTTAAAACAATCCATAGAAATAAAATACACGTACTAAGAAGCGTCGCTTGCATAAAGAAAAATAAAAAATGGTAGAGCGATAGATACGGAAAGCAGGTACACTTGGGATCGGATCCTGGAGTAATATGATCACCGCCTCGCCCCAAAATGGTGTACTTATGTATTAAAAGTAGATGAACGCCGAACCACTAAGTCATCAGCAGCTATAAACGATCTATGTACATGAACATGGATGACGGGATGCGGAATGCGGAAAGTGTTGGGTACTAAATGTGGATATATTTGTATTTGAGAAATGATCGATGGACAGCGGTATGCCAGCGGTATCCTTACGTGCGATCACCATGGATTGTCCATGAAATAATGTTTTTGTTTCCTCGTGCGAATTCGATTTGGCTTAGATGTAGGCTTGGACTCCCTATGCTTACGTTTAATTTAAATGTACGGTATTTTAATTGGTAGCGTAATTAATTTATGCTTATGTGTGTTTCATGTTTGGCTGGCTGGCTGGTTGGCTGGCGGCGCTCACTTGTTGCCGGCGTTCACGAGCACGCGCTGTCTCGTCGAGGAGTTCAGGGCTGGATTGCACATATCCGTGGTAAACTTGGAGAAGGTGTTGTGGAAGCCGTTGGCCTGGCCGTAGGTGGCTGGCGTCACATCGCCGTCCTTGAGCGCCTTTATGTGTCCGTTGGCATGTCCGTTCGCCTTCACCGCCGGTTTGTCCTGAAGAAATATATAATAATATAATATATAATATATATATACAATATATAATGTAATATAATATCATATAATCTGCCTCCTTACCTTGCCATCGCGCTTCACATAGGCGCGCTTGTAGAAGTTTGAGAACAGGAAGTAGAACATAACCGCATGGGCTCCGATGAAGTAAGCGAAGCCGATGGGGTAGTTGCAATCGTTCTTGAAGAACAGCTGGAAGGAGTGCACCATAACCAGGACGAACTGGATCATCTGCATCACCGTCAGGTACTTCTTCCACCACAGGTACTTCTGCACCTTGGGTCCCATGGCGGCCAGCATGTAGTAGGCGTACATGAAGATGTGCACGAAGGTGTTCAGGAAGCCGAAGAAGGTCGAGTGGCCACCAGGGGTGAACTTGACGCCCCACCAGACTGAGACTGGCATGATGCCGTGATGGATCACGTGCAACGTGGACACTTGATCGTACCGCTTACGCATCACAAAGAAGAAGGTGTCGAAGAACTCGGTGAACTTGGAGAAGTAGTACCACCAGCAGCCCTCAGCGGTCTAAAATATTAAAGGGACATGTTTATTAGTACCCAAACTTTAAAACCTTTCATCAAATTAAACGCGATTGTAAAAAATCTTTTCTGCTTGGTCGACAGTTGGTCTTAAAGGTACTTTGCGGTGACAAAAGGTTTCAAGCAATAGATTACTCAAATTACAAGACACATTATAGCTTACTATTATTTCAAATTCAAATTCCAGTCAAAACTAATATCTGTGCTCATTCATATCACATATTTCAAGCCTTTATTGTTATGCTAAAAATAATGGCAGCTTGGGCAGATCAATTCCGTTTGCCCTGGAACTAACGGTTGGACAAATCCCAATCTTATCCATAACAAGAAGATGGGTGATTTGCAAAAATCTTTCGCCTGCCAACTTTCTAAGACCGCCACTTTCTTTGGGTCATTTACCCACTTTAGCCAACCTGGCGACACACGTGAGATTCCTCAAACCGCAGAATCCACCGAATTCAAACCACACAGCCGGCCGGCTTTCGGCATCCATTTCTTTGTGATTAGCATAAGAGAACCTGTCGCCATTGCCGTTTTTCTAATATCTTGTCTCTTCGCGGCTAAAAACAGGTTGCTAACATAAAATCTGGCCCAGTCAACAAAAGAACTTTGCTATTTGCCAACCATAAGCAAAAATCAGAATTTATAGCCCGATGTTTGAGAATACACATTAGCTTAGCGCTGTATATAGGAGCTTCCACAAATACTTACACGAATCGCTTTGGGCGAGTAGGAATAATTAACGGGTTCGCATCGCAAGTTATAGCCGTTGAGCCATCCGCCTATGCAGGACTATAAATGCAAAAGAGGTTGGCAAGTGTATAGCTTTGTGTGGAAGGTTACTAATAAATATTTATTATATTACCTCGTAAAATAGCCAGGCACTGAAGATAACTTGCGCTGCATTGTAGACGATCAAGACTTTGCGAAGTTCGAAAGGCTTTCTGTTTTCCATGAGCTTGGGTCCGAGTACCTGGAATAAGACGATGATTAGTTCCACTGTAATATATCCTCTTCACCCCGAATCTTAAATCTCAAGTCTTGTCTTCGTTGTCTTTGCGTGTCATTTACATAGTCAAACAGAGCCAAAGCCTGTTGCAGCAATTATCAAATCAAATCAATCGTCGCGACCGACTTTGTCTGTTGGTTTTGTGACAAGTTCGTTGCCGAAGTCTTTTGTTTGGCCAACCGCCGTCCCGCGCGTTCGCCTATCAAATTTAGCAGACATGTGAAAGTAAGTTAAATGCTTTTGTAAAATTATGAATGTGAACCAATGCAAAGCGGGAAACCTAAATAGAAATCGATTTTCGAATTGATTTTTTAAATTTTGCATAATCTCCGCCGCATGTGCTTGGGTCACCTTTCGACACCAGCTCTTTTAGACGATCATCGCAGAAATCGGATGGCCCTGAACCCTCAGCTTCGGTTTCACAGTCATTTTGCAATGCAATAAAGCGAAACTAGTTTGCGAAAAGGATCCACATAGTCACCAGATGAGAATCTGCCAGTTCTGGTCTCCGATATCAGCGTAAATTGCCCCCATAGGAATGATGTTGTTCTGTTCAGTCTGTTTTTTGTTCGATTCCATTTAGCTACACCTGGCCCCACTCCACTTCAATAATTATGGATTGGGGCTTCCCCAATCCCGGACCACTTACCTTGACGATGTACGCGTATGTCAGACTGATGGCTATCGTGGGGAATGGCGAGCTCATGAGCGGGTAGTCTCGTGTCCGCGGATCCGATTTGTTGTCCATCAGATCCCGCCAACCGTCGTAGAACATTGTGAGGTAATCCTGCAAGTGCAAAGACCAAAAAGATGGCAGATTAGTCATGTGTGCTAACTGGGAGTGGCTAATCCACATGGCCACTTAGCGAGATCAAATGTCAAATCAATAAATTTGGGTTGATATTGCTACATTGCCGTTTCAGGCACATTAAAGCGATTTTCAAGCTAGGTTCAGAAAGGCTGAAAACTGATTTATTATGGATATTGAGCGTTTGGCTTTGGAATATGGTCCTAATTAAACGTCCCCTCACAGAGCATCAATCACACATGGTGTAATGGCTGACAACAAAGGAAACCACTTGGCGCGAGTTTCCGCAAAATGCTTACCATTAGTCGACAAACTGTGATTTGGCATCATATTTATGCGCCGGTAATAACCCATTGTCGATTAGCACTCGGCGATGCCAGTCGCAAAAATATATGTACATCGAAATAAAAAGAAAAATGTTGTAGAAAAACTGGTGCAGCCGGCTGGCGGCGATGTTGCAATCCGCAATGGCCTCTTGTCCATGTGATAAATAGCCAAACAAAACAATCTAGAAATGATTCGACGGCCTGACCGACTGACTGACTGACTGACTGACTGACATAGAAGTTGGGGAAGTCTACAGGGGATGCCAGGAAAAGCTAAACCAGTTCCGCCAGTGTTAATCGTCGCTTAAATAGTTAAATACCTGACTGGCGGCAATTAAAGAAAACAGCGCTACTCTTAATTGCAGCGGGGGTTGCAGCCGTTTCCACAGAGGGGTTAGGGTTAACTTAATTGATTTGAACGAACCGGGGCCGTATATGTGGATAGCGGAATGTCAAGGGAAGTCCACGATGTGAAAGCTGTCGATTAGATCGATACCAGCATATCTCAATTATTGAGTTAAGAAAACTCTTAGTGATTTGCAATTATAATGGGAAATCTAATAGGGAATCCGTTAACTCCGCATGGGCTCCACCTGACTTGGTTTTACCCGTAATTAAGGAAATATTTGAAGCAGTGAGAAACTGGAAAGAACTAGCATTTATCATTTTATGGTTCTATTGTTTTAATTTGACAAAAACAAATGTAATTACACAGCCTTGTTCCAAATTCCATATCCGTAAAGAATACCTTTTTAACTCGAGCGGAAATAGAGTGGAGAACATGGAAAAATACCTCCTATATTTCTACAATAACAAATCGCACATAAGTACTAGCTAATTTTTCAAAGCAAAATATACTTTTCAAAGTTTTTAACCAATTTAATACTGAAATCAATTTCCTTGACTGTAACAATATCCAATAAAGTTCATTGACTTATTATTTTGTAATTATATACATTAAAAAACTGCCTTGTGTGTTTTCAATTGAGGGGGCTTTTAATGTTCGAGTTATGTAGCCTGAATTGTATGTAATTTGGTCTCTAATTTTTTTCAATAGCCTTGCCTCTTGAGTAAGTCGGAGTTGCGGAAAAGTTGACTGGCCAAAGCAGTCCGATTCTTACCACGTTTGTCCATAGCGTTTATTTTTTGCATAACACGTAAACACGAACCTAAGTGACCAGATGTCTCAACTACACCACTGGCCACCAATCCACTGGCTCATCAATCATTCTGTGCTGGTGAGCCTCCCGGGCACTTGCAGCACCAACAAGACATAGACGTCTCAGTTGGTGGATGAGAACGGGGGGCTGGTGGATTGGGAAAACAATGCTCATTTGTCGCCTGGCCAGCTAAGTACGTCAGCAATCATCACCGGCGGAGGAGCGGAGGAAGTTCGAGCAGTGCGCCGATTTAGCGCTGAAAGCCTCGTCATGTCGTTTGTTCATTAAGAAGTCGAGTCTGCCATTACGCTGCCAGGTGAACTTACAGAGCGACTGGGTGTGGGTGTGGCCAGCCATCTGTAATTGCTGGTTTCGGGCAGAACCACACCGTCCAAGCCAAACAATTTCATCTCTCTGACACATGGTAGTCGTGTTGCAAGATTTATTGAAATTTCAGCCACTTCGACGATCGGACTCCATCTGTCGGCACATGACTGGCAAATTTTTCTATTACACATCTGACGCAATTTGGGAATGCTCCCGACGGAAGCCAGTCAAGCGTCTAGGACGGACTTTGCCGATGATGGGGGGCTTGTGGCCGTCATGATGATTCAGATCGGGGTTGTATCTGCTGGGCTGGGCTCTATTAACTAGGTCACAAAGTCCGGAAGAGACAGCATCGCATCTCAACAATGTCGCCGTTGATTGCATCTAATTAAGATTCACTTTCCGACAGAGACTCAGGCCAAGATTTTCACTTTTTAGGTGCGTGCTAGTTAATTGAATTTTTGGGCAGAAGGGGAAACTCGAAAGTACAAAGACCAATCTTTGAATACTCTAACGGCATAGGGAAAATTACGAAAACATAAGTGGTGATAACTCACAACAAATTACATCATATAACCCCTATAATTAATGTTCCCTGAAACTCCCGTATCATATTAAATAAGTCTGGTAACCGCTTGGGAAATTGGTTAGTTGTGATGGTCGAAAGTGTTTACCTAAATGATTTTTTTATATGGTTTATCACGAATATCATAGAATGTTTTGTGATTATATCGTAATTAACGCCTCTACAAGAGTTTGGTTCCTGTCGGAGAAGAAACCTTATTCGGGTATTTCCCAGCTTTATTGAATGTTGAAAACAGCAGGTGTGGGTGTAAATCAAGTGTAAATTTGACCAATTAAAGACATTATTATGCCAGACACCGGCAGTACTTATTAAGCAATTTGCATTGAGCTCTTCCTGGCAAACTGACGTAGGTCAGCAGCAGCTGCTTTAATTTCACATATTTTATGCCATTTGATTAAGGAAAATTACTAGCGATGAGCGTCATAAAACCCGTTTTCACACACTATCTGGGTGAGATCCATTAAGAGGAAAATAGTATATACTTAACACGTATTATAGTGCACTTGCTGGCGGCCACTAAGCGCAATTAAACTTGATTGTCGGTCTACGCCGGCATTTGCTTAGTTCGGCTGTGTCCAAAAATTCCGTGAGTTTGTGTCGTTGCAGTTCTTTTGGATTTGCCCCAGTTGGAACTGGCGTATACGGCCTTTGCAACCGGCTTTCGACAAGTGGCCAAAGGAAGTTTAGAGCCATTCCGGAACCAAATGGAATTTCATTCATAATGGCCGGACAGCCGCCGATCAGTTTATCCAATGATCTGCCATAATTCGATCTATCATGCAAAGACTTTTTTTGTCATGTCTAAGCTGGCAAGCCGTTTCTTGTTTTTGTGATTTATCAAAGCGCAAACAAAAGACTTAAGACACAAACTCGCCGCAGCAGCTAGTGCGCGTGCGTGGGCGCCAAAGATCACCAGTCATCGCTGCTGATGGTGTTTGAAGTAGTGCGCACCACTGTGCATTAATGAGGCGACTCACATATACCACATTAGCTAAGTTCCTAGCGCTGCTTGGAATACACAAGCCAGAAAACATCGTTGAATGTGATTTATTTGAGTCTGCGATTGCAATAAAATGAATGTCCATCTGGGTGGTCGGACAATTGAAGCTGGGACGTAAACAAAATTAACTGGCCATCTGTAAGCTCCAGGCAAATCTTAAATTATAATTTTGACGCAAAATGCGCGGTTTGTTGAACTTTGTTTTTGCCAAGCAAATTAAATCAAATACAGCATATGGAAAAAGGAAAAAACAAATGGGAACCGGTATCTGTAAGAACCAACAAATTGCTATAGGTATAAATACACATAAATTCTAAAGTTCGACTGCTGATTGAGTTTTTGTTGGATCTGCAAAGGTTGGCCAAATTTTGCAAATAATGATTCATACCGCTGGGCAGACTTTGTAGCTTGTGTAATCCCCCAATCGAATTCTGCCGATTCACGATGATGATGATGTCTTGTCCAGAATTTTAGCTTTCTGCCAAGCTGTCTCTTGTCGCCAGTCTGCCAGCTTCTGTTTGGACTTTGGCCTAGCAAATATGGCAGCTGAAAATGTATTGTATTTGCCATTACATAAAGTCGGCTAGCTTTGGTCAGTTTGCGTAAGCTACGGCAGCAAGACACCAACAGCATCCCAACACTTGCCCAAATGCTGACCCTTTTTCGCTTTCTTTGGTTCACACGCGTTCGCCACCAAATGCTTTCCCTGAAAACCCACAAAAATGCTTCCGCCAGCGGCAGCGGCAAGTGTAAAGCGGCATTTGTAATTGTTGTTTGTGGCCTGGCCGCTGCTGTTGTGCGTTACATTTTAACGCTTCATTATGCGCCATAAAGTCGGACGGGGTCCAGAAAGCCGGACAAATGAGCTGAAATGTACAGTGCCCCTGATTTGGGCATCAGCTGCGGCGGAGACTGGGACTGTCCGGCGATGAGTTGGCCATTCACCATTCATATCCATCATCATTGTTCGATGTCGCCATCTAACCCTCAACCAGAGGGGAGTGACTAAGCCGCCGGACTGGGAACATTTTGCTGGACAATAATTGTTTTTAGTCGCACTCGGCAGCCACAAATTGTCGCCCTAATGTGCTGCTAGTGACTGTGTAATAAGCGATTGACGATGAGACGGCTCATTGTGTTGGCCAAGTGACCGGATATTTAAATATCTCAATTAGGGCAATTAGGAATTTTGGGCACATTGACATGGATCTTGACATTCAAGTACAAAACTTAGTTCCATTCATTCCAATTAGGATCAAAACAAAAAACTGAATTATATTGGTAAGTATTCTTAATAACAACATACTCATTTGAACAAACTGAAAAAGTAACAGACTTCTGAGGTTTTGCTTTTCTCAATGCTGTATCTAGGCCGAAAATCCCCACACGTATTCAGGGTCTTATGGTTCACATTCCCGCTTGGCTTTTGTTGATTTAACTAATTAATACCACTATTTCGATTTCAATGCCGCGTCTTTAGCTCTTTTAACAATTTATTGTTCATTCCAGCGGGGGGAGGAAGTCGAGGCATTCATCGCGAGCCACAATGCTTGCAAAATAAAAAATTCCAAGAGTTGACTGCATTTGTGATCATTCAAATTTGTTCGGCTTTGCACAATTTGACCCAAAAGATAATATAAATCAAATGGCCAGCGGACAGAAATATATTTGCTAACATTTGCATTTGCTTGGTGCCGAGTGCCACAGTCGACTAAGCAATTAAATTATCAGCGATAAAGCAGCAGCCCCAATCGGCCAACAAAAATGTTATTAACACTTTTCAACATGTTGGCAATTAATTAACCCAAGCGTCCGAAATCCCGAATCCCCAAACCCCCTCATTCCCACCGCTCTCGGACTGTAAGTTCCGTCCCAGGCCATCCGAAAAAAGTATCTGACGGGTTTGAGTTTCAAATGCATAACTGGGAAGACAACAAAGAGCGTCGAGCGACTGGACTGACGGAGAGAAGAAGATGATATAGGTGTTGAGGCTGCGATGTAGTAACAGACATCAGTTCAAATCTTTAAAATTTGAGTACGTATGTATTTCTTTACAAGGCCAACCGGCCGAGCGGTTTACTGACTGGGATTATGTGTTTTTGGTCTCGGACTTTATTTTGATACTTTTGGAAATATTTGCAATTGGCCTGGCGAGAGAGTCAGGTGGCGGCATTTGCATTTCTAAACCTCTTTCTTTGATTTATTTTAACGACTTTTATATAAGCCTCATCTGCCAGGGCGGCACTAAGCAATTTGCACAGTAAGAAAACATTATGGTTTCCCGTTTGTAGAGCCGCATAATTGTCCAGCTCAACACTTTTACTTTCCGAGCAAGAGCAGCCGCGGCAGCAGCAGAAAAGAAAAGGCAATAAGAGATAAATTTAAAGGGCCAAACTGGTTTGAAGCCATATGTTGTGGAGCATCAGGGGACCGGCGATCGATCGAAGCCGTATGGAGCTGAGACCCAAACTCGTGTCGCACTTAATGATTTTCGATCATTAAAGTATAAATTGCTTCGTATGGAGAGGCCAAAGATAAATCAAACACAGTCGCACGAACCTGCGCAACATAAAAACCAATTTATAGGTCAAGTTGAGCGCAGCCAACAGGGGGGGATCAAAAGAAACACATAGGCGTACGGAGGGGGGGTTTTGTATACGAATCTGTATCTGCAACTGGCTTTCGGAGTTAACATTCAGGTTCAGACCGCGACTTTTACTCCGGCAGCATCTTGTCTAATATGACAAGCGATGATGCAACACTCCACGATTGGTTGAATGCGTAAACAAATCATCGGTAAATGGAAAGCCGTTAAGGAAAACACCGAACAACACAGAAAATAAAAAAGTATTAATAATAAGACAATAAAACACCGATTACAGCCAGCGGATCGATAGCCGGCTGTTGTGGGTCAAGTTGAAAAAGCAGCGCGCGTTTTTAAACTTTCAAGCAAATACCAAGCTGCGCGCGACTTGCACGCGATCGAAATCGCTGACGATTTCTCAACCAAGCTCGGGAAAAAAACGCGCCAGCAACATGTGCAGCATATGCACTTGCCACACAGCAACAACACGATATATGCAGGGCCTATATGCATCCGCATTTGTGTGTGTTTCGCCAGAGATGTCTTGACTCTGGCAACTTTTAAAAGCAACTAAATCGCGTTAATTTGGCAATCGAGTTGGATGTTTTTCTTGATGCCCAGTTGCGCTCTTGTCGTTGGCCCCAAGTCCCCAGTAATTAGTGCAAGACATTTTTTCCGAGTGTATGTTGTTGTTTTGCTGCTGCTGCTGGTGTTGTTGCTTTTGGGGGCGGTTTACTCCGCTCACTGAACGCAGCAGCGTTTTAAGTTGCAAGTTGTTGAAACTCACACAGAAATATTTGGAATTATGTCTCCGAAATGAATTCATACATTTAACGCTTAATTCTATTTTTGTTTTAATAATAAAAGTTGCGTGAGAGTTAATTACAATTAATGAAAACAAATCAGGTCAACAGTAATAAATTAATTATTATATATTTTATTTTACCGTGTTTCGCCATCTGAATCTTTTTAATAATGACAATAAACTTATATATTTTTAGAACTTATTTCCTTTTTACACTTTTAAGGTCAGTTAGAAAATTTTAGTAATAATGTGAGGTTTCAATAGGTTTTGGCAACATTAAAATTCCTATAAATTTTGTATTAATAGAAGCGATTTAATACGACTTTATAAATGCAATTTTTTCAGTGCTACACAGTTTTTGCAGCAACTTAAAACTCAGTCAGTAGTCAAGTGCACAGCTGCAAATACTCAACAGGTTGGCTAAATGTGCGTAAGTGTAAGTGAGTTCCCCAAATGCCATTTGAAAGCCTCAATTCGGGGATATATATTTTAGGTGATTCATGCTACATTGCGTTTGCCAGTCCGCCGATGTTGATTTTTTTGCGAACGTATGTGGCGTTAATGTTAGACGTTTGCATCAAAAATGATTCCCTACCATCTGGATTCAGGTATTTAATATGCAATTCGGAATGGGAATGACGAACTTTGGTTTTCGTCCCTGCCGCCATTTCCCAGCCTAGAGTTCTCTGCCCCCAAGACCGTAAATCACTAGCCGCACAATTAAACAAGCAATGACTTTTAGCTCCTCAATCACTTCACATTTACGTATTTATCAGGTTTTTTCAGTTCACTAATTTAAATTTTGCTTTAGCCCCTCAATGTTGATTATTTAATTATTTTGTGTTCGGCTTAAATGTGTTGAAAATATATCACCGTTCGTCTCTTTAAGTGGAATTTATTTTAATTAATTGTTATACAACAAGGAAATTTTTAAGAAATACTATTGAACATTTGTATGCGCATCTGAAATCTGAATTCGCGCTGATATAAATAAGTGGAACCAAAAATTTGGTATGACAGCATGACCCACAAAATAATTTAATGTATACAAATGAATTCGTCCAATTGAAAGCGACAAATATGTATAAATTAATTGTTTTTTCTGGATCGAAGAGTTTGGAAAAATTGCACAAAATAAAAACACTCAAAAGCCGTAAAACATGCATGTAAGCGTGTTTGAATAATAATTTAAAAGCTGTTATTTTTAGTGCTTTTAACACCTTTACCGGCATAAGATTTCTGTCTAATCTTAAACGAGCAATAATTGAATTTCAAATGACACTTACTTCAATCATGGCCCGATAAGAGTCCATAAAAGTCATCATTTTGAGGTACTCTTCGTATAATGGTCTCTTTACGTTTATCTACAGCGAATTCCTCTCTTTGCTTGCGTTATCAGTTTTTAAGTGTTAATTTTTCAGATACATAGTACACTGCCAGTAAAACAACTTGTTGAGACACACGCACTTTTTTAATGTTCAACAATAAACCTTTGCCCAAATGGCATATTCGCAATTGAAGTGGACACAAACTAGCCAGCTACTGAGAAAATCGCGCATACGCCGTGTGGTGCCAAACAAATCGAAATGGAGCACCGAATGCACTGCGATGGCAGTCACATGCGGCAAGCCTTATCTCACACACACTGTCCTAAGAGGGCACTCTGCCTATGGTTTTCTGTTTACTATATGCTCTCTATTTTTTCTCTTACCAAAAACAGCTGAGTGCCGAGCGGCAGTTAACAATAAAGCGACGACAATGCGGCTGAGACTGGCTCTCCAATGTGGCTAACTGGCCCACAGGAACTGCAAGCAAATCGGCTCATTAAAGCACATTTTTATTATGATCACTTGGCGGGGGCTGCGCAGTTTGGCAGCTGGGTGGCAGTGGCTCTGACTCTGGCTCTGGCCAACAACAAGCCCCAAACAACCAACAGCCGATAGCCAACTGGCCCAGTTTAATTCGCCGCCAGCGTCTTTGCACTTTTCAGTGTCAAAAGAGGCAACACAAAAATGCGGCAAAAGTCCCAGTCGAAAATAAATTCGAGGTGTAATAATTATTGTGTAAGAGGCCAAAAGGAGAGGAAAACAACTCGAAGATTTGAATAAGTTTCGATTTCTGGGTTGCCTGTTTTTTTTTTGTAAAATGGTGCAATGCCAGTGATCATTAGCCACCGGCGCCGCGGCAGCGTCGATTGGTTAACCCACTGGGGTTTTTTCTCTCGAATTTGCAGAGCTGAATGAATATGAAAATCACTGGATTTCTACACCCAGCAGCATCTGCAATGATGTGCCGAATGGTGGAAAGGTAAGTAAGGTGGACGGGACAAATGAGTCGGCTTGGCCCTGAGAGGCTATCATTTCACCTGCGGTCCGATCGCCAGTTATCCCATATCCCCGGCCGAGATTCAAGGTCAGCGCTGCACTGCATTTCCGTGTGAAATGTTGTCGGACCACTGAGCTGGTGAGCTGGTGAGCTGGAGAGTTGTTCAAAGCCAAAAGGCAGCCTTCACTTCACTTGACCGCCAGCGTGCGATGTTGCTGCTGCTGCGGTGTTGCTGCTTCAACTGCGAACGTAATAAAGCAACAGCTTGGAAATAAGTGCAGTACTTGCAGTTTCTGGCATGCACTTTTGGCGGAGCTCAAAAGCGAATGGCTTTAGCAAAACAGAACGGAGCAACACGCTCATGTTTTGGGGCAGAAAGCGGGGGAAAAGTGGGCGAAAAGCGTGGAAAGGTCTGCGCGGAGTCGGCAAAAATGCATTTGGAAAAAGACATTGGAAAACCTTGCTACGCGAATGTACTTGAAAACAAAAACCAGTTGCTGGCGTGCGGTTTTTTCCATTTCCAAAGAAAGCGAATGAGAACCTGGAATGGCTGGTGCTCAAAAGATTTCCTCGATTAATAATTTGCTCAATTAATTTTTACGGCTGCATTGCGGATATTCATTACAGGGGCTTTATTTTTATTAATAAGCAGCACACACAGGGTCATTTGTGGGATTGGACGGAAAGCCCAAGTCAATGTACGAGTATGTATATTTATTCAGGCTTGCATGTTGGGGTTCGGCATCGAAATTACTGGTTGCAAAACCATTTTAATAAAGGAGGATTTCAGTGGCATCAATTTTCCGTTGAGTCACATTTGGAGTTCGGGAACCCCCGGCCACTTACCATTGTGCTAAAACTCGCTTTTGCAGGTACTAGAAGTCCGTTTATCTTCCGATTTATGCAAGGGAGAGAGTACTGTATGAATTTCCTTGACTAATTTACCGAGCTTTTCTCGACTTTGGTATACGATTTTTCACTTCAAGTGCACTATCCTTGTTCGTTTCGTTTTTCTTCTCTTGCAGAGTTGTAGTTTTTGTTTTACACACGCACACACTGTTTGACCATCGTTTTACGGTTTCTTGGTTTCTACATCACTATTTGGGGAACTGCTGCAGATGCTGCTGATGCGGCTGATGCGGCTGATGCGGCTGATGCGGCTGATCTGCTGCTGGTGCTGCTGCTCCGCTGGACTTTACTGGACAACACCTGGACAGCGACTGGGCGAGCGTGCGCTTTTTACATTCAAATCAAAAACACTGAAATAAGTTTGATTTCACGCTGTCGCTTTACTTTTATACCGCCTCGCAGTCGTAGGAGCGGAGTTGGCGCAGACGTCGACGTCGATCGGCGGCGCCGACCGCTCATTTTCGGTGGCGTTGAGGTGAGCCGAAGTTGAGGCCGAGCGGAAAGCTTCAGTCGCAAGCCAGGTTCTGAGCAACAGGTGTGTTTGTGTGTTGGTGTGTGCTCTCGCTCTGACTGCTGAAGCGATCGGCTCCGGCGTCAGGATGCCAGAGTGAGAGCTAGAGCGAGAGCGAGAGAGAGGGAGGGAGAGAGAGAGAGAGAGAGCGAGAGCAAGCAGCGACCCTTTGGAATCGGATTCTTGGTATCTGGCCGGGCGGGAATCGCCTGCCTTTGCACCCACAGGCCAGTGTGGCGCTAATTGCCGCCAATCCAAATATCAGAGCGGTACTTTTACCTTGTCTGTCGTCTTGGCAGCGCGGATGATTGCACAGTTCAAAGTTCTGGAAGAATGTCCGTTAATTAACCCCTGCACAGGCCCGGCCCTTGGTTTCGAAAAAGTGTGCAAAAAATTATCGTATCCACAAATCAAAGCGAGGGCGAACGGAGAAAAGGTTGCTAGCCGCCACAAACCCAAATCTTTGAATACGTATACGTATTTGGTAAAAAGCAGAAGACGATGGGGCTGCTAAACCAGTTTGTCTGTAGGGCTCTTAAATATTTATAATGTTCAAGACTTCGCTTTCCTCTGTTTGCCTTCGTGGTGGTTAATAAACGGCCAAAATGCGCCGTGAACTTGTGAAACAAACAAAGCTCCAAATGGGAAAAACGGCTACCGAGACCTGGATGTTGCAGGCAACCTGGCGGATACTTAATATTTCAGAGGACCCAACGTAAACTGGTTTCTCGTGCGAACTTGAAACATTGCGTAGTCGGTTTTTGTGAGCTAAGCAATTAGAGTAGGAGTGAGTTACCAATCGCATGTGGATCGAACTTTGACAGCCAATTGGTTGACGATTTACTTACCCTCAATTAACGACCCTTCCACTACCTTTATTCTAATTTACCTGCTAAAAATCTCACTATTACCCTGCACTTATGGTGCGTTTTTCGCCAACAACCAAAAAACCCAAGCAATGCAACAAAGCAAACATTTGCATTTTTCGTCTCAAAGTACGCCGCATGGCCGCCGAGCACAAGATCTTTTTGCGGAATTCTAACCGAATAACACGTAACTGACCATGTAATCTAGCCGCGCCGAATTTACATGTGCAAACAGTCGGCGGGGGAGAAGATGGTTTTGTATAAACAGGTGGCCCCAAGCTGATCCCATCTTACAGATCCGACACACGCGTCTGCCATATTGGGGGAAATATGATTGCGAGCTGTTCAAGGGCTTTCTCGTGGCTCTATGACTGGAGGAAAATGATCAGAATGAGTTTCCTTATATGGACAGAGGCGGCTGGCAATATTTCCGTTTACACTGAAACTTTCCATTGAATCATCAGAAGTTTTCTGAAGTTAGCATCAAAAATGTTATAAATAGTTCTTTGCGACTTTATTCAGCAGAAAGCAATATTTATTTTCCAGCCAGAACGCACTTTACGAAGACTTCTGCTGCCATATAAGACTTTTAACTAATGCTGCTCACAAAAATATATTTTAACAAAAGCTTAGGTGGGGGCAAGCCACTCCTAGTTGTAAAATTTATTTGAACAAAATGTGGAAATAAGTAAGCACATTATACCCAGAGATAAAACCTTGAGCATTTGCAGAAATTTACATACATATCGATATGTTAAAGCAAGCTGCAAAATATTCATAATGTAATTAAATTCATGAACGAAAGTGCACCAGTTCACCATTTGATTTTAATATGTTAATTTTTTAATGCGATTGCATAATCCAAAAGTTGAAGGAACTTGGCCGCGACTTCCGATCGATTTCACATATGTATGTATACCGCTTATCCGCCTTTGCTGACCAGCGATGAAACTGAAATGGCCGGAACCGTCCGGTTATTCAGGGCTCATTCCCTGGTGGAGTACAATGACTTTTTTCCGAGACGCTTCTCATCGTTAGTCGGGCTTTGAGTTTTTGGCGAGCACACGCGGCGTATGCTTAATGGCGTAACCTTCGGCCCAGAAATATTTACTTCAATTTAAGTCTCAATCGGACGAGCCGCGCCAGGTGACGATCGTAATGATGCCACGCAGATGGACCGCGTCCAATTGTGGTACCTGGTGGGTGTCGATCGCCGAGCTTAGGATTGTTTTTGTGATTTGAATCCATCTCTTTGTGGCGTTTTTTTTTTTCTGACTCTCGTTAGTATTATTGGCCTTATCCGAACTTGGAAATAATAAAAAAGCAGAGTTCAAGGTTGCAAATCTCGTAAAATCATCAAAATGATTATTGCAAGGCAGTAGAATTTACATCGGACTGGTGCTAATGAGTATATTTGTAGGAGGCAAGTAGTATTATCATCTGGGAAAAGCTGCAATTGCTTGGACTGCACCTCCCTGCAGTTGTGCAACCCAAGATGATTGATGCGTTGATTTCGCGATGCCGGAGTCTCAAAAGCCCTCGAAACCACAAAAGCAGCCAACACGTTGGATTGCAACACTTGAACACGGTTCGAAAATTAAAGAGCTAGAATATATAAAATGATACTTAATGTATGTATATATTATGGATATATATTCCAAGCCGTCGTATTTTAAAACTCTAATCTACACTATTCAATTAAATATAAGCTACTTTAGTATTTAAACAATTTTCGTTGTAGGTAATACAATTATAAGGGAATCTTACTAAACAGGTTAATGAAATTGACTAATATTCCACCTATATTAGTAAATACCTCAGTGTATGGCGGCAATTGTTATTTCTGCTGGTGCTTTTCTGATTTATTAAATAACGGTTAAGTCAAGCGGCATTTTCCGATTCTGCAAATCATTCTCGCCTGTACATTAACGTGGAATTCGCGCTCTGAGGCAATGCAATCGAATGTGTGAAATACCAAAGACAGGCAAGAATAACAAACCAATGCACTAGTCATTCTCCTTTCAACCTGCCCCCAATGAACCCGTGATTATAACTCAAACCCTTTAAGACCTGCCGATTCCGATTTATCTCATGTACACAATACATATATAGATATGTACGAATAGAAGATTTAAAACTTTAAAGCTTGAATTAACACGGCTTCCCATTCAAATTTGTCGACTGCTTTCCGAGCAAGTTCCGACCACATCAATCAGCGGCCAGCTCGATCACCCAAAATTCCACAAATCCAGAGAAGTCGCAAACTGCTGACGATTGCAAAGCTGATGAAGACGAAAAGCTGGAGATGGAGATGGGGTTTAGTACGCATATAAAAACAAGAGAGACATTAGAAATTGCGCAAGGCATTCGTGTTTGAACACTGATCGGCCATCGTGAAAATATATCAAGGTCAGCTAGTTGACACAGAAAACAAACGAATCAGCTAACTAACATTAATTGATGGATCTGTGCGTTCCAAGTCGGGCAGTTCGATAGCCTTCCAGCACGGGGGAATTATCTGCACTACGGATTTGCATAAGAAGAGGTATTAAATTTTAAACGAATTTAATTTAGCTACATATGTATTTATACATATATTATATGCATTTTATTTATTATTTTTGGTTGCTCAAACACGATTTCATTCACATGCTAGATATACCCCTAAAAATATTAATACGAGCCATTTATTCAATTCAGCTTGTGAGAAATCATCATTAATATTTATATTTCAGAATTTTCCATTTGTATTTCCAGTCAGTTTCTCAGAAAAAACAAAGTCATGTTTCGCGCCACTAAGTTTTGCAGCTACCAGCTTTTGTAAGGCTTCTTCAAAACGCACTAAGACCAGTCCGAAGTATTTGAAAAAATACTAATTAAAATACTAAACCAATGTCCTCTCTTATGAGGTTGAAACCATCTTTAAATTTTATACATATGCATAAACCCTCTTGAAATAAATTTTTAATTTTTTGAAAAATAAGTGGCAAAAAATAGCTGCTTAATTCTATAACGACTATGCATACACCAAACACCAAAATCGGATTAGTTGAAACGTGATATTAGCGTTATATAATGGCTCTTTTGGAACAAAACAGATTTTTTGTTCGCGAATATAAAAATTTAAAAAGATATAAATTATATGTTAAGCCTCTGGAATTAAATGAAGAAATATACACTAATTAAATAATCTGTGCGGCTTGCGGATAACTGTACCCTTTTGAATTTAGTGGGAAAACACAGCTGTTTAACCATTTATAGGCTAACCCCTTTTTAACCATCTGGTAACACCTGGTCGAGGAATGGAGCTAGGGATGTCGTGATATTAAAATAATATCGTATCGATTATATTTTTTTTATCAAAACAAAATTATGATAATATTTAAAATATCACAAAAAAATATTGATGTATTTGATATCTTTTTTTCAAATACAATTCTTTTTCCCCACTGTAAAAATATAAAAGTTTCTTATTAACTTAATTTTCATATTTTCATTTAAACTTAATATATCATAGCTTAAATTCATGGATTTCTAATACAGATCATAATAATAATAAGGATAATAATACAGATAATAATACATTTTCAGTGAAATTTTGAACTTTCTGAAATCCGAACATACGCACACATACATACATATGCCATATGTACATATGTACCTTCTTTTTCGCACATTTTACGAAAACATGGTAATGTTTATTTTTAAGGTGCGAGGACATGTTTGAAGTGTTTCCACTGGTTTTTATAATTCTTTTGCATAGTTTGCATTTTACAGTCCTGCTTTTATACCCGTTACTCGTTTGTCGATTCATGTTGCCACGCCCACTCTAATGCCCACAAACCGCCCAAAGCTGCCACGCCCACAATTTTGAAAAATGTTTTGATATTTTTTCATTTTTGTATTGGTCTTGTAAATTTCTATCAGTTTGCCAAAAAACTTTTTGCCACGCCCACTCTAACGCCCACAAGCCGCCAAAAACTATCAGGGTTAAAGAATCTCCTTCGCACTACTACTAGCTGAGTAACGGGTATCAGATAGTCGGGGAACTCGACTATAGCGTTCTCTCTGTCACGATATAAATATATCATTTTCAGAAAAAAATATCGATATATTGATATTCTGATATATAATGAACAACCCTAAATGGAGCCCAAAGTGACGATCCACAGATATTATAGCCGGAAAGCGAAATATGAAGGATCCTTGGAAGCGGATTTGGAACTGTGCATCAAGCACTGCGGCGGCGACGTGGTTCGCATAGAACTGGTGAACCAGCTGCATGGAATGCAACTGCAGCGCAAGCTGCGTCAAATGCTACTGCTTGGGTTCCTAGCTATCGCATACTTTGTCGGGATCTGCGGATTTGATAACAGGAATATTAGTTTCCTGCACCCGCGCATCCTGTACCCACTAGCACTATGTGCTTCCGTAGCCAACCTGCTAATCCGTTCCACTCTGAACCTGGTGCAGGCAGAGCGGTTGTTCTATAGCTGGGACATGGCACTTCAAATGGAGACGGTTCGCTCCTTCGGCAGGAAATCGGTCCTCTGCGTCCAGCGGGGACACATCGAGAACATAGTGCTAAACGAAGTCATTGAAAATGTAGGAACTACTGCTTTTTTATATCGGCTTTATTTTTTAAAAGACACAGCTATTTAGGGTGTCTTCAATTGCTAATGTTTTGTTCACTTTGTTTCTCTTTTAGCTGGACGTAAAGTACATCCTAATATTACGTACAAAAGGAAGTCAATTCATTAAGCGGCCTATAATACCCCTATTCAATGTAAGTTCACTTTCGCTCTTGTAGACTTACATATTTATCCAATGATTAAACTCCTTATTTCCAGAGTCAATCCCCCCCATTTGAGTGCATGCTGCACGCATGTGGCGTGCTGCATAGATATTGGCTGAACAGCACCAAAGACCGATCAGAGCAGTCCTACATCAAGGACAAGCAGTCCTTAGTGAATTCGTAGTCCTTGACAATATCGCTGAACTGTTATTTAAAGTATTTAATTAATATGGAGACTTAATAACAATGTAAGAAACTTACCTGTACCGCGGATGTTGTGTTTTCATCTTCTGCAGGGAGTGGAGGTAATTGTGGAACCTTCAACTCTGATTTGACTATATTAAAATCAGCACGGACCTATGAGAGATTATATGTAAAAGTGAATAAAGCAAATTTGCGATTTTACAATTGCTCACCAAATTGTTCAGTTCTGATCTAAATTTTTTCTTCAGTACTTGGCGGTAGGTTTTTAGGTACGTGTCTTTGTTGCTATTTAGTTCCTTCTGGATATTTTGCAGGTCGATCAACTGCTGCAGCGAAAAGTCTACAAATAATTATTAGTGTTCGTGTGTTACTATTAACAATAAAGAATATTTTTTTTGCGCTTACTTTCCATGGCGTCTATATTTTGTTTTGAAAATGGGGCAGTGTTGAAAAGCGACCAAGGTGTTGACAGTAAGTATATGATAAGTGTTACAATTTATTCGCACGCCTGTTTCGCATTAAAACGGCTCTTAATAGCCAATTTGTATAGATTTTTCTTTCTTGTTTCTAAATAACTGTTTATAAATAAATTTATATTTATACCAAAGGGTATTGTATATAGAACGATATATTAATTTTTCTAATTTTTCACTGTGTATCGGTTCTATGCCAGTGCTGCGAAGCGTCCCACTTCACAGCCCTGCCCGCCTGACGTAATTGGCAGAAACGTCGTGTTTTTGTTTATGTGAGACCCCGGACCCCGCCCCTCATAAAGTGAGTGGCCATCTGCTTCTCCAATGACCACCTCTAGTTGCGGAAATTAGTATCTCCTTATCAGAATCCTTCCCGGGCCCCGTTGGAATTCATCTGTTGCCGACCACAGAACACTGAGGCATTTCTCCAAAAGTGTGTTTCCATCAGCGGAGCAGTTCCGAAAACAGTCATTCGGGTGTGCTGCCCATATGGACATGAAGCTCTAATCCAGTTTTCTGTTTCCGACTGCAGTTCCCCGTTTCTCCGGTAACACACAAAATGAATCGGTCCGAACCGATTCCCATACGTCGGGACCGCTCTTTTGACAGTGTGATCAACCGCCTGCTCCGGATGAGGTCCCAGAACCATGAAAGCTTTCGCGCTGCCATGTACAATTTCCTGATCGCCGCAGGAGTGGCGGCATTTGTGGCTGTGTGCTTCATTCTTGGGCCATTCGTCCGTCCATTGCTATGGGCTTTCCTCATGGGCGCGGTGCTTTTCCCATTCAAGCGACGTTTGGCGGAGAGCGTAAACAGTTGGTTTCAGCGCTTGGAGGTGCGCGACTCCAATGTACTCGTCTCGATCTGCCTATCGCCGCTGGAAGCCACAGAGCATTGTGGGCGGCTGCTGATCGGGTGGCTCTGCGAGCACTGGCAACTCCTTCTGGCCGGATGCGGAGTGGCCGGGTGCATTAAGCTGCTGGTTCTATATGCTCCGAAGGGTTTTCTGTTGGCCCTCTGGCATTGGATCACCTTTTCCCATGGCTTGTTCGTCCAAATTATTGGATTTCTCAACGTATACGTGGTAAGTACCTTGTCCATTTATCTATGGTGAATCATCAAAAAATTCGTAGAAAACCAGTTAATACATAAACGAACGAAATAACACAACTTTTTAAACTGATTTGCTCCTTAGCTAATTTCCTTGATTGTGGTCTATTTGAGCTGCGTCCACTTCTTCTGGAAGCCAGAGAACAGTGCCCACTTTGTGGTCGCCGGACAGTCCATGTGGATAGCTGTGGCAGGCTATCTAAGTAGCTTTCTTGGCGCCCTTCAGGTGCCGGTATTTCTACTGGTTATGGCCTATGTAACAGCATCTACGGCATATCATCTGCAAACTCTTGATGATTCCGGCTCCTATCTCCACCGCCTACAGAAGTTGTTCGACAAGAATGATTTTGAACGGTCGTTAAGCAATTTTAGCATTTGTGGGAGGCCAGGCAATGAACCCCTGAGTCCGGGCCTGCAGTCGGATGTGGAGGACATATCGTTAAGTGACACTGTCGACTCGACGGACACTTTTGATGTCAAGCCCGGAACGGAGACTCCCAGTCACCAGAGCGATACGTTCTTTAAGCTCCTGTTTTATGCCTGTCTGGGTACCTTCCTCTATCGCAACGTGTGGATGTTTATCCTAGCGGCAATCCCAGTATTACTGCATCTTATTTACACTATAGGAGCGTATACGGGTATTACCCAGTTTGCTTGCAACAAAATCAGCGAAGTGTACGCAGCGCTGCGGGTGAGTTTTACTGAAAATTCTTAAATCATAAATTTTTAATTTTCATTAGCATTGCAGTACTGGGCAATCGAACACCATTCTGCGGTATTGCCACTATGTCTGCCTGGTGTCCTGGAACTCAACTATAAAATCAACACTATTGTGCGGGACTCACTAAAGGCATCCGTTGAATCAGTTACCTCCATCCTAATGATCATCCTCATGCTTCTCATCATCGTGTTTCTAAGCGTGTTCTTCTGCGTGAACATTTACTCGGAGACGATTGAGGTGGCTTACTTGGGCAAGGATTTAATTAACAAGACGATCACAGATCGGCCTGAGCTAATTGACATCTTGCCTGCCAACATGCAATCGTCCATCGAGGATGCTCTAGATAACGCACACCATTATGGTCGGCGTAAGATTGAAACCTACATAGACGACTGGCTGGCAGACGCCGATAAGGTGCACGCCACCAAGTTGAAGGAGCAGATCCTCGAAGTGTGGGACCGGCTTATCCAGTATTGGATCGATTTCAATAAGGCCGGTTCATCGTACGGACCACGTGTGCCAACGGATGCGCTGAAAAGCACATTTGGCGAAATCGTCGACAATCCAGGTAAGCCCATGTTCCCATCTCTATGGCTTCTTTCGATTTTCTTTTTTCCCGTTTTACTAATAAATTCGTTGAGATTATTTTCGGGGTTTTCGCATGGGTTTCCGGTCTTTCGTTAAGTTTTTGCTCCCTTCATCCATCTCGTAACACTCGTTTGCGTCTACGAAATAACTCATACTGTGTGCATCTGCTAACCGACGGCTGTTTATTTAACCAAGGACATTTTAAAGAGCTAGTTTTAGTGGCAAAACAGGGCATTATCGGCTGGGCGCAGAGCAATACGCAGACGATCCTTGAGGTAGCAGAGTCGTTGTGGCACATCATCCGGACCAACATGTCTATGATAATGGGCGTGACCGGGGAGATTCTATCACTTGTGCTTTCGGGTGGACAAGCGTGCATTGAGTTCATTTTAGATATGGTGAGTGTAAATAAATAACAATTGAATACATTAAAGTACATTAGAATAGTAATGTTTTATTATTAATACCAACTAACGAGATAATCTCACCTCCTTCAGATTGTATTCTTTACTGCCCTGTTCTACCTGCTGTCGAGCAGCCAGGAAAAGTACGCGCCCCTACAGATCACCAAGTACCTGGGCTATTCCAGTTCGGGTATCAAAATCGCCGATGCCCTGGAGAACTCTATTACCGTAGTCCTAGTCTCAATGTTCAGGTGCTCTACTTTTACGGGCTTGTTCACCTGGTTGGTCCATACCGTTTTTGGGGCCCGGATAGTGTTCCTGCCGTCCGCCTTGGCAGCTATGTTGGCTGCTGCACCATTCTTAGGCAGCTACTGGTGTGCGGTGCCAGCCTTTTTAGAGCTTTGGCTGGCTCAGGACCGCTTCTATGCAGGACTTATATTGTTCCTGCTTCAGTTCTTCGTGCCATCATCTTTTGAAACTGCTATATACGCGGACCTCAAAGGGTAAGTACTTTTTTAGATGAAAGTAATTCATTTTCTCCCGTCATCATTTTGCTGACATTTCAGTGGTGGTCATCCCTACCTCAACGGCCTGGCCATAGCAGGCGGAATGTATTGGATCGGCTGGCAAGGAGCTATTTTTGGACCCCTGATGCTTTGCTTCTTCATCGGTCTGTTCGAGGTGGCCACTCTAGCCATGCGCAGTCATCAAGAGCCCAGGTAACAGAATTTTTAAGTCAAATTTTATAAATTGGTTTGATTCAGACTTTTTGGGCAGGGATTAAAGTGAGTGATTTTGCGGTATGCTTAGATAAGTTTGAAACTTTCTTTATACTTTTGCAGAGGGTATATTGACTTTTGTCAAAAATTTGCAAAGTTACCATGTCCGTCCGTCCGTTTCTACGTTAGTAGTTTCTCTGAAACTGTTTCAAAGTTATCTTTCTATTGCAGGAGTGGTCCGAATCGAACGACTATATTATAAAGCTGCCATAGGAACAGTCGGTGCCATGGAAAATAAATCTTATTCTCGTTTTGTTCGTGCACAAGTTAATATCCCCGTTACTCATTAAAAAAAAATGTAACAGGCAGAAGGAACCGTTTCCGACCACATAAAGTAATATATTCTTGATCATATGTCTTGAGACGCATTGATATTTATTCACATATTTCACTAGCTGAGTAACGGGTATCAGATAGTCGGGGAACTCGACTATAGCGTTCTCTTTTGTTTTTTTGTAAATTATTACTGCAAGGATATATAAGCTCCTGCTTAAGGAAGCTGGCTTCGTTTCTTTACATATCTTTTTAATGTCAATCCTCTACTGAATTTCAGGAATAGTACGGATGAGGAGCGGACCACGTGAGTTGGCTTGGGCCAGAAACTACGAATTTCCTTTAAATACTCGAACTGCGAACTAATATAAGCTGTGTGGCCAAATACCTGACAATCAAAATGAGATTGGCCCGAATATTGTACCCTAGATTTATGCTGGAGTTTCCTTGATTAATCTCCTTAATCTTTAAACTTACCGCTTTGCGACATTTGGTTTTTATTAGTACTAAACTTTTTATGTATTGAATATTCCGTCTATCCAGCAAGCGCTCCCTAATATCTCTTCTATCGATCTTATTGTTCTTACATACAAAATGTACCTCGAATTGTTTGTAGTCGTGTAACATTCCCAAAGCCTTTAAGTACCGATACCGTGCTCGCTACTAATTGCTTACTGTACAATTGTGATTTGTTTAATCTTAGATACAAAAGTGCTGCAAATATATTTCTGTACTAAAACACCTCTGCTGAATACAAGCTTTTCTGAATTTAAAAGTTGTTTTCCAGGTCGAACGCTCAAAGGGTCAACGACAGCTCAATAAAAACGAACGATAATACAGATGGAAAGTCTGCCGAAGGGGGAAAACCTGTTGAGCTGAAAATCGTAACGAAAACCAAGACATTTCAACTGTTGAATACCAAAGAAAACCAGTAAAGAATTTGGATATAAATAATTTAGGATAACAACATTTTATGTGTGTGTAATGACGAAAATACAAATAAGAGTAATTACGATAATTAAAAGTTTGGAATAACTTTTACAAAATAAATTGTTGCTTGTCAATTCGACACAAAGTAATGTAATGCAAAAAAATATACTGCCTACAATATGTCGTTTAGCTCGTGTACTGATTCTTGAAGGTAAACTCAGGGTGCCTTTCCACTCTGTAAACGAAATGAAAATAGTTATAAAATAGAGAGATTTAAGTTAAGACATATTTTCATACCCGTGGAAGAATGCAAAGTCACAAATTCTAATATTCTTGTCCAGGCTTGACAACTTGGCCACCTCCTCGGCAGTCAATTCGAAGTCGAAGAGATTTAGATTCTGCTTAAGGCGAGCGGGATTCGTGCTCTTGGGAATGGCGGACACGCCAGTGTCGATAATCCAGCGGAGCAGGACCTGCGCTGGCGTCTTGCCATGGGTTGCGGCAATTTCCTTCACCTCAGGGATGTCCATCAGGTCAGGCAGATCCCTCACGATACCCTTGTCAGCATTAAACTTGGCGATCCCTTTGGATCCCAGCGGGGAGTAGGCAGTTACGGTTACGTTTTCGGACTTGCAGAAGTCGACCAGATCTCGCTGCTGTAAATAAACGTGGTGCTCGATTTGGTTGTTGGCCGGCCGGATCTTGCAGTTCTTCAACAGACGGGCCACCTGATCCTTGCTAAAGTTGGATACCCCAATGGACTTGGTGAGACCCTTCTCCACCAGGGCCTCCATAGCAACCCAGGTGGCAGCGTGGTCCGTGGTAACGTCGACCTCCATCAGGCCATCCTTGTCAAGCTGAAAGTTTATGCTCGAGATGTAAATACGACTTGGAAGTAAATTCCGCAGCACAGCTACCTTAAAGCTTCCGTCCTCGTTGATATTAATGGTGAAGGGGGTGTGCACCAAATATAAGTCCACATAATCGAGTTGTAAATCTTCCAGCGACTTTTTGATTGTTGGCTCTACTTCATGGGGGCGATTGGCTAAAACAAGGATTAAATGTTAATATTATTTTGCAATAACTAGACAATGAAAGCATTCACACCTCCATCAAAATTATATACAAAATAATCATCAGTATATAAAAATTAATAAGGTTCATCCATCATATCAAAGATTCACATAGTGTTAATAAGAATATTTTAAAATTGAAAATATGAACGTTGAACCAACGTGTTTTGGAAAAATGTTAATCGTCTTATCTTATCAGATACATTTCTAGAACATTGGTAACTATGGTGAAATGTTTTTGTGGCAGTCTATGACTCTGTGTTTTTGAATTATTATTTGCTTCTACAAGATAGGAGTTAATAATACATATATGTATATTTTAGATTTTGAATGGACTTGGATCCAACTTTTAAATGTAAATGTATGTTACTTACAAATGGGTGGCAACTTGGTCACAATGAACAGCTCCTCCCGCTTGACTTTTCCGGCGTCCAGCCAACGCTTGAGAACTCTTCCGATGGCTTTCTCATTGCCGTAAACTGGTGCCGTGTCTATGTGGCGATAGCCAGCTTCCAAAGCCGCGTCGATGGCGGTTTCAATTTCCTCATCAGATGCCTGCAGTGTAATGATCAAAATGTGGTTTAGTGGTTTTGAATATATATTGGTGATAGTATTTGTATTATCTATACTGTGTTTTTATTCTCCGGTAACCAGTGAAAGTCCAGCCCACTAGGGCATATATGTACATCTGAATGGAGGTTTATTGTTTGTCTTTGAAAACCGGTCTAAAGTCCCCAGCACCAACCAATTTGTTGATTGCATCGGAATTTTCAAGAGATTTAAATGACGTGTCAGCGATTTGTCGAGTCGTTAATCAGTTGAAACAATAGCGTTAAGATTTAAATATCCACTATCCAATAACCACTTACAAATGATTTTTCAAATTACAGAATACAAAATCGTGATAATAACTACCTGCCAGGTGCCGATGCCAATCACGGGCATCTTCTCTCCATTGTTGAACGTTAAGAACTTGGTGCTGACCATTTCGTATTGATCTTTAATAACTTCTACAATCAAGCAGACTTGGGTAATATATTAAATGGAAAAGCTGCTGCACAACCTGTTGCTTCGAGGATAGGACTGAAATTAAACGAGAAGCTACGACCCAATTACCGGCCCCCTTATCATCGCCAATCCAATGAGATTTTGCCCTATTCAAAGCGCGGTCTTACTAGTCGATATTTTTTTTACAAAACAATCGAATTAAAAATTAAGTTTATTTCTCTTATATTGTTCAAAGCTAGTTCAATATAGTTTAAATTAAGATCTACACACATTCTGACAAAAATATGCACAATAAAAACGATATTGATATGGATAAAAACTTATTTATTTGGTTTAACTTATATTGAAATAAGTTCATCCATCGCATTGAATTTTAGTTCGATTTAATTTTATAACATTAGAACAATAGAACCAAATACTGTCCAAACGTGCATAAGAAAAATACAATTCCGTTTAGTTTTTAACAAATTTAAGCTTATAAAGAAAATCTAATCCACCACGATGGAGAAGTTGGTGAATGTGAATTCTGTAAGTTCAACAGTCTCACTGAAAATGCATTTGTCGATTCGACTGGTGGGGCTGCCGGTGTGCTTTAGCCAGAGGCGCCTGTAAAAGAATCACTGGATAATCAAACTTTAAATAGAAAAAATCACTCACATGGACTCAAAGGAATGTCGATGTGCTTGAATCTCGCCCTTCACCGTATTCTCGTTGGTGTTTTTGCACCAACCCCGGACTCCAAGTTTTTGAGCTCTTCGCAAGGTGTACTACCACATTGGAATTGGATTATGAATGGAAGATTACATATACATATACCTTGTTAATATAAGGAGTGTGATGATCCAAGCAAGTTCTTACCATTCGAAATGAAACGCCTGTGGGTGCAAGATCACTATTATTATGACTACCCGACTTGTGGATATCCTACCTTGCACAATCCCGAACACTTCGAATTCGCAGCTAAGGACCGGCTCATCGCTTCTATCCGATGTTACTCTTTTTTGGAACTCTGTGTGCGAAATTCTTTTGGGATCATCGCTGTTTTTTTGGGATGGTGCACCTTTATCGGATGAAGAAGGAGGAAGGGTTACCCGCCTACGTCTACCCTCAGTCTGTGTTTCATTGGAGGTCATTTTACAAATCGTATATATAACATATTTGGAGCGGTAAGCTGTCAAAACCCGATAAGTCGATAGGCACTAGGTGATTTGTGGTTTTGTATGGGTCACCCTGAATTTTAACGGTTTTATAAATAGTAAATTTTAGTAAAATTACTAGAATCAAAAAAGAATTAAAAGTTTCTTTAATACTATCAACAAATGAATCCTTTAGCAATTTGTTGAAAATTTCAAAAGCGATCTTTGAGCGGTTTATTTTAGATCTAGCTTTTTTAATTAGCCTTTTTATAATCGTAGATCGACCTGATAAGTATAGTCTGGGCTATCGGGGCATCTAAGAGTCACCCTGTGCTCAAGGCGGTTCGTTGGAACCAGTTCCGACCTGGCTTTGAACAAAACAAAATCATCCAGACAAAATAGTGAAGAACAAATATTACGCAGATACTACTTCATCGCACTATGCATACCCTGTACGCGCTTCTGAAGAACAAGCTGAGCGATGTGCATCCCCTACACAACATTGATATGACGCGGGATGTGGCCTACTTGAAGGCGGTGGTGACCAAGGAGATGCAGTTGCAATTCGACGCCAGCGAGTTGGGTGAGTGACCCTCCGATTCAGGCTGTTGTCCATTGTCTCTATTGTGTCAAGTCATCTGCTGCGCACTTGCAGAGATCATCCACCATGGACGCGTGCTAGAGGACGCGGACACCCTCAACCGAATGCTGCAGCCCAACTCCGTGATCCACTGCTTTCAGAAAATTAAACGTTACTCGCCGTACGTGCCGCCAGCCGCGACAGAGATCAACACCAAACACATCCAGGAGCTGTTTTCGTTGACCTCACACCTGCAAATCAGCGTTACCTCGCGGTTCAATATTCTGCAGAAGATACTCGCCGAGTATCCGGAATTCCGGAGAAATCTAGGTGCGCAGGCTCTTATCCGCGACTCCGTACTGTTCAACATGCTGCACGAGCCGGAGGTGGTCCAGAACCTGGTTAAAGATTATCCCCTCATCTGCGAGGCGGCTCCTTTCATTGTGGACACAATTCGCAAGGAGCTAGCCAGGAATAGCTCGGCAACGCAGTGTAACTAAATCCCCATTTTTACTTATTTTGTATATCTTATACAGCGTTTCTTCCCTTTTAGTCCAAGAGCAGGCTGCCTCGGAGTCCACCACTTCGTCAGAGGAGGAAAACTCCCTGGGAGCAGGCAGCAGCAGCAGTGGTGGAAGCAGCAGCACAGCCGTGGCAGCTGCCGCAGCCGCCAATCGGCGTGATGAGATGGCTAACATCCGTCAGATTAGCCGCCAGCAACTAGCTAACGCTTTGGCCAACGTGACCTCGTTTAATTCTCTGTCGAATATTGCACAGAGAAACGCGGACGAGGCCCTGCAGGGTGATGAAAGACCAAGAACCACCTCGGCTCCATTAGCAGGCGTTGGAGCAGCGGGAACCGCCGCAGGAAGCAGCAGTGGAGCGGTTAGCAGCGGCTCCATATCTTCAGAGTTGTTCCGCAACGAGCTGGCCCGCGCTTTTCAGTCCCTGGCGCAGAATCAACCTGCGCCAGTGGAGAACATGGAGGTGGAATCCGGAGGAGGACCGGTCCCAGAGCTAGTGGCCACAGCACCAGTTGATGATGTAGATGACGATGACGATGGTGTTGACGACAGCGATGTCCTGCCACGCTGCTATCGCCGTCATCGGTTCACTGAACAACTGCGTACCATGGCCGCCATGGGCTTTATTAATCACACCCAGAACGTTAATTATCTAGAACTTTCCGATGGGAATGTGGAACACGCTATTAATCTGCTTATGTTGGGCATGAATTAATAGGGATCGGTATTGACTAAATAGCCAACTTAATGTGCTTACTTTACGGACTTATATTTATTCTGCTGCTGAGGATTCTGAAGCATTAAACTCCCAACTTAAGCAAGGAATATCTCGCGAGAACTTGAAATAATTAAATATACATTTAGAGGAGTCATCTTGGTAAGCTGATTGGGTGGGGACTGGGGAGTTTGGGCATGGGGGTGAAAGCTGGCCGTACAAAAGGATTCCACTAAATTATACTAGTTGATTAGATAGTCCAGTGCCTTGTCCTTATTATTATTGAACTTGAGAAGCGCCGCCGAGATTTTCGATTCATCAAACCCGAGGTCCAGAAGTTCTCCCAGTGGAATAAGGTGTTCGATAATCTGAAAAAAGTCAAATTTCAGACTTAAGGCTTTTGCAAGTGTCCGAAAAGGCGTTACCTTTTTATCATCGATACCGCACAGGCTAACCACCTTTGCCACCCGTTCCAGAGGGAAACCCATAGTACTAATACGTTGAGCCAACTTCTGTGCCGGACCAGCCAGCTCCCTAAAGGAGTTTCTGTCCACCACCAACTCCACCGTTGGCTGCTGCTCCGCGTTGTGACTGTGCAGGCGGGTGCGACGCTTCTCCGCCTGCTGCAGCTCTGTCTTCAGTTCCCTCAGGATGTCAGGCACACTCCTTGACTTCATGGCCACCTCGTCCTCCGACTGGCTGAGCGCAAGCATGGAGGAAGGCGCTGGAGGAGCCCTAAAATGGTTGGGAGTCACAAATCCATTGACTTGGTAGTTGCTAAACTGTTGGTAAGAATGCTGCTGCGGGGAGTAGAAGGGCTGGTGGCTATAGCCCTGCATGTGGTACACCTGCAAAAATAATAAATAGCAGAACGTCTGTAGAAATATTTGCTATATTTTAAGTGAAATATTGGGAATGGGATTAATATTTAAAAAGTTCAAATTATGTTTTACTACTCTGTAGTACTATTTGAATCAAGAAATAGCCCCACCACCGAATTTTGATGAACTATTTATGATAAGGAATCTATCTGAAAAGTGCTAAAAAATCAACCCAATTAAATGGTATACTTCGCGTGAACGAACAATATCCGCTTTTATTACAATTAAATGAGTAATGTGGTTCCGATAATAAGAGTACAGGGATAGTACGAAATTCCATTTCCAATAGAAACAAGATAATATTAGTGCTCTTTAACTGTGTCCCACCTGGAAGTGTTCCGGTTTATGCAGCGGCTGCTTGCCGGAAGCGCTGTACATGGGCGTTGGGTATAGAGCCGTGGCTGGAATGCTTGGCTCGCTCTTGTCCTCATTATCATCACAGTGAACATGGAAATTGACGCTGTCAAGCGTCGCTTTGGTCTCCGCCAGTGTAGTCATTGCTAGCTCTACCGAAGCTGGCACTTCCTTGCTGGATGGCTGCTCCTTGGAAAGATCTTCATGCTGATGATCCTGCTGCTGATGCTCCTCTTGCTGCTGCTGTTGATCTCTGCGCTTCTCCAGCTGTGTCTGGTGCAGCACCTGAGCTAGTATGTCCAGATCGTTAATGGTCTTCAGCTCGATATTGTCGAAAGGTGTGGAGTTCATATTGTATTCAAAGTCAGCGTAGTTTAGGGAGCTATTCCGCTTGTGAAGCGTCTGCGGACTGACCACTGGAGTGGTGCTCAAGATGGTGGGCTGCAAGATATTGTGAAAATTGCACACACTTATTGACTTTGGTTCGTCGGAAGAGTCGCGTGCCTCAGCGGTGATTGGAGGTGGCTGCAGTTCCTCTTCCCTCCGTTCAGGCTCGTCCGTCTTATGCTCCTCCTCGTCCTCATCCGATGACAAATCGTCCGCATTAGGATAATCAACTGCTCCTAGCATCTCCTTCTGCCTCGCCTCCAGCGCCCGTTGGCGTTCCTCCTTGCGGCGCTCCTGGCGACTGGCTCGCTCCTCGCGCTGCTGGCGACGTAGCTGGCGCCATCGTTGTGCCTGACTCACCACAGCCCGCTCCAGCTGACAGTCATACTGGTAATCCGGATGATCCGTGTAGAAACCTACTCGGAATTGCGACAGCCGATTGAGGGTCGCCTGCGGCAGGTGGAATACGGCAGGCGGTGGTTTGTAGCGCTCGACTATCTTAACCGGGACATCTTCCATGTTACGCTAGCGCATTCACCACGAATTTTGTTAATTAAGATGCTACTACGCGTTTTTTCTCTCTGTCCTCTTTTGTTGTTCGCCGAGCAGCAGCGATAGGCGACTGGCTTGTCATCGGTTACTGCTGATTCGCTAATTTCTACCAATGTTGGTTATCGCTTTTTTAAGGTTCTCAATTAATTAGGTGTATTCTGGTTTGGTTGCGAGTCGGCCACCAGCTGATTTTAAATCTTATGAATAAATAATTTGCGTAAATAAAAAGCGGAATATATTCATAATTTGTATAGATTATGTTATACAACATAACAAATTAAAAATAAAAATTTGAATACAATTAGCCACGATAAATACGTTTATTGTTACCAAGGGTGTATGAATTTATTAAATGCATGGGGAGTAGTTTCTTATGAAATGATTTAGAAAACATAATTTGCAATATTGCAGGGTATTCAAATCATGCATACATTAAAGACCAGCAACCATGCTATCGATAGTGGAGGCCAGGCATGGTTCATCGCTAATATTCAAGGCAATGTAAACAAAACAAACCGAGAAATGGACGATGTCGAGGATCTGCGGATAAACCAGCAGCAGCTTATGAACGAGATCTCTGCCCTATTGCAAAGCACGTCGGAACGGAGCGACGCCAACGCATTGCAGTTGAATCAGGAGCTCCAACGCCGGCTCATGCAGGTCCGGACTAAAATCCTGGCCATGTTGCAAGTAGTTAGGACCCGCTTCTCTCGGAACGAGGATATCCTGGTGCGCCGGCTTAGACCTCGCTCCCATTTCGGCCCGGATTCTCTCAATCTTAGCGGTGCGATCCTGCGGAAGGGCACGTTTCGCTTCAAGGGCAACCTTTTTTTCCGAGACATCGACGGCCGAAGCTGCCCTAACAACGAGGACTACGAGGCGCGCTGCCACACGGAGATGTTTCCCACCGACTTTGACATGCACTCCAGACACGTGTGGACATTGCTGGACAAAAAGAATGTGATAATGGGGATAAAACAACAGGTGAGGATAGTATGGTTGTGGGTCTAAAATATGGACAAGTCATCTCTGCTATGAGGAGAAATTTAAATTATCACTGAGGTGTCGGCCTTTAGCCGACTTAGGTGTCGAAGTACCCTTCATTTATGAATATAGTCATACAAGCCATATAATGAGGGATAAATTTAATGGTTAATAAATGGGAATGTTAATAAACTGTAAAGTTCATAACTCAATGCATTTAAGAATTGTTTACCAATGAACTCAGATTGCTTGCCAAATAACCATTTATAACTATTAAAAGTTAAAAAGCAAATAATAATATTCTGTGTTAATAAAAACTCAATTCTCAGTTAATTGACCATAGGGCCCACAATACAAATGCGTTGCCCAGTGGAAGCCTTAAGCGTAAGCCAACGGATCGGCACTTAAACACCCTGGTAAGTCTGTTGGCGTCTGCGGACAGTAGCTTCAGCATCGACTGGAACCAGATCAGCACTCTGGACTTGGAATATCGGCACTCTCCGTATAGTTGTGAGGCAATGTGGCGGGTGTACTTATCCCCTGATCTCAGGCGAGACGATTGGTCACCCGAGGAGGACGAAACCCTGTTGGCGGTGGCAACTGCGAATAGGATGCAAAACTGGGAGTTGACAGCCGCGTCGCTAGAACGACGTTCCGACTACCAGTGCTTCGTTCGCTTTCATACCGCCTTGCGTTATCTGATGGAGCCAAAGACCAGCTGTCGCTGGAGCGATGAGGATAACGACAGACTAAGGGAGATCGTTGATAGAAATACGGCAAACGGGGTAATTAACTGGAAGAAAGTCGTGGAGTACTTTCCGGACAAGTCTAAGTCAACGCTGATTGGTCGTTATTACTACGTGTTGCATCCTCGCATCAGTCACGGTGGGTACCAAATTTATATTATCACTTTTGATTGTTCTTTATTTTATTTAAAATCCAACTTATATTATTGCAGAAGCCTTCACTACCAAAGAGGACATGATGCTGTTCGCCGCCGTTGAAGAGTACAATGGGAAGTTTCACTGCTTTCCGCGATCTCTTTTCCCAAACCGGTCGTTAACACAGCTCCGAACTCGCTACCACAATGTACTAGCACAGCGCAACAAGACAGACTCCTGGTCCGTACAGGACGACACCCAACTAATGAGCTTCGTAACGCAATACGGGGCATCCCAGTGGCTGAACTGTGCCACATTCTTGGGCAATCACACACGGACCAGCTGTCGAACCCGCTTCCTAGTCATCAAGAAATTCCTTGAACAAAATCCCAATGCAAAAGTGGAAGACTTGCCACGCCGCCGATCGAAGAAGGTGTCATTGGTCAACTCTGAAAACTGGGCGCAGCGTTTGCAAGAGTGGCAAGAGAACCCAGAGTCGTTAGTTAAAGCTGAAAGCACTAAAAGAACTCGGATGCGAGGACCCAGATCAAAGAAGGCTAAGATTGAGCGAGAGAGTTCATCAAAACTTATGAAAGTGGATTTAGAGTTGTGCGAGTTCTTTAAGTATAGTTACAATCTACCGGTTGCGACTGCAAAAACATTTCCAGTTCCATATGACCTTTTTAACATTGCGTATGTGGTCAGAGCTCTTGCATATAAGCCACCAATTCGTCCCTCGCTCTTACAAAACATATTTTTGCCAAATGAACTGCTTAAGTGTTACAATAGCATGATCCGGAACCTTCCGGACGAGAAAGGTGATTTGAAGAGCCCACTTTTGCCACCCAACTGGTCAACGATGATGGGATTTCGGGCTTTGTGCATTCTTTCTGGAGATTGTCGCAAGAAAGGTACGGAAGTACGGGGCTTCGAATATAATGAATCTGCACCACCCATCCAGCTTTTCCGCAAGAGGTTGCGAGCTCTGTTCTATCGTACCACTCTTCTCAGCCGCTTGGAATCGCAACTCTTTACGGACCTACCCTCAGCATTAGTGTCTCTGCCACGACCCAATCCCAATTTAGCAAAACTGGGTACACATGTTGTCTTAATCGATCCCGAACCGGAACAACAGAATGATCTAAAATCTGAGCCGCTTAGCGAAGATGAAGTGATTAATACAGTCAAGCAGGAAGTGGAAATGGAATATATAGTTCCATAGGAATTATAAATAAAAATACATATTGAAATATTTAAGCTTTAAAAGTTTATATTTTTTTACTTTATATCGCGTTATATAATAATTCATTACAATGGCTAACAAATAATTTATAAACTTGTAGGTACTTTCAACGTATTTCACATACAACAAAATCAAATGCCGGACCGATGTGCATTAGGGTGGCTCATTTTTCTGAATGTAGTTTAAAAATTTTGCTTTTTTTTGGTTGCCGTTTAAGAATTCTTTCAAAATGTAACCTTTATCCTGGATGTTTATATAGAGCAGAATTGTCAAAACCTTATTTTCAATATAAAAAGAACCGATCCATCCTATTGTACATGCGGCCCCAATGCATTACAAAGCATTTTTATGTTAGCACTAGCAGCTTGAGGACTATTTTGTTCGAATCCCAGAGGAGGCGCTCATTGGAAGTTACTGAAATCCGTCTTCAGCTTAATCGTGGGCTTCTGCGGCTTGGCCAGCAGGTTCCTTTGCGCCTCGCTTGCCTTTTGGGCAATGTTAATCGACTGTTGCTGGCTGCGAATGGCCGCTTCTAGTTTTTGTCGCAGTTCCGGGGTTTGACCCATTAGGGCTTTGAATTCCTGCGGATATTTGGGACCGATCTTCAGTAGCCACTGCAGCGCCTGGTCGTGGAGCTGCCGTTGGTATTTTGGCAGCGTCCGGAGTCGACTAGGTTCCGCAAGGAATCCAATAAGCACAGGGACCAATAAAGTCAGCATTTGAATATCTGTGAAGTGTTGACAGGGAAACAATTAATATTTTAAACTTAAGTTGACATGCTTGCTAAACAGAACACCCATTCAAGAGATAGACAAGTCGTGTCATCCCATACGTTTACTTCATACGTGCAACATTTAAAGCGTAATCCTCTTTGACAACAAGAACTAGAAACTAGGTGCTCAGCTATTCTATGGATTGGTGCATAGGAAAACATTAAGGGTGCAATTAACGAAGCATTTCAAAACTAAATGACAGTTAAGATACTATAATTAAAGTTTTTTTGTTGTAGAAGAAGTATTTAACTTGCAATCAGTAAGACGACGACGATGTAGTAAAATACGACGTAACAACGCGTGTCAAAGATAAGAAATTAAAACTTTTTATGTTTCGTTTGAACTGCCTTATATTTCTGAAATGCTTATTCGACATGAAACATGTGAGTTTGCGATCGAGCTCTTCTATTTACCTTGTAGTAAGTTTATGTTTCCTAACGTTTGATTTCATTTTTGGTTTAGTGTTTTGTAAATGATTTGTGAGTTGATAAAAAGAGAAGACAGAGAAGAGAGCAAATATATAATAACGTATTTCTTTTTTTTCCCCAAAGTGTGAAGTTTGAAATGTATGTTACTTAACCAATACTTTGTCTGCATTCCAAGAGATATTTGTAGAAAACAGATCGATATGACAGAGCAGCCTAACGGCAAATGTTGGAAAGGGGAGAGTGTCAACTATATAAGCGGGAAGGGGGTACTGCTATGAACTATATTATAAGATGGGGTACTCCTGCACCAAATGCAAGTTATGTCGAATTTGAGAAGTTATGATAGTAATATTTAATCTTTTTATTCACAACAATTGAACATGAAATAAGTTGTCTTCTAAAGAAAGCTATAATGTAAAAACTTGTTATCAAATTTTATAATATGCTAACCTCTTAATTAACAATCAAGAAAAAACGCTGGACTTTTAGATATCTATTGATTTAGCTATTTGAAGTGCAAAGAAGAAATTACAACCTTTTTCTGAAATATCAATATAAATTTGAAAAAATGGACACAGCCACGTCGTCTAGGCATGTTATAATTGTAAATTATACCATTCCTTAAATTCAAAGGCATCCATTTTAAATCTATTTATATAATATATTCAAAAACATGTTCTTAAGGTTAAATTCTAAAATATTCTTACTAAAATAGGAGTACCCCGTGTCTTAAAGAAAGACCCAGCTAAATAATTCTCAATTATACCCATTTACTTACGGTTTTGTGGCTCCGACAAGTCTATAAGTTGCTCAACGGTAATGATGCTCTCAAGGGTGACCTGTAGCTCCAGCTCGCCTGTGGGCACCTTGCTGGACTCCGCATACAACGATTCGATTATCCTCGGCGCAAGTGCGTGGATGTAAGGGGTTGCCGTCTTTAATTCGGCCCGAGCGAAGATCGATCGAGTGGTCTCGATGCAGCGCAGCTTTACGGATAGGTGCTCCGACTGCAGGCACTGCCGGAAGTGATTAATGCAGGGATATTGCAATGAAGGAGTAGACACAACGGAGGCGGGCGTATGTAGGATGAAAACAGTGATGGCCAACAGCATAGTGACCTCGTCGACTTTCCTTTCCTCGTTATCGCCAGCCGTTTTGGTGAGATCCACAATGGTGGCCAGGGCACTTTGAAGTAACTGTTGCCATTCCTCGGTTGTCTCCTCTACTTTAGCCCACTTGTGGACACAAACGGATCGCAAGCACTGCAAGGCAGACTTCACAGCACATGTATTTGCCAAAATAGTACTATCTATGGCCGACTTGTTGGCGATTTCCTTAACGATACTAGTTGTCATATACAGGACGGTGGGCAGGATTGCTAGGGCACCTTTGGGTGTACACAAATCCAGCAACTGTTCGACGCACTGCAGTCCGCTGGCTACAAGCAGGCCGTTTTCATCACCCAGCACCGAGAAGAAGGACGAGCCAGTGGCCATTTTGGCATAAGCAAAATCCAGCTGCAGGCCAGAGCCACCAGCTCCCTGCCTCGTGGGATTCATCGTAGGTATTTGGCGAACAAATAGACAAAGACAAACCTCCAGGACGGCGTAGACATGCGAGCTTCCTGGCTGCATAGAATCATCTTCACCATGTCGCTCTCCATCCCCCTCTTCAGAGTTTGCATTATTGTCCCGTTTCCTTTCCAAATCTTCTCTAGCAGCACGGATCGTTTGCTTCAAAATTTCCACGCACAGAAGTTGTACGAGTAATTCATCTCTCGTCAGTATCTGACGGTGTAGAACATGGCAGAGTTCAATGGTTAAAGCCCGATCCTTGACCAACTGTCTCCTAGCCCAATCAGAATCAAAGATGCTGTGCAGTGAGCGAAGGCAGCTCACAATGTTTCTAGGCCTCTCAGAACTTCTCATGCTGCAGAGTGCCTCCATGCATATGCCGAAGATCATATGGAAGCGATCCGCCGACAAAGATCCGTGAGTGATCTGATTATTATTGGATTCCGCTGCGGCTTCACTTGTATCAAGATGACGCGCGAACCCCTCATCCCTTAACCATAGTGCAGAGGCATAGAGGATTGGGGGCCAACTGGTCATGTAATGTGGTTTTGACGAGTTAATTGTGTCCGTGGTGTAAAAAGCTCCTCCGTCGTGTGGTAGTTGGGATTGGAACTCCGCAGGTAGGAGCAGCAAGGCGTGATCCTTCATAGCACTTAGCCAGTGTGTTGAAAGATTGTGAAGCTCAGGTTGCACCAATCCTAGAAGACTTTCACCTCTACTGTCAGGAACATCTGAGTCCGTTTCCACATTGGCTGAGGATTGTAAGCCGGACTGTTGGGATTGGAGATTTAGTAAGGAAGCCGGAGCTTTTCCATTTCCTATCATGGCCACAATATAAACCTCTGCCCACGCCTTTAGGATGCTTAGCTTCTCCAAAGTAGCCATTGATTCATTATATAACTGAGTGCTGTTGGTTTTTGAGGAAAGCTTATCAAGGGAACTGACTAGCAGCTGATGAACTCTTTTTAGATCCCCTATGTCGCGAGCTACTCCAGATCCAATCCACGCTGAACAAACTTCACAAGCAGCAGCCGTCACATGAGAGGGAGTATCCGGCGCGAAAGCAGGACGCAAAGCAGCTCCCACCTGAGCCTGGAACTGCTCTAAGAGTAGATGACCGGGGAATTCTGGTTCTGGAACATTAGCGAATCGATCGATTATTTCCTGCAGAGTGCGCAATCCTTCTAATCTTAATTGATCCGAGTCCGAGGTGGCGGCCATGAAGGACATTCGAATAAGTTCCGCCAAGTGCAGGATGAGGTAATCCCCGCGAGAGCGAATGAGTTGCTGTTCCTTAGCCTGTAAGAGATCAAAGTGCACTGAACTGGCCGCTTCACAGCTGGCTATGATCCGTCGCACGCACTGGGCGGCGAAAACACGAGTTGGCCACCTTGGTTGAACTGCCGGATGGGTGGATGTGTTCTCTTCTGCTCGGTATTCTGTTACATCATCAGCATACTCTTCCTCTTCGTCCTCGTCCACATCTTCTCCCCCAGCATCTTTGCTCTTGCTTTGTTCTCCACTAGCAGGATCATCATTTAGTCCTCCTTCCACAGCGACGGTTAACACGTTCTTGCACAGACTCAACCAGGAGCTGAGATTATCTGCAGCCAGCATTTGAAGCATGGAAGTAAGCGTATCATGAATGTTTCTCAGCATCTCGGCATCCGTTTCTGTGTCGAGCAGAGAGAAAAGCAATCCTGGAAGTCCATACTCCGTTATTACCAAATCGGGAAGATGTTCGGCGTTAATAGTTAAGGCTAATTCACAAACTTCTTTAGCTTCCCGATGTGCCAACTGCCGGAGACAGGAAACGGAGGCCTTGCGAAGTATGAAATAGTTACAGGATAGCATTCCAACTAGAGTGGGCACCAACTCTTCTAGTTGCAGAGATTTACTGGCAAAAAGATGTAGCTGCTGTAGGCAACCAATGGCCTCAGCTTGCACAAGTGGATCTGAGTGTGATTGAAGGAGAGCGGCTGAACAGAGGAAGGATCCTCTCATACTGACTACTGGTCCACCTCCTCCTTGTAGCTCCGGTCCCACGGTGGTGATCAACGCATTGACTACGCGGCCCACACACTGATGTACATCAACATGAGCGTGGGGTACGGTAAGTAGAAGTTTCAGGCACAGCGTCAGGGTTGCCTCCACATAGCCGCGGAACATTGGACCTCCGGAATCGGCAATCTGCGCTAAAGCATAAAGCGACCAAGCCTGTACCACTGGCGATGCACTATCTTGACCCAAGGCCAGAAGAATAGATACACTAGTGCTCAGATGCTGCGACGAGCCCATGCCACCCACGTAGCGATGCAGGCAGCCGAGGGCATGTGAATGTCCAGTCCTCGTAACCACATCTCTGGCAGACTTTAGTTTATCGAAACTATTTTGAGCCAACTCCGCGGTAAAATGGGAATCTCCCACGACCTGGGCTAATCGTCCCAAGGCCTCTCCAGCCGCACACCGAATGGTCGAATTGGCACTCGTCAACGAAGCAACTACCAATGCCGTGGCACTTTTTCGTACATCCTCCTGGCCTAGGCTTGTCTTGCTATCTGTCAGATTCTTTAGAGCGCAAAGCAGAGCCGTAAAGATATTCATTTGGACGGCTTCTTGGCGACTGCTCTTGGCCTGGCGAATACACTCAGTAAAGTGCTCTAGCATCTGCAGCCTATGCTTGTTTGCCACTTTGGGAAAGATGGTTCCATACAGAGTCACTGCCATATCGATCACTGCCACTCCAAGTGGCAATGGTCCTGGACACTGTTGTGCCTTGCTGATCTGCTGGATGTTGCTTCCTCCGCCGCCACTGCTTCCACCAGTGGATGTTGTTGATGCACCATTGGAGCTGGATCCAGTGCCTTGGGCAGACCAACTGGGACGGTAGAGACAGCATGGATCGTGCTCTAGGGCGCCAGATCCCGCGGCGCTATTGGGTTGCAGCTAAAACACAAAGAGTTTTTTATTATTAATGATACTAATTAATCTGCAGTTTAACTAAAAAACAACTTATAACAAAATTAAGATAATTCAAAATTCATGCACGCAGGAAAATAGAAACCATATCAATGCTAAAATGATTTGCTCAGCAATAATTAAGAAGCTATATACATTTTTATAAGGTTAACAACAAAAGAGCTTACTGAAAGCATATCAATAGTTTGCATTCGATATCGAAATTTTAAAAACAATTTAGCTACAAAATAAAAACGTGGCTTTATGTTCAGCTTGTGAACCTATTAAAATCTCACACTTGAACATTTTTAAAATTTTTACTCATGCTCAATTAGGAATCAAAATCAATTCCATTGTGTTGAATAATAAATATAGGCTAATATACATGTAACGGCGTAATAAAACCAGAAACAAACACTGGTAGCAGATATTGCACTCCACTTACATGCTCGCCATCGACTTTGCGATTGGGCTCCATCTTTGGATAAGCACAATTATAGAGAGAAGGGTGGAAAAACAGTGAATTGGGGTTCACGGATAGACAGTTGGTTCAGCGTACACACACATTTATGGGAAGATGTACCCAAGCTCCCAAATTAAACCCACCTGATCTTCAATGGTGCGATGATTAGTTTCCTGCAGCCAAGTGCCCAGTATGATCGAATCATCACCATGACAAAGCGTCCGCAACAAAGAGTTTGTAGTGTTGGCCGCGTTATCCGCAAGAGTAAACTCCGAGACGAGCATGCGGAGAAGATGCGTATAGGAGGCCTCTAGTGCATTAGCCGGCAGCAGAGTCAGCGTTTCAAAGAGACGCAGCCGTACCATAGCTGCCGGAGCCTTGAGCTGGGTTCCATAGCTCTTCAGTACAGATGCCAAGCTGGAAAAAGTATCAATAAGCGTGACAGATAAGCTGAATTTAAAAGATGACACTCACTTGACCAGCATGGCCAGTGCGCTTTCGATGGGGGTGAGCAGTCGTCTGGTTATGTCTTCGTTGAGCAGATCCGGGCAGTTAAGCAGGAAGCTGTGCATTACAGAGAGAGCTCCAGCTCTGCCCTCTAGCGTCACCTGCCAAGTGAAGGCATCACCACGAGCCTTTTCCGATTCAAGCTCTTTGTTGGACCGCGGAAACGAGTTCCGCCACAGTAGCAGCATCCGCGGCAGCAGTCCCTTGACTACCGGCGATCCTAAAGTCATTATTGCTCCAATTAATAGCCAGCCGGCCTGGGTACGGTGCAGCGACATGCGGCTATTCTGGGAAGCAGATCGCAGCAGTTCCTCCGCACAGTTGAACACGACCTTGCCCTTTGTGTGGGGTATGCCCAATGGCGAGTACCGAACGCTTCCCAAAATTGCCGCCAAAGCGCAGCTATATCCGGCCATTGCTTCTGGCGAGGATCGCATTTGCTCGATGGCCTCCACGAAGCGATCAATCAGTGGCGTGATTTGCCCAGGAACCGCCACACAAGCGCATCGTAAGCACCAAGCGGCAGCCAAACGGGCAGCGGCACAGGGATGTACCAAAACGGCACAGGTGGCATCGATAGCTTGCAGGGATTGATCTCCCAACAAGTTCTGAGCTGTGGTTCCTAATCCAATTAGTAGGGAACTAAGTTCCTGGAGGGCACACACCAGCAGGTGCTGACTGAACAAAGTTTCTTGATTGGAATCCTTGGCGTTCTCGGGATTAAAGTCAATAGAGTTCATCTGTTTGGCTACCAGATGGACCAGTTCCTTGCAGGCAGCGCTTTGCGCCTTTTCGCCTAGCATCTTGCCAATCGTTGATCGGAGTATAAAGCTGATGCATTTGCGCGAATACACAGCATCCACGTGGGAGCACGCTGCCTTTGGATTGGCCACCAAATCCAAAACGTGTGCCAGAAATGTGTTTAACTGTCGTTCCAACCAAACGCTGCCCATGAATTGCACAAAAACAACGTAGGCATGCGTTACACCCACTCGTACTTCTCGGTTGACTCCTGAGCTGCCTTTAATAATCTCTCCGGTACCCTTGAGAAAAGAGGCGCCACCTCGAAGGAAACCTGACATTAGGATGCCCAGCGCTTCATCGAGGGAAACCAAACGTTGCGTAGCTCCTTTGGCCGCCTGTATAGCCACCACTTGTCCCTGCTTCTTTTTGCCTGTTGCGGCTTCTGCCAGTTGTTGAGTGTAGGCCAGAAGTGTTCCCAGCAGTTGAGCTACTGCACATCGCACTTCGTAGTTGCTGCCGTCAAAGGCTCGGAAGCATAATGTTCCCAGGCTTTCCAACTCCGTTTGGTACAGGAATGGTGCACTGTATATCATTTTGAGGATGCAGCGGGCTGCAGCCACACGAACAGCCATAACTCGGTCCAATAGGCAATGCTTGGCAGCCTTGTAAATATCCTTGTGCACGTTGGCAATGGCGGTTCCCATGCCAGCGCTCACCTTCTCCAGCGTGTGCATGATCTCAATTCGCGCCTGCGACTCAGCGTTGCGAAGTGTTCGAATAAGGATCTGCACCGTATCCTCGTAGGTGCGGCCCATCATCCTGCCCAGCTTTTCATACATCGAACCCAGCACGCAGATGGCGGCGCTAGGGATGAAAGAGACTGAGTTTCTATTTGGTATATATTTATATGAAATATACTCACAGCTTGGTGGGCAAGTAGCTGGGCGAATCGTCCTTGTTTTTCAGGATGTCATTGCAGGCGTTGACGGTGTCAAAGAGCATGAAGGTGTCACCCACGGAGAATAGCGTGGCCAACGCGCTAGCGATGAGCTTACGAATGGGCGGACCTGGAGCACCCTGGATTCGTTCAGAGAGCTGCTGCACCAGCTTCTTCTGGCTCGCCTTGATCTCCGCCTTGGACACCAGTGGCAGGGCCTTCTCCAAGTAGCGCAGCCATTCCAATTCGAACACAGGCCGCTTGTGTTCGGGCAACTGCTTGAGAGCCTCCTCATTAAGGGTCAAAGTGTGGGCCAGCTCCATTTCGGATAAAGCTTCCTCCTCAGTTTCCGGACGTCCCCTTGCGGATGAGGCGGAAAAATGGTCGCTGTTTATAAACGATCTGCAGAACAAGTGAGGAAAAATAATATAAATTGCGGAATGTTTCTCTAATTAAACGCAACATATGGTTTATGAGTGTGTTCGTGACTATTAAGTTGACCTTTGGCCTTGCCATTTGAGTCTACTAGTACGGACAGCTGCATTATCGATTCAAATTTTTGGATCGCTTAACAGATTAGGCTTAAAAATAAAGATTATTTCACTATGTTAAGTATGCATGTTATGTTTTCTTCTTCACCAAGTGTGCAGATCAACATTAATTGATATTTATGTACGTATGTGACTTAAAAAACAAGGATTAGCCATAAATGTAGAGTTGTGAAATAGATGGTAATTGGTAGGAAAACAAATTTATTAAATGTAACTATTGAAAAGATACAATTTTTTATTTATAACAGTCCCTTAAACCAAAGCAAATATGCCTTCAAAACTAGCCACTAAAAAGTAGAGCAATCTACGGAATATACGTTTATAATAGAAGGGGCGCAGCGTGGTATTGTGTGGAAAAGTATGCATCACTCAATCTATATATACGGCGCTGATGACGGTGATGAAGTCAACCCAGAAACATATACAAATGTATCGATGCGCGGCCACACTTCGGCGGAAACTGCACTGGTAGCGACTATTATGTCCACCCACACCCGCCCTACTTTCTTGTTTTATCCACAAACCCACTCCCATCCAGCTTCGATAAGTGCGGGAAAGAGCTGTTGCCTTGGGCTCGATGGCAGCGCCCGTTGACACAGATGGCGGCAAAGTCAAGAGGCACCAAATCATTAACGAGAAACAAAGACTTTTCCTACGGAAAATCAAAGGGGTCCAATGCGGATGCGTCTCTTGTCCTCGTCATTTTTGTGCAATGTGCGAAATGATGTCCGCTGGCTATGGGTATTGGGGTAAGCCGAGACAATGGAAAGGATTTGTGGGGGGCGGGCTGCAATTTAATGGTTGGGAGCACCATGGTGCTTGGGAAGGTCGTTTTCAATAATTGCTTAACTGGAAAGATTCTGACATGTTTGTAAGAGTGATTTCATTAGGACCTTTTTCAGGAACTTTTTATACCCGTTACTCGTAGAGTAAAAGGGTATACTAGATTCGTTGAAAAGTATGTAACAGGCAGAAGGAAGCGTTTCCGACCATATAAAACATATATATTCTTGATCAGGAGCAATAGTCGATCTGGACATGTCCGTCTGTCTGTCCGCATGAACGTCGAGATCTCAGGAACTATTAAAGCTAGAAAGTTGAGATTAGGCATACAAACTCCAGAGACATAGACGCAGCGCAAGTTTGTCGATTCATGTTGCCACGCCCACTCTAACGCTCACAAACCGCCCAAAGCTGCCACGCCCACACTTTTGAAAAATGTGATATTTTTTAATTTTTGTATTAGTCTTGTAAATTTATATTTATTTGCCAAAAAACTTTTTGCCACTCCCACTCTTACGCCCACAAACCGCCAAAAACTGTCACTGTTGAAGACTCTCCTTCGCACTTTCACTAGCTGAGTAACGGGTATCAGATAGTCGGGGAACTCGACTATAGCGTTCTCTCTTGTTTTAAATATTATTTATTTATTTTATTAGTGCAGATAAAAATGTATATTTTCAACGCTCAGTCAGTTTTTTGAGTAAAATTTTGGCATTTATTTATAGGGAGTCCTTACAAAAATGGTTATTCAGTCCTCAACCCAATACAGAATGATTACATCCACTTTGGTAAACATTTTTTTTAAAGGGTATGTGCAATTTCCTATGACTAATTGTCGGCCTCTCAAAGGGTATCCCGTGCCTTGGGGTTATTGGTTCCAGGGGTTTCTGTTCGATGCAGCTCCTTTCCTCTGCTTCTTTGTTGTCTTTGGTCTTTGTTTGCGGTTTGTGCCTCGAGTGGCTTGCATGGCATGTTGCACAAGGCACATATTCTCACACTGCTTACAATTTCGGTGGAAAAAATAGCACTAAAAATAAGATATATCACATTTATCCGTTTCATGCTCTCATAAAACTAAAATTGCCAAACATGTGTTCTTAGTGAGCTGTGACTAAAATATTTGTTGTTAAGCTTAGTAAGAATAAGATTTATTTAATTTAACGCTGATTTACTAGTCATCATTAAAATATTTTGAATACGTAAATGTTACTAGAGTGATGAGTATTTCCTTTTGTTGTAAAAACAACAATGTCTAAATGTAATGCCCTCATTCATAATTTATAATCGATCCATTACAATTTCTTCGCCTTACTATGAAAAAGAATTTTGGTGCTATTATTTTGACCATCGCTGTGTGCACATACAAGAAGAAATAATCCTCTGACGTGAGGACACCGACCCATTGACGTCTGCAGGCTCGAGTTACATAAATCACCGTCGGGCTGCTGCACCGCCCCCTGGCGCACACTTTACCGCCTACAAAAGGAAAACAAGTAAAACCTGTAAGGTGCAACCCAGCTAGAGAAAAGAAATCAAGAAGCAGCCACAAATGCAAGTCCCGGCTAGACTTGTCCTGTGGAATACGGAACATCAGGGTGACTCGTTCGCCGGTGGGTGGTGATTTCCTTTGGGTAGTGGTGGTGGTGGTTGACTTTTCCACTTTCCACCCCCCTCGAGCACCCCACCCTCCTGCTTTGTTTTTGTTTTCTTCCTAAATTTACCTGCGCGCCTCGAAGATAACTTTGCGCAGAAATTGCGGCGTGCGTGCAAAGTTTAAGTTTTCCATTGTTGTGGCTTGCTGTGTCGTCACATTACCAGAAAACTTTCTTTGGCTTTTCTCTCGCCAATCTGCAGCCTGCAACTTTCACACGAATCGATAACTTTTCCACAACAGCACTTTCAGCACAAGTTTTTAACTGTCTCAATGGATTTTGTTTAAAATTCCTTGTTATTATTGCTTTGCTTTCAGTTTCATCAGGGCAATTAATTCTTCAATAGCTTGTCACTCGATGTGGCGTAAGTGGCGAAAAAAAACCGAATTAGATGAGATTACAGGCGCTACTCTGGAGAAGAAGCAGGCCCAACCAGATCCGCTTACACTTGCTTCGCGCACCGAGTACAAAAACAAAATGAAATGAAAGAGCGTTGGCAAACAGCAACCCACCGAACGAAAGAGTGCTCTCTCTTAATACCCTTTCTGAGGGTAAAATCGCTGCCAGATGTTAGCGGCCCCATTTATATTAATTTATTTGCTAACATCTAGAAAAAAAATTTCTTTGAACAACATTTGTTTCCCCTATTAATAAAGTTAAAAAATATATTTATAACAAACTTTTTTAGTATAGTTGAAAAACACATACAAATAAATTTTGTAACATACCATGCAAATATGTTTCGCCTATCTGCTATAAACCGCCTGTAGAAGTGTATACACCACTTCAGTATGTAAATGAATAAATTTCAAAGTGAGAGAGCGCCAAAACAAAATAAAATCAAAGAGCGGTGGAAAGAACACAAGAAAAACATCCCAGTGCAGCAGCAATAGCAACAAGAGGGGCATGTTCAAGAAGAGTACGAGTACGAGTACGGTGGCAAGTGCTGCGGAAGAGAGCGGCTTGTGAGAGAGCGCCGATGACGTCGCACGTTAAAATCGCAGCTGATTTAGCAACAATTTGCAGCCGGCGGACCTGTTATAGACTTTTAGGCACATTAGCACCGATGCACACACCCACATTGGCGTGAACTATGTCAATGTGTCACTTAAGTTGTTTGGCTGACTCGGTGCTCAAGGAGACGGAAGGGCGGTGGGGGTACTCTGTGTCCAATGTCCTGTTCGCTTTGTCCTAAAAGAATACTTTCGGTGGCACTTCCGGTCGTAAAGGGTCTACAAACTGATTTAGAATCGGTTCCAAATACAAAATGTAATCACAAACCAAGAGTTCCTCGACTATCAGATACCTGTTACTCAGCTTGTGGGAGTGCGAACGGGTAATTTTAACATTGTTTTAGTATACATATATACTTTATATATGTATGTACATATTTACTTTATATATGTATGTACATATATACTTCATAGGGGCGGAAACGATTCCTTTTAGCTGTTAGAGACTTCATCGAAGTACGAGTAGTATGAGTAACGAGTATAAATAGCTGTCCGATCTAAATTAATCTTTTTGAATACCAAAGAAGAAATACTAGTAACACGAATATTAATGAGTAGTGTGGTATGGTACACCAGTGCAAATCAAACCTAATTTCAACCTGCGAGTCATAGATTTATTTGAATTCCAATATTATTAGTGCCACGGCTGTTTTACCAGCTACAAAATATAGTAAAAAGAACAAGTCGATGCTACTAATTTCCAATGATAGAACAAGAATGCGATAAAAATTATGTATAACAAATTGTTGTACACTGTCTAAGTTTTAAAAAAAAAGGCACAAATAAATAATAAAAATTATTTTATCAATGCTTGGGTCAATATGATTTAAGTTAATTATTTCCTAAAACAAAAATTCAAATTTATCAAAGAACACACAATTGTAAGGTCGACTTTATTGTAACTTATCCTAGGAGCTTAAGGTAAAAACTGCATGCTGGGAATAAAAGTCAATGCCTTGGAAGTGGCGCTTTTGGGATTCCCCAGATCTTTGGCGATTCCCTGGACGCGGGCCACCACGTCACTGCGCTGGATATCGCCCCGGTCCAGCATCCTTTTAAAGAGAGTATGCAATTGCCTGGCGGCAGAAACCTGGGACAACGCGTGCAGCTCCACCAGCAGATCCTCGGAATATCCCTCATACTTGCTCAGACTCGCCGCCTTGGCATCGCGCTTTAGAAGATCGTAAACCAGCAGGAAATCCACGTAGGGCTTTGTGGGGGGAACCCGCTTTTTGCCAGCTATCGAGGCGGTACTCCATCGATCCATCGCGGACTCAGAACCAAAAGCTGCCCTTCCGTAATTATCGTCGTAGAGGCGCAAAAAGTTATCCAGCGACTCCACGTCGTTGGTAAAGTCGTAGCGCTCGTTTTGAATATCGCGGATCAAAGACAAAGACAGGTCATCAAAGTCCTCATCATCTCCGATTTCTGCAAATAGATCGTTGCCCTCAAGAGACTTTTCCGGCGGGGTGGCTGGTGCGAAAATTGCCGGACGGTGCGGCAAAGTGGGTGGGGATGTGGGTCTCTCGGTAGTGGAAGTTCTATGCGGGGTCTCCCACCAACTTGGCGGTTGCCACCAGCCCATGCCACCAGATCCAGACACAACTCCTCCAATCGGTCGCCTTGTTGTAGAGGTTTTCATTCTCGTGGGCAACGGTGTGGATGGTCGCGGACTGGCGGTGGTTGATTCCACTCCTTCATCATCCGCACTGAAAGGAGGCTCCACTGTTGTGCTGGATAGTGGCTCGTACTGCAGCAAGTCTATATAGTATGCCAAGGCCTGCATGGAGGCGGGCAGATAGCTGGTCAGTAGGTTAGCTGGCACCACTGGAGCCACTAGGTGACCCACTAGAAGCACCACCAGCATTGGACGAAGCATTAGCCCACTGCGCATTTCTTGCGTTTTCTTACTTTCTTCTGGCGGGAACGGTTTGCTCTGGGGGAATGGAGGCACTCAACTGAAGCGACTCTTCCCAGCAGCCAGCGAGCATCTGTAGTTGTCTCTGTATATCTGTCTTTGTCCCCGTATCTGTATCTGGTTTCCAAAATGGGTGACAGCGGGTTCGGCTTTATCTTATACTCTTTCATAAGGTATTTCATTACGAAGAAAATATTAAAAATCTTTTGGGTCAAACGATTAATATTAAACTGGATTGATTCTATATATGTGTGAATGTTTATTACATAATAATCTGCTAAAAACTTTTTGCTTTCCTTCTAAAAATTCCTTTTCAAATAATTTGCCTCAATGGAATAAAAAATAATGTATCCCTTTAACATCATTATTTTCTGAGCGTACTTATAGCTTCGGTGTTTGTTTTATTTTTTCACCTGCTATTTTTTTTGGGGTTTTAGCAAACTCGTTGAGTGGAGAGGCCAGCGACCGCGATCGCCGCTTGTTGCGTAAATTTTGTAACCACCGATGACCGGAGGAGAATGTTGTTCTTGGAAAGAGTGAAAGATGTTCCGTTGCCAAAAGAAGAACCAGTTTGGTCATAAATATGCAAAGTGTGCACAAACACAGGCAGACAGCAGGCGTACCGCAAATAAACCTGATTTAGGTTGCTTCATTTATTTGGGAAGAGTACAAAAGAACTTACATCAAATGAAATGCATCTTTGGTGCAGTTTTACATTCACTTGCCAGAGCTACATTTTGAGAGCCACTGATGTCCGCTGTCGATCAAAAAGGAGAGCCAGAGAGACCGGCAAACAGCTGTTTGAGAAGCATTAACCTGTTGTTGTTGCTCTTGAGTTTGCTTGCTAGATGAGTTTTCGCTTTTTTCGAGCAAATTGGAGCAAGGCAAACGAGTCAGCATTAACGGGTTTTTAACGCAAACTGTGCCACTAGTATTTTATGGCATACATAACGGTCTCACACACGCACATCTAAACTTTTTGCACTTCCGCCTGGCCAATTAGCACTTAATAGTGTCATGTGTATTTGTTGACGCGTCAGAATCATACACACACACAGGTATCAATTTCACAGGCACACTCCCACACCCAAATTAGCCCCAAGCAAATGGTGGCTTTGTTTTCAATTCCGAAGTATTTTCAGGCCCAACTCACCGTCTCAGTTGGTGCACAAACAAGTTTACACATTAAATCACACTCCTCACATGGTTATTGCTTTTAGTTTACTAGAAAAATTGCATTTTTCACGAATTTTCACTGCGCTGCGATATGTGTTGTGTAGGCTAGCTCGATAACTTTTACCGATAGCGATAGACGAAACGTTTGTCAACGTTTTGTTGTGAATGACAAACAGCTGTTTGTTGATAGCACGTGTACCGAGATTATTTTGTTTATTAAAACGCTCCTGAATTTCTGTTCAAAGCTTTGCAAATTACAGACAAATCATACAGGTAGAATGGCTAGACGACCAGAGCATTCGGCGCCGCCAGAAATTGTGAGTATAGCCACGTACGGGCCATACAGAGAACCCTAAGCAATTTATGATTCCTCTAGTTCTATAACGATGATGAGGCCAAGAAATATTCCACAAAGTAAGTAGATTAATTAAATAAATTAACGAACTCATAAGAACTAAAACTTTTTTAGCACCCGCATCATTGAGATCCAAGTGGAAATGGCCGAACGTGCCTTGGAACTATTAGCGCTCCCGGATGATGATGAGTGTCGCTTGATTTTGGACATCGGCTGCGGCTCGGGGCTATCAGGAAGCGTTCTTGAGGACAGCGAACACATGTGGATCGGCATTGACATTTCGAAGTCTATGCTTGATATCGCAGTGGAACGCGAGGTAGCTGGGGATGTGATTCTGGGGGACATGGGCGAGGGAATGCCCTTTAAGCCGGGCACCTTTGATGGCGCCATCTCGATCTCTGCCCTTCAGTGGCTCTGCAATGCGGACAAGTCGTATCACAATCCTCACAAGCGCCTGCTGAAGTTCTTCACCACCTTGTTTTCCTGCCTGACTCGAACCGCCCGAGCTGTCTTCCAGTTTTATCCGGAAAACTCCGACCAGATCGAGATGGTCACCTCACAAGCCATGAAGGCGGGATTTTACGGTGGATTGGTTGTCGATTATCCAAACTCCGCCAAGGCAAAAAAGTACTACCTCGTGCTCATGACTGGAGGATCAGCTGAGCTGCCGAAGGCTTTGGGTTAGTTTAACTAACAATTATTAAATAATTCCTTGACATCATTTTTCTTTACGTTTGTAGGTTCACCTGAAGAGGAACGTCGTGTCAATTATATCAAAAAACGTGATGCTTGCCGTGAGGCCCGTGGGAAACCACCAAAGAAATCCCGCGATTGGATCCTAGCCAAGAAAGAGCGTCGACGTCGCCAGGGGTTGGAAACCCGCCCAGACACAAAGTACACTGCACGCAAGCGCACCGGCAAATTTTGAATAAAGTTTTTATATTTAATATTACAAAGCTTTTAATTGTTTTTATATGCAAGTCCCGCCTTTATTCAACCACAGTAAAACGGACATATCTCTTATTCATAAAAATATATTTTTTCGAATTTAATTCATTATACTTAAGTCTATGTACGCTGAGGACTAGATAACTCTACGATTGCTTCCCGGCTACTTTTTGTTCTCGCTCTTCTTGATCGCGTCTGTGTCGTTCCTCAGCCCTCCGTTTGGGGGTGTCGTAGGAGCTTTCGGCGAGGAACATCAGGTATACGGCTATTCCGGCAAAGATAAACGCCAGCAAGACCATGTCTGTCTCACCTGACATCTTGTTGGTCTCCTTTTGCACCTTAATTCGGTCATATTTGGCCTGGGCGGCCTGTCTCCGGTCAAATGATTTACCGTAGTGATTTCGGGACCACTCGTCAAAGTCATAGATGGGCGTACGGCCTTCAGAGTCCGCTACACGCGATTTCTGAAAACGCGATTTGTAAAACTTAGTCTCCGCATCGTCCTCGACTAAGGGTTCTGCCACATCCTGGACATCTTGGGCATATTGGGCGCCCGCCGTATGCACGATTCCCTTGTCGTAAAGACGACGCAGCCGATAGTTTCCCAGAATCTCATAAGCCTGATTGATTTCCCGGAACTTCTTGGCTGCGCTCTCACTTCCTTGGTTCCTGTCCGGATGGTAGAGCATCGAGAGCTTATAGTAAGCTGCCTTGATCTCGTTCTGCGTGCACTGACGTCCGATTCCCAGTGCATCGTAGTGGCTTATCTGGTGGCGTTGACCCAGGTGGAGACCGCGCAGCAGGAGCAGAGGTCGCCACAACATTGGGCTGTGCTGAAACGTCTTGGATGTGTCCTTTCGCCCGCTTCACTTGTTTTGGTTTCGTTATATCATATGAAAATTAAAAACAAAACGAATCAGCTGCTTGAACTTGAACTTGTTCACCCTCGCCAGCGTTGTTATCGATAGACCGATAGTATGCCGAACCAGTGGGGCTGTGCGAAGCAAAAATCAGCGAAGAGAAAAATAGCTAGAAAATAATTGATTAATAAACAAGCCCAACAATTTTTATAAACTTGTTTAAAAACTATTTTTATAATATCTCGATAGATAGAAAATATTTATTAACTAAACGACTGTCACAGACGTTTTTCACAAAATGTTCACAGAAGTACACACACACATTTTTCTTATTTTACAGAGGTAATATTTTGGGTATTTAAGACATTAGAATGTTGAAATTCCCCAGCTGTTTCGGCTGTAATAAAGAAAGCCAGACCTATGCTATTCCACTGTTCCAGACAGCTGTTTGGCCGATTCGCTGCGAATGGCAACTGTTGCAACTATTTTGGTTTGAATCTTCTCAATTTGTATTTATATATAGAACAGGGCAGCAGCCGGTTTAATTTTCTTACACAGCGTGCTTGATTTTCCCGCTAACCGTCTGTGCCTGTATCTGTGTGTATTCGAGAGCGATCGAGAAGTTTCTGCCGGTCCAAATTAAGGTCAGAAGGCACAAAACCGAACTGAATAGTGAGTCATTCGTGTTCAATAAGAAGTTGCAGCTATAGTTTTTGTCTTTTTATACAGAAAATTGTGTAAACATGACGAACACCATCCATACCGAGGAAGTGTCCGACGCGGGGTCCTACAAAGATAAAGGCAACGAGGCGTTCAAAGCCTCCCGCTGGGAGGAGGCCGTGCAGCACTATGGCAATGCCATTAAGTCCGGTTCTAAGCACAAGGAGCTGCCGGTTTTCTATAAAAATCGTGCTGCTGCCTATCTGAAGCTAGAAAAATATGAAAACGCCGTAGACGACTGCACTGAATCTCTAAAAGCGGCTCCGGGCGATCCAAAGGCTCTGTTCCGTAGGGCTCAGGCGTATGAGGCTCTGGAAAAGTTCGAGGAGGCCTACAGAGACGCCACCGCTTTGTTTAAAGCAGATCCCGGGAACAAAACCGTGCAGCCAATGCTCCAGAGGCTGCATGTCGTCGTCGAAGAGCGTTCAGCCCTCAATGCCAAGACTTCCACGAAAGTCCAGCAGATGATGGATCTTACTTTTAATTTGGGCACGCCCATCGATAAGCGACGAGCCGCAGCCAATAACCTTGTAGTTTTGGCCAAAGAGCAAGTTGGCGCAGAACTACTCTACAAGGAACACTGCATCGCCAAAGTGGCCTCTCTAACCAAGGTGGAAAAGGATCAGGACATTTATGTGAATATGGTGCGTTTAGTGGCTGCGCTTTGCGAAAATAGCGTGGAGCGTACAAAAGGCGTTTTAACAGAACTGGGAGTACCGTGGTTCATGAGGGTTCTCGACCAGAAACACGAGGACTATGTGTCCACCGCCCAGTTTTGCTTACAAACAATATTAAACGCATTGTCTGGGCTTAAGAACAAAACCGATTCGAAGCCGGATAAGGAGCTGTGCACTAAAAACAACCGGGAAATTGACACACTCCTTACATGCCTAGTTTATAGTATCACGGATCGCACGATTTCTGGAGCAGCTAGGGATGCCGTTATTGAGCTTATAACCAGGAATGTCCACTACACGGCATTGGAATGGGCTGAACGCCTGGTAGAGATCAGGGGTCTGTGCCGTCTGCTGGATGTGTGCTCTGAACTGGAGGATTATAAGTACGAGAGTGCAATGAATATCACCGGCTCATCATCCACAATTGCTTCCGTTTGTCTGGCCCGCATATATGAGAACATGTACTACGATGAAGCTAAGGCAAGGTTCACGGACCAGATCGACGAATACATTAAGGACAAACTTTTGGCGCCTGATATGGAATCCAAGGTTCGGGTTACTGTTGCGATTACTGCCCTGCTCAACGGTCCATTAGATGTGGGCAATCAGGTCGTGGCCAGAGATGGTAAGATCTTTTATATGATTTCAAAAATAATAAATACATTTTTTTTAATATTATATAAATAAATTTGTTACAGGAATATTGCAGATGATTTTAGCAATGGCTACGACCGACGATGAGTTACAGCAGCGAGTAGCCTGTGAGTGCCTAATCGCCGCTTCCTCTAAAAAGGACAAGGCCAAGGCACTGTGCGAGCAGGGAGTGGACATCTTAAAGCGGCTCTACCACTCCAAGAACGATGGTATTCGAGTACGTGCCCTGGTAGGTCTTTGCAAGCTGGGTAGCTATGGCGGTCAGGATGCGGCAATTCGACCATTTGGGGATGGAGCTGCTCTGAAACTGGCGGAGGCATGTCGTCGGTTTCTGATAAAACCCGGAAAGGATAAGGATATCCGTCGTTGGGCTGCCGATGGTCTGGCTTATTTAACACTGGATGCTGAATGTAAGGAGAAGCTCATTGAGGATACGGCTTCCATTCACGCTCTAATGGATTTGGCCCGCGCTGGAAACCAGTCCTGCCTCTATGGTGTGGTCACCACTTTTGTAAATCTGTGCAATGCGTATGAGAAGCAGGAGATGTTGCCGGAGATGATAGAACTTGCTAAGTTTGCTAAGCAACACATACCGGAGGAGCACGAGCTGGATGACGTAGATTTCATTAATAAGCGTATTACAGTGCTGGCAAATGAGGGCATTACAACTGCTCTTTGTGCATTGGCCAAAACGGAAAGCCACAATTCGCAGGAGCTGATTGCAAGGGTCTTGAATGCGGTTTGTGGCCTGAAAGAGTTACGAGGAAAAGTGGTCCAAGAAGGCGGCGTTAAGGCGCTGCTTCGTATGGCGCTTGAGGGCACTGAGAAAGGAAAACGCCATGCTACCCAGGCGTTGGCCAGGATTGGCATAACCATTAATCCGGAAGTATCTTTCAGTGGTCAGCGGTCGCTTGATGTAATCCGTCCTTTGTTGAACCTTTTGGAACAGGACTGCACAGCGCTTGAGAACTTTGAGTCGCTAATGGCACTCACCAATCTAGCCAGCATGAACGAGAGCGTGCGCCAAAGGATAATTAAGGAGCAGGGGGTCTCCAAGATAGAGTATTATCTGATGGAGGACCATCTTTACCTCACCCGTGCAGCTGCCCAATGTCTGTGTAATCTGGTTATGAGTGAGGATGTCATTAAAATGTTCGAGGGCAATAACGACCGAGTGAAGTTCTTGGCACTGCTCTGCGAGGATGAGGACGAGGAGACCGCTACGGCTTGTGCCGGAGCTCTGGCCATCATTACTTCAGTGTCCGTCAAATGCTGCGAGAAGATCTTGGCGATCGCCAGCTGGCTGGACATTCTGCACACTCTGATCGCAAATCCCAGTCCGGCAGTCCAGCATCGTGGCATTGTGGTTATTCTAAACATGATCAATGCTGGCGAGGAGATCGCCAAAAAGCTGTTTGACACCGACATTATGGAACTGCTGAGCGGTTTGGGTCAGTTGCCAGATGACACGCGTGCCAAAGCCCGAGAGGTGGCCATCCAGTGCTTAGCGGCGGCGGAGCGATACAGGATCATCGAGCGGACTGACGATGCAGAGATCCCCGATGTGTTTGCCGAGAACGCTAAAATATCAGAGATTATCGAAGATTAAGCGAAATTCGTTTGTAGTCTGTCCTTTAGTGCCTTTTGTTCCTCCACCATTTATTTTCTTTAATGAACTCACAGCGTCATCGCAAAACTTAACTTATTTTTTTAAAATATCAAATGTACTTAAAGGTTTTATTAATATTGATCGAATTTATTTCACACAGTTCGTTTTAAGAGTTGGTTTGTTTCATTCTTTGGTGGGTGGGATAATATATTTTAATTAAACTAGATAGGACGAGTTCTGCAATACAATTAGGAACATTCAGTAATTCAGACTAATCCTAGTCTATGTAATCTATGTAGTCGTCTTATATCCACCCGTAATTGCTGTGGTCCAATGTGAGTTGATTATGAATTGCCAAAAAGAGTTCTCAATTTTTCCTATATTGCCATTTTTGGGGCTATCAATTGGACACACATGACATTACAGTTCCTAAGGCTTTTAAGGACTTGGCGCACATTCTTGATGCCGATATTCTTTCATGCCCAGCAACCAAGTTGCCAGTCGCCGTTCGCAGAGTGCAACTGGATGCAAACTGGCTAGTGTTTTCCCACCGACTCGAATTTCCCCGGCGCACTACCTTGGTAGGTTTTCTATTCATTGCCACACTTAAACTGACATTAGTCGCCATCTAGAGGTAGCTGACTTCCTCTAATGCACAAATAATTGCAGTAGATGCTTCTGATGTTGCAGTGTCAGGTAGCCGGGAATTCCGAGCGGCGCATCTCTTCCAGCTGATTGCTCAATCTCATGAAAATATGATTAAATAAATAATTGTTGCTTTAATTTAGTTTTGCTCAGCGCAGTGGGAAATGGGCGAGTGTTTCGGTTGCCAGGTTGCTCGGTTGCTAATGGAGCCACCAAGACTTAACGGCATTTGGCCGCAATCCTTTATCCTTTTCTTAAAACGATTTGCTGTGCACACTTTGAAAATCAATAATAAGTTGGTAAAAGGTGCAGTAATGAGGAACAGTTTAGTATAAGATGTTGATTAAAACTGCGGAAAGAAACAACCTAATGCTTGAAAAACGAATTCCGCGGCATGAAAAATCTTCTTCTATTTGAGAAATCGATAATGAAAAAAAATAATCCCAGACTAAATCCCCAAGAAGCGGAAACTTTCAGTTTCGGTTTCGATGAAATTGCATTTCCCAAAGAAAATGAAAAGTCGAAAACCCTCAACCCATCTTTGTTTACGTTCCACATAGCGACATCTTTGGTCAAAGCAATGGAAGAACTTTCCCAGTCGAAGTAAAAGTTTCAACCAGATTGATCGGCTTAAAGCCGCTACGACTAACTGGCCAACAAACACCGGCCGCTAAATGATCATTAAGGTGCGTAAAACGAAACCGAACTGGACCGAGTTGTATTTACTTTTTCGGCATTGGTCAACATTAGACATTTTGTCCTAATTACACAGACGACAGTCACAGACGGAGTGCCAAAGAGTTGGCTAAGACTGTGAATCGGAGGCTCTGGCTTAGAGCTTCATCGGCTTGATTGGCGACGTACATATGTGCAACTTCACTTTCCATTTAATCTCGTTTCGGTGGCGCGGAGCGTTTCAGTGTGGTGCAACAGTGGTGCCGCACAATTTGTCCCGTGGAAATCGAAAGCCGATTTTCATGTCAATATTTTTGTTTAATAAACTGGACGACTCAAGTCGTCTGCGCATGCGGAAAATATGCAAATTACCATTGACGGGCATCATAAGGTGCCCCCAGGCAATGCAACGCAACAAATTTGCACTGGGAGAAATACAGCGAACTATGCGATGAACTGACTTTTAATTGATTTAATCATGGATGTGACATTGCCTAATTTCCAAACAAAAAATTTATATATACGCAATTGATATTGAATTTACTCAAGAGATATTTCTTTTACTTTTTATTCATCAACTAATACACAAATTGAATTAATTTTGTTTTGTTAGTGTACTGATACTGATGCAGGGGCACAAAAACACAGATTCACATACACCGCCAGCCAAGTTGCGTTGACCGATTGAACGAAAGTGCAGGCAGCAAAAGATACGGGATGAAAGATGAAAGTTGTCCGCGAGTAGAATGACGATGCTGAAAGTGCAAGTGGCTAGGCGGATCGCTCGAATCGATGTAAGACGGTTACGGTTATGAAGACATCAGATTGGTGCAGGTGTAAACTCAGGTTGCATGAGTGGTTTCCCTTTTGGAAGACTTGGATTTGTATTCCAAACTGGCAGAACTTGGAGTCCAATGATGAATGTGTGAATTAAATGGTGAATATCGTGACAATACAAATTGTTAAGCGTACACTAAAACTATTGTGATATCTAATTTGAAATATTTCTTTGGTGTGATTTGGCCTTATTTAAAGCCAAATCACAGATATGTAACATAAATAACAGTCTACACTCCTCGCGAACAATGAAGACAGCATAGAACTATAAATATATTCCAATCAGTACTCTAAAGAGATGTTAAGGAGAAAACCAACCATGTGATTTCCTTAGCATTTATTTAAGCGACGTGAATGAAAGGTTAGGCTTTTCTAAAAGCATTAAATTCCTGAAAAATGGTAAAATTATGGCCCCACAACCGGTCAACTTTCCCAATTTAAAGCTTTGGGTTTTACCGGACAGCAAATTAGTCGAGCCTTTTTTATCCCCTTTCCCCTGCCAGACATTGGTAAATAGTTTTTTCCTTTTCACCGGAACTTGTGGACAATTTGCCAAAGCACCGCCAAACCAAACTCGTACAGCGATTTTCCTTTGCATTGGCCATGGTAATTAATCAAACTGCTGTCATCCGCCGAAAAGCGTTCGTATCGATTGCTAAACGCAAAAATTTGCTGCAATACAAAAACATGACCGCTGCTAAAAAACAGGCAGCAAGCGACCGAATAATTCAAAAAGCCAGGAGAAGTTGTGGCGATAGTCAGAAAGTTTGCTTAAAAATTTATATTAGTCGAATGTCGTTTGCCGGGATCGTTAAGATACTCGTTCCATCCTCCAATAGGGGACGAATAAAGACTAAACCAACAGAATCATCGAATGCCATTAGTAACTTGGTCGGAAACTTGCAACAATGTAGTCAGCTAGCCATGAAATTGCACTCGAAAGAAGCTCTCTTAGCTAAAAATATAAAAAATATTACCTAAATTCCTACTAACCTTAAAAATCAAAACACATTATTGAAGGCACTTTCCACTCGAATTTATAATAAAATGCATTTAATATAGTTTAATGGGGATCGATTTATTTTAAGAATATAGACCAACATTTCTGGCAGTGTAGATGCATTTGCCTTGGTGCCTGCCGTAGGTGATAAGAAATAATTGAAAAGATTGTCGGGCATTTGAATCAATTGAATGGGCCCAAAGAGCTGCAAGAAGAAGAGCCGCGCAGGGCCATAATTAGGCGATTGGCGATTGTGTATTTGTGGTCGAGTGCCCGAGTGCAAATGTTTATGTTATGACAATTGTCGACCACACAAGAAAAGGGGCTGGAACCCGAACATCCCGAGATGGGTGGTGGGGGTCCAGTGTCGGCCAAACTGTGCTCTGCCCACTGTCATTAAGGTTACGCCACTTGCTTTCTTTTCGCTGAGCTTGCAGTTTTGCCTCAGATTCCCACCCATCCACTCCACTGTCCTCTCACCTTGCCTTAATTGTTTTGTTGCACTGGGCGGGCGAGAGAGGCAACTTTCTATTTGCACATTTTCACAGGGAAAATATTTAATTTTCCTCCTTTTTGGATTGGAAACCACGGTAAATGCTTGCTTTTTATTGAAGATGCGACTTGCGACAGCAGCTGAAAACGATAATATTTCTTTGCCGCCTCATTTCAAGTGGGAAATTTCAAATAGTGATGTGTCACAGCCGCCAGCTTTGTGTCGTTGGTAATATATGTACAATATGTAATATCACAAGTCGGACCCACTTACCCGAATATTGAATTCCCATGTTGAATCCTTTTTAAAATATTTAGGGTATATGTACAAAAAATAAGTACTTTTGCTTACACTGAGCTCACGCTTGATAAGCACATTGTCCGCTACTAAAATAAATTATTATAATTTCAGCCCTCTTAGATTGGTAATTAAGTTTTGCACATAATTATTTCGATAGCTTTCAAAAACATGGTCAACAACATTTTCCTGAGTAAATCTCAGATGTCATTCGTTCGACTTGCTATTATACATAAATGTACAAGTTTTAAAAACTGTAGTTACCTAAATTAAGCTCGAATAAATCTTCAATAGGAAGGCAAAGAATAGTGCTTGTTGTGTTTGTTGGAAATTTCGATATTTAAATGCATTTTTTACTTTCGTTAATAGCTGTCTGCAGTCGAGCGAGTTTCGCAGCCTTAATTATGCCTTTCATATGGGCCTCGGCATTGGTCTGCGACGACCCTTTTTATGTGCAAACTTTGGCGCGTTTTATGGACCGCTCATTAGAACCCGAACAGGGCCAACAAACAGAATCGGGCCCAATGCGTAGGCCAGAAATGAATAGGAAAGGGGTTTCGACGCTGCGTGCCGCTCCTTTATGACGTTAAGATTGGGATGTCGACGACGATGGCTGAATGGGGTTGGTAAGAACTACACTGCGATGAACACATTTTCTTTAAATTTGAATGAAGCGTCCTAATTCGATTTGTCACTTTATCTTCTTACGACATGATTTACATATAAAAATGTATGTATTAATTTATGTATTATATACTATTGTTCTCGTCTAAGTCAAACTTGAGGATAAAGGGTGTACTTGAAAAGTTGAATTATAGCATTTTAACAAGTTTTATATAAAAAGTAAAATTCACATACCAAAGCAATTTTTATTGCTGTGGAACGGCAGGCGGCAAAGAAGGCAAAGTCGTGGACTGGGAAGTGGTGCGCTCGGCTCATTATAATGGGCGGCACTTTATTTAAAAGCGCACACGGCACATCATTAACAAGGCAAATGCTATGCAATGCCAGTTCAGTGCTGCTCAGATCAGTTCCCTTCGCAGCTCGGGTCCGAGGGCCAGAAGGATGTTTGTACATACATATTACATACACATGTGCATACATGAATGCGTCTCTATTAGCGAACGCGGACCGCACGCACTCGCTGGGGAAAGCGGGGCGTGCAGTAGATTTCATAATATCTCAATTGATGAGAGGGGTCCATCAAGCTCCTTGGCACAGTGGTTAACTACCCTACATAAACTGACGAAAAGCAGTAAGAAGAACTTTATTAGGTTTAAAATAGAACAAGACACACATGTTTTGGACGTCCAGCAAATTTTAAAATAAATATATTTTTGGTAAATGTAGGCATTAAGGAGATGCTATATATAATACCTCGACAAGTAAAAATAGGAGTTTCCTCATTACCACACATACTGAAGAAATGGGTCAAAAACCATTTGCTGATCGAAGGTCTTTACCATACAATTGCCTTTAATCACAGTTATCAACCCTTGGAGTGACATCTGTGACATTCTTTGTTGTCGCCAGCCAATAATTACTGATAGCATTAAATACAGTGGCGTATGAATTTGGGTTTGGGGGATTGTTTGGGACTTAGGAGGACCATGTATGACTTTCTTTAATAAGTTTCAAAGATTCGACAACTACGTCGGTTACTTTAAAAAATTTAATTTTTTTATATTTCATTTGACAAACCCCCTCTTATAATCTTGTTGTTGTCATTCAAATTGTTGTTGATAGTACAAAGTACACATACGTGTTTCTTTAAAGAATCTTTAAATGCGACTTAAAAGTGATAATAAATTCATTTTGAAATCAACTTGCAATGGAGTTGCTGGTAAGAAGTATTTTGAATTTATATTATTTATATTAAAGTTTATTTGCAGAAGTACTTAATTTGTGTCCTTTTGGCCACCCAGTGGACTACAGCTTACCCAACGTTTTCGAACTTACCTCAGATAAACCTTGACAAACTCATGGGGAATATTGTTGACGTTGTCAATGCAGGAATAAACTTGCACTTGCAAACTCAGCATAAAAGTGAAAGTGGAAAAGATGGCGATAGACTTTACGGTGGAGATTCCTATAGCAAGGGACAATCTGGTGGTGGCCCACCAATTATTGGAGTCTCTAAATATGATATCATAGATCTAAAGTCCACAAAGCCGAATTAGGGTAACTCCTTCACGCATATTAAAACAAGTAACTGGCATAAGAACCCCATGTGAAATGTAAAACAGGTTCTGTAACTACCATAAATGAAATTTGTTAAATTCTGAACATTTCATTAAGTGCCATATGCTTTCATATATGCGGTTTTTAAAAATATTTTTAATGGAATATTTAAGAGTAAATACGTATATTTTTTGCCTTATAAAAACTAAAGCTATAAAGAATGTATTTTTTTGATCAAGTCCATAATAAATGAAGCCAAAAATATTACAATAGTAAACCTCAATCTTAAACTTAAATGTCTCTGTAATCTGGTTAAATAATTATTTTCAAAATTTAAACAAATTTACCGTGAGGGTTCTTAAAATTTTTTTTAATTGAGTTTTGGAATGGTTAAGATTTTTATATTGAGACATGTTCGTTTGTTTTTTTTTAGCTTGATTTGGAATTCGTTCGATTTCCATAGGCTTGAAACCAACGTGACTTCGAGTGGCGCCTTAATTGGTTTCCAAGAACTCGCGGTGCGCCCTTCTACTCGATGAACGCTTCACTTACCCCACCGCACCCCACCGCACTCCAGCTCTCTCCCCCTCAAACAAGCATGTGCGTTTGCCTATTATTTGCTGTTGTTCTTGGCTTTGATTCCTCTTCGGCCGTCTTCTGCCCGCTAATTAAGGTCGTCATTGCTGACCAGCGACTTGGACTTGGATATTGGTGCGTTTGCAAATTACTCTGCAATTCCGCCAGCAAATACTGGTGCAGGGAAGGGAACGAAAGTGGTGTGCAAAAGGTTCCACGTGGTAATTGCTTCCATGACTGGCTTGCCACAATTTCCAATGCGTCCTAAACTGCAAGCGAATTTTGCTTACAATATGCAAAGAAAGCTTTTTCGATCCTAGAAGGTAGATCCTAAAGATAGAATATATACATATGTGCATACATATGATGTTGATCAGCTCCATAAGCCAGTTGACTTGGACATGTCCGTCTGTTTGTCGAAAACTAGGTAAGCATATTCATACATATGACAAGTTACTCACAAGCTGTGCAAGTTGGTTTTTGAACGTTGACACTTGGTTTTGGTCCCACTCTTTCTAACGCCACAAACCACTCAAATCATTATTTTATTATTGACAAGTTGAATATCTTAACAATGACATGAATCTTATAGTCGAGAAAACCGGCGATATCGTTCACCCTTGTTGTTAAATAAACTTCAATTTATTTCGGATAAGAAATTTATTCGTTCGTTCTCTTCATATTTTGTGGCAATTCATCGCATTAAAAAGTTGCACACGAATCAAAAAGCAAATTAAACGCCCATTAAGGCATCATTTTTCTTTCGCGTATCGTTTTGTTTTGGCCCCCGAAGACGGATCAATCAATCAATCAAAGCGCATCGACCAAAAACCCCAATATATGACAGTGGTTCCGCTTATCCTTGACACAAAATTGATACCAAAAAAAATCGCATCAAATATTTATGCGTAATTATTATAGGCAGCTAAGCTAAAATATCCCCCTCAGCCAATTCAAGCAGCCCACAAATATTTACCAAATCATAAAGAAAAAATTTGATTTTGCGTTTGGTTTAATTGCTGTTCGGTCGGTCTTGTTAGCTGATTTATTTTGGCCAACCTTCGTCCCACAAACCAATGGAGGGTGGGAGGCAATTTGGCCGTAGACTTGTCTTATTGTTTATGTTTCCAATCTTAATTACGCGCGTGTATCTGTCAGATGCCCAAACCAATCTCTTTACACTGGTAAAAGCTTCAGGCCGCAAAAAGTGAGAAAAATAACAATAAAAGATGAACAACAAATTCGAGCGAATTTGCCAAGCAATTAGCATTGCGTAGGAAAAATAAATGAAATTGCATCCCCTTGAGCCAAAATAGTAGTGGTTTTAAGAACCACGTTTTTTTTTTCAAACATCATACATTTTTGAAATACAATCATTTCCTTTTGCATTTTAAAGACTTTGTATTATTGTGACTGAAAAGAAACCTACCCGCTTTTATACACCCAAGGCAACGTGCCTTTCTTGTTTATTTGCAGCTGGGTTTCAGCGATTACCTAGCGGACCCAAACTCAGCTATGCCCAGGAATCGATTATTCGGGGCCCGACTCCAAACATAAGTTTGCACACAAATTATTAGCACTTTATTATTATTTCGGTGGTTACGCCTCTTTCTTGTACGCATTAGCACTAAATTCAAAAGCAGACTCGAAGAAGCACACTAGCAAGATTTTTCACCTTTCGCTTTTAAATATTTTTTAATGAACATCCGTTCAAAAGGATTAAAAGACATTACAACAAATATAGTTCTATATAGATCTCTTGAAAAATGTTGAGATATATTTTTACATTTTTGTTTTTCTTGTAAATTTTTCTCCATTTTCCAAAAACCTTTTTGGAAACGCCCACTCCAACTAAAAAACTCAAAAAAAAAACTGTTAGTACTGAAATTTCTCTCTTATTATAACTTATTATTTTCCAGTTGCATATTTTAAGTGCACTCCGACTGAGGAAGCATTTGTGGACATTTGTCATCGCCGATTTCCGCAAACTGGTGTCCCCTCTTCCTGCTCATCAGCATTACCGTCACATAACGATCGTGTCCAACTCTTCCACACTCGTTGACCGCCCAAATTATTCGGTTGACCCCAAGGCAACTCCTGCAGACTGCAGATAGGCTGAGTGGCTAAATGGCTAAATGGATGAAGAGCGGGAAATCCGACAACCGAAATCAGCACCAGCTGACCGATTGTGAACCCTGTGCTGGCTTGGCAGACATCTTCACCTCATGTCGACTTTCCACGCTTCCCATTTCCATTTCCATTTCCATCTCCATTTCACTTTCTTTTGGCACGACGAGAGATGCCGCCAAGATGCCTCCTCGCAGCATCGCGCAATTAACATTCAGCTCCGGCTGGTGAAATCTCTACCAAGTATACGAGTAATGAGGAAACAAATGTTGTCAAATGCGTTGGCGGTTGGGCGCTCGATAAGCAAAGCCGCAGAAGGAAAATCTGCAGCTGTGCGGAAAGTCATTGCTCCCAAGTCTTGGCGCTCGGAAGTCGCTCTTGAATGTGGCTCCCAGACCCACCTCATCCCCGCCAATTAATGAAGTTCAAGCCCCTAGACTGATGGGGTTTAATGTCAAGGCACGCTGTTGGCTGAAACCTGATAAAACCGCCAGTTGCTTTTCAATCAATTTATTGACTCATGAAAATGAAAGCGGTCAGTAAGTTAAGATTTGGGTATGTTTTCCAAAACAAGACACATTCAATTAGGATAGACAGGTTGTTAAATATACATACCTTCCTGAATGCAATATGATATCTGCAGTTTCAGTTTACACGTGTGTAGTCATAGTTAGCTTCTTTGACATGGGCATCGACCAAAATGAAAGTTACTTATTGTTAAAAACGTTGTGTTTTTAGCTGCGTAACAAGAGTTAATATAGTAAATTAATATTAAATTAATTTGTTGATGCAGCCAGAAACGTAATTTATTTGTTCTATTGTTGCTGCGATGTATCCATGTTTAGTTTAAAGTTTGGCGTATTAGAATTCGGTTAAAGATGTCGTTTATAGCAGTTGACAATTGCCCTAGATCATTCAAATAAATGGCAGCTACGCGCCGCAATTTGTGGCATGTGTGTGGCTTTGAGAACAGTCTGTTCCCACAGTGCAGTTTAAAGCTGATGCCAAAGAAAAGAAAAAGATGTTTAAAACTGAGCAGACGCCGATGTAGATTAGAAAAGAAAAGCGCAGCATAATAAGCAATAAATGCAAGTCTTAGACTTATTTCGAACGTGTTAAAATGATACTGCGAATGGCCCCGGAAGCCAGCGCCAAACAATGGAAGTAACTAAAAAGAAACATTGTTTACACGCCATATGCGAGTTTTCCGACTTGAAAATACCCAGGCATATCAGGCCTTAACTATCTTATCAGTTATATGAGAAGCTATTTAATTGCCTCAGTTTTAATCATGCTTACAAATCTGATCTTTAAATGTATCTAACAAGAAATATTAATGTTGTATTCAGTTTTTTGCTGATATTGTATTTTTCTATTTTTTATTTTATGATTGATATTCAATGCTTTTGGGTAAATGTAATATGATACCATGTTCTCAGCATGGGGCCCTTACTTTGGCACTCGTCTATGTTGATATACCCTGCCAATACCCTTTAAGTGAAGCAATCATAATTTCAAAGCAAATTCTATCGTTTATTTAAACCTTAGAGCTAGAAACTAAGGGGTTCTCACTCTTGCTCGCCGCTAATTTCCCGTCTTTCTTGGAAAGCGCTAATCAAAAGTGTAATGCCCAGCGAAGGGAACTAGTGTAAAAGGCAAACAGCAACTGAAAATCGACAGGCCCCATACCGAAAAATGAAAATCTGCAACCGGCAACTGGCAACCGGCAACCGGCAACACTGGCAACCTGCAACTGCCTGCATTCAGCCTGCCACTGCCACTGCGATCGCGCGATGAGGTGAGCTCAACAATTATTATGCAGCAGCAAAAATCCACTCGAGGCGTTGCCCGCAGCCAAGTCGCTGCCAAGTGATTCTAATGATGCTTCTAATGATATAGTCAAAAGCGAAGCGCGACTTGCAGCAGTTGCAAGATGCAATGTTCTGGCTGCTGCCTGCTGGTTGCAACTTCCCAGTTGCCGCATGTGGCCCGCGTCTGATTTGCTGGCATGGCGCTTCCATTGCCGCGGCGAGGGGATTGGAGTCGGTAGCAATTGCATTCGGTTAGCCATTTGGGGGAACCGCAGTCCGCCTTTAACCCTTGGGCTCCACATGGCAAGATTTCCTGACTGCAATGCTGGGATTAGCGGGAACTTTGGCAATCATTCAGACCACTTGTCATCGAAAAAACAAAGATTTTAAAATTAAAAGATAAACTATACTATAAAGTACAAGTTAAAATAAATATGTTTTCTATAGCACGATGAGGCACCTCTGTACCCCTGTGTCCGCTAACGGGTTAACAAAAATGTTCTAATACCTCCTTTTCAACTGCTCCTTGCTTCCTCGGCGCGCGTCATACTTTTCCGCTTTAATTTTGCGTTAATCTTGGCTTGCACCTGTTGGATGGTCTGGTCTTGCGTCCGCTTCTCGGTGGGATGGACCCTCCTCCGGCTTCTCCTCCATCTCCTCTGGCTGGGAAAACCCCTCTCTGTTTGCCGCACTTCGTTCTGGGAGCAATGGCGATGCCGTTGTTCAATTTTGCGTGCCGTTGCCGCCTCTGTTATTTTAACAATCTGCCATTTAAGCGTAAAAAATGTTGCCTCGTTTCGTGCCGTTTTTCCTTTTGGTTCTTTTTTTGTGTCTCTGGCTTGGATTCAGTATTTTTCGGGCTATTTGGTTTGGCAATCATGGCCCGATGGCGCTGCGTTCTCCATTCTGCATTCTGCGTTTGCTTTTTGGTTTCAGGCTCCTTTTTTTTGGTTTTATGGGCGGCGGCATTGCGTTAGCTGAACCTTTTTCGGGCAAAACACATTTGAGAGCTGGTTGGGAGACAGACAGGTTGGACGGCATTTAGGTGGATTAGTCCAGACTTTGATTGGGAAATTCTTTGCGTGCACAGTGTAATGTCAAGTGGGTAAATAGGATGTTACGAGTATTTGGAGTTTTAATTTACTTTCACTCAAGCACACAGTTAATTGGATTTTTCTAAAGTTTTCTGAATTTTTTACAGAGAGTTCCTACTCAAGGGTTTATATATCGTTATATTTTGATAAAGGCCATCCACTTATGACAGACGCGGTTGGTCGTTCATTACTCCTCCATGGCCAAAGGCAAGGTAATCCAGGATTGAATCCCAATGCCAACTCAATATCAACTTGTCAGTCAGGTTGATTCTCTGGTTTTCGGAACTTCTTCAACGATGAGATCGCCTACTTTAATGTTGGAAAACGAATGTGTGATAGCAAGTTATTTTTAAAAAATATATTGTTAAAGGAAAGCACATTTTTTTTACGTTTTAAATAGTTCGCATATAAAGTTATAATTGTATAAAAAGTTTAGAATTATGCCACTTCAAGATTGTGTATATGTCGAAATTATAATAAGTGATTCAAAAAGGTGGTCTCGGGGAAAAACACACAAGAAAATAGTTCATAAAATAAAATAAAATGAAAACACTAACCACTAAGAATTACAAATCATTTTTACAAGGACGATACTTGCGATGAACATAAGGTGGAATAAAATAATACTAGGAGATAGGCAAAAGCTGCTTCCATTTCTGCTTCCATTTGGAATCTGCAAGCTACTTAGGAGTTTTTTGTTTTTACACAGCTCCAAAAACATTGGAAATGAAATCCGCTAACCCGGGCTCCATGGCAAAACTAAGAGACAACATGAGCTACTACTAGCAACAACATCAAACTGCGGCAATTGCGTAAATGATGTTCTAATATAACATCAATTACAATGGCAAGCGGCCATGGCCAAAACGGTAATTATGTAGTCAGCCTCCAAGTTGCGTTTCAGCCGGCTCCTCAACTCGCCCCTTGCTCCTCCCTCTGCTTCTCAGTGAGCTCCTCTAGCGGCATTCACGCCTTGTTGTGGCCAGCCTTGTCCTCAGCCTTCACCTCCTCGGCTCCATCCTCTGATCCTCTCCAGTTGTGTAGCTGTTATCGTTGTCGCTGAACCGGCTGGTCTGGCCTGCACGTCCCTGCACTCCACGTCGCCTGTGCTGAAGCCAAAGTAGAGGTGCACTGGAAAAGCAGATCTATGTAAAAGATTATAAGTTCACGGGCCAATCCTCAGATGTATTCTATAGATACCCTGCATGTTAAATAGCAGCACACCAATGTGTGCTTCAACGAATTTACAAATTTATTAATGAATATAATTTTGAGAGATCATTTCGACGAGGTAAATGTAATTTTAATAAAGAAATAAAACAGGATAATAGAGTACTTTTTGTTTCCAGATACCCTGTACAAAAATAATTACACGCATACGAGTAAATATTATATTCAAACATTTTAAAAAAATTTGGTCATCCTAGCATTATAAAGTAGTAGCACTGCAACCTTAACACATGTTTTTAAAAAATGCGTTCTTTGAAATACGAAAGTAATACTGAATACTAATACAATGAACGAAAAGTACAAAGAAAAGTACAGCAATGTTGCAAAACTTTTAATGCGCTATTTTCAAAGAACGGGAGTATTTCGCAGTCTTTTTTACCATTTCTCGGTGGATTTCAATACAAAACTCATGCATGTTGTTGCCGTTGTGCTGTTCAGCAGCAGCAGGAGCAGCAGCAGCAACAACAACAACCGTTTTACGCATGCGTGTGGCTACGGGGCCTGTTGCACCTGCCCTGGCCCCCTGCCACGCCCCCCGTCCCCCGTCGACCAACAACTGCATCAGCTGACTGCCGCACGGCTTCAATATAAGTTTTAATTGTGGAAATTATGTGACATATGCTGCTGTTGTCGTTGTGGCCGTTGCTTCTGGGAGGATCGGGAGGACGGCGGTCCGACGTCTGTCATAACTGGTAAGGTTGTAATTAAACTGGTGCTGAGACTACCACCCCCTCACTGCACCCCACCTCATCCCCTTCCCTTCCCTGGCCCATCCCCATACACTAGCACTAACTCTTCTTGTGGCGAGTTCGTTGCCGCCCATCAGATGAAATTGTCTGGAATGGGAAGACAGCATTTTGTGGGTTTTTCTCGGGCTGGTAGTAAACATTTTACGGTTGTTTATTGCCGCCAATTGATGTTTGGGTGGAATCCATCCATTGGATGTTGGATGGTCGACGTTATGCTACGTGAGTACACATGTGAGCAGATGATAGATGAGTCAATTGAATGGGCACTTGATCGATATGTGGGCTATGATGGGTGGGCTTCGTCCTGAGTGGGAGGAGTTACAAATTAACTGGTCCTACAAATTTCACAAAAATTCATATTTTATATTGTAGGATTACTCAAATGGTTTATTAAAGATAAAAGTAATTCAACATTAGGAGACACTTTCTATCATTATGTTTCTATTAATACTATATCTTAGATGTGAGGTTTAACATTTTGTCCTCCAATGATTTCAAGTTCAAGAGGTCAAGTACATATTTACAAGTCAACCACTTCGTGGCCATATTTAATCTAAGGCAACTCCCGTGTAAAACCCATATAGTTACACTATTTTGGATGCTTATGGCTTTAGCCTTCGTTGTTGTTTTACGTCCGAGAACAACTTTAACTGCACTTTGATTGATTGATTGCCCCCGAGTCCAAGTAGTTGTTGACTTTACAGCGTGTTTATGGCTGCGCCTAAGTCTTGAACCCATATGAACCCGCCACAAGCCAACCGCAAACACCAGCGCAAACACTTTGGCCGCTCCACCCACCGGGTTATATGAACGCAGGCTGAGCATTATGGAGTGTTTGGGAATCGGAGCTCGTTGCTTAACCATAACGGTAATGGTGGACCAACAACCGGAGCGGCCCAAACCTTTGGGTCACCTCCGAGTGGCAGTCGGAGACGGGGATCTCTTATAATAAAAATCAAAATACCGTCACGTAAACCGATAACAAGGCACAAGACCCGGCGTCTGTGGCGGAATCGCAGTTACTGCCGAAACGCAATTAAGACCGACATTTTTATGGTGTTCAAACTATAAAATTCATATAATTAAATTGCAGTTATAACTTTAACAGCAGCAACAAGAGCCACACCAGCCACAATAACAGCAGCTACATGCAACGCCAACATCTAGCGAAACTATCATAAAGCTCGGATCAAAATCAAATCGCTGCCGAGAGTGAATAATTTCTTAAATGGGAGCATAAAGTGAAAAGCGAAAATCAATGCAATGACGGCTGAGAACAGAAACAAAAATTACGATCGTTGAGCGTTAGCGAAAATTTAAAAGAAAAGCAAGAGCAATATTACGAAACAACTAAGTCTGGTGCCTATGAATGGTGTTTTTACTACATATTATCATAGGGATAATAAAAATGTACTCCTATAGCTTGTTTTTGAAATATATTTAACAGGAAGTGTTTCCAATTGTCCATTCAGGATGATGAAGAATTAATATATATGTATGTAAGAGTAACGATAAGACATGGCTATGTTTAGGACCTCCTTGCAAACACTATACAAATAATAAATAATAAGTAAATATAGATTCAATTGAATCAAAACAGCAAAATAAACAAAATACTCCCTATCGCCACCCTCACACAATTTCTTTGCAGTTGTTGTGCAGGTGCAGCAGGTGTCGAAAGCTCCTTGCTCTTTTGCTCTCAGCTCAGCGAGCTTTTCAAGCCCTCTCTTTGTTTTTTTTCGCTCCCTTTCTCGGCTTACGGTTGCGGGTTTTGTGCCGGTTGTTGTTGTTGCTTTTGCTTTGGAGTTGGTATTTTCATTGATAAATCCCACGGCATGAGAGAGTTTGGAAGAAACGAAACCACAGTCGCTTCCAAAGCAGATGTCATGGTACCTTTAAATGTTTAGCTCTATGTTAATTTATAGAGTTATATCTAAGAGATAAAAACTGTGTAATGGAAATTAAAGAAAATATTAAACAATTAAACAAAACTAAATAAATAATAAATGTGTAATGACAATTAAACATTTTGTTTACAATTGCATTCACTGAAACAATAGCCTACTGATATACAATCATAAAAGGTTAAAAACACATTATAAATTGTTAACTTTTTCCTGAAGAAAAAGCGGGAACAGGAAAAAACATTAATAGGAAGATACCGCGGCACTTCCTGCTTTTTTTCATTTTACATTTTAATAATTGTGATGATCTTTCTCCCATGGAAATTTCGCGAATAACATTTGGCAAACAGCTGAGCTATGTTTCGCTCACTGGCACTCTCTAAATGTAACAGGTGCAGCGCAACAAGTGTCGATCGAAGCTTTTGCTCTTCCAATGGCAAATGTTAACGAATGTAACTTAACATGGCGATAACAGAGCGAACCAAGTTAATTCAGTTACCGCCTCGCACTCCACAGTCGATAAAAAGCTCTCGTTCGAGACAGACGTGCATAACGCAATAACGATATTTTATTCGATCCAAAACCAAAAACCAAACCAGCTTCAACTTTGGCGCGACTTTTCGCGAAGTGAACGAGCTGAAAGCCAAGCGAAATTAAATGTGAAAAACAAGTGTGCATGGCAGGCGGCAGAGAAAGAGTGAAATAAGGTGCATATGTGCAGCAAGTGTAACGATACCCAATACCCGGGCTAAAGCTGTAAAAAAAATAATAAAAACACAAAAGAAACAACAACAAATAATACCCCTTAGTGGCCAGCAGCCATGTCTACGAAACTGGAGCAGCAGCACTCGAAGCCCATTCTGAGTCCAACTCGATCCCTGGACGAAGGTTTCGAAAGTGATCCGGATCGGGTTTCCACCGATTCGGAGCATCAGACAAGTGGAACCACTAGCACCAGCACTTGCAACAACAGCAATGCAGCCATTACGGCCAGCAACAACAATGCCAGTAAGCTGGCGCAGCTTAGTTCGGCGGCCACTGGGGGCGCAACTAAGACGACATCCGGAGCTACTGCATCCAGCCCTTCGATGGTGAACTCCGGAAATGTCAGGGGTGCACTCACTTTGGCCGCCCCCCAGTTGCAGAGGCGGGAGTTTTTTGCCAAGGATCAGGGGAAACTAAGGCACCAGGCACCCCCACAGCAGCCACGCCTCCAGTACCAAAAACAACGACAACCCCTGGTTCCCAGTGCCGCATCCAGTGTCCACAATCACCGGTTAACTGCGTCGATGCAGCAGGGATCTTCGGGATTGGTAAATACCCTGGGAACCGGAACTGGAACTGGAACTGCAAACTACCGGCGCGGACGCCGGCTCCACATGAATCCGCCTCGAAACGGAATTAGATCACATTCGGTGGACGCGATTTCGCGGCACAATCGCCATGGCTACGATCCCAGTAGCTTAATCCTGAAGCACGATGGAAATGGCAATATAAGCAGCAGCAATGCCGGTGCCACCACCACCCGCATGCTCAACTACAAGTCGCCGGGCGGAGGCACTGCAGCCGGGGCCCCGGCAGCCGGACAGGCTCTACTCGTCCAGCCGATTTCTAGTGCCACCCTATCTCCACTCGTGGCAGCCGGCGTGGTCGATGTGGTCGAGGGCGGTGGCTCCTCGCCGGTCATCGCCTCGGCCACCCACAGCCTGTACACCTTCTATCCGGCGGAAGGAAATCTCCAGGTGTGGCAGACGGAGTGCGGCGACCTCACCTACAAGTCCTCCCGAAATATGCACCAGCTCCACAAGGCACCCGTGTGCTGGACGCAGTCCATTCCCAGGCAGGCCAGAAGGTGAGTGATTAGAAGCTTGCTATTTTAATAGAAATAATTAAGAAAAGTGATGATATCACGAATTTAAGAGAGGGCTTAATATGCTTTTTAATATTTTAGTATATGTATTAATTTAAAATGATAGATAATTCATTTCAATTATAAATTTTGGAATGCTAAGTGTATATTGTTAAGCGCGCTACTCGTTATAAGTAAATTGTAATTAAAACAAAGTGCAGAAATGGGGGTTCAAATATTATCTTTATACATTTTCTTGCAAATATTACTTTGGGCAAATCTGGAGAACAAATGTAAAATGCTTTTAAATATGATATCGCAGTTATTCTACAATGAATCTATTGTTCAAAGTTAGTTTCTGTAAATATTATTTAAAATGATTGATTGCCTGCTCTCTTCTTGTTCTCTAATTCCAGAGCAAGCATTTTATTTTTAGGTAGACGAGCTTTGCTTAATTCTAGAGCTTAATAAATGGTTCAAAATGTAAGCTAATTAGTTAATGGCTCGGTTTTATTTTTGACCAAAAATGAAGTCAAATGCCATTTCATCTATAGCGCTCGGCCAGAGTGAAAGTCTTTTCAACAGCATCGGCCGCAGCAACAACAAGCAGGCCAAGTTAAACAGAGACAGAGAGTGAGAGAGATAAAATATTGTAGGAGAAAGAGAAAGAGGGCTGGGGCAGGCACATGTGTCATTTAACTTGGCCGCGAGGCAGGTTGCAGTGTTGCAAGTTGCTCTGTGGCAATTAAAATGCCTCTGGAGACTTAAACTGCTTCACATTGATTACCCTCAGCACCGTCCCTTGGCACATTGTTAAATTCGGTTTTACATAACTTAACATTGCCCGGGGTTTGCCCGAAATGTGTGTGACCCCAAATTAAACACAAATTGCACTCCAAAATTCAGGCACATAAAGTTTGCCAATTTCGCGCTTAACATTTCCAAAAGACATTTTAGGTTTTTGCCTAAATTTGGGTTGGGTTTCGGTTTATTTTGTTCGCCTGAAGTCTGTTACATTTTTTGCCCACAAAATGTGTCTGAAATATTTAATAGCTGCGGCAATCGTTTAACTTTTATGACTATGCACAGATGTAGAAACGTCGAGGTGAAGGGGCGTGTCATTGGTTAGAAATGGCTAAATTGTTCCATTTTAACGATATACGAAAAAAGCCCAAGCTTAGTAAAAGTAGCCAAGCTTTTCATTTTAATAGGAATATCAAAAATAAGGTAAGGTGTAAGTGCAATGTAAGGTTTTGCGTCGTTCTTGGAAAGAGTATATATGTATTTACTATAATATTGTCTAAGTTCAACAGGGTACTAAATAAATAGCAAGACCGTTGTATTGATATTGTACTCTATTGGATACTTCAATTGGACGACATGTCAGTTGGATTTTTTATATACTATTGCGCTACTATTAGATACCCGTTACTCAGATAGTGGGAGTGCAAGGTAAAAATTGCATAATTTCTTTAAAATATCTTTAGATATATTTGCATTCGAAATTTAGTTGAATTACATCTTCAGCAAATTGAAAACAAAACAAAAAAATAAGTATAAAAATATTTAAATTAAAGGCGTGATAATCTGAAATTTCTAACTATTAAAGTTTTCGAGATCTACACGTTCATACGAACAGACAGACAAACTAGGATACTTGAATAGTGATCTTGATCAAGAATATATACTTCACAGGTCCTGTCAACCTGTTAATTATATTCAACGGATCTTGAATGTTTTTGCTGGGTTATGTACTATCTTCCTCAGTAAGCGAACATATTTTTTGATATTAATATTTAAGCAATAGGCTTATTATTTTTTTTTTTGCCAAATGGGAAATATTTTGAATTTACTTTCAAATTTCGTGTAACGCCTAAACGGTTTTTGATGTACAAATATCAGTCTCAGTTTCATTTGGGGTTTTTATTGCATAAGCACACGCAAATATGTTTATTAAAAGCCTTTTACTTTGACTAAGCGCCGCCCACTCCAGAGCCGCAACTATCTGTCCCAATGGTTGGTAGGTACTACACATAGCCGTCGCTGAAAAATGGCAAACATTTCAATCAGCAGGAGCAGACATGCAAAGTGTATCAAAAGCGAAAGAAAAGTGGCAGCAGACTGAAGCAGAAAAGTAGATAAGACTTCCAGGGGCATTCAACGGAAATGTGTACAATCAATGAAAAGACTTAGGCAACGAACTTGATTAGTTCAACGCACTGCAAGTTGTTTTTATCAATTGGAATTTTTTGTGTAAGCAATGCTTTTGGAGTTTTCTCTATTACGTCTGTTGTCGTAGCAGGCTTGAGTGGAGGTTCGATTGATATCGCACTCGAAAACACAACTCAAATCTACGTTGCAAATCAAATTGCATGATGCGCAAATATTTCGGCTTCGACAGCATCTCTAACACCACAAGAAACAATAAAAGTAAAAGTTTTTATTTCGCATAGGTAAATTTATTTACATAGTTTTGGGTAAATTTTGCGCACCTCTTGGTCTTTTTTACAATGTGTCATTCCCTTGTACACTTTTGCTTTTCATGAGGCATTAGTTGGTTTTTTTTTTGGATGCTGAGTGTGGATGGCCGACGTGTAGGTGTCCGAGATGCGAGCGTTTGAAAGTGTTTTTTATGTCGCTGTTTTTGTAACTCTTTGATGGGGTGTTGCTGAAGATATGATGTTTTTGCTTTCGGCGTGCGAAAGTTTTTTTGGCTGATGAGTATGGAGTGGCGCTGTTTGATGGCTGCCCGATAGTGCCAAACTTCCGCTTTATGCATATTATGAGAATTTACCAAAATGTATTTGCATTCGAAATTAAGTTGGCTTTACAAATGTTGTTTGCATGCATGAAAGTATTTACAAATTAAACTGTAATTTTGATCGGAAATTGGCGTTGATAATAATGAAACTAAAAACTTTTATATCAAGAACTTTTGTACTTTTTATACTTTTTTAGTATTTGCAATTCATTAGAAATTTTAAAGTTGATTACTATTTGAACTCATTTCTCACATGATAAAACGTATCTGAAAACATTTATAAACTGCAAATAAAGATTATAAACTATTTAAATACACTACGAGTAAATCCAATATATTAAAGCCTTGTAGTAATGTTCATAAATATCGTGGACAGAACCAATAATATAACAGCACTTGCCAAGGCTCCGTTTTTGCATGCAACTTCTTAATGACGCCATTAAGGAGCCCATAAATTTGTCACTTAGCCATTGATGTTTGCACTTGGATCGAGATTCGATAAACAAATGCCGCTAATTGCTCCTCATCAGCCAATCGGGAGATATCTAACCATAATTGCTCACTATTTTTCGTGCCGGAGGTGAGGGCTAAAGTTTCCTTCTGATTGCTGTTTCGCCAATCACATTGCCTTGCTGCTAGATAATAAACTTGTTGCGCAGCATTCACTTTGATTGCTCATCATTGAGCTCATACCCAGCGCCGAAATCATCGGCAAATATGGTGCCTAATTAAAAGAAATAAATGCTTAAATAGAACCAAAGACGATCTTCCGTATTTGACTTATGAGATGACTGCTGCTTCTTTTCGCTTAGTGATTTTTCGGCAAAGTAAATACAAATACGAAATTCGTCTGTCAATATTTGTGGCGCAGATCGGAGATTTCTGTGAGCTGTGGGCCTAAAAATAGATCAAGTATTGTAGGAAGAGTCTCAAGGGGCAGCCAAATGAGACAAGCAAACTGTTTTTTTTTTTCGATTTACATAATGCTGAAACGGCGATTGTTGAGTCCGTCTGTTAAATTATTGTGTTGACTTTAGGCCAAACACTGTCCCACAAATACGAATGACTTAAGCAACTAACTTGTCATTTATGCAATAGGATAACTCGGGGTGATTCATTTTCTTGGCTAATCTCTTAAAGGCTTTTGAAGCATATTCAATGTCAAATTGCTTTGGGTAATTGCTTTTTTAAAATTCGAACTTTTTTGGCACCCACATTTGACAGCGTTGAAACACTTTCAATTTCAAAGCTTTGACGTCTGTTTTAGCACCATTTTTGGACGAGTCATCAACACAATAGAACTATTAAATGGGGATCTCAATTTTGTGGAAACTTTAACCTGAGTGCCCCCACCACAATTCTACCCGCTTGTCGCTGTCAATGACATCAGACACTGTTGAAAATGAATAACCGAAACCAAAACCGAAAAGCAGCCGGAAATGCAGCGCAAAAACTTCCCAAGCCCCTGTAGGGTTTCCCGCTTCACTTCTGTTACATTTTTGCCATTTAGCATTTGCCACATTTGTAATTATGCGAAAATGAAAACCATTCGACCCGGTGAGTCACAGCCACCACCACCAGCGTCAGTTGTCGACACCTGCGACCGCTTTGGGTCACGGGCCAACCATGTGAACCCACATGTGAAGAGTCGGCGAGAGTCGGGTTCAGTTCAAATGTTCAGCAGGGTCGGTAGCGAGTCGAATTGTAAAATGCAATAATATTCGTGTGCTCTATGGCTGCGGCTTTTGTTCGAGTGCGAGTCATGGTAATTATCTCTGGCATATGGACAAATGAATTTTTCTACTGCCCCGCACGGGGTGTGTGGTATGCAGGGTATGGTATGCAAAACTAAATTATTTTATATGCATTTTTTTTTGGGCTTAGACAGCGAAAGTCATCAATGTACTGAAATCGCCAACTGTGACTCTGGGGTTGAAGCGGATCCATGGGAATTTCGAAACATACATATGTATATGTAATTAGTCATTTCGTTTTCTGCGAATTTACTTATACAAATTTTACTAGCGACGACTCGCAATTTACGAAAAAATAATTTTTGGAAGCCCTTATACCCGTTAGTCGTAGAGTAAAAGGGTATACTAGATTCGTTGAAAAGTATGTAACAGGCAGAAAGAATCGTTTCCGACCATATCTAGTATCTAAATTCTTAATCAGGTTCAATAGCCGAGTCGATCTGGCCAATAATATTATTCTAATGTCTTTGATCTTGTCCGTCGAGATCTCAGAAACTATTAAACCTAGAATGTCTAGACTCAGCATGCAGACTCCAATCTTTTATCGATTTGCAGACACGCCTACAGACACGCCACTTTGACACGCCTACCCTACCGCCCACAAACCGCTCAAGAACTGTCAGTGTTGAAATTCCGCCTTTGTACTTCTACTAGCTGAGTAAAGGGTATCACATAGTCGGTGAACTCGACTATGCCGTTCTCCCTTGTTTTAAATTCCATTTATAAATTCCATTATACATTTTTTTGGTTTGGTTGTCTAATCTAATTTTAATTAAATCATTCAAATTCCATTAATACTTAAAAAAGTTCAATACAAAAATGATTCGGAGAAAGATGCTCTCAAGATAAAAAAGTCACTGCCACCCATAGAAGCAAGCCCAAGAAAACCGCAGAAACCTCACTTTTAATTTGAAAAGCAAAATGCAATTTAAGCGAGGCCAACGATTTTGATGAACCGCTTAGATGTTGGGCCTGAAAAAAAGCCACAAGGAATCGAGATTCGGGCGAAGCTAGAGAACTTGGCAAATAAATACAATTTTAACACCTTTGCTCCACATTCCACTCGGATAGTTCCGTTAGCCAGTTCGGGTATCAATTGTTATTATTATTAATTAGAAAAATATTTTGCTGCCAAGCCATCGCCGAATCCCGTGCCTAGCCGTTCCAGAACCAGCCTAGCCCAACCCGAGTCCAAACATCGCCTGACTGGAGTTATCGGAGCAGAGGCATCAAACCACTGGGAGCGTCAGCTCGCAACCAGGCGAAGAGTTACATATTTGGTCCAGAGTTTTGATTGGAACTCCTAGTGGCCGTGACATGCGAGCCCCGCCGCTTCGTGTCAGCAAATTAGAGAAATATTTTGTTCGCTCAGTAATTGGCAATTGATCCAGAGATCCCCCGGAACGTTTCGGAATGGAACCAGAAACGAAGCTTTACAAATTGCCGAGAAGCTCGTGGAGCACACGCCCCGAAAAATTCGTTTAGCGAAATCAATAAACGTCTCATAAATTTTGACCGTTGATTCCAGTTTCTGTCTTTCGGCGTTTTAAGCGGAGAACCTCCACAGGAAATTTGCATTTTCAAATTCATAATTAGCATGACAAAGAGCTGATCAACAAAAAAACATAGCCATATGTATATGTATAAAATTATATTTAGAAAATTATGGTCGGCGATTCTTTTAATTTTCGCTTTCAGTAAAGAAAACAGCTAAAATTCAATAATATTATGCAAGCTGCTGCTAGGAAATCAAAAAAAAACCCATTTTAAAAACAAGCTACCAAATATTTTAGAAATAACTTCTTTTACTACGCACACGTGTGACTAAAATTTTATTGCAAATCTAAAGGCAAAAAACTCCATTTAAATAGATATTATATTACAATAATTTTGAAAACTTTCCTTTCCCTAATTTTCTGCGTGAGATCTTCGTTGGTTCAGCGATATTCTTATATATAGATTTTTTTCTGGCCAGGGCATTAATTTTATAGAACATGTTAATTAGAGACTTATTTTGTTTTCTGCTTAAATTTTTGTAGTAAGAGCTGACAAATTTTTAATACGCAACAAATATACGAAAAATATTTTAATTTTATTGGAATATGGAAATGAGCTTAATTCATTTATAAAAAACATATTTTTATTCAAATGAAAAAGTAAAATATCAAGATTTGATTGAATCAACATAGTTGCCTTCCAGTTTACTAAACAGCCCCCTGAATGTATTTTTGCAATCGCAACTTAAAGCTTAGCAATATAAACAAGAATAATTACAGGCATCAGGCCACTTCATTGAACAAAGCGAAGCCGAAGAACAATGATATATAAAATAATTATATAAAAAGAAACGAGTAACAAATTAAAATAATTTGTTATACAAATGTGCCTTGTTTTTTATTGATTTTGAGTGCGTGACAAAAATAATGAAAAACAGGCATAGACGAACAAAGGGAAATGAATGTTCAAAACTATAAATTAGAGAGGAAACAATCCCCAGGTTCTGGACACCATTTTATGGTTAGTGCGGATTACGCAATGAGAATCAGTGGAAAGAATGAAAGATGGGAAATTTCATCTTACAACTAATTTATGTAAACGGAAATACCAAAACAGAATCTGGAATTTGAAAGTTAGCCAAGTTCCTTGACTCCCCGACTGACCGATCCCCTGTTGGATGAGTGCGTAGATCGGCTTAATTGCTTAGCAGAAGCAGCACTCAAAACTCGAATTTGTTTTGTTCTCCTCTGTTTTTTCACACACTTGCGCCCCTTAAGAAGTTCTTTATGAAGTTGTTTGCCTCAAATTACTATAAACAATTCTAATTCAATTTCGGTGACCCGGTCTTTGCTTACTTGGCATTTGATGGATACATTTTCTGGTCTTTTGGCCACAGAGCCATGCAAATGAGCCAAGTGACAGGCCAAATGAGTCTGTTTGCTTTCGAGTGGGTGTAATGCTCGTCAGCAGTTTACGTTATTTTTTGTTTTGCCTAATTGATTTGGCGATTTAACTGGATACACTTTGATTTCTACATTAGGGAATATAAAACGACAAGTGATTAACCGCGTTTCTTCTCCTAATAAAATACAAATTAAAGAAACGTTTATAAGTAAAAATTAAGTATTCCATTTTAGATGAACCACAGAGATTATTTAATTTTTCTAGCCTATCAACTATTCTCCATCAACGTTAAGAAAGTACCAAAACCTTATATAGAGTCACAGACGGCGATAAGAGAGTTCCAGCCATGTAACCCGTGTGCCTCATTTGTCTTGCAGCGGTTGTGGCTGCCGCTGTAGATCTTGCTCCTAGTGATGTTGCATACACCCTCACAGAAATGCACTGACAACGGGGACGGCATATTTTCAACACCTGCCTTGCCTCGACTTTGCCCGTCAACCTTTGTGCCACTTTGCCAGTTCCCAAAACTCACTTTTGTGTCATTGCAGCAGTTGCTGCGCTGATGCTGATGCTGCTGCTGCTGCTGCTGTTGTTGTTCCTCTGGGAGATAAGCGCAAAAACTATTTGCCAGCAAATGGTGTCGTTGTCTCAGCTGCTGGGGATCTGAACCTCGGAACCTCGGGGCCTCGGAAGAAAGCAGGCGGGGATGGCGGGAACGTCGGAGAGCTGGCGTATTTTGCCTGCATGCATTAGAGCAAGTTGGATGCAGTCAACAAATTAACTTGGCAAAGGAGGAGGAGAAGCCGCCAGGTAGGCAAAGGTAGACGCATCACTGGCTCTTCAGCTCCCCAGGCACCCATTCCCCCAGCCACCTCCTTGCCACCCCATGTTGTGACTGCAAATATGCGAACTGCGCATCTTATTAAGAAAGAAAGTACTTTCTGTCAGGCAGCTGTTGTTCGTTGCCGCTGACTGTTTTCTACCATATACTCTGCCTAGATATGATCTACTATTATTTTACTCTTTCGTGGTCAGTCAATATAAAAAGCGCAAGCGCTTTTCTAATTATACAAGTGAGAATATCTTAGATATGGCACAATAAATCCAGTTAAATTGTTTATAACAAACATCATTTTGAAATTATATTATTATATATAAATTGGATCCTTTGGTTCCATTATATTAATGGAATTGTAACCTAATTTGGTATCTATTATAAATATAATTTAACTCCGATTAAATTAAAATTACCTAAATTAATACTGTATCTACTATAAATTAAGTTACTTTTTTTTTGAAACATCGCTCAAACGATTTCCCTAATTAGCCACTAAACTTAAATATTTGAGACAATAAAAGTGTATTCGGAATTCATCTTTGGCCATTTTTCGGAATTTTTTCTATTATCATCCATACAATATAGCGCTTTTTTCATTCAGTTTGCATTTTCAAGTGCCGTGCGAACTTCAACTTGATGTCTCGTTGTTGTCGAGCCACACAAGATGACTTCTCCAGCCACAATCCAACTCGGAGTTGCAGTCTTATTACAAATACCCAGCCTAGAGCCCAACTGGTTGGACTTGTTTGCTGGAGTTTCCATTCGGAGTTTTTCTATCATAATTCCAAATGCATTTAAATTGGCCCAAAAAAACACTAAGAAACCACCAGGTTGCCCAACAAGATTTATTTGTGCTTTTTCGACAGTTGACTTAATTGCCGCTAATGCAATTAAATACAAATATTTTTGCTTTTGTTGTATTTTTGTCACAGAGCGTAAATATTTTTTGTTTGCCTATTTCCTTAATTAAATTAATTGCAAGTAATAGTGAAGTTATGCGAGCATGCGAATGGAATTTTCAGACATACCAAACTTAACAGATATAACAAAAATTTTATGAAAATATGCAATAAATATTTTGATTGTGGTAATAAATTTAATTAGATGTTTAACAAGTTCGGGTATACAGAATAATAATGCTTAATGTGGAGAAACTCAACATAAAGTTTAATAAAGTTTTTAATTTCTATTTCGTATCTCGAATATAAGGATTGTTACTAGAACTCATACGTCCTGTGTTTCAGATTAAAAACACTTCTTAAAAATCTACCAAAACTAGGGAAGATAAAGCGAAACCCGGAAGAAGTTCTTACAAAATTATGATTCGTTTTGTGTTTTCCTCAACTCGTTATAGAGTTATATAACCCGACAGCAGTCATAATGGTTAGGCATGCACTGACCACACTCAATCCCCGAGCACCGTTCCAGACCCTAAACAAGATGATCGGACAAAAGAAAATACTCGTAGTATAAGAGTTCACTTTCCTCTCCACGGATCCAGAGTTGATGTTAATAATGGTCGGGTGATGATATAATTGGGTCTGGGCTCCTAATTAAGTCACGCCAAACTTAAGCTAATTTGCAGCTTTAGTTCTTCTTTGGCCACTACACACTTCTAATTGGTTAAAGTGATTATGTAAACAAGCAAGTAAACGACTTGAGTGCGTAAATAAAACTTTTACTTGGCTGCGAGCGCTATTCGTTGGCTTCCTTTCGACATAAAACGACGGAAACTGCCCAGAAGCAGGGCCATATTGAAAGTGGTGGGGAAATTTCGAATAAGGTTTCTGATCACTTGCCAGCTAGCTACCTAATTGAAAACGAAAGCGCAAATAGGTAGCAGGAAAATGAAAAGTGCAAATGACAGCCATCGATAATCGAATGACAACAATGAAAACCCTTACCGCCGGCTCTTTTCCTTCGCTTCTCTATGCGCTGAACACTCTTTATTTCCGCATCGGCGCCCTGTCCGCTTTTCATTTCGTTTTTCTTAAGGTTTTCCATGTTCATTGGAGCGCCGCCGAGGTGAAGGGAAATTTTCGAATGGAAATGCCGAGAGTGATTTTGTATCGGAGTGTTGACCACTGTTAATTAACAAGATAAGTATAGAAAACAATCCGAAATGAAGTCAACTCAAATTGTATTCCGTTTATTTAGCAGACTCCTTATATTGTGAAGCTTTTATTTATGTACAGCTTTTCCGTCGGCCATTAAAGTTATGATTTGACTGATTCTTCAGCTAGTTCAAGAAGATTATTATACCTAACCTTGATAAAAAGACATTTCCTTGCAAACGATTTTTTTTAAAAGTCTTTTGTTTTACTTTCTTTTGATGTAATGCGAAAAGAAAATACCTCATAATATATCCCCTGGTTACTCTCTCTTTCATTGGCGATATTGGCCATCGCCGCGGCAATAACGATAATTTCCTGCTGGAGAAAAATTGCAGCTCTGCTAATTTGCTGTAAATAAACGACGCGAAAATAATATACAATTAATTGCTATTCCAGCTTGGACTTGAAGTCGCAGCTCGGATTCAAGTTGGCGGTCAGATACAGATGCAATGGCCGTTGGGCCAATACATTGCTCTGGTATCCCATGATCATCCGCCACCGGCTTCAGCTCCCCGCTGTCTTTAGTTGGCAGATCCAACCCTCCGGAGGGGACGATGGGCAACGCCCACACGCAAAGATTCTTCAAGGGCAATTGCAATTGGAGTTTGGGGCGCTCTGATCGGCAAATTATGAAGTGCCAAGGAAGCCATTTATACGATTTAATGGCACCCTGGGTTTGTCCGCGTTTCCCAATGATCGTAAATAAACAGAACGTAAAAGAACAGAAAGCAGAGCAAAAGTAGAAGTAGAAGAAGCTGTTCCCCATTCGGGCCTTCCTCTCCAATGATGAAGCCCTCCTGGTGGTCGCTGGGATTAACGCCACATTGGTCGTGGATTGGTAGTTTTCCAAAGCAAATGAATCGATTATTGCTGGGCAAAATGCGAATGGGTGAAATGAATTCATTGGCTTGAGCTACGTTAGTGATGCATCCGGCGAAGATCAGCAGGAGCCGTACCTGAAGATTCCATTCATGCGGTCTTTACTCTTGATTCAAGGTTTATTACTTATAACTGCTTACTCACAGAGCTCCCTGCAGTTTGTAAATTATGTTTGTCAATACAAGACGCTCTTAGACAACAAAAATGTGTTTTTGAAACAAAACTTAACGCCTAATGATTTCTAAGGAGATAATCAAGGTTCAAAATGTTAAAAATGACTGGTTTAATTGCTTACTTTAATCTTGCTTTTCGATATGCTTTATCTTTCTTAATGCGTTGCTTGAATGTAAACCATTTCTTAGAGTTTCTAAGCTTAAAAGTTTAAAATTGTATTTAAGTTCATTTAATTTCTTTTGCATGGCTGACTAACCATAACCAACGCCATTAGAATGTATTTTTTCTGCTAGATTTCAAACACAATTGAAACTCATTTACAAGCCGCAAACAAATTTCACCCAACAACTGCGATTTGCAGGGTCCGGGATCCAATGTGCAGTACCGGGCATCAGACAAAGGCAAAGATAAAAGTAAAACCAAATTGTTACCCTCGGTTCGTCCATCGCACTGCAGATTTGCAACAATGTCGGCTTGTAGCGGAAGTTGTAGAAGTATCTTGTAGTTTGCTGCGATCTAAGTGTGTTTGTAGTGCGCCTTTCTGACAAATGATTTGGGAGATGAACTTGAAGCTCGGTTGAGATTGTGACTCGTGGCTACGTCGTCATCATTTGATTAATTTTTCTCTTTGTTGGAAAGTTTTCTTCATTTCATTTCATTTGCTTTGTTTTGTTTGGGATATTTTTTTCATCTGTCTGCAGCGAAGTGAAATCTTCGGCTGGGCTGTGTTTCTTCAATTCCAATTCCGATTCCAATACCTCTTCCAACCTAAGAAATTCAATTTTCTACAGCTCTCGGATCGGCTAGGGTCTTCAAACTCAGCTCCATCTCCGATTCCGATTCCGATTCAGAGCGCATGCCAAATCAATTGTGTCTCCTAATAATAATCACAATAATTCGTTATTTCTTTTGTGTTTCAATTTCGGAGTGCGTCGCCGTCTTTTTCCCCAGGCATCTATATTTAACTCCGAAGATTGTCAAGTGCTGGGCACGTACTATCAGATGCTCTTGGCTTTCTTTTCATTTTCATCTTTTTCTCCCCAGTACTCGTACTAGACTTTTTCTCCACGCTTGACCAAGACGTTAATTACGCAAGCACATAGTTACCCGAGGCCCTGGAATCGAAATGAAAGCATCAATCCCATCCAGCAGATACAGCATGCTCGCTGCCAGATTCGTTTACAGCCAACTCGTTTAGCACTCAATACGATCCTCCTATGCATATTAGTTATTAGGCTCGTCGTAATTGAATTAACACCAGTTTCGGGCCCGACTTTTCAGTCCTGACTCGAAAACTTTGTATCTCGCCAGCCGTTGTCCACGATCTCGATCTGTTTCTTATTCCGCGGATGACGCACGATGTTTGGCTGTGTGCCAAGTGCCATTCAAGTGCTAAATACATGCAAAAAATTGTTGGATAAATAACTTAAGTTTAAATACAATATTTGTTTAATTACGTAGAGCTCTACTGTTGGGTACACTTATATTTAGATTAAATTAACATAGGCCCGAAAATTTAAGCACATGTTCATAACAAAACTGGTGTCAGATAGTTTATTTATCGAATTTAATTTCTATATGTACCATATAAATATATAAATAATTATATTTATTTAACTATATTGATTTTACTAGACGTTGATTGTTCTTTTAAAGTCCCCAATAAATTTCCGTTTCAATGCTGCGGGAACGAAGACAAAGCTTATTCACCTTATTGTGGCGCTAAGTGATACAAATATTACATAATCAAATTGGTATCATTCAAAGGGCACCAAACACGGCGTAATAAAGCTGCTATCAAAGCTAGACCACAATTCCTAAATTGGCCAAATGGCAATATAAATTAGTATAATACAAGTTATAAGGTACCCCAGCTAACTGATCCATCTATCCATGCATCATTATGGCTTACCTAAGCATCCAGCATATTTGTATATAATGATAGCCCCAATTCAACTAACCGTTTAACGATCTTGCACATTTCCCCAGCTCGTCGAAACCCAATTTCGGCGGGTTGTATCTCTACCAGTAGTAGGCTCCACTTGAGGGGGCGCCACTCGAATGCTCGCAGTCTGATTACACCAGATTTTCGATATTATTTTCGTTAGAGGTTCAGCAACAGCTTTAGCGGGAAATTGTTGCATGAAAAACAGCTGGATAACAACATCAACAAAACGGAGCCACATCCAAAGCCAAAATCCAGCAAACGAATGCGACGCTTCAACGCTCGTCAAACACTTCAATTACGAATTCAATTTGTTGCTCATTAAGCCGCTGAAATGTTTATCAACATTTTTGCTGCTACGTTCGTTGTTACATTTGTTGTTATGCAATTGGCACGCGCAAGGGTCCAAAAGCAACAGCCAGCATTTTATGTGTTTGGCTTATTGTTTGCCCAAGCTATTTTATGAGTAATACTAGGTTTAATTTTAGCTAGAAGCTAGGTGGGAAATAGAGATCGGATTAGTTCCAATCTATTTAAAATTGTATTTTTCTTTGAGTGAAATAGTTAATTGTGATCTGATATTTAATTGAAATAAAACAAATGAAAAGCACGATTCCTAACAACTTTATACTCCAGGGTATCAGCGTAACTGCTTCTTCTAACTTAGCCCTTTCTTTATTGTTTCACCGAAGCTTCGTTAAACTTTTTGTGTGTGTGGAGATTGCATTTCCTTCACGTTACGTGTTGAGGTTGAGGGCACTTGAAGAGAAGTTTTACGATCACGATGATCATCACGCTGGCGATGATGACGATAGTGTAAAGGCCCTGCCATTGCCCTTTACCGTGTGTTGTATAACAGGGTAAAAGTTGCAGTGCCCCCCACCAGGAAACCTCCTCCCGCTTTCTCCTACCTCCCCTCCCCGCCCCCCTGCAAAGTAAGACTTTTCCGGGGCCATTGCAACCACGACATAGGACTTGAGACTTCATATTGTGTTTCTCACGCACTTTAACACCATTTAGTTGATAACAATCGCAGAAACGTTGCGCGCCGCTCTTTCATTGCCGCCCATCGCCATCTCCCTCCGCGTGCAACGCCACTTGCCACCGCCTTAACTCAACTGCAGGCCGAAGATGCCTTTTGGCTTTCCCAAATAAAAAAACGAGAAAAGGCACCAGACATAAACAATTCCAGCCGCGATAAGCAAAGTCCACTTACAAACGGACCTGAACCTGAACCTGTGCACCCAACTGGTTGCCAGCCAAAAATCGCAAAAAGATGAATAAAAAAAACGCCAGGGAAAAAAGAAATGCACGTACCAAAAAATAGCAGGAAAAAGTACACATCGAAGGAGAAAGTAAACGTTAACGAAGTTGCCGCAAAACGTTGAAATGTTGCAAAGAAAGCAGTCGAAGCCGACAAAAAGGCTGAAAAGAAATATTCCTCATCTTTATCTCTCTTTTTTTGAGCAAGTGCCTGAAGTTTTTGGCTTTCGGTGAATGATGAACTTGTCTGGAGTTTGGTAATTTTCAGCGCAAAATGCGAAAATCAAGGGATCCTGAAAGGATTATCAGAAAAAGAAGTGTATTTATTTCTTAGAGATTAGAGTTATTATTTCTTTCTGAAACTGGAGATACCAAAAATTTAAAAAAATCACATTCACATTACTGCTTTTTCAGTATTAGTAATATGATATATTGTTCAATCTCTTCATTTTCATTTAAAACATCCAAATATTCATATGCCGATGTAGATAACCAATCCCTTATTAACCTAATTGAGCTAGCAACTTACGCGACCTCATAAAACGGATCTTCACTGTACGCGAAATTTGCAAGCTAGTTTTCCCAGCCCCAAACGATGAACTTCCGTTCAGTATGTAAATTTTATAAATTTCCCTGAACTCCAACAGATCCAGATCTACCCCTTTCCGTTCGTTTACCTCCATACAACTGTTACTGAAATTCCTGGCAAATGTGCTATGAAATCAATAAAGTATTCGAAGCATTTGAGGCAGCAGCTGGTGATGCTGCTGCTGATTTTTCTGATGCTGCAGCATTCGCCGTTTCGACCACTTTGTAGCTGCCACTTGTTGCACCTTTCTCCTTTGCTCTGGCCCCGCAATTCGATACGAGCCGGGCGATGATAAATTTCTGCAACCATAACGGCCACATTCGAGTATGTGCCGCTACATATGCGATAGGCAACACTAAAAAAAATCTTACTACATTCAGAAGTAAGAAAAATTATTGCTTTGATTAAAAATTTGTAGAACAAGAAATAAAGGTGTCTTTGGCAAACGGAAACTTATATACCCTAGCAGTAATTATACATATACATATAACTATAAGAAAATATTTGTGTAGTAGTAGTAGTTTGTTGTAGCTCCAAGTTTCTTTTTACTGTGTACCTACCCCCACTACACCTGCCCAACTTGCAACTTATGCGCATAATTTTGACTTGATTTCATTTTTCTCGCAAGCGATTCGTTTCGTCCAATTTGAAATTGAAATTCAAATGTGAATGCACCTGAATCAATGGAGGAATGGGGGATCAACGATCGATGGCCCAAGTTAGCCGCTGACCAGCTGGCTATTTATTACCTCACAGCGAATGCAAATTTCCCTGAACTCCCCCTCGTTGTATTCCTAACTTCTGGCCAGACAGAAAAGCCAACCGCGCCAAATCATGACAATTTCCTCCGAGTTTATCGAACTCAGCTAAGGTTGAGCCCCTAATGATCGGCATCGGCACGAGAAAATAGAGAAACATGGCGAAGTTCATATGTAGCAGCAGACCCCCATCAGAAACCAGTCCAACAATCCATTGACAAGGTCACTTCCGTCACATGCCGCCATACCGTGTCGTGGGTGGGTATTCACCTTTTTTGCCAGCCATAATTGTTTGTCAAGGCGCTTACGGCCGAGTTCCAAGCTCCAAACTGGGTCAAGACACGCGGAGACTGGCACCCAATTGAGAGGTAACGTTGCGGGGAGAGGACACCACATTGACCCTAGTTGGGATGAAGAGCGGCAGATACTTTTTCAAGTCTAGCTAACTGGAACATTTAGCTCGACTGCCTTGAGACCTTGCTAACGTTTGGCTAATGTTTGGAGGCAATTGACAGGTGCCTTGAATTATATTTTTTCCTATATAATGGGCCTTTATGACAGCGCTCCAGTTAAGAGTAATAACGTGTGACTGTTCGGGGTTTGCTAACTGGATTACCGTACTAACTGTTCTAAATTAGCAGATTACAATAGATCTCAACGGAATTGTAGCCTTAAATACATGAACTTTAGAACTAGGGCTACAAGTTGGGTATAACTCTAAAATTGGTTTAGATATATGTAGAAGTTAAATTTACTCATGCAGCATGTACTCATTTGATTCTCTTCTATTACAGGTATGTACAATAGCTCGTAAATGTTGCTAAAATCCAAAGGTCGGTAAGAGACATAAATATCTATATAAGATAAGTGAAATACAGATCCGAATTTGTCAGTAAATGTCTAAAAGTATCTTGACAATAGAGCCTTCGTTTTAACCCTCAGAATATTAAAAAACCCAAAAACACAAGATCCACAAAGAAATTAAATTCTCTTAATTACAGGCAATTTGTAGGCACAATTGTATCTACAAGGTACAAAGTTCATGACATCATGTAATTTTTTTTGGCGTTATCTTTTGTTTGCAGACATTTTTTTTTAAACTTTTACTGTCGATTCTGTTGAGGTCAGTACTTCTCGGGGAAAAGAAATACCTTTTAATTACACGTTTTTTACCTTAGAGAGAGAGTGAAAGGGAGAGGCATATAATTAAAATTGGCAACTGAGGTTTATAGAAATCAAGAGTTTTTTGTATGTCTCCTCATTGAAAATCTGTGACGCGGATGTAGTGAGCCATCACACTGAACAATTACAAGACGACGTCTTTATAAGTACACCTAAAATATTCAGGAAAGAAGATCAGAAGAGAAACACCATAATACATAAAACTTTCTCAAGTGCCGGCAGTCGATCAATTGAAACGCTCGACCGAGCAAAACGATTCAATGAAATAATTATAAAGCCAACCGCAAGACACATAGATACAGATGCCCATCCCCGCACTCCAATGCCCCTGCCCCCCTGTCTCCCACACTTTGCCACTCTATGTCGCACTAGCAATTTGGAAAGTAAAAGTCGTACTGTCAACGTATTTTTTTTCCGCGAGGTCCAACCTTCCTTCCATTCAATTGAAATCTTTGCCACAAACGAGATTGGTTTTTTTTGTGTAGCTCGTGTACTTTTTTTGCTGCATGGGATGGATGAGTTCGCCGAGTGTTTGGGCTGGTGTGTCATGTAATCAAAAATCACTCGCACGGATCAGTCGATCAATTACTTTGCTCAATCATGCAGTCATG